>NC_141691.1:1259044041-1259644041 GCF_964263255.1 Lissotriton vulgaris
TTCTAGAAAGGACTTTGAATACAGCAATTTTGTATCAGTAAGTCTGACTTTGGGCATGAATTTCTGGTTTACTTTAAAATAAAACGACTCAGGATTTGATTGATTAAAGTCTGTAAAATAAGAGTATTTTCCCAGAAACGTACTTGAGCTCCCCTGTAAAGGAACAGGGCAATGTTCCCACTGAGTGTAATTCACAGGAACCCTCCTGGAACTTGTCTTGTGTAAGAAATGATTCCCATAATGTTGATAGCAAAACAAATCACCATAATTGACAGAGTCTAAGTACAAATCCTCAGCATCAAAGGCCGCATAATATTTCAAATCAGAGAACAATGCTTCTACAGCCTGAAGATCCCAGTCATCAGAACGAACATTTTGCTTAATCACATCTCCCATGTTTACTCTAAGCACATTAGGAACATTAATAACTTCTGTGGGGCCATGTATCTGAAACCTAACCGCATCCCACACAATCCCATCAAGGACTGGCCAAGCAGTAATCTGTACTGAATGTAAGTCTCTCTTTAGTCTGTGTACTGAATGTGAGGAGGACAGAGGGGCCAATGTTCCATTAAGGTACCGAATTCCTGTTCTTTCTATCACATAATGGCCATCGATCAAGCGGAAAAAATAAAACACAAAACCAATTGACATAAAAAGATAAAATCAAAATAGTATCAGCCAAACGTATGTCCAAGGTGGAATTAGAAAATGTTTTTTAAACAACGTGGCATATTTTGCAATAGTCGATGGTTTCTTTGAAAGTTCCGAATCAGAGTCAAAAGAGAATCTGGACTGGTTAGCCAAACGGGCATGTAGGTCGGACATAGATAAATCAGCAGGATCTGCATAGGTCAGCTCATCAATGTTAGCAAGAGGAATAGTATTTAATAAAGGATTGGATAAAGCAGGCATCTCGAGGGACACCTCCTGATCTGTACCAGATGTAATAGCCAGCACAGAGTTCCTCACCATGGAAGGACAGGATGCAGCCGGTGTCATGCTATGAAGAATCGGCCACCCTGTGTGTCTTGACATTGTCAATAGAAATAAATCTGTTTTCTTTACGACCTGGAAGTGGTGGTAAAATGACTGTTCTTGTGCCCTTCACTCCAAGGACTCGAACCGGCGGTCGATATGAGGGACCAAACTCTTTCTTGTTATCGATCTTCTCTCGAACCAGTTCTCCAACTTGGGGTAGCCAGCCAACTACCGGGATCTGCAACGCATCATCCGATGTGGAGGGCAAGTGTTCCTTTGCAAGACTGTCTCTGGTCTTTTGTAGATCCTGTAAAACATTGCAATGTTCATCTACGTCAAAGGCCGCGGCCTGGGCCTGGCAGTCTGCACCATCAAGGTCAGGGACGTACATCTTGATACCAAAGAGCATTTCGTATGGGGTCCGCCCACCCAGAGACCTTCTAGGGAGATTATTAAGCGCACGCTGCACGCCATAGAGGTGGGTCAGCCAGTTTCTACCAGTGCCTATAACACGGGCTGTCAAAGATTGCTTTAAGTCGCGGTTCATTCTTTCTACTACAGAATTGCCCTCAGGCCTGTAGGGGCTTGAAAACTTCACCTGTACTCCCAACGAAACCATAGCATCCTTATACGCCTTAGAGGCGAAAGCCGGACCCTGGTCCGAATGGAAAGTACCACAAGCAAAGATTCCCACAAAGACACGCAAATCCTTAATGACAGTTCGCGAATCAGCGCTTCGATGCGGCCATACCCATACAAAGCGTGTGCATGAGTCAACTGCCACTAAGATGTATTTATAAGCAGTATCAGAAGAAAAAGGACCGCAGTGATCCAAATAAACGCAACCAAGCGGTTTATTAGAGATGCACAACTGTGTCTGAGGCGGACGCGCAGCAGTAGAAGGCTTAATCTGCTGACATATGTCACACATAAGGACATAATCGCGCGTCTGTTTGTACAGTCCCCGCCACCAGAACCTCTGTTGTAGCTGGGATACAGTGGCTGAGACGCCCGCATGCGCAGACGCCACACCTTCATGAGCCGCTGTAATCAGAGAAGCTCTGCGATCCGAGTTGGGAACTAAACGCTCTCCAACTTCAGGAATTTTCACATAAGGAACCTTATCGGGACTTAAGTGGTATGTGTACTTCGGAGGGAACCCCGCAGGATATTTACCTCCCTTCGCCGTGGCAGCAACAGCCGCCAAGATGTCATCATCTATTTTGCTTTTGGACCTTGTGACCGCTGCAACTAAGTATTTTGATACCGCTGACTTCGCCGCTTCATCAGCAAGCGAGTTGCCAACAGCGTGGACTCCCACGCGCTGGTGGCCGAGAGTATGAATCACAAACACGAGCGGTAGTTTCTCTTTAAGTTCCGCCACTCGGACCCAGATCATTTTATGTTTTATTGTGCTACCTTTGGAATCACGAAAATCATTCTGAATCCAAAAGAACAAGTTCTCATTGTAAGACTGGACACAGTAGTAAGAATCACTTACGATTAAAGTCGTCACAGAAGGATCAGCGTACTCCAATGCAAGCATTAGAGCACGCAGCTCAGCTAATTGTGCGGTGCAGTCTCCAAGCGTCTGCGTGTGCACGACGCTGGACTTGAACTCATCGTTCACCATGGCACCGACCACAATGGCGCAAGCGGAAACGTAGGCATGTTTAGAGCCATGCGCAACCTGCGCCGAACCATCCGTGTAAATGATACAGTGGAAATCCTCCAACGGTCGCATTGCTAAAGGAGCAGGATGAACAAATTCATACTGTAAATACTCCTGCGACCGTAAAGCGGCGTCAAAAATAAACGTGACATCCTGAGATGTCAAGGATGTAGCCCACTGAATCCACCGAGGGTGCAAAGCTTTAGAATTTGGTACACTGGCTTTCGTGACCGCCTCCAAGGCTGGACACGGGGTGACAACCAACATGCGCTTTCCCTGCGACAGGGCACGTTCCTTAAGAATTGCCATCTGCACAGCCGTTAAAACTTTCTCCACAGTGGAAAAACACAGTTCAGCCGAAGTGTACAAGTGTGACTTGTAAGCAATAGGTACAGTATCCCCTTCATTAAAAGTCAGGTACGTGAAACCCACCGTCCCAGGGATAATTCTTATCACCAGGTTGGTCTGGTTATCACGAGTCTGTAAGTAGTCAGAAGCTAGCATATCAGCCTGCAAGGACTGCAGAATGGCTGAATGCTCAGGCAGCCAGCATGATTTGGAAAAAGATGGTTGTACCAAGGCATATAAAGGCTTGATACGCTGGGCATATTCCGGAATGTATGTCCTCCCGAAATTTAAAAAACCCAGCAAAGACTGTAATTTTTTCAGCGTTGTCGGAGAGCGCAACTGCGCGCACTTCTCCAGGAACTGAGGAGCCAATCCCTTTCCTTCATGGTTAAGTTCATAACCTAGAAACAACACTGTGTACTCCGCAATGTGCGATTTTGCAAAGTTAAACTTGTAACCCATGTCTGCAAAGTTACAAATTATGCTGTTTACTCGACACAGATGCACCCAAAGCTCGTCGTCTGTGAGATAAATATCATCCACATATGAACATGCAACTGGATCGAAACTCTCTAAAAGAGAGACTATGCGGGCGGAAAACACTCCAGGACTATTTTTATATCCCATTGGGAGTCGATTAAACTTTTTTTGTACGCCGCCGCATGTAAAACTGGTCCATTGGGAACTTAGACCATCTAATCTATGTGCATAAAAACCATTGGAAATGTCAAGCGTGGTTTTGAACCGTTTACGCTCAAGACTATTCACTAGGGCAGAGCCGTGAGTATTCTGTACTGCACAGTTACGGCAATGCGAGTTCAAATGCCGGTAATCCAAAACCAGACGATATGAGCCGTCCGGCTTGTTAACAGTAAAAAGGGGATTATTCATCGGTGACACACACGTTTCAATTACACCTTGATATTCCAATTGTTCAAGGATAGCCGCGACCGAAGCCTTAGCTTCACGCCGTATGGGATATTGGGGTTGTGGCTGCGGCTGTGACCGTAACGGAATCTCATGGCTCGGGGACAATTTATCCCAGCCACACTGATTCCGGTACACAGCCGGCGCAAGCGCCAGAGCCCACTCTTCTGCAAAATGCAGCGCTTCCACTCTCGGCACAGTGTGCGCGAAACTGGGGAGGATTACCTCCTCCCCTCGCGGAGCTGCGAGAACAAAAGGTGGGGGCCAGTCAGCCTCCGAAAGCAAAATGTCATATGTATCCGAAAGATTTTCCCAAAATACCCCTTTTACAGTTCGCTGCATGTCACCTTCAATTAACAGGACAATTTCAAAAAGTCTTTCAGGGGGAGCAACATGTGTATCAGCTGTTTCAATCACAATAAAAGTCTCAGTCGCTGTCACCTTCAACAGTGGACGGAGGGCCTCTCTCACTATGGTAATCTCCGCCGCGCTGTCCAGCAAGGTCAGAGCCCACGTCAGATTCCGAAGCCGCGTTCTCACTATCTGGGGCATATCGATGCGCCGTTAAGGCAGCGACTTTCTTCTTGGCAAACTGCGGTCTCTTTGGCGTAGAGTCGTCCCGCTGATCCCCTTCACTTCGTGTGCGGGGCTGGCCACGTCCTTGCTGGCCACCCCTGCCCCTGCCGCCCCCTCCACCACCGGTTGACGGAGCCGATGACTCCTGAAAGGAACGAGGAGAGCGTTGGTCAGATGCCTGATATCTTTCAGGCGATTTAATCGTAGCGCGATCGCGCAATTCAGAAACTCGCTCTGACTGCGCAGGTTGTGAAGGCGCCGGACTCGAAACCTGTGTCTGCTGTTGTTGTTGCTTACCCTGATTCTGCTTTTTAGGCCAATTTTGTTTTTTGGACTTGGGCTGTCCACCTGTTTCCGAAGACTGTCCCTGGGGCTGCTTCCTTTCTTTTTCAAGAAAAACCTTTGCACCCTTAGAATTGCGGCCAACCGTTTTATAAGCCGCCACAATAATTTTTGCCAGCTGACGGGGTTTCTCGGCATCGGGAATTAACGCCAGACCATTGGCCACCTGAAAGTTCACAGCATCCCCTTTTACATTGGCAAGGATAATACCGCAAACTGTCTCAAATGAACCGTTCAGGCGCATACCCAACTCAACCGCCGACTCAGGTCCGTGATCATCTTGAACACGTTTGAGGATCGCAGACAGGTTCGACACTGTCGGTGTGCCAAAGCACCTCGAGTAAACCGCTGCAAAAGTCTTACCCCATGTTTCACAGTCAGCAAGTTCAGGGGCTAAATCCTTCGGTAAACTAAGCGTAAGAATCCGGTGTTTCTCACCCGGAGTCGTATTAGGAAACACAGCCTCCAGCTGGTCGAATTTCTCGGCAAGCCAGTAAGGAAAATCATCCTTATTGTCTGGCTTTCTGCCCATTACGGAATTCACCATGACAGGACTGATTTTCAAACCAGCCTGTTCCGCTCGAAGCTGCGCACCTGCGGGGGCAGCGCCATGTATATTACGACCAATGTAATGAACAAGCGCTCTAATCACGTCAACCGCGACATCATGCAGACGTCGCAAATCAACCACATTACAAGTGGCGCGATTAGGATGAGGAGTAAATCCGCCCAAGGCGGGCCAGGCTGTGCCCGGAATGGACAACGGACCTAACCTCGGAGCCGTTAAAGAGTGGGGTAGGACGCCACCAAACCAAACTCCGTGCTGCCAAGCATCGATAGGTACTTCCAGTGCTCTGTACGGAGCATAAGCCGCCGGAACAGCCGAGGCAGTGTACGAGTGGTAGACGCCCGAATTAGCGTTTACTTCCGGAAACGTCACCCAGGAATAAAACAATTCGTACGGGTACGCATGTTCCGCACTCACCACTAGAACCACAGCCAAACCTTCCGCAGGGACATTATATGCCCGCAAGTGGTCGCGAACCGCGACGCGGCTATGCTGCGCTATTTCCACGGCCATGGTAGCACCGGAAGTGAAAAAAGGACAAAGAACACTTTGTAGCACAACTGGGTAGTAATTCAAAGAAACCGTTTAAAGTAGAATTCAAGCTTGAAAAGACCTATTTCAAAAATAGGTAGGTTTTTCCGACACCACCGTTTACCGGAAACGGGAATGAAGGTGTTAAGGTTTGAATGATATACTACTCGAGTGTCATGAAATACGGCCAACCAATCCGTTGGGCGCCATGTAGCAGGGTTTCCGTTCTCCCACAGAACTGTGCATAGAGATCTAGAACCTCAGTGAGTTAGGATGATCCAAAACTCATCTCAGTGTCAGAAATCTCCTTACCTAGCTAGCTACAGTGTCTCATGGATCATTATGGAATGAACCATGTCTTAGACAAACCAGAACATGATCTTTAGAATACCTCAGGAATCGTGGAACACATGAACACTCTTTCGTTATATAATCATTTCAAACCAAAACTGAGAGTCAAAGAACACAAGTGCAAGTTTGAAATATTTATTATTCAATGCAAAGTTCTCAAACGCAGTATCTTGTATAATACCAAAATGCAGATTATAAAAATCAGAGTCAGCAGCATAGTCACTAATCCATAGTAAGCAAAAGGTGCTAGCATGTTATAATGCAAAACCTATAGAAATCTATATCACCTATATTTCGCGCACCCTATCTAGCATATTATTTTATATCTAAGAAGTTCTCATTCGGGCTTTAGCAGGGCGGCCCCATACCTCTCAATGTCAGTAGGAGCAGTTCACATCAACAGCTACCAGCTCTCTTCATGCGCAGCACCAAGTGTCTACGTTCATTCCGTGTAACTCTATCTTAAACCCGCGTAGAGCCCAAAATGTTGGCATCAACATTATTTGTGTTATGTCTAATGTGGTGCGAGGATCAGGCCTCTCAGCAACCTTGTGTTAGGTTAATCTTAGAGTGTGTAGCTCTCAGTGTGCAGACAGTTGTACCAAGTGTACCAGGCAAAGCTGATAGCATAGAAATAACATATTATTCTCTAATAAACCACCTCACCGCTTCTAGGGTGAAAGCTACAACAACAAGTATGTGTCGTGTGCAAAACTGAAGCCGAAGGCAAACCGGCTGTTTAAACATGTAATACACTCATGCTAACTTAACGCCATATATGTAATGAAGTATCCATATGACACTATATATGCGAATTTCAATGGTTTTGTGTGAGTAAAATAAGGTTTTGTAAATGCTAATTCCTAACTATATATGGTCTATAACCTATGTTTTTTTCAGTGAATATATATATATATATACCCTTTCTTTTCACTGTTACACTTGAAAATCCTGTTTTCTTTCTTTGGGTTACAGTTTACTCACATTCTCTTTTAATACCTGGACAATGCAAATTCTCATGGCTGCTGTTTACTTCTCTTTTTGGAGGCAGCACCATGTAGGTCCACTCAGGTGATTTATATTTTTGATTTGGTCTTCTCACTCTTTTTGGCCTTTGTACAACCTCTATTTTCTTTCCCAATAACTCTTTCTGACTGGTTATTTCATTTACTTGATCCTCTTGTGTTTTGCTTTGTTAACCAGTTTGATTTTCAGTACATCAGTTTCTTTAGGCCAATTATCTCCTTTTCTCACTCTTTTTGTTCAGGTTCAGTAGTGTTTCGCTGCACTCTCCAAGTTCGTTTTCTTGAACTTCTCCTCAATTGAGTTTCATCATCACTGTCATCTGTCTCAGATCTTTCTATAGTTTAATTTGTAATGAATTTTACAGAATGTGATTCTTTTTAAGAGTTTAAATTCTCTTTGGTCAGTTCTTTCACTCTGTTAGGAACTTCTCCATAGCTGGTACTTGGAAGCTCATCCTCATCGTGAGTTATTTCCTTTTCACCAGTTTCAAGATTTCGGTTCCTGCTTTCAGAGCTTTCAGACTGTCCTCCAATATCTCCTGAATTACTAGTTTTATTTTCACTTAGCTCAGTGTCCTTACTGGTATCAGTTTCTACAAAATCTCGACTTACAGGTCGATTTTCAATATTTGGTATTTCAACAATTTCATTTTCTCCTTCTGATGTAGAGCTAGTATCCGATATCTCCAGATGTCGACGAACAGGTCGAGCTTCAGTATCTGGATCTTTTTCTGGTTCACCCTCAGTGTCTGAGTCAGTGGTGTTCTCACTCTCCTCCTTCAGATTTTCAGGTTCCAGCACACGAATAGTGTGACTGGCATGCACCCACCTTTTGACTCCAGCACATTTAACTGCAGTGGTACTAACCAGAATAACTTGTCGATGTTTTTGCCACGAAGGCACTAGACAATTTCTTCTCCTGTGAACCTTTGTCCGAACCCAATCTCCAGGGACTAAATCGTGAGCTGGATGTTTCTCTTTCGTTTGTGCCTCAGTTCCCACCTGATGGAACACAGAAGTTACTACGTCAGACAGATTTTTTGCAGTAATCCAGTATGATATCATCATTTATGCTCAACAGTTTATCAACTGGTACAAATGCTTATCTCATTACTCTTCCCATCAAAATCTCATGGGGACTTAATCCTGTTCTTTTGTCAGGAGTACTCCTCAGGGTCATTAGAACAAGTGGCAGTGCATCGGGCCATTTTAGTCCTGTGGCCAAACACATTTTTGCAATTCTGTTTTTTATTGTTCCATTTACTTATTCAACCACCCCTGAAGCTTCTGGTCTGTAAGGACAGTGCAACTTTTGAAAATGTCCAGTGCTTCACAAATCATTTGCAGTAGTTCATTGTGAAAATTAGTTCCACGATCTGTTTCAATTGTTACTGGGAAACCATAGCTTGGTATTATCTCACATAACAGGAGTTTGGCAACAGTCACTCCATTATTCCTCCTAGATGGGGAATGCTTCAACCCATCGTGAAAATAAACAAATGATAACAAGTACATATCTAAGTCTAAGGTAGTTCAATGAAATCTAACTGCATTCTTGTGAATGGACCTCCCTCCCGTCCTATGGTTCCCAAACTCACAACAGTTTTTCTTCTTGGGTTCAGTTGCTGACACACGAAACACCTCTGACAGAGACTCTCGGCAATCATCCAAAATTTAGAATTATACCATGTCTGTCTAAACATTCTAATCATAGCGTCTCTTCCAATGTGGGCTTGACCATGATACATTCGAGCCATATTTGAGACCATGTTATCAGGCTTTACTGGTCTTTCATCTTGATAAACCCAAATGTCATCTTCTTCTCTTTGTCTACATCCTGCCTTTAACCAATTATCTTTTTCTTCTTCACTAGCATTTGTTTTACCTCCTGCCATGTCTCCACTACTGTGGTTAGAATCAAAGGACTTGAAACATGTTCAGTTTGCCTATCCCGAATAATAGATGCAAGATTTTTGGCACAGTATTTAGCAATTGAGTCTACATATTTACTACCACTAGTGATATAATCATCTCCTTTTTTATGAACTGCACATTTTACAACAGCTATCTTGTCTGGTAATTGAATGGCATCAATTAACATTTTCACAAATTCAGCATTTCTAATGATGGATCCTGCCAAAGTCATATAACCTCTTTGGGACCACAGCACGCCATAATCATGGACAACACCAAATCCATACTAACTGTCAGTCACTATGGTGATCCTTATTTCTTTTCCCAACTCACATGCTCGAATCAAAGCAAACAATTCTGAACGGATTCCTTTCAGACAAGATGCTTCCAAGACATCTGCTACTGTACAGACAGCATACGCAGCGCTCAGTACACCTTCATCTGTCCTCAAACATGATCCAACAACAAACATCACGTAATCAGATTCAGTAAAGGCACGTCTTTGATATCAGGACTTGGTTTAGTCTAGAACATCCAAACATTTGTGATCCACTTCATCTCTTACTTCCACATTCATGACATCAGGTAATAATGTAGATGGATTCACATTTACACATCTTGAAATTGTAACGTTGTCTGCACCTAGAATTGTTTTCTCATATTTTGTCATTCTATTATTTGTAAAGTACTGTGTCTTGGTTCTAGTGAGGAGAATCTCCACCGAATGAATTACATACACTCTCAAAGGAAATACCATCACTATACCTTCACTTTGTTCAAGACTCATACTTGTAGCAGCTACTGCTTTTAGGCATCCCGGCAACGCGATCTAAAACAGCAGAAAAGTATGCAATTGGCTTTCTCAGTTTTCCATGCCTCTGTATTAGAACGGACAATGTACATCCTACTCTCTCACTGCAATATAGTTCAAATTCTTTTTCATAATCTGGCATTCCCAATGTTGGTGCTTCACATAGACATGTTTTTATCTGCTCAAAAGCTTACAGTTCTGCTTTATTAAATATTATTGGGTCTTTTACATCTGCTTTTGTCAATCTCTGTAAGGGTTTAGCTATTAGTGAAAATCCACCAATCCATTGTCGACCGTATCCAACCATTCCAAGAAACATTCTCACCTATCTCTGTGTTTTTGGAGGTTTCTTTCCTTGTATCATTTTAATTCATTCTATGGTGACTTGTCTAATTCCCTTAGCAATCCTGTGACCCAAATATTCTACTTATTTCTGACAAAATTGTAACTTTGACGGTGAAACTTTATGTCCTGCTTCTGCCAGATGATTTAGCAGTGCAACAGTGTCTGGAACACATGCATCTTTTGTTTTTGACGCCAGTAACAAATCATCAAGGGGCTTTCAGTATATGTGAGAAAGTGGCTCTATATATACTGGACTAGAATGAAGTACAGTGTGTATAGAGTCCACCAACCCCAGAGGTATAACAGAGGTTAAAGTCAGAACTGACCTTACTCTCCAAAGTAGTAGCTTGGTCGAGCAGTAAGGCAGTACCAGAGGACAGTGTAACGCATTTGTTGTACACACTCAGTCAGCAAAAGGTTTCACACACTCAAGAACTGAACTCCAGGCCAATTGGTATTATATCCTCAGATATAGTTGTTTTATTTTTAGAACCAACAATTATAAAAATATACTTTTCAGGTTATGAGTACTCTCATGTAATTACTTTGCAAAGGAGCAATAAAGTTCGTGCACACATAGTTTACAGTATTGGGAGTAAGCAACACAATCTTAAAACATGCTTTAGCATTGAGTTCAATGGGTTTTCCACGTATGAGTACAGGTGATTACTTTATGGATTACTTTGGAAGTTCCAGGACTAGGCCTAGTGTCCAGTCCTGGGGGTCTAAGCTGAAACCAGATTAGCAAAAACGTTTTAGTTACTGTAGTAAATTTTCATGAATATAAAGCTGTTTTAAAAGTTCACACTTAGAAACTTTTCCAAGGTAAATCTGGCAATGTTATTAATGGGAGGAAATTCAGGTTGGAGGTAAAGTACGATCGCGTTACTTTTATAACCCAGCACTGGTCTCCTAGGGCCAGCACTAGGGGCTTAACTCAAAACAGGTAAGTAACCGCGTTTCAGTATTTCGTATGATTTTTAAGGAATATTTGCAGTTTTCAAAAGTAGACACAGAAGAAATTTCAGAGAAAAGCAGACAATGGGTTCCTATGGAGAAAATACAGATTACCAGTAAATACGGTAAGGATTACTTTAGCGATTCAGTACTGGGCTACAAGGTACAGTACTGGCTTCTCCCCTGATCACAGGTGAGTATTTTGGAATTCGGACTTTGGCTGATTTTATAGGAATATTTTCAGTATTCAAATCTTCACACTTAGAAAATGTTCGAGTCAAAATGGGTCAATGTTATCCAATGGCAGGTAAGTGAATTACCGATTTCCAGGTGAGTACTTGGTTGATGAAGTTATAGTTCTGGGTATAAACTCAGGGGTCCCCCAGGGTCAGGTGAGTACAGTTAGTTCAGTCCCAGCGGCACAGGGCGACCGGGTGCAGAGGTAGTTAGGCCCAATGTTATCCAATGAGGGAAACAGGGCCTCTGGTTGGTGGCTGCTGGCTAGCAGGCCACGCAGCTGTGGGAGCTGAGCTCCTGGTCACTTGCTCAGGACAAAGGGGGGAGTAGGAGAGGACAAAGAGGTCACAGCCATCGGCACTCGGGCGGCTGGGTGCAGGGTGCTTTTGAGCCGTTGGGCGCTCAATGTTATCCAATGGGAAAAGTCAAAAGGGAACAAAGGCTTCAGGCTCGGGGACGGAGACTCTCCAGGGGCGACCAGCACTTCGGGAGGTAAGTTGGGAGGGTGGAGCATGGGTAGGTACCCCAAAGGTAGGCACAGGGGGCTGTAGGGCGCCGGGTGCAGGGGTGTCTTTAGAGGTCGGAAAAGCTTACCCTCGGCTGGTCGCAGTAGGGGGGGCCCCTGGTTCTGAGTCTGCAGGCGTTGTCTGGTTCGTCGAGGAGGGGCTTTGGGCACTGGACTTCGGGTCCCCGTTGCCAGGGGACGTCCTCGTGGTCTTGGTTTGGGTTGGCCCGGCCCGGGCTCGGCAGGTGCAGAGTGAGCTGGTACGGAGCTTCCTGGTTGGCACCAGGTAAGTTGTTGCAGCAGAGCCTTCTGCTAGTGGGAGTTCCAATGGTCCAGGGGGTCCAGGCAGGCAGGTCCTCGGGGTCCCAAGGTGGCTGTCCGCGGGTGTCGCCGGATTTAGGCAGGAGCAGGTTCCAGGAGCAACAGGCCTGTAGGGCTGGGGCCAAGTCAGTTGGTGTTGTCCTGTTGTTAGCAGCTGAGTGGCGGGTCGTCATCTTCCTGGTCTTCTTTCTTCTTCTTGTTATCGGAATCTGAGGAAGGGAGGTTCAGGGAGCCCATAAATACTAAATTTAGGGGTGTTACAGGTAGTTCTCCTTGGAGCGGCACGAGGGCAGGATTAAAGCAGTGCTTATCAGCGGTTACTTGACCGCGTTGAAAAACCCTCGTTTTTGCCGGCTCATGAGGCACGCAATCAGAACAGGGAAAAGGCCAATTATCTTTTTTTCAATCTTTTGAGCTTCACCCCGGGCCAACTCATGCCCTGAAGCACAAACTGACAGCTTATTTTTGCTATCGGTTTGTAGGACTCTAGGCAAACTTTAGAACTGAGTACCTTCTAGTAGGGACCATCAGAGGTCCTGATGATCAGACAGTAGGGGACTGCCTGTGAAACATGTCGACCTGGTAGGTGCCAACAGCCCTACCTCACAACCCCTTTTTAACATTCCCAGCCAGGGAAGTGAATAAAATTATTTTTTCCACTAGCCAGGGAATTTTTAATTTTTTTACCCACATCACAAGGTCCCTACACCTCACTAATCTCACTGACACTGCACTAACACATAGTCTTTCATCACAAAAAATAGTGGTCCCGCGTAGCTCGTAGGTCGTAGCACGCCCTGCCCCGTAGAGGGACGGGAAGACCCCAATGAGGAAGCATGACACTAAGGGATTCTTAGTGTGTGAGGGGTATTTTAAAAGCACATAGTGCCTTCATCTCACTGGCCTGATGAAGAGCCTTATTCTACACTCCCTTAAATAAAAAACTGTAAAAATCATAAATTTAACACTTGCACTTTTTTGATAGAATCTTTTTGTTTATGTGTTACAGGTAGAGCCAGGCAGGAACCAATGGGTCCCTGTCCTGGGGTGAGTACACCCCCTGGCCAGCTCCTCTCCTGTGGGATGGGGGCAGAAGCCTAGCTGGGATTGGACAGGGCTCCCCATCTTCAAGATGGCTGGAGCCTGGGGTCGTGCTTCACCTCGCCTCCTCCACCAGAGGGGTGGAGTTGGCACAGGTTGGCACAACCCCCTTCCTGACGTCGTTTTTGCTGCCAGTCTTCCCGCAAGAGTGGGGATTGAGCTGGTGGGGGGCTGGTTGCTGGGTACAGCAAATGGTCTGGAGAAGCTCTCAGAGGCGGTATGCCTTTGAAGCTTCCCCCTGTCCATCCTGGGGGAGGAGACCTAGCACCTTGCCCAGGATGTGCTTTGTTGCAGGCCCAGGAGGCTGGGCGGGGGCTCTCCTACCCAGGGGCCCAGCAACATGTCTGCTGAGTGGCAGCCTCTGCAGCCACTCAGCCCAGACGTGGATTGTTGGTTCAGGCTTTGGGGGGCATCTCTAAGATGCCCTCTCGTGCATGTGACATTAAATCCCACACTGGCATCAGTGCAGGTTTAATGTGCTGAGAAGTTTGGTACCAAACTTGTCAGTCTTCAGTGTAGCCATTATGGTGCTCTGGAGTTCGTAATGACGACCTCCCAGCACCCTATACTCTTAAATGGCATCACTGCACTTACAGGGCCCTGGAATGGCCCTGGGTACTGAAGGGGCACGGGGCTCATGCACCCGTGCCCTCACCTCTGGCATAGGGCACTCAGCTAGAGGGGTGACTGAAGTATGCCAGGGCAGTGAGTTCTGTGGGTAGGGCACACAGGGATGTGTGCCATGTCGACTCTCATTTTTCTTCTGTACTTAGGCACTCAGCCTGCAAAGGCAGTGTGTGGGTGCCAGGGTACAGGGCCCATGAGGGTGGCACAACCAGTGCTGCAGTCCTCAGGGGTCCTCTCTGGTCACCATGCCCTGGGGTAGCTAGGGTCCCATTTACTAGGGGCTGATAGGTGGCCAGAGATGCCAATTGGGTTTTAGTTTCAACACAGTTTTAGGGAAGGAACACAGGCCCTGGGCACGTGGTTGGCAGGAACCCAGGGCACACTCAGTCAAAGCACATCAGCAGTTCAGAAAAAAAGTGGGGGCATACCAATGCAAGAAAGATGGCACTTTCTCACAGTATACCCCTGAGGAATTCGGCACCATGCCAAAATACGGTCTCTAAATTGGAACGCAAATATTGGTTGGCTTTCAGGGTGTAATGGAACAGTGAAGAACGCATTACATAGACCAATGACTGTATACCATTCTGCATCATGTGGAATTTGGTATAGAATTACTGCTGGATTTGGCACTCTTGGACAACATGGAACAACTATCCTATTTACCTTTCTCAGATCCTGTACTATTCTGAATGTTCCGTTAGGCTTTTTCAATCCCATTATAGGCGAATTACAAGGACTGCTTTCTATTTCTCTCAAAATCCCTTGCTCAATCATTTTATTTATTACTGGTGTTATTCCTTCAATTGTTTCAGCTGTCATTTTGTACTGGGGAATATTTGGCTAACTTATTCCTTCTTTCACAGAAACTTTCACAGGATCTACGTTTTTCATCAAACCAATATCTTCTCCTGTGAAATCCCACACCTGCTCTTTGACTATCCCTTTCAATTCATCAGTTATTTGCTTTCGATCAAACCCAGGAAACATACTATTCTTTTCTGCTTCAATTAGTGTCATTGTCATTTTATACAAACTATCCTCGTCTGGAGTTTGAAGCTCAATGCCATCTGGTGAACAATAAATGGCACAGTTCATTTTACACATAGTATATCCCTTCCAAAAAGATTTACAGGACTACTGTGACACACTACAAATCGATGCATATCTTTGAAATTTCCAATCTCTATTTCAACTGGTTTTGTTAAGGACGTTTTAATCTGCTGATTAGCTGCACCTACAACTTGAATGTGTTCACCCGAGAGAGGAAGATTTTGAATTTTCACTGATCTAACAGTAAAACGGGTAGCACCTGTGTCCACTAGGAAAGTCACATCTACATCATTCACCGTCCCATTCACATATGGACCAGACTGATCTACCTCTAGAGTAGCGCCAAGCATGCACTCTTCTCCCTCTCTCAGGCACCGTCAGAAGCTGTCATCCGACTCGCTTCCGTCTTCTTTCAGCCAATATTGTGGACTCACATGCACTCTGTGATTTCTTGTTACCTGATCTCCTGCGCAGAATCCTGTGTCTGTATTGTATCTATGTAGGTTTACATTGTGAGGAAGTGGAGGTTGTGGCACCTGACACTGTGCATTAACTACCTGTTGCTGTGGCGATGGCTGTTGAATTATCTCATTCTGCACCTGCGGATTCAAATATGTATTTTCTGGACTAACTTTCGGTGGAAACTTACACTCTTTCCTCCAATGCACCATCATACCGCAATTATGACATGGATATTTCTTCTTTAATTCTTCTATATTTCCAGTTAATTTTGGCTTATTAAAATGTCCTTTTACTCTATTTTGGTTTCCTTCTGTAGTTTAATTTTCTAATTGAGCTACTTGATGCTCTGCAACCTTAACTTGTGCCCACATTGCTTTCTCCTTGAGTTTCCTTTGTTTTACTTCAATTTCATCACTACAGTATTTTTGCATGTCTCAAGACTTCGTCCACAGAACATGATTGCCATCTCATTAAATTATGTTTAATCATTTCCCCTATTTCTGGTCTCAATCCGAATACAAAGCGATATACAAAATGACTCATATCCTTTTCATTCAATTCCTCATATCCACTATACTGTTTAAACACGAATAACAGTCTTTCATAAAGTGTGTGAACTGACTCTTTGGCTTCTTGAATTGTCCTGTTTATTTTTTACCCAATCTGTCACTTTTGGTGGAATTTAGTTTTTCAGGAACACTATCACTTGCTCATATTTTCGCATTACTTCAGGTCCAGGAGCACGTCACTTTGTCTCGTGGATATTCAGCTTTTGGCCAGTCCATCATAATCTTACACTCTGTCCATAGATCGGCTGGTACTACTATATCAAATAACCCATCTAAGTCTTCCCACAAAACCTTTGAAACTTTCACAAATCGATCGACTTGCCAACCACTCTACTGGTTTTGCTCGCAAGCTGGGAAAATCATTGGTGAATGATAAAATATTGTGTCTACTCCAGGGTACATGCACATATCCTCCTCTGGGTATTTCTCTCATAGGAAATTCTTTTACCACTACTTCCTTTTATCTTACTGGGAACGCTAATGTGGATTTGTCACTGCTTTGCTCTCTTTTCTTTGTCCAAATCATTGCCCACTTATCAATGTCTCCCCATTTTCTCAATAACACAATTAATTCTTTTATTTGAGTAATTCTCCCTGCTGTATTAATATTTTCTATATCTTTGTCAGTGAAATCCACTCTATAAGGTTTCTGCAATACTTTATATTTTGAAAAATCTACATTCATTTCACTTGCTAACCCTTCATATCGATCATGCATGCTTTTGGTTTTCCACGTAATACTCTTACACAGGAATGGGATCTCATTGTCCTGATAATTTTTCAAACCATCTGTACCAATTGTTCCGATTATTAGTTCTTCCATATCAACTTTTAGTCTTGCTACATCTAACAGTTTTGGTTCAGTTTCTTTCAGTTTTAAAGGTTTAATCCAATCACTTAATTCCTGCTCTGTTTGTGTTAAATCAATTTTCTCTACACTTTTCTCAGGAGTTATAGAATCAGACTCCGCTCCTGTTGGAAATGTATACGGGAGACTCTGATTAAAATTTAGTTCCGGCGGTGTCATTTGATTAGTACGTTTAATTTCTGACAAGTCTGGGTAAACCTTTTCTTTTACTTTTGTAAACTCTGAATTAAAGGAATAGTTAGAGACGGTTCTTTTATTTTCTGGTTTTCAAACACTGGGATTACAGGACCTATTGTTACTGGAACTGTTACGGCTTCTATATTTTTAGTAAGCTCCTGTATCTTTTCAGTCAACTCATTCGTTGAACGTATATATTCAGAAGTACTCTGTTGTGCTTCAACTTGTTGCTCTACTCTATTTCCAGTTCTTTCTGTTCCATTCCTTTGTTTAGGGGTCCCAGTGTATCTAGTTCCTATTAATGGAACCTCTGAATCATATCTCATTTCTACTTTCTCCGGGACATCTCTGAAGTTTGAAAATCATTTTGGAGTTTCTGCTAGTCTATCCTCTAACTGTGGAGCACTTGGAGTTGTACCCATAGAATTTGCTTGGTATGGCGGTGGTATCCTATTTAGGATCTCCTCCAGCACTGCATCCTCAGACTCACAATCCTCATAACTTCTTTTTCCTGTTTCTATATTATTCCTCTTCTCTGTACATTTTCGCCCTTTTTCCTCATCAATCAATCTCACGGGATACATTCCATCACACATGTTAGCATTTCTTCACCTTCACATTCTAGTCTCATGTGTCTCTCTCCAAAATCCACGACCTCTATTTCTTGGTCCTGTGTAGTCTCCAAACCTTTCTTGCTCTAAATCATGCATTTCATCTTCCCACTCAGCTAAAGATTCAAACTGAGTTGGTCTAGTTCTTGGTTCAAGCTTCATCATCTTGTCTCTCAAATTTCTTAACACCGCAAGACTGAAAGATCCTACTTCTGGGAAAGCTAATTCACCATCATTTTTGGTATACCTTGCCCAATTTTCTAACCATATACATGTATGGTAGCCATATTTCATCATCATGTATGATGAAGGCGTTTTCGGCGGAGGAATTCATTTTCCCTCCCTTGTTTAAATTACTTTATCTCTTTTAAACACATTTTTTAATTTTTGAAACCATGAAGATTTTTCTTTCTCCATTCCGTAATAAAATTCCATTTTGCTATTTATCTCCTGTCTTTCAAAAGATTGCGCACTCTTCCGTAAACTGCTTCATAACACCAGCCTATCGCAGCGCGGTTCACACTAACACACCAATTAGAACAAGATACGTTTCATTGATGCTCAACCACTTATTTCGCAGAATATTTGCTTTTGCCGATAAAGTAGAACTTCTCTCTACCTTACCCTTCTCTTAAACTTGGGTTAAACTTTATTACTCTCTCCGGGTAGAGTTTTAGCCAGAATACGCAATGATCCCTATGCCCAGACCCAAGATTTCACAGGTTCCCCTCGCTATACATTCACCACTTTCACACGTAAAGGTCTCTAAACTTGTAACATACGACAATGTCACCCCTTTGAAAAAGACTATGTGATGTGCGACTTCACTTGCCACACTTCCTCTGCCTGCAGACAGAGTGACCAGGTTCCCACACTTTCCGGAAGTCTTTTCCAGACTACATATAACGTAATACAAACTCAACAGATGTTAATCCAAAAAAATTCTGTACATCAAAATTCTGTATATTCTACTCTACTCATCATATATCCTAGTCAACCATAACTTCTACCATTCATTCATTCACACATGTATTCTGCTCTAAGGATTCAATGAAGACCAAAAAGAGAGCCGCGGGGATATAGCGGAGTGCCTAAAATTAAGATTTGTACATTATTTACACCTACAGTTTTAATTCTAATACCATGGTTTTTCTGAAGGAAAGATTTAAAACACACCACTATTAATTTTCGATGGATCAGCTAGTAAAAGTTAACTAAAGGACAACAAGACCTCTTAATTCTCCATTTATTTAATTTTTATTTAGAGATTTAATCTCCTAGCATGATCTCAACGTTTTATTTTGAAAGAAAAATTCAGTTATGCATCAATAATCCTGAAAGAAAGATTACATTTAAAACATTCATTTATTAGCATGACAATTTAGGAAAATGAGTCAAAAACATATTACCAGATGTAGAGATGCAGACTTCAGCATAGAACAAAATAGTTCCCAAAGAAAACACCTCTCTATCTCTCTCGATGTTCCCCTCTCATAGGACTTCCCACCCATTCAAAAGTTAAAGTTCAGAAAAATGTCAAAGTCCCTGCGCCATAGGAAAAATTGTGCAGACCGACATTATCTCAGGGTGCAAAGATTAAGTCGAAAAGCAAGCTCCCTTCAAAGTCCCAAATGTCCTCTTTTATACCCTTTTTCACTCACTTATCTACCTAAATTTGTAACTCTTATGTCCTAGAATGTCCGTGATTGGCCAATTTAGGGGTGGATGAGCAACACCTCATCGCCTTACTGTTCAATTTATGCGGAGTCATTATTATGATTGAAAAATTAGTGGTGCCATTGTTCAAGTTTTACTTCCTTCAAAGTGTCCTTTAAATTATTATTCAATGCCCCATTCACATGGATCATCTTGCTGACTTCCATAAAACTTGGCATCTACTCCATGTGACAGGCCACGCTGTCCTTGACCCATACTGCGCAGGCATAGGCCGCTCGCGCTTCCAGTCGGCGCATGCACACTTAGACTGCCACCTCGGAGTCACAGTCAGCTTCCATTTTCTTTTGGTCACATAGGCCTCAATTTTTGAACTATTATAGAAACAAACACAAATAAACGTAAATGTATGAAATAAAGCCCTTCTGTTTACCTCCCCCCTTCTAATAATATCCCAGTTAGTATTTACCTAGCTTTAAGCATATGTGTGAATTTACTTACCAATCTTCATCATTTATGCCACAAATAAACAGACAAAAAGCACATTCATGCAATTCTCAATTAGATTACGACAAATGCGTACCCTTTATGACATGACACATGATAAATTAGTGAATTATGCTTGGCAATTACATGCAAATTAATATCCCACATGTATTTGTGTGTGTGCATTCTATTCTATGTTGGTTAATTTCAAAATCATACATTTTGTACATATTGCTGTTATGGAAAGTTACTTTCACAAGGGGTATACAAGAATATTTGTTTCCACCTTGCTCCATCGGTAGCATTATTGAACATTGCTTTGACAAAAACGTTTTCATCCTCCAGGGTGACTTCTACTACCGATCCAAACGTTTTGTGATAGAGTCTGGCTTTGCACCCAACCTGGCTAAAATGTTCATGAACCAATTTAAACACATGCATATATATCAAGAAAATACCCCCTTCATTGAAAACATTAGTTTATGGAAAAGATACATAGGTGATATCCTCATGACATGGGCTGGTGACAGTGTAAGGCTGGAACTCTTTTTTTGAATTGCTTAATAACAGGTCCGCAGATATTCAGGTCACTATGTCACATAACAATACCAAAATCATGTTTTTAAACATCACTATTAGGGTTTGGGAGGACAAGCTGTATACGACCCTATGCTGCAAACTCTATTTAGGAAACCAACTGAACATGATGCACTTCTAAGGTACACCAGTCATCACACTAGGAATTTAAGGGATAATCTACTTTATAGCCGGTTCTTCAGAATTAGTAAGAATTGTGCATGCTGAGTAGATTATTTTTCAGAATCCAACATGCTAATCTGTAAACTACAGAATTGTGGTTAACACAAGGGACTACTCATACAGGCCAAGAAACATGCCTGGCATTGCACCAGGGATTAACTATTGGAATCCAAAGACGACAAGCATGATCAAATGGACAGGGATAGTATGTTTGGCAACACTTTGCACACATAGTAATGATATCAAGAAAATATTTAAAAAACATTGGCGCCTTGTTCAAGATGAAGTTGACAGCAATGATAAACCATTGCTTTCTTTCAGAAGAGGGAACAATGCAATCGATGTATTCTGAGCTTTACTAGCAACACCCGAACAACCAGATTTGTGTTCACAGTGGAATTTGTCACCCATTTTGTGGCATTATAAATGTGGGGTTTGCAATGCCTGTCATATGACTATATAGAATTAGGAATTCCAACATGAGTATACAAAACCCCTTCTTAAAAACCATACCATTACATTTTGCCATGAGATGCATGTGTCATGCCTCTTCTTGTGTTTGGCCAACCCCTACAGTATGGACCAATTTCTTGTGTCCATCCACTGCTCTCGCTTTTGGGGCTACTTTTTTTAATTGTGTTTACGCACCTTGTGTTTTAGCTCACTCCCTTCCCCATTAATGTTTCTTCTCTTCTGTTTTACACTCCGTCTGTTTTTCTTTACACCCCCCACCCTGCCACCCTTTAATTGGGTTTAAGTATGCTTGTTACCTACATTCCGTTCCTATTTCTTTTACAGTAACAAACACCACTGACTCGGTATTCCAAGTTGCTTCCCCCAACGCCCTCCTTCTTAATTGCTGTTGTTTTCCCCCCTTCGCATTTAGGAGACCAGCAAGCAGTAGAAGCTGTAATGTTTAGCAGGCAAAATGTGACCTATAGCAAATTCGCACAGAATAGTACATAAAGCCCTAATCTGAAAAGATTTCAAAGTGAGAGTGATTTTGAAAACTAGGACTCACTGCCCATACACTCGGCGCTGTCTACCGGCAACTTCCAAACATATTGCTGAAGTGGCTAAAAGACAATTAAAAAGGAGGAAGTAGCTTAAATCAGCAATTAGAGCCCATGGTATTATGGGTAAGCAAATGAACCCTGGAATGGCGTTCTCGACATTACAGTTATGGACAAGTAAGAAATTAAATTAATATGCAGTGAAACAGAATTTGTCAATATTGCAGTTGTTCACCTGGAGGTGCACCCATTTTATGCAACGACAACAAATTACACAAAATGAATATGTTTTAGTAAAAATATACCTACATTTAAAACAGCTCCTAAGCATTTGACATGGGACAGTTGAGTTTTTCTTTGTGTACCTGCAATTGGATAAATGTGTGCTCGGCTGGAAATGTATTTTTTTCCGCTATTTATTATTTGTTATAGAGAGGAATGTGAACTTCATCATAATAATGCTCCCACTTCCTCATGGCACTGCTGCCCCTTCCTCTTCAATGCACTACTGCTCCTCCATCTTCATCATCGCATCAACCTCTACCCTCCTCCAATCTACCCTACTCCATCACACTTTAATCTGTCCCACTCTACTTTTCCCAACCTGCCCCTCCACCCCACTCCAATTTATCTAATATATCCCATTCCAATTTACCCCTCTCTATCCTTCACCAATCTGCCCCACTAAAATCTATACCACTTCAATCTACACCAATCTGCACACTCCAATGTACCCCACTCCAATCTACCTCATCCTACTCCGCTCCAGTTTAACACAATCTAGCCCACTCCAATCTACCCCATCCAACAAACCCACTTCAATCTATCCCACTCCAATCTCCCCATTCCAATGTACCCTACTCCAATCTACCCCACCCAGTCTATCCCAATCTACCCCACCCAGCCTACTCCACTTCAATATAGCCCACAAAAATATACCCAACTCAAGTCAACCCCATCTACCCCACTCTAATCTACCTGTGGAACAGTTTCCACCCATTTACCCCACTTACCTGCCGAAACCACCATGACACCTCGTCTGATTGCCTTGCGACACAGGCAGCTTCAAGAGGAACAAGCATTTACAATGCAATGGTTTCTTCTTTGGAAAAGTTAGCGCTATTGGCATCGTAAATGACAACATTTGTATTTATGTTGTGGTTTTGAAAACAGATAAATAAATGGCATTGTCATTTACTTTGCCATTAGCTTAATCTCTGCAGTCACTCTGCAGTCCCTAGCACTCCCTAGTCACTCTGCACTCCCTAGCACTCCCTAGTCACTCTGCACTCCCTAGCCCTCCCTAGTCACTCTGAAAAGTTTTCTTCCCTTTCTTCTTCTAGTCAGAACCTCATGTCTAACAAAACAGACAGAAGAAACAGAGGGTATGTAGAATTGCTTGAACCCCGCCCAGATCACAGAATCGGGCTTGATTAATGCTGAGTGACAAAGGGAGTCTGTGTGGATCAAACATACTCGGAACCTGCCCTTTGGGACCATTTATCAGTCGCCTAGTGACACTCAGCATTGTAAAGTTGCTTTTTAGCCACATGATGCCTATGGAACAAATAAATACATATGCATAATTATATAAATACGGTGTGGAAAACAATTAAGAACAAGGCCCACTGAAACTAAAAAGTCTAACCAGTATAATAGGAAATTGCATGATTTTCCCAGCTCTATAACCTTTCTATAAAACATGTAAACATATTTATTAACTGTTAATTGTAAAAAATAAATTAAAAAAAGTTAGTCTTCACAAGTCAGTACAATCTAGCACATAAGAGTAGAAGGATATAGACAAAAAATCATACTTGTCAATAAACTTATAAAGCCTGCACTCTTTCATCATGATTGGACTACATGCTAACCTTAACATGCATGGTTACCTTTCAACCCACCCTGTATGTGCTATATAATGCGTCTCAAACAATGAGGCACTTACTTTTAGATATGTTCCTCAGCACTCTGCAACACTTTCAGTAGCATGAATTCCTTTCCTTTTTATTACACCACGAAATAATATGGACATGCCAAATCAGAATTTAGAACCCATTATTAATCAAGGTTACACAATAATGAACTCATGCATGTGTTCTTCAAGCAACTGAATATCTTGACTACCTATAAAAAAAATCCCCCCAATTGATTGAAATAACTAGGTCCTCATCTTTATTAAAACACGATTTTTGTTCACCGGGTTTAGCTCTCATTCGACAAACTTGCAACCTAGTTACATTCTGCAGATGTAAAGCAGAAAAGCCACTATGCCCCCAGCCCCCACCCACCCGTTTTGAAACATTAATAATACAAAAAAATTAAAAACAGGGGAAGGGGCAGCAGTATAGTTCTATTTAAGTACTGTGCTGAAAAGCAAGCGGAGCCCACATTTTAGGCAAAAACAGCAAGATGTATGTGGTTGTAAGCTCTGCACTCTTACGGGGCCAAATCTGTGCCAGCCAAAATAATTTATCAAGGTCGGCACAGTTCGTCCCTCTTAATACATGCTTGAAACCACTTACACATGCTATGCACACATCAAATGTTTCCTTTACATGATCCATTACATCATGGCGCACTGTTTGCTCACGATGACGAGCATTAATTAATATTGTCAGCACCACGCGCTGCTATTGGCAGAGCTTCTGAAGCTATTATGAGGCTGGTCTGAACTGGAAAGTCATGTCAGCTGTGGCTAAATGAACTTGCGCCGGTGTTGTGCCCAAGCGACCACACTTCCCCTGCAGAGGCTGCATCCGGAAATGACGTCACCTCGCCTTAGTCGGCCAACCACAGATGGAGCCTCACCCTTACACTTTACAAACACCGCATTTCTACTAAGACATCAGATACATTTTATAACAAAATGGATCATCAAGACGGTTAGAAGGCGGGAGCAGTCAAGGGGTAACTGTGCCAGGCGTAGCAACAATAGTGCTACTACTTCAAATGTATATACATAAACGGAAGGCAGTGGCACAGAGGAACAAGCACCTACGGGCACATGGTCAGCGGGAGGGGGCAGGAACGGACAGTGGGAGTTGGGCGGGAACGGGCACACAAACAGCGGGAGGGGGGCAGGAACGGCACACGGACAGCGGGAGAGGGGCGGGAACGGAGAGCGGGACATCGCGCAACCCACCCCTGAAAACAACACTTCCAAAATGGAGAAAACAAAGCTTATAAAAAAATAAAAATAAACCACCGCCCACCGCCGCATGACGATGCAAAGGGGCGGGATGAGTAAAAATCGCAGGAACGCCCACGAATCTGCTCCGGCAATTACGGACAGATCTCTCTTCCAATGGCTAGCCTCCATTTATGGAGCTAGCCAATGGAAGAGAAGGCGGGACCAAAGCCAGTACTGTTCTAACATTAGATTTCGCCTGCGCGAACGCTGCTGCGCAGCGGATCGCGAGGCGAAACCTAAAAACAGAAGGACTTCAGCGTAGGGAAGGAGCCGTGCCATACGTAACCGCCATGAACACTGAAGAAGGACTTTCTATTTCGGGCATCGAGGGGTGAAGTGTGGCAATTGAAAAGGACAAAGGGCCAAGAAAAGGTCGTTTGGAGAACAGGAAGTTGCTAGGGGTAGTTGGAGGCCACCGAAAGCGAAAGGAAGGACACTGCCGAGGCAGCGCTAGGACGACCAACTGGGAGAATGTGGAAAACAGAACTGAAGGCGACAGAGAGTGCCTCAGGGAAGCCGATTCAGCCAAGACACCCTGGAAACCTGGTGTGAGGACTTGTGGACATTGCCAGAGGATGTGCACAAGCCAGCCACAACTTAGAAGAGTTGTGGCACTGTGGTGAGTGATCTGTGAAGTGGCTCAGAAAGTCAGTAAGGCGGGTGGAGACAGTGATATTCTTTTGGAGTTTACGTTTTTGTGTGTTTCCTTGGATGTATTCTGTTCACAGTGTGTTGCATATTATTTATGGTTATTCGTGGGTATGATGTTAATGTCCTGAGCAGCTTTAGGACAGTGTACCCGTCCAGGAAGCCTCTTCCTGCCTCAGGGTGCACATAACCAAACACTCTGTTGGCATTAAAAAGAACTCTATGTCCTACCTAGAGAAAAGTGAATATATAAAAGGGCACCTTAGTTGAAAAACCCATCTTCCTACTACTCCTTTTCAAATAAACCTTGATCCTGGGTATGAGCAACTCCCTTGCATAGGGAACCCTTCACAATTATATTAGGATCTCATGGGTGTTCAGTGGAGGAAGAGACACCCACCTCAGTAGGCTGTGACTACTTACCACTTACTTTCCTGTTTCCTCGAGGGCACTGACGGCGGCAAACCCCTCACAGGACCTAGAGAGAGATGGAGAATAACGTGTTTCCACCCATCGCCACGTCTATATGGCCACAACCATGTTACCGCTCAATACTCCTGCCTGAAAACCTCTCTATACTCTGTTCTGTTCCTACGTATGATCAATAAAAGACAAAATATGAAAATCAGATAAGCCTCTGAAAACGTATTTCCGCCCATCCCTCAACACACTGTAGAAAATAAGTAGTATTGATGTACATAGGCTACGTTCATTTCCCTTTTCCCACTCCCCTCCCTGCACGCACCATGAATATTGTAGAGCATTGACTGCATCCCTCAGCCCGCAAAGGCCTGTACCCATGTGTACATGACAGCCATTTTTAGGCACCCTGGCCTCTTGCCCACTCGTTAGGATCACTGGCTTCCCTCCTGCGCGCATTTGAGCACCCCCCTCTCTCCCACTCTCACATACATAGACCATGAAACCCAGCACTCTGCGCGACCCTGCTATGAAAGGCAACTCTCCTGCTTGACCCAGGCAACCCCCCCCCCCATTTCCCTCTTGAAGAGGCATCCTTCGCCTCAGCTGACATAGCCCCCCCCAGTTGTATCTGACTGCCCCTGTTCTCTCATGTACAGGTCATAAGATCTCTCTCTCTCTCTCTCTGCGCGACTCTGGCCCTGCATGCACCCTGACCCACCCTCCTTCTCCTCATATGAGCAAGTCATAAACCCTCTTCTTTCGCAAAGCCCTGTCCTTGAGAATCACGGCCGCGCCTGACCAGCACCTCCTTCCCTTCCATGAATGCCCCTTTTGACAAGCCCTCCCTCCGCACTCGATTGTCCACGCAGGCATGAATACCACTCCTTTGATGACCCCTTCCCCCGAGTTCGGCTGACCACACATGTCCGAGGCCATCGCCTAAGCCAGGAGATACCATTTACTGCCCTTATTGTATGCCTAGCCACCCCACCCCCTGGGCCGTGATCAGGCGCACACATCCTACAACACACTCAGTTGCACGATCGCCCTGCCCTCTTATCAGCAGGTCAAGGGTCCCCATTGTGAACGTATTTGGAGTAGGATTATCACGAGGATTATAGGAATGTTTTCCTTTTGCGACACACTGACCTGATTGTATCATCAAATGTTCTGCAAATGTATAAAAGCCGGAGTCTCACGCTCACTTGTTAGAGCACCTCCCGAAAGACACTGTGTTTCGTGTCCGAAATGACTGGCTCTCCTCATGAGAAATAAACTCCGTTCTTGATTCCTGCTCCCAGCGCCCGTCTCTTTATTTTGGTAACTATTCAGAATGGGAACTAAGAGGCGGTTTGCGCCAGCAGCCTGGGCATCGATAGAATTATGGGCTCACCTTCAACAATTGGCGTCCCAACGCGGGGTCCATCAGTGACATAGGGTTCGGTAAGAGGGATCCAGACGAAGAAGTGAACGTCTAAAATGATCGGAGTATACCTGCCTTGAGAGGGCCCTAGCCCGGCTGCCGATCGACAGAACTTCACCAATTCTGAACGGACCTCTCTTGAGTGACCTATTGTCCTGACTGGAATCCCACAGGAATGCTACATGGAGTAAGAGAACGATCGGGCGCTGGAGGAGGGAGTCGAAGAACTGTCCGTATGGTCCGGTCCGGGTAAGATTAAGTAGGGTGTTTTTACGCCTGATTGGTAGGGTGGCTCTGTCCACCTGATTGATTGATTGTTTGTATTGAAAACCGGTATTTGTATACTGGCATTGTTGGTATTGGTCCAGTTAGCTTTGAAGGCTACTTGACATATTGGTTCTCTTTTGAGAACGAGACATTCTCTGTTTGCAAACAGCGGCGAATAGGAACGTCGTCCCTCTTTGCAGATAGAGAAGGGTAGGTAATGCAGACCTTTTGTCCCCGGTGTAATCCGTCATGCCTACTTTTCTCCCCACTGATTGTTTGAAGTCGATTAATAATCGATTGTTGCTCTTTGAGATCTTCCCTGTCCACAAACAGAGATGAATAGGAATATTCTGTTCCCTTTATGGATAGCAAAGGGCAGGTAATGCAGACATTTGTCCCCGTTGTAATCCGTCATGCCTGTTTTTCTCCCCACTGATTGGTTGGTTGCCTGGACATTGTTGTTCCAGGAATTGTTTCGTTTGAGGTATTTTCTATTTGCAAACAACGTGAAATAGAAACACTCTGTCTAGTCTTTGCAAGTAGAAAAGGGTAGGTTATGCCCCTTTGTGAATTCGTCAGTCCTACCCACTCCCCACTGGTTGGTGATTGTGGGGTAGCTCGCATGGTCCGCCCAGGAGACTACTCTTATGGAGGACATATGCTCTCTACTCATGGGCCATTTAATAGAAATAGACCGACTGGTCCGTCCAGGAGGCTACCCTAGTAAGTGGAAGTACATCGCTCGGTCTGTCCAGGATGATACCCTAATGAAGGAATATATGTTCCCCTTTTGATCGATAAATCTCGTTCCACCCCGGACCATTTATTGGAGGGGACTCGTCTGGTCCGTCCAGACGTACCCCCTAGTGAAAAGGACACATAAAAATATGAAGTGATCACCGTCCCCTACTAACAAAAAGCTTTAGCTCGAAACACGCTAAGGAAGAGAAAGAAAAATAAAAAGAAATCAGGCTAAGTCAGTAACCCCCTGATGAGCTTTTGACTTCACCAAAAATAAGAAACATTAGAAGTAGTTCGTAATAAGAAATGTAAAAAGGCGAAAAGATTCGATATCAGAACATAGCCACGAGGTAGCTAGGCTTCACTGCCTGTTCCTGTTCCCAACATGTCTGCCTCATTGCCCGCCCCGCCCAAATAACGGTCACATGAAATAGAAACAACTCAATAGGTACCTACCCCCATTCCAGGAAGCTCCCGAAGTGCAACAGGTCCGCGGTTACGCCCATCCGGAAGGCGAGGCCTGGAAGCACGAGGGACTCGCCTGCCCACGGTCAGAAGGAGACGATGTTGGGCAGGCGGTCCAAAAAGGATGACAAGGACCTCTCCGTCTTCTCCCTTCTGCCGCCCTGCAGGCCGCGGGGAGAGAGGGGGCTGTCTTGCCTCGGCCACCGACCACCCCTCTCTCTCACCCGATCCGGCTTTTTCCAAAGGCCGACGCCAAGGCGACAACGGCGGCGAATCAAGTAGTCCCGCCACATTTCAAATTCGCCGCATGCCATCGCCTGCTGGTCCAGAGCCGAAGCCAAGGCAAGAACGGCGGCAAATCAAGTAGTCCCGCCAGATGCCAAATTCGCCGCCTGCCGCCGCCTTCATAGGTACAGGCGGTCCTGCCACATTTCGGGCTCCCTGGAGAATCAGGTAGTCCCGCCACATGTCAAAAAGGGAGGGGGGGGGGCTGTCTTGCCTCAGCCGCCGACCACCCCCCCCCCCCCATCATCAATGGCTGGCACGGCCGATGTCGAAAACGATGGAGCCGGGGAACGGCGCGGGGTCGCTGGAAGGGGGAGGTGCCGCGAACGACCCTCCCCCACCTCCCTCCAGGTGGAGGCTTCCAGCGACACCCCAACACTCTTCGCTTAAGGGTCAACATCAAAAAGAGGTCCTCTGCCCAGGACGGGCACACGCTCCATATCGCCTCTCCTCGACCTTGAAGATTCTATAAGAGCCGGGGGGCCCCCGACCCTCTGCATGGGTGCCCCCGCCCCCTTCACTGGGAACCACAACATCTGTGCTACTCCTGCCGGCACCAGACTCGGATCGGAAATGGCTAAGATGCCGCCACGGCACAGGCTTGTTCAGTTCCGGAGGAACACCAGAATGACCCGGTAGGAAAATTGTTGCCGCCCTTCCCACTCTTTGACTCATGGTCCATATTGTTAGACTGTTAACCACACTGCACGAGACTTTCTGAACTGCCAATGGAAAGTTCTGGGCCAACCTTGCGAGACTAGAGACACTCTGACTGTGCTAGAACTTGCCTGACCCCACCCAAAATGGCGCCGACGCAAAATGTGACGTTTTTAATGAACTTTGTTGCACCCTGATCGCGCAAGCTTTTTGCCCCGAGATATATATAACGTTTGGATAATGAAAGTAAATATGAAGGATATTGAGTATGTGCTTGAACAATGAATTGACTTAAGGGTGGGTACTGTTTATGAGTTGGGAAATGAATTGGTATAAATGAATGATCGTTGGACGATGTATTTATGAACGTATTAAAGATGAATTACTGACATGCATCATGCTTGCTCTGTAGGAGAGTTTAATATGATTTTATTGCACTGCCGCACTTTATACAATGAACTGCCACCAGCTTCGTTCTTCCCATGCACAGTTCCAATCTGCTCCGTGGCTAGCCCACCGGGTTGTAGGCCTGTATTTATGTGTCAACCCTCTTTATTAAAGGTATTTTGGAAACGAAAGCATCGTTGTAACGGATTGCATTAATGAGTTTTGAATGTATTACTACTATGAGCAACGAGAAAGTATGATGAAGGCTAAAGGTTAAAAAGGACCCGATATTTAGCAGCCACACTATGTGTGACAGGCAGCCGGAAAGGTGCTTTTGAAGCCCTGAAACGACACCACAGAAATGCCACCTGACCGCCACCCTTGTACCCGATCAAAAGAGGTTACGACCAAGTAGCTCATGTCGCACAGATCGTCAACGATTATCTGTCTGACCTCTCTGGTCCATCTGGGCTTAAACGCCGTGATGGTAGGGAAATGCACTACGTGAAAATAGGTCGAGTATGTGGTAGGTAAAGCGTTTCCGGATTACTGCACGTTGATGAGGTTTTGAATGTTGCCCCCCACCCCTTCTTTTTCCTCCCTTCTGCAGGTCACGTCGGAACACTGGCTAATGTATGGATGAACGACGACCGAACCGCCGATGAGAGAAAAGAAAAAAAAAAGGGAATGTGAGCATGGTCCTTAGGACAAATAAAAGTTTTTAAAAAGACGTAGACTTAAACATGACTGTTCCTCCTTAGAGCATAGCAATGGGAGGATGGACTGACATAGAGACTGGACAGGTACTGAATGACAAAAATAAAATCGACTAGAAACGACGCGTTAGATGAAATGACTAGACGTTTTGACTAGGTAGGGAAAGGACAAAAGAAAAATTGTACGGGTAAGGGTTGCCACGGCACCATCCGCCTAGGAAGTTAGAAATGTCGCCGATGTTCAAAATGCACTACTCCCTTTCTCACACTCTTACAGATATAGCCAAGCTGTCCGACTGTTTTCCCGATCAATACTTGCCGTTGCCTCAGCCTGGAGAACTTCCCACCAAAGGAGGGAACAGAAAAATGGTTTAAGATCCAACCATGGGTAACTAGCATGACCAGGTTAATTTCCGATCAGCCAACGGAGGTGTGAGTATTGGTAATTGGGAACGCTCACAGGCGTGACAAACGAGAAGGAAAAGGGGGGAAAGGCAGAAAGAGCTAAGCACGTAGATAAATAGGATAGTAAAGATACGTAGGATATATATATAAAAATAGATGTTGTAGACTAATAATTGTTTTCTGTCTTGTTGTGAATGTCTTGTATATGTGTACTACATGTGCCGACTCCCCTGTCTGAGTTTGTGTGTGTGTGTAACGTACGAATATATGTCTCCCCTCTGTCTATATCTGCATGTTACCCGACCTTTGCTGTTCTGTGTTGTGAACGCACTAAATGACCTATTTTCGTACACGTCTCTCTCTCTCTCTCTCCACCCTTTTTCCTCTCTCTCTCTCTACATGTCATACGTGTACCGAATGGCTCGTTTAGATTGCGGACGACTCTCACTCTCTATGAGAGTCTCTCTATTTTCTCTCCATTCTTGTTGGTAAAATTTGTGCCCCACCGGCACCAGTCTGATTTGATACATATTGAACACGAAGGTGTTCAGCGAAATTGACCGAAACTAAAATGACTGTATCTCGCCATGTTACTACCTCTCCTTTCTGCAAAATGAATGAACTTGAATTGGCTGAGAAGGAAAGGACGGGTAAGACGGCTAAGGTCCCCCAATTTGGCCTTTTATAGGGGAACTATATGCCAATGGCATCCTAATTTTTATTGTTAGAGACAAGCGCCAAGGTCCATATTGACCCCCCCAATGCCCATATTGCCCCACCCCTTTGCACCCAAGCACGAATGCCCGAAGCGTCCCCGCCCCACTTGATCGACCCCAGCTACTGTCCCCGATATATATATATGATGACCATGAGTAACTGCCGCCCCTCGAGAAAAACATGTTTGACTCTGTCTTTCGATAATTACACCCCCGCTTTGTTTTAAAGAGTCAGCCAGCTCTAAAGGGAGATGTAAGACTGTTACGGCTCGAATTAGAAGGACGAGTCTCTCCTGAAATGTTGTCAGTCTTGGGGTTTTTTTTTGTTGAAATACGCAGGTGATAAGAGTCCGACCTCTGTCCATATATGTCATGAACGAACGCCGATTAGACCTGGTGCGAACGCAGTAGAAATACCCATCTACTTACTTCATGGTAATAGACTTCTGACTATGACCAATGAGCATAACGCCCGGTGCTAGGATTGCGAGTGGAATTCATATGTAAAAATCTCTTCTCCTGCCAGTTCTCTAAAACTTGTTTTTACCCATTTAAAGATACTCAATCACCGGAGGAGAAGGGCCGGATGTGACGCACAGCGTGGCTGCAGATCATGAGACACATGCGACCTCAACCGAAGGTGGAGCCGCAGAACAACAAGAAACGGGACGAGGCAGCACTCTCAAAGGCGGTAAAGGAAAGAACGAAGGGCTGTCCTGAAGCTCTCTGTCCGCCAACCCACGTGTGCCTGGAGCCTCCGTCCCTCTTTTCAAGCCCGATTGATGGGTCTGCTTGCTTGTTACCCATTGCTCCCTTGGTCCCTTTGGTGTGTCCCGGGAAAATCTGCCCCCACTCCGCCCTCTCACTCCCATCGACTAACGAAACAGCACACCCTCTTTCCACGCGACTCTCTGCTGAAAGGAAGAACAGCATCTAGATGGAAATAGGGTTACACCACGGAAATATAGGTGCCAAGCTTAAGGCGCCACTCAAAGGATTGGTTAGGGAACAGGACTGTGGTCTAACAGCAGAGGACTGACCGCACCCTGCAACGCGCAAGGATAGAACAGAGCTGGACCTATAGCTCCACCGCGGGTGCTCAACAGCGCCAACGAAAGGACACGGACTAGAGCCTACCAGTGATGGCTCACTGATAAAAGACACTGGGACGAAGAGATCTTGTAACTGAATTCCTCCCTTGACTACTTGATTTGAAATGATAGGAACTCGACAAATGCCATCCCCTATGTACTGCGTTCTGCCAAATACATCAACTGTCCATGATTGCATGACATATGTTAGTATTGACAAATGCAAATTCTTCGATCGCACCTGTTTATATGTACCTTCATCGACTGTAAAAATGAACTTTGCTATGTAAAAAGGGGCGACTGTAGAAAATAAGTAGTATTGATGTACATAGGCTACGTTCATTTCCCTTTTCCCACTCCCCTCCCTGCACGCACCATGAATATTGTAGAGCATTGACTGCATCCCTCAGCCCGCAAAGGCCTGTACCCATGTGTACATGACAGCCATTTTTAGGCACCCTGGCCTCTTGCCCACTCGTTAGGATCACTGGCTTCCCTCCTGCGCGCATTTGAGCACCCCCCTCTCTCCCACTCTCACATACATAGACCATGAAACCCAGCACTCTGCGCGACCCTGCTATGAAAGGCAACTCTCCTGCTTGACCCAGGCAACCCCCCCCCCCCATTTCCCTCTTGAAGAGGCATCCTTCGCCTCAGCTGACATAGCCCCCCCCAGTTGTATCTGACTGCCCCTGTTCTCTCATGTACAGGTCATAAGATCTCTCTCTCTCTCTCTCTCTGCGCGACTCTGGCCCTGCATGCACCCTGACCCACCCTCCTTCTCCTCATATGAGCAAGTCATAAACCCTCTTCTTTCGCAAAGCCCTGTCCTTGAGAATCACGGCCTGACCAGCACCTCCTTCCCTTCCATGAATGCCCCTTTTGACAAGCCCTCCCTCCGCACTCGATTGTCCACGCAGGCATGAATACCACTCCTTTGATGACCCCTTCCCCCGAGTTCGGCTGACCACACATGTCCGAGGCCATCGCCTAAGCCAGGAGATACCATTTACTGCCCTTATTGTATGCCTAGCCACCCCACCCCCTGGGCCGTGATCAGGCGCACACATCCTACGACACACTCAGTTGCACGATCGCCCTGCCCTCTTATCAGCAGGTCAAGGGTCCCCATTGTGAACGTATTTGGAGTAGGATTATCACGAGGATTATAGGAATGTTTTCCTTTTGCGACACACTGACCTGATTGTATCATCAAATGTTCTGCAAATGTATAAAAGCCGGAGTCTCACGCTCACTTGTTAGAGCACCTCCCGAAAGACACTGTGTTTCGTGTCCGAAATGACTGGCTCTCCTCATGAGAAATAAACTCCGTTCTTGATTCCTGCTCCCAGCGCCCGTCTCTTTATTTTGGTAACTATTCAGAATGGGAACTAAGAGGCGGTTTGCGCCAGCAGCCTGGGCATCGATAGAATTATGGGCTCACCTTCAACAACACTACACCAACCTACCCCACTGCAATTTAACCCATTCTACCCCACTACAGTCTACCCCACTCCAATCCATCACTATTTACCCCACTCCAATCTACCCTTCCCTACCCCTTTCCAATCTACCCCTTTCTGCTCTACTCCAATGTACCCTATTTCAATGTAGCTTAAACTACCACTCTCCAATAAATCTACCCAATCCAGTCGACCTCACCCCAGTCTACCTCAAACTACCCCATGACAATCTAGTCACCTAAAGCTACCCCAATCTACTCCACTCCATTCTTCCAAAATCTACCCCACTACAATCTATCCTACCCCAATTGTCCCCTCTCAAAATTAACTTAATCGGCCCACCCGAATCTATCTCTTTCCATCCCAATATGCTTACATCAATCTAACACACCCCAATATTTTCCACCTCCATCTACACCAATCTACCACACCCAACCCACCACATCCAATCTACCCCACGTCAATCTACCACACTCTAATCTATCCAACCCCAATCTACACCAATTTACCTCACTCAAATCTGTCTCACTCCAATTTACCCCAACCTTACCCCACACCAGTCCACCATACTCCAGTCTACCACACTCTATCCCACTCCAATATATGCCACAGGAATCCATCTCACTCCAATTTACCCTAATCTACCTAATTCTAATCTACTCTTATCTGCATAAATCTAGCCCATTCCAACTGCTCCAATCTACCCCACTCTAATCTATCCCAATCCAATATAACCCACTACAATGTATCCCATCCTATTTACCCCCTCCAATCTATACCAATCTACCCCACCCAACCTACCCAAATCTACCACACTCAGTCTACCCACCCCAAACTACCCAAGCACAATCTACTCCAACCTGCCTCAATGTACCACACCCCAATCTGCCCCAATCTTTCTCTTAGAAATGTTTTTTTTGGCTGGCTAGGGAATGCACCTAAGCCAGGCAGAATCCACCACTCTAGTCAGGATAAGGGGATTACTCATCTAAAATAACCCCTGCTCACCCCTTGGCAGCTTGGCACGAACAGTCAGGCTTATCTCAGAGGCAGTGTGTAAAGCATTTGCAGATAACCAGTAGTCACACAGTGCAAATACTACAACAGGACACCATACCAGTTTTAGAAAAATATCCAATATTTATCTGTGTAAAACAAGACAAAAACGATAAAAATCCAAGATACAGAGATCAAAATACAAATAAAGCAAAAATTAACTTTATATACAGTTCCTTGAAGTCGATAGCTCCATCCGGGGCGATCACAACTTCGTGAATAAACAAATGTAACAGTTCCAGATGGTCTCCGCGTTAGGGGCAAGCCAAGGTGTCAGGGAGACCTGTAAAACAGTACCTGTGGCGATGCAGGGCATCGGACCTTGCGGTGAGCTCCGGAGGAGCAGCGTTGGCAGGTGTTGGTGCCGGATGTCGGTGCAAGAGTCGTCGGGCCCTTGAAGTCACACGCGTTGCAGGTCAAACTCCTTGAGTTTGAAGCTAGGAGGTCCGGTGTTGGCAGGCGTCGGGGCTGCGGTGTGAAGCGGAACAGTGCGGCGTGCGGTGCCCTGAGGTCATGGTGCAGGCAGCAGCTCGGTGACGGTCCTCCAGCAGTGTCGGTGAGACCAGGACTGCGGTTCAAAGAGGGGTGGTGCTCTTTGCGGTGCTAACAGGTCATGGTGCAAACCGCTGTGTTGTCGTTGCTGTACCCCTGTCATCGGTAGACCCAAGGCTGCGGTGCGAGACTAGGCAATGCATCGTGCGGGGCCCACAGGTTGCAGTGCAAGCAGCAGCATTGGTTCATGATCTGGAGTTGACGGCGCTGGTGTCGATGGGCCAAGACTGCGGTGTGAGATGAGGCAGTGCGTAGAGTAACCTGTGAGCATTGCCCCTAAACTACTGTGCAGCCAGTGGCATCGATCTCAGCTTGGAGTGGTGTTGTTGGTGAGATCAGGGCTGCGGTGCGATATGGGACAGTGCTCTGTGTTCTCCATAAGCAGTGTCCACAGGTAATGGTGCAGGCAGCGGCATCAATGATGGTGTAGCATCATTGTCGGGGTTACCAGTGCAGCAGTGTGAAGTGAGGCAGTGTGGAGTGCGGTGCCCACAGGTCACGATGTAAGCAGCGGCTCAGTGGTGGCGTCGGACAGCATCGTCGGTGAAACCAGAGTTGCAGTGCGAAGTACGGCGGTGCTCTCTGCAATGCCTTCAGGTCACGGAGCTGGCAGCGGCGTCTTTCACGGTATTGGGTTACCTTTTCTCCTCTGTGGCAGCTGAAAGCACAGTTCAGTCCTTTCCCTGACCAAGACAAAAGCAGCAACTGTAGGCCAACCCAGCAAAGCACTCAGGAAAGAGGAAGTCTCTCCCCACAGCTCTTCCAGCTGGCAGGTTCTTTAGTCCAGCAGTAATCTAAACTTCTGGGATCAGGGCAGCAATATCTATACCACATTTCCCTTTGAAATTCCCCTGGCATACATTATCCAGTTCTGCCCGGCTCGGGCAGGCTTACTCCAGGGGGTGGAGATAGCATTGTGGAAGACAGACACAGTCCATTCATGTGCAAGCAACAACTCCTCCCACTACTCTAAATACAGCCAGGTCTATTCAGCCTAACTATGAGTCACCAAGGAAAGGCAACATACCTCGACCTCCCCCACCCCCTGTCTGTCTAGAGTGAATGCACATCCCCTGCTCCTGACACTCTAAACCCAGACAGGCAATACACAAAAGGCACACCGGATGGTTAGAAAAGAAAATGCCCACTTTCTAAAAGTGGTATTTACAAACACACAATATCAAAACCATCTTTACTAAAAGAGTTATTTTTATATCCTGGATTCAGGAAGCCTAAACTCAATTTCTCTACCTTGTCCCAATGGAAAGTTATTATTGTAAGATGTTACAAAGCAAATTCCATGTTAGCCTATGAGACAGATAGCCTTTCAATAGTGAAAAACAAAATACACAGTATTTCACTATCAGGACATATCACACACACCAGTGCTTGTCCTACCTTTCACATGCAATGCATCCTGCCCATGGGGATACCTTAAACCTATCATAGGGGTGCCTTACATGTAAGAGAAGGGAAGGTTAGGGCCTGGCAAGTTGGTGCACTTGCCAGGTCAATGTGGCAGTAAAAACCATGTGCAGACACTGCAGTGGCAGGTCTGAGAACCCTTTGAAAGGCTACTTGTGTGGGTGGCATAATCAGTGCTCATGCTCACTAGCTGCATTTGATTCAAAGGCCCTGGGCACACATGTGCACATTACTAAAGACTTATTAGTAAATCAAATAAGCCAATCATGGAAACACCAATCCATAAACACAATTTACATTGACAGCATATGCACTTTAGCACTGATTAGCAGAGGTAAAGTGCCCATAGTCCTAAAAGCAATACAAAATAGGTGTAGGAAAGTAGGATCTGTTTTATGGTTACCCCCACTTTTTGCTTGATGTAACACTGTTTCTGACTAGTCTGACTGGATCCTGCTAATCAGGACCCCAGTCTCTATGCTTTCTCCCCTAAATTGGTTTGGTAAGTACTTAGGTACCTCCCAGATTGGACACTGGTGTAACCTTATCAGTCCCTAGTATATTGTACTAAGGTATTAGAACACAAACCGGAGCACTTATATAACATTCGTCACTCGTTAAACAGCGGTCATGTTAGGCACCGTTGTGAAATTCAGAAACACGTCCTGGCACGAAAGTGCCTGTTCAAACATTTACGTATTATCCACGTTATTATCACTAACACTATGCTAACACACGTGGATGTCGGGTTGAATGATTAATTTACATCCAAAAAGCCCTGAGGAAGTCGTGGGCTACTCCCAGATGACGAAACACGTGTTGGTTGGACTACTGGAAAAAGAAAATTAAAATACAAAAAATCTTGTTATATTTTCTCATGCAATGTACTAGTTGTGATTTAACGAATAACGAATGTTATATAAGTGCTCAGGTTTGTGTTCTAATACTGTTTAGATCCCTAGGGGTTCCCAGGGTCGCAAATTCCTCTGCCCTTGAGCTCTAGAAGTAGGGATTATGAAGCAATTCTATACCTTCACTAGTGAGCGTCATACCCACACAGGGTAATTTCACCCCGTAAAGCATTTATTATGGTACTAAGGTACTCAGGGCATAGGTACACCAGGGGTCCCAATGGACTGAAGCTTGTATTATGCCACCCATGGGAGACCACTCAATTTGTAACTACAGGCCTGCCATTGCAGCCTGTATAAGTTGGTGCTAACACCACTTATGAAAGATATAGGTTTACCTATATCTAAGGTCACTGCACTTAAAACCTATAAGTCACCACAAAGGCAGGCCTTGCAATCCTGAAGGCTGTGGGCTCGGTTCTAAGTGTGAGGTTGCCCCTGCATGAGCAGGACACCCCTACAGCCTACGGAGTCCATTCTTTCGGGTTGTAAGTGAAACAGCCATATAACAAATAGAGGGGCACCTCGTCATTACACGATGACCATCTCAAAACTGGCTGTAAAGAATCCTATCATGTTTGGTATCAAACATGTTGGAACCATACCCCTACACCGTAAACGGTGTGGGAGGTATGATTCCATGCACAGTAAAGCTCATTTGGGATGCCATTGGTGCTCCCGGTACCAGTCTTCCAGACCCAGACAGCAAGCTAGGGCTGCTGCTGGCAAGAGACATGTTTCTGTCCTCCTGCCCTTCGGGCAGGGGAAGGCCAAACAATAGATATCCTGTCACAGGGAGGTGTGACCACCTGCCAGACAGGGTTTAGTGTATTGGGACAGGGTGGGGGGGGGCGCTTGCCAGCCCCACATAGTCTGCATGCAGGGCACACTTGGAGCCCTCCATGCATAGTCCAGTGCAAACCAGTTTAGGGAGCAGTTGGCTCCTGCGCTGGCGCAAAACTGAACAAAGGGCAGGGGTTTATGCTCCCCCTTGTCTAGCCCCTCCTTAGGCAGGGACCCCTGAATCGTCCCAACCCTTTCCTTCGGGTATTTAAGGGCTTATCTGTGTGCGGGCCACTATATTCGTCATGGGACAAGATTCATTACAGAGGCCACTTCTTCTTCAACCATCTGGGCACTCTGGACTTCGCTCTGGGCATCAAGGCTGCAACTGGGAAGGCTCCTTTTGCTCCTGATCTGATCGCCCGTCTCGTCTTCCTCAATGTCCATGCCTGTGCACCATATAGGAACCTTCCAAGGCCTGTGGGTACCCAAGACACCTGAAGGAATCTCCCTTGAAGTGAAGGAGTCACTTCCCTGCATCTGCAGGCACCACAACCAAGCTGACTGGTCTGCTGATCCTGGGCTCCAACAGACTCCGAAAGGCTCAACAACAAAGGTGGTGGTTCTTCACATTTCTCGAGGCCTGCCCTCTCACCAAGTTTGAGGCCAGCATCCGTCATCGGAGCCGCAGGAACCGAACCCCTGTGCACCGCTGCAACTTGCAGTTGCAAGGGCTTATTGGCATTCTTCCACCAAGATCTTCAGGCTCCAACTAGGCCCACCCTCAAGCATCTCCAGTGACCAAGATCTATGTCCTCACATCATCACTTGCACCCTGGGCCTGCATAATTGGTGAGCTGCTGGAGGACCTCTTGTGACTCCAGTGCCTCAGGCCTTTGGGTCCTCTTGAGGGTCATCTTTTAATTCTCTGGGCTACCCTGATTACTCCAGGCCTGCCCTGACTTCCCTGCTGGAGGTGTCTCCTGGACCTTGCTGGTCCAGATATTGTACCTTCTTCGACTTCTACGTTGTTTTCAGTTGCCTAGGCTTGTTGATGCTCCTGATGGACACAGACGCCTCAACTCCAAACATCCAACATGGGACAGCTCATATCTGGCTCCTGGTCATCCGAAGCGTCACCTAGTCCGCATAACTGCTGTTTCAAGACCACTGTTAGACTTGCCATCTTTTAGCGTGTTTCCCCTTACTTTTTTGCTTTCTGACCTCCAGGTTTTGGCTCTGTTTTTGCTGGCGGAATGAATCTGCGCACTTTTCGCACTGCTGATCAGTGGTAAAGTGCAGGTGCTCTGTGTAAATTGTGCTATGGATTGGTGTTTCCATGATTGGATATTTGATTTACTTGTTAGTCCCTAGTAAAGTGCACTGAGTGTGCCAGGGCCTGTGAATGAAATGCTACTTGTGGGCCTGCAGCACTGATTATGCCACCCATGTGAGTAGCCCTGAAAAGGTACCTCAGACCTGCTATTGCAGAGTCTGCGTGCAGTTTGTAACTGCCATGTGCACACACTTGCCAGTCCCCAACCTTCCCTTTTCGTACATGTCAGGCACCCCTAAGGTAGGCTCAAGGTACCCCTGTGGGCAGAGTGCAGTGTATGTGAAAGGTAGGACATGCCCTGGTGTGTGTGGCATGTCCCAATTGTGAATTACAGCCTTTCAAGGCTACCAGTTCCCCATAGGACCGAATGGGAGGTTTATTTATAACATTTTATAAATATAACTGGCTCAGGGAAGTAGGCAAGAAAATAAAATTTAGAATGCCTGAACTCAGAATCTAAAGACACATCTTTTAGTAAAGGTGATTTTTACATCATTCTGCGTATGAAAATACCACTTTTAGAAAGTGGTTATGTTCTTGCTCAGTCATCCTGTGTGCCTCTATGGAATGTGGATTGCCTGTCTGGGTTTTGGATGACAGAAGGCTGGGGGGCTGAAGGGGCTCCAGATATTCTAGGCAGGTCAGGAAAGGGCTGAATAGATCTGGGCTACGATGGGGGAAAGGGGAGGAGATTTCCTTGCACCTCGAAGGGCCTGGCCTGCCTCTGACAAATGCTGACCTGCAGTGGTTGCTTCTGTCTTGGGCAGTGAAAGGCCTGGACTGGACTTTCTGCAACCTAATTTGTGAGTCTCTCCAAGGGCTTGAGGTACAGCTTTCCCCCAGTTCACGAAGTCTCAGGAACAGCAAAGACTTCAAGCTCTTCTGCCCGCAGCACTGGGGACTTGTGTTTTGTGCTGTAAAAGAGGAAAAGCAATTTCACGACGCCTATGATGCCAATGCCGACTCCGTGTCCTGAAGGCACCGCCGCCCCGCAACCCTGGCCTCACCGACAATGCCTGTTGATGCCGCCACCGAGCCGCAGCTTGCACCATGATCTGTGGACACCGCACTCCACACCGCCTCGCTCCACGCTAAAGCTTTGGCACAGCATAGGGCACCGCCGCAATGCCGCACTGCGACCCTGGTCCAACAGACAACGCCTGTTGATGCCGCCACGAGCCGCTGCTCGCATCGCAACCTGTGGGAAATGCACTCCGCACCGCCTTGCTTCACGAGGACGCCCTGGGGGTGGTTGACATGACACACTGCCCTCATCCCAGACCGCAGCCTTGGCCTACCGACATCGGTGGCATCGACTCCAGTTCATCAGCCGACGACAGCGCTCCAGCAACGCCGACGCCGCTGCTTGCCCCTTGACCTGCTTGCACCATGACGAGCACAGCCTTCATCTCACACCATGACCCTGGCCTCAACGACGTCGTCATCTGACGCCTCCACCGAGCTGCTGCTTGCACCGTGACCTGAGAGCACCGCACCGCTGCACCTCGCACTGCAAAACACACAAGATGATGGACGGAATGTTGCACAATGGCAAAACATTCACCCCCAGTCACAGATCTGGGTTTAATCCAGCGTTATTTTGCTCACCAAGCCACCCCAGTTCAGACATGGCCATATGCAAATCAGTCTTGACCCTGTGCCTCATGGGAACAGTCCAGCCCGAACTGCCAATCCATTTCTTTCCTGGACCGGAATCAAGCATACTAGGACCGGTTTCTGGCTATCAGCCGTCTTCAGCCAGGATAGCTTGACTCCAGTGGCTTACTGAGCAAGGGACCCACATCTGGGCATACCCTTCCCACATAGGGTGAACAGAAAAAAAAACAAGATGATGGACGTACTGTTGCACAATGGCAAAACATTCACCCCCAGTCACATATCTGGATTTAATCCATCATTATTTTGCTCACCAAGCCACACCAGTTCAGACATGGCCATTTGCAAATCAGTCTTGACCCTGTGCCTCATGGGAACAGTCCAGCCCGAACTGCCAAGCCATGTCTTTCCTGGACCGGAATCAAGTATCCTAGGACCGGTTTCTAGCTATCAGCTGTCTTCAGCCAGGATAACTTGACTCCAGTGGCTTACTGAGCAAGGGACCCACATCTGGGCATACCCTTCCCACATAGGGTGAACAGCAAAACACACAAGATGATGGACGGAATGTTGCACAATGGCAAAACATTCACCCCCAGTCACAGATCTGGGTTTAATCCATCGTTATTTTGCTCACCAAGCCACCCCAGTTCCGACATGGCCATATGCAAATCAGTCTTGACCTGTGCCTCATGGGAACAGTCCATCCCGAACTGCCAAGGCATGTCTTTCCTGGACTGGAATCAAGAATCCTAGAACCGGTTTTTGGCTATCAGCCGTCGTCAGCCAGGATAGCTTGACTCCAGTGGCTTACTGAGCAAGGGACCCACGTCTCGGCATACCCTTCCCACATAGGGTGAACAGCAAAACACACAAGATGATGGACGAAATGTTGCACAATGGCAAAACATTAACCCCCAGTCACAGATCTGGGTTTAATCCATTGCTATTTTGCTCACCAAGCCACACCAGTTCAGACATGGCCATTTGCAAATCAATCTTGACCCTCTGCCTCATGGGAACAGTCCAGCCCGAACTGCCAAGCCACGTCTTTCCTGGACCGGAATCAAGCATCCTAGGACCGGTTTCTGGCTATTAGCAGTCTTCAGCCAGGATAGCTTGACTCCAGTGGCTTACTGAGCAAGGGACCCACATCTGGGCATACCCTTCCCACATAGGGTGAACAGCAAAACACACAAGATGATGGACTGAATGTTGCACAATGGCAAAACATTCACCCCCAGTCACAGATATGGGTTTAATCCATTGTTTTTTTGCTCACCAAGCCACCCCAGTTCAGACATGGCCATATGCAAATCAGTCTTCACCCTGTGCCTCATGGGAACAGTCCAGCCCGAACTGCCAATCCATGTCTTTCCTGGACCGGAATCAAGCATCCTAGGACCGGTTTATGGCTATCAGCAGTCTTCAGCCAGGATAGCTTGTCTCCAGTGGTTTACTGTGCAAGGGACCCACATCTGGGCATACCCTTCCCACATAGGGTGAACAGCAAAACACACAAGATGATGGACGGAATGTTGCACAATGGCAAAACATTCACCCCCAGTCACAGATCTGGGTTTAAACCATCGTTATTTTGCTCACCAAGCCACCCCAGTTCAGACATGGCCATATGCAAATCAGTTTGAACCCTGTGCCTCATGGGAACAGTCCAGCCGAACTGCCAAGCCATGTCTTTCCTGGACCGGAATCAAGTATCCTAGGACCGGTTTATGGCTATTAGCTGTCTTCAGCCAGGATAGCTTGACTCCAGTGGCTTACTGAGCAATAGACCCACGTCTGGGCATACCCTTCCGACATAGGGTGAACAGCAAAACACACAAGATGATGGACGGAATGTTGCACAATGGCAAAACATTCACCACCAGTCACAGATCTGGGTTTAATGCATCGTTATTTTGCTCACCAATTAACCCCAGTTCAGACATGGCCATATGCAAATCAGTCTTGACCCTGTGCCTCATGGGAACAGTCCAGCCCGAACTGCCAAGCCATGTCTTTCCTGTACCGGTATCAAGCATCCTAGGACCGGTTTCTGGCTATCAGCCGTCGTCAGCCAGGATAGCTTGACTCCAGTGGCTTACTTAGCAAGGGACCCACATCTGGGCATACCCTTCCCACATAGGGTGAACAGCAAAACACACAAGATGATGGACGGAATGTTACACAATGGCAAAACATTCACCCCCAGTCACAGATCTGGATTTAATCCATCATTATTTTGCTCACCAAGCCACACCAGTTCAGACATGGCCATTTGCAAATCAGTCTTGACCCTGTGCCTCATGGGAACAGTCCAGCCCGAACTGCCAAGCCATGTCTTTCCTGGACCGGAATCAAGTATCCTAGGACCGGTTTCTAGCTATCAGCTGTCTTCAGCCAGGATAACTTGACTCCAGTGGCTTACTGAGCAAGGGACCCACATCTGGGCATACCCTTCCCACATAGGGTGAACAGCAAAACACACAAGATGATGGACGGAATGTTGCACAATGGCAAAACATTCACCCCCAGTCACAGATCTGGGTTTAATCCATCGTTATTTTGCTCACCAAGCCACCCCAGTTCTGACATGGCCATATGCAAATCAGTCTTGACCTGTGCCTCATGGGAACAGTCCATCCCAAACTGCCAAGCCATGTCTTTCCTGGACTGGAATCAAGAATCCTAGAACCGGTTTCTGGCTATCAGCCGTCGTCAGCCAGGATAGCTTGACTCCAGTGGCTTACTGAGCAAGGGACCCACGTCTGGGCATACCCTTCCCACATAGGGTGAACAGCAAAACACACAAGATGATGGAGGAAATGTTGCACAATGGCAAAACATTCACCCCCAGTCACAGATCTGAGTTTAATCCATTGCTATTTTGCTCACCAAGCCACACCAGTTCAGACATGGCCATTTGCAAATCAGTCTTGACCCTGTGCCTCATGGGAACAGTCCAGCCCGAACTGCCAAGCCACGTCTTTCCTGGACCGGAATCAAGCATCCTAGGACCGGTTTCTGGCTATTAGCCGTCTTCAGCCAGGTTAGCTTGACTCCAGTGGCTTACTGAGCAAGGGACCCACATCTGGGCATACCCTTCCCATATAGGGTGAACAGCAAAACACACAAGATGATGGACTGAATGTTGCACAATGGCAAAACATTCACCCCCAGTCACAGATCTGGGTTTAATCCATTGTTGTTTTGCTCACCAAGCCACCCCAGTTCAGACATGGCCATATGCAAATCAGTCTTGACCCTGTGCCTCGTGGGAACAGTCCAGCCCGAACTGCCAATACATGTCTTTCCTGGACCGGAATCAAGAATCCTAGGACCGGTTTCTGGCTATCAGCACAGTCTTCAGCCAGGATAGCTTGTCTCCAGTGGTTTACTGTGCAAGGGACCCACATCTGGGCATACCCTTCCCACATAGGGTGAACAGCAAAACACACAAGATGATGGACGGAATGTTGCACAATGGCAAAACATTCACCCCCAGTCACAGATCTGGGTTTAATCCATCGTTATTTTGCTCACCAAGCCACCCCAGTTCAGACATGGCCATATGCAAATCAGCCTTGACCCTGTGCCTCATGGGAACAGTCCAGCCCGAACTGCCAAGCCATGTCTTTCCTGGACTGGAGTCAAGCATCCTAGGACCGGTTTCTGGCTATCAGCGGTCTTCAGCCAGGATAGCTTGACTCCAGTGGCTTACTGAGCAAGGGACCCACGTCTGGGCATACCCTTCCCACATAGGGTGAACAGCAAAACACACAAGATGATGGACGGAATGTTGCACAATGGCAAAACATTCACCCCCAGTCACAGATCTGAGTTTAATCCATCGTTATTTTGCTCACCAAGCCACCCCAGTTCAGACATGGCCATATGCAACTCAGTTTTAACCCTGTGCCTCATGGGAACAGTCCAGCCCGAACTGCCAAGCCATGTCTTTCCTGGACCGGAATCAAGTATCCTAGGACCGGTTTCTGGCTATTAGCCGTCTTCAGCCAGGATAGCTTGACTCCAGTGGCTTACTGAGCAATAGACCCACGTCTGGGCATACCCTTCCCACATAGGGTGAACAGCAAAACACACAAGATGATGGACGGAATGTTGCACAATGGCAAAACATTCACCACCAGTCACAGATCTGGGTTTAATCCATCGTTATTTTGCTCACCAAGCCACCCCAGTTCAGACATGGCCATATGCAAATCAGTCTTGACCCTGTGCCTCATGGGAACAGTCCAGCCCGAACTGCCAAGCCATGTCTTTCCTGTACCGGTATCAAGCATCCTAGGACCGGTTTCAGGCTATCAGCGTCTTCAGCCAGGATAGGTTGACTCCTGTGGCTTACTGAGCAAGGGACCCACATCTGGGCATACGCTTCCCACAAAGGGTGAACAGCAAAACACACAAGATGATGGACGGAATGTTGCACAATGGCAAAACATTCACCCCCAGTCACAGATCTGGGTTTAATCCATTGTTATTTTGCTCACCAAGCCACCCCAGTTCAGACATGGCCATATGCAAATCAGTCTTGACCTTGTGCTTCATGGGAACAGTCCAGCCCGAACTGCCAAGCCATGTCTTTCCTGGACCGGAATCAAGCATCCTCGGACCGGTTTCTGGCTATCAGCCGTCTTCAGCCAGGATAGCTTGACTCCAGTGGCTTACTGAGCAAAGGACCCACGTCTGGGCATACCCTTCCCACATAGGGTGAACAGCAAAACACACAAGATGATGGACGGAGTGTTGCACAATAGCAAAACTTTCACCCCCAGGCACAGATCTGGGTTTAATCCATCATTATTTTGCTCACCAAGCCACCCCAGTTCAGACATGGCCATATGCAAATCAGTCTTGCCCCTGTGCCTCATGGGAACAGTCCAGCCCGAACTGCCAAGCCATGTCTTTCCTGGACCGGAATCAAGCATCCTAGGACCGGTTTCTGGATATCAGCCGTCCTCAGCCAGGATAGCTTGACTCCAGTGGCTTACTGAGCAAGGGACACACGTCTGGGCATACCCTTCTGTAACGACCGGATTTTTGGACCAGATAGGATCAGCTCACCAAGACACCACCATCCGGCCAAAACGTAACCACCTCCCTCCTCAGGACCTACTTACCTCGGTACCTAGATACCTTCTCTGGGGATGGGGAATTAGCAATATACAAGCTTATACTATTAACAACACCCCTAAATCCATAGGGATTCATAGAAACAATCACTTATGGCTACGGAATTCCAAATTCTATACCACACTCATACCTTATAGTCTCGCAGCAACTCAGGCCCAGACTATGCTACCTTCCTCCTCATAGTGAAGGGGGCAGTTCTGATCACTTACCATTACACACTGACCTCAATCAGTGCTCACGCAAGCCGCAATCCTGCGGTTATACACATCGTTTCCTCCCGATGCTCTCACTACTGCCACAATCAGGTGGCGTTAAACACCGTATCCTCCCGGTGCTCGCGCTACCGCCACAATTGTGTGACGATAAACACCGTATTCCTCCGGTGCTCTCACTAACGCCGCTACACAACGGCGATCACTGTCCTATTGATACCTTCAACTTTCTCTCTCTCTCTCTGTTGGGAAGTTTCTCTATATATCTAATATCTACTGGGGATGTCTCATATACAATATTATCCTTTATGTGGCAAATAGGCAGTTCAATCCTCTCACACAAGAATGGCCAAATTACAACATGCAAAGGTTATTCTCTGATTTAGGCGCTCCTTGAATCCCTTGATCAGTTACCACTTACCTGGACGGGAAACACATCCGTCCACATAACAGTATCTGGCTAGAAGAAAGGTTAGTGTTATCATGAAAAACAACTCCTGCACAGTGGTTCACTAAGAACTGGGGTCCCTTTATTACACAATAGCAAATTATAATAACGATATAACACTGCAATATAACATATAGCCTGAAAAGCAAAGGAAAGAATTAAGATATGTATGTGCGCGCTAATAAGAAAGGGTCGACGTCACCTTATGAGTACGAAGTCTGAACTCAGTTGTGATCTGGGTTCCCTTCTCGTCTGTGCCTTGGCTCATCTTAGGGTGAAAATTGCAAAAAACACAGTTGATGGACAGAATGTAGAACAATGTCATACATTCGCCCCAGTACAAGGATCTGGGCCTAAATCCATCGTTTTTTTGCACTCCACACCACCCTGGGTTAGACACTGGCTATATGCAAATCAGCTCTGACCCTGTGCCTCATGGGAACAGTCCAGTCCGAACTACCAAGCCATGTCTTTCCCAGACCGGAATCAAGCATCCAAGGACCGGTTTCTGGCTATCAGCCTTCATCAGCCTGGATAGCTTGACTCCAGTGGTGTGGAGAGCCTGGGACTCACGTCTGAGTATACCCAGCACACTCGGGGTGAAAATTGCAAAAAACACAGTTGATGGACAGAATGTAGAACAATGTCGTACATTCTCCCCAGTATAAGGATCTGGGCCCAAATCCATTGTTTTTTTGCACTCCACACCACCCTGGGTTAGACACTGGCTATATGCAAATCAGCTCTGACCCTGTGCCTCATGGGAACAGTCCAGTCCGAACTACCAAGCCATGTCTTTTCCAGACCGGAATCAAGCATCCAAGGACCGGTTTCTGGCTATCAGCCTTCATCAGCCTGGATAGCTTGACTGCAGTGGTGTGGAGAGCCTGGGACTCACGTCTGAGTATACCCAGCACACTCGGGGTGAAAATTGCTAAAAACACAGTTGATGGACAGAATGTAGAACAGTGTCATACATTCACCCCAGTACAAGGATCTGGGCCTAACTCCATCGTTTTTTTGTACTCCACACCACCCTGGGTTAGACACTGGCTATATGCAAATCAGCTTTGACCCTGTGCCTCGTGGGAATAGTCCAGCCCGAACTACCAAGCCATGTCTTTCCCAGACCGGAATCAAGCATCCAAGGACCGGTTTCTGTCTATCAGCCGTCTTCAGCCAGGATAGCTTGACTCCAGTGGCTTACTGAGCAAGGGACCCACGTCTAGGCATACCCTTCCCACATAGGATGAACAGCAATACACACAAGATGATGGACGGAATGTTGCACAATGGCAAAACATTCACCCCCAGTCACAGATCTGGGTTTAATCCATCGTTATTTTGCTCACCAAGCCACCCCAGTTCAGACATGTTCATATGCAAATCAGTCTTGACCCTGTGCCTCATTGGAACAGTCCAGCCCGGACTGCCAAGCCATGTCTTTCCTGGACCGGAATCAAGCATCCTAGGACCGGTTTCTGGCTATCAGCCGTCTTCAGCCAGGATAGCTTGACTCGCACCGCAGCACCCGACGCCTGCCTGTGCCAGCGCTCCTGATTCCACCAGAGAGGAGCTCGACCTGCAACACGAGTGACTTCAAGGCCCTCCACACCCTGCATTTCTCACAGGTATTGTTTTGCGGGTCTTCCAGACACCATAGCTGGCCCACGACCCCGCGACCAGCCAGAACTGTTGGATTTTGTCGTTCAAGACGTCGTGGTAGCCCAGACAAAGCGATCCCCACAAGCAACCCTCTTTAATCAGTGTTTTTTTGGAACGGTGAACATTTAAGTATAGTAGTGTGGATTTTTATCGTTTTTGGTCTTGTCTTAATTATATAAAAAATTGTGGATATTTTTCTAAATTGGTGTGGTGTCCTTTTGTAGTGTGTACACTGTATTACTGTTGGTTATGTGCAAATGCTTTACACACTGCCTCTAAGATAAGCCTGGCTGCTCGTGCCAAGCTACCAAGGGGGTGAGCAGGGGTTATTTTAGAAGTGTAACTCCCTTATCCTGACTAGAGTGGTGGTTTTTGCCTTGCTTTGACCAACGCCCTAGCCTACCAAAAATCCAATTGCTAACATTGATTGTCAGTGGTCAGGATAGGACTTGCATTTGCACGCGACTTACAGTGATTGGTATGCACTTCTACCATATCACAGACCATTACGTACCGCATACTAGCCCGTTTTGTTTTTGGCAAATTTTTGTGATCTTGCCAGGTGAGCTTTCTACTTCGTCATGCGGAAATCAAAAGCGCAATCCGTTGCATCTATTGAAATTGCCTTTGAGGGGGATAGGTTGAAGCTCTACACTGTTAGAGAATTGACATCCGTTTGCAAGAACCTAAAAGTCCAAGTCAGAGGCCTCACTAAGAAGGATGAGCTACAAAAGGTGCTAAGTGCCTGGGTAGCAGCCAGAAGCGCCATTGGGCAATCTGGTGATCTTAGTGGAGAGGCGAGGGAGCCTAGTCCTAGGGTGGGTGTGCTTTTGGGAGGGGGGGAATCTCCCGGCCAGGTAGCAGTGGCCTGTCCCCAGAGGAGCTGGAGGACAGACGAGAAGCAAGGAAAGTAGCTACAAAACTAGAAAAACTTAGATTAGCCATGGACGAGAAGAGAATGGTATTAGATTACAAAATCAGAATGAAAGAGCTGGATAAAGAGAAAAAAACCATCTCAGATGGTGGCAGCAACTCGTTAATACAGACAGACCGAATCGTACACAACCCTAAGAATGTGGACAGAGAGTTCAGGAAGGGGGGGCGACATACAGAGGTGGTTTCAGGGTTACGGGGCAGCGATACACATGAATGGGGTCCCTGAGGAGAATTGGGGAGCAGGATTGAGGTCTCTGTTTCAAGAGGAAGCCAGGGATACCTTTACAGCTTTGGGTAAAGGGCCTGACCTCTCCTACGCTGATATGAAGGAAGCCCTTCTCACTAGGTATGGTCTCACTCCTGAAAAGTACAGGGATCAGTTTAGGTCCTGGAAGAAGTCTGATGCCAACACGTGGCTGGAATGTGTGGATGGGTATTGTCGGTCATTGGATGGCTGGGAGAAGGGCAGTAATGTGACAGATTTTCGGGGGCTCTACAATTTGATTGCATGGGAGCACTTGTCTAGTCTATGTTTTGTAGCTCTGCACCAGCACCTAGTTGATAGTAAGCTAACTGACCCCAGGAAGCTTGCTATGGAGCCAGACCGCTGGGTGAGAACCAGGGTCCACAAGATAGCGTTGGGGGGAGACTCAGCCAAAAGTGAGCAGGGTCCCCAGCAGAAAAGTGAGGGGACAAGGGTAAAACACAGGAGTTTTCTAAAGGGCCCCAAAATAACACCCAGGGTAAAGGCTCCCATCTCCCTGGAGATAAGAAGCAAGGGGTCTCAACAGGCAAGCCTGCTGAGACCAGTCCCCACAAATGTTTTGCATGTGACCAGGTGAGGCACATGAAGGGGGACCCCAGGTGCTCCAAAGGGTCACAGCCGTGGGCAGTCCAAGGTGTTGGCTAGTGTAGCGCTTGGGGAGGAGGAGGAGTACCCACTACCCACAGTAGGGTGCGGACCCCGCAGAAATGACCCTCATCTCACTAGGGGACGTGAGATGGTCACAGGGGCATAGGTGCCCCCTAACACAAAGAAATACAGTACCTGGGAAACCATCAATGGGAAAAGGGAAGAGACTCTCAGGGATGCTGGAGCCAGTGTGACCTCCGTTTGGTCTCACCTGGTCTCTGAGAGGCAGGTACTCTCCGGGGCATTCCACCAAGTAATTGCAGTCAACAATTCTGAGCACCAGGGTCTGTTTGCACAGGTTCCTTTCGAGTGGGGGGGTCTTAGGTCCTTTGAGGGTAGTTGTGACCCCTTCCAAGCCTGTCGATTGTCTGCTCGGTAATGCCCTGGAGCAGTCCTTGTGGAAGGAAGTTTAGCTCAAGTCCCACTTGGAGATCCTTGGGTTGCTAGAGTGGACATTCGTGTCCACCTGGTCCATGGCGCCCGGGGAGGTGATCAGAGGGACCCGGAGCCTGAAACAGTGGCCCAGGTCCCTACCAAGAGAGAGGGCCTGACGGGGGAAAACGGCCCCCAAAGTCTCCACAGCCCGGGAGGAGGCAGACCTTGAGGGGGACGCCCCGGTGCCTACAGAACAGGTAGCCAAACTGTGGGACATCTCTGAGCTGACCCATTGGCAGCAAGAAGGGGGTCCCACAGGGAGGAATTCTTCCAGGAGCAGAAAGAGTGCCCTTCTCTGGTGGGTCTGCGGCAGCAGGCCGCTGCCCAGGCGGAAGGTGATCAGTCCGTGTCACATTGGATCTACTGAGAGAATGATTTCCTGTACAGCGAGCCTAATGTTGTAGAACCTAGGTCAGCCCGTGTGCTGGTGGTACCCCAGAGCTTCCAGACCTTCCTACTGGGTGTGGCTCATGACGTGCCTTTGGCAGGACATTTGGGTCAGGACAAGACCTTTGACAGGCTTGTCTCTCACTTCTTCTGGCCTCAAATGCCAAGGCAGTAGGATGTGCATTGTCGGTCTTGCCAAACTTGCCAGGCGAGTGGCAAGAGTGGGAGGAAGGTCAAAGCTCCTCTCCAACTGTTCCCCATTGTTGGGACACCCTTTGAAACCGTAGGGATGGACATTGTGGGGCCACTGGACCCCAAGACAGCCATGGGCAACAGGTACATCCTGGTCTTGGTGAACCATGCCACCCGGTACCCAGAGGCAATCCCTCTCAGGACAACAACTGCTCCAGTGGTGGGCCGGGCGTTAATGGGGATATTTCCCCTTGCGGGGTTTCCCAGAGAGGTGGTTTCTGACAGGGGCACCAATTTCATCTCGAAGTATATGACATCCCTGTGGAAGGAGTGTGGTGTTACTTACAAGTTCACCACCTCTTACCACCCCCAAGGTAACGGTTTGGTAGAAAGGTTCAACCAGACCTTGAAGGGCATGATCAAGGGTCTCACCGAACCCATGAGGCATAAGTGGGATGTCCTCTTACCGTGCCTTCTATTTGCGTACCGGGACGTACCCCAGAAGTCTCCCGGGTTCAGTCCCTTTGAGCTTCTGTACGGTCACCCCGTGCAAGCCCGTCTAAGCTTGGTGAAGGAAGGCTGGGAGGCCGCTCCCAGGAAAACCCCCCAGGATGTGTTTAGCTACATGCTGGCCTTCCGAAACCAAACTGCCCGCTTCAGGAAACTTGTTCAGGCGAACCTCTAGGCCAGCCAGGAAGAAATGAAGAAGTGGTATGACCAGAATGCCACTCTGGTCAAGTTTCAACCTGGGCAAAAAGTGTGGGTTATGGTCCCAGTGGAACCTTGTGCCTTGCAGGACAAGTGGACTGGGCCTCTGAGGTGGTGGAGTGCAAAAGTGAAGTCACCTACATGGTGGATTTGCAGGCTCCCCGGAACCCTTTACATGTCCTCCATGTGAATTGCCTCAAGCGGCACTTCGAGAGGTCCGAATTGAGCATGCTCTTGGTGACGGACGACGGGGAGGAATCGGAGAGTGAGCCTCTCCCGGACCTCCTGTCTGCCCAAGAGGGGGGATGGGTCAGTCACTGGTGTGATCCTCTCCCCGACCCTAACCGCTGAGCAGCAGAGCCAGTGTCACCAATTGTTGGGGCAGTTTGCCCCTCTGTTCACCTTGACCCCAGGTGTTACTCACTGGTGTACCCACGATGTGGACACCGGTGACAGCCCCCGTGTTAAATATAAGATTTACAGGCTGGCTGACCGGGTCAAAGCAAGCATCAAAGAGGAGGTCTCAAAGATATTGGCGTTAGGGGTGGTTGAGCCGTCCAGCAGTCCATGGGCCAGCCCCATGGTCTTGGTCCCGAAGGGTACAGCACCCGGTGCCACACCAGAACTGGTGTTCTGTGTGGACTACCGGAGACTCAATGCCATCCCTCGGATGGACGCACACCCCATCCCCTGATCTGATGAGCTCATTGATCGGTTGGGAGCTGCCAAATTCCTTAGTACGTTTGATTCAACGTCTGGGTACTGGCAGAATGCTCTACCGAGGGGGCCAAGGAAAGATCCGCATTCTCAACCCCAGAAGGACATTACCAGTTCCGGGTGATGCCCTTTGGGTTGAAGAATGCCCCTGCCACCTTTCAGAGGTTGGTCAACCAGGTTTTGGACGGGCTGGAGGAATTCAGTGCCGCATACCCGGACGACATTGCGGTGTTTAGTTCCAGTTGGGACGAACCTCTGCAACACCTCGGGGAAGTGTTGAAGGCGCTGCAGAAGGCAGGCCTCACGATTAAGGCCAGTAAGTGCCAGATCGGGCAAGGGTCAGTTGTGTACTTGGGACACCAGGTAGAGAGTGGCCAGATGGTGCCCCTGCAGCCCAAGATTGACACCATCCTGGCTTGGGAGACCCCAAGACCCAGACAGAGGTGAGGGCCTTCTTAGGACTTACCGGGTACTACAGGAGGTTTGTTAAGGGATATGGCACCATTATTGGTCCCTTAACTGAGCTGACTTCCAAGAAGCAGCCAAAAAAGGTGATCTGGAAGGAGTCCTGCCAGACTGCATTTGCTGCCCTGAAGGCCACCATGTGCACGGCCCACGTGCTCAATGCCCCCGACGTCTCCAAAGAATTAGTTGTGCAGACCTACGCTTCAGAGCATGGAGTGGGAGTTGTGCTCTCACAACTGAACAAAGAGGGCCTAGACCAGCCGGTAGTCTTCCATAGCAGGAGACTACTCCCCAGGGAGCAGAGGTGGAGTGCCATAGAAAGGGGATCTTTTGCTGTGGTTTGGTCACTGAAGAAGCTGAGACCATACCTGTTTGGGTCTCGCTTCTGAGTTCAGACAGACCATAGGCCCCTCAGATGATTAATGCAGATGAGGGGGGAGAATCAAAAATTACTGAGGTGGTCCATCTCCCTACAGGGACTGGACTTTACGGTGGAACACCATCCTGGCACAGAGCACGCCAACGCAGATGGTCTGTCCAGGTAGTTCCGCCTTAGTGAAGAGAACTCCCAGGTGTGTGGGTAGTTCGCCCTACTTTCAGCTGGAGGGGAAATGTGTTAGACTTGGCATCTTTTGGCGTGTTTCCCCTGACTTTTTCGCTTTCTGACCTCCCAGTTTTGACTCTGTTTTTGCTGGTGTAATGTTTCTGTGCAATTCTTGCACTGCTGATTAGTGGTAAAGTGTAGGTGCTCTGTATAAATTGTGCTATGGATTAGTGTTTCCATGATTGGATATTTGATTTACTTGTTAGTCCCTAGTAAAGTGCACTGAGTGTACCAAGGCCTGTGAATCAAATGCTACTCGTGGGCCTGCAGCTCTGATTATGCCACCTACGTGAGTAGCCCTGAAAAGGTACTTCAGACCTGCCGTTGCAGAGTCTGCGCACAGTTTGCAACTGCCAGGTCGACTTGACCAGTGCACACACTTGCCAGTCCCCAACCTTCCATTTTCTTAAATGTCCGGCACCCCTAAGGTAGGCCCAAGGTACCCCTGTGGGCAGGGTGCAGTGTATGTGAAAGGTAAGACATGACCTGGTGTGTGTGGCACTTTAATAAAGTGGGTATTTTCTTGCTCAGTCAACCTGTGGGCCTCTGCTGGAATGTGGATTGCCTGTCTGGGTTTTGGATGACAGAATGCTGGGGGGCCGGAGAGGCTCCAGATAGTCTAGGTAGGTCAGGAAAGGGCTGAGTAGACTTGGGCACCTCAAAGGGCCTGGTCTGCCTCTGACAAATGCCGTCTCTGCTTCCTGCCAGGAATTCACACCAGAGAAGGCCCAACTGGTTCTGGTTACTTACCTTGGGTGGTCTTTGGGTCCCTGGCACTTCTACGTCTTCTGGGTATAGTCTTCTCTCAAGTCGTGGTTCGCATACCACTATTTTAGTATAGGGTTTGGTCTCCCACTGTTCACCACAGTATATTATGTGCTACGTACATGTTTCTGTTGAAAAGTATAGTGTGCATTGTGTATATCTCTGGCTAGGAGATATCTGTATGTGTTAGTGAGTGTCTTATAATAAAAAAATATTTGTACAAATACACTGTTTGGTTCTTTTTCACTTGATCTATACCTATAAGAGTACATTCTGGTGAAACGAGCTGCTTTACACTCCTTCTGGGCTAAGCCTGAAGGCGACTCTCAACAGCTACCACTTAGGGACCTTTCTAAGGTTGTCTAAGGCCACTAAAATCACCGTAAAGGTTGTCTGGATCGGTGCAGGGTGCCCACTTACCTAAGTGTGTATCATATACCAAGCCAGCTTCTCACAACAGGTCTAAAAACAGGAGGCTATAAAGCAAAAAGTCTGGGGGTGAACCCACTGAAAACACCAAGTCTAACACTTCCCAACCTAAGTCTATCCAATCAGCCCCAATCTTCCCTGCCCCAATCTTCCCTACCCCAAGCTGCCCAAACCAATCTACTACACCCCATGCTACCCTAATCTACCCCCAATAATCCCCAACCTCCCTCACCACAATCAGCCCTAATCTACCCAACACAATGCACCAAAATACACCCACCCCAATCCACAACACACCAAACTACCCCACACTAATCTTTCCCAATCAACCATCCCCCCATCCCAATCCATTCACGTTTAGCCATGCTGAAGAGCATCCACACTGGTGTACAACATGGATAAAACACATTACCAAAGCCAATAGCTCTTGCATAGACAATGCCTTTTGGCTTTGCCCATGCCTATTCTTTATCTGTATGTGGCCCATCTGCGCTGAATAGACACTTCAGTGGCTCCCAGGAGTACGACCTGAATCTCCTAGGAGGTAAGGATGTTTTCCTCCATTTAGCACGATTAAATAGCAATCAATAGGATAGGAGAGGAGACTTTATTGATTTGATGTCTTATCTTTTTTTCAAATTTCAATATATGTAATGAGGTGCTACTTTTCTAAAGAAAGTGTTTTAGTGTACCCATATCAAACTTGAGTGGTGGGAACAATCACAACCTTACTTTTTATACACATTCAAAAATAGAGTTGATGGATGAGACATTTATTTCTCACACCACGTGGATGGGTCTCGATGCCAACCCAGATGAATTGGCCTTTGATTAGAGACAATGCTTACTAGAATGGAAGTACGGTCTGGAAGACTCGGTAACTCTCGCCCTTATATCCTTACAAAAAGCACAGCATTATTGTATCGAACACGAGTGCTGACTTTTAGTTAATGTATTACACCACAGGGCACACCCTATCATTGTCCTAATGGAAACCCAAATGTATGCAGAATTAGCAGTAGCACATATTTTGTGGCAGGTCAAAACGTCGATTGAATTTATGTACTTGCCTGTATTCCAATTCCAAGCTGGGAAAGACGCCTTACCGATTATTATACCAGCCCGACTTTAGAGACTCTATAAATATTATGTGACCAGGCATACAAAACATTCAAAGTGCTATCTTTCTGTTATTATGTATGCGCTTCTATGCACTGCATGGACACTGTTTGCACCTGTTATGCACGAAGCACCTTACAGAGTTATATTGGTAAATTAAACTTTATGTATCAACAACAAGAGAGTCAGGGTCACACAGTCACTCCTGTACCCCTATATTAAGTTTTCAAAACAACGAAAGAGTGACTATACAAATGTGAAAGGTAATTTTTTAAATTTTTTCAAAACTATAAGAACAAAAAACCCTTTGTTCCTACTGTAATACAAAAATAATAATATTAAGGTGAGGCAAAAACAAAAACGGAATATTACCATACCAAGTGAAAAGAAAAAACATTTTCTTTTAGAAAGAACCCTCACTCACCACTAGTTGGTGACATGGTTCATCATTGGGTTCCCGCTGGGGTGACCGAATGTCCACCCAGCGTGCTACTACGCCTGTTTACAGCAGAGCTGGATCTTTGATGTGTGCAAACAGTGAAAAAACTTATTAGGTGTTATTAAACTGTGTGTGATGTTAAAAAATGCAAAGTTGTTACCTATATAAAGTTTAATAGAGGCCAACCTGCATTGGATTAAAAAGGGTGAAAAGCGGACTACTCAGGGTTTTATTAATTGAAACCCGTGTTCTCTTATGTGAGTGGTCAACATGTTTCTGCTTCATTCAGCTTTTTCGCCAAGCACTCGTCAGTACCTAATTATAATCCTCCGGTGGTATGCACGCACTAAGGTGCATCCTCCCGTGGGGATCTGTATGTGAAAAATTATCCAGAAAGTACTAATGGATACTCCCCGTGGGGGCTCACCAGACTTCTCTGGGGCCCGTATCCTGTAAAAAACGGGAGAAAAAACAAGAAGTGATACAACGTACAAGCACATAACATGCAACACATTGTCATTATTCGTTTTTCATAAACATTTCCAATCCGTTTGGTGTTTTATTGTCATGCTGCGTATTTATCCTTCACCATATTACACTCCTGTGTGGCCATTCCAAAATTATTTCTACCTCTTGGTGTGCTGAAACCCATTGCGCTATATAACCTGATGGTGCCGGGTAAGCCTTCCCGCTTCCTCCAGGAACACAAGTTAATTGCTTTAATATTTCAAAAGGGTACCTCATGGCCCAAGGGAGAAACATGCTCATGTATCCCTGGCCCCAGTCCCAATATTCTGGAATAGAAAAAAAGTTGTGCCCGCCCCTCATAAAAGCAGTCGATAACCATGTGGTTGTGACTGAGTTAAAAACATGGAAGATCATGGCCAAACAAAAACACTCACTGTGTTAAGAGCGGGATCTCGCTACATGAGCTTAAGCGGTAAGGGTTATCTTCACGGCATGCTCCATCTGCACATTGAAATTATAATGAGACCAAAGAAAAGTTAATCATGTTTCAAAAGAAAACAAGGCTTCACAAAACAATGGTAGACAAAGCTTACTTGTTAGCAGGCGACTCCCTGTGGGCTACCTAAATGCAGTGCTACCGCTGGCCCAAATGACGAGCGTACGGTCAAACGGTGCAACTATTATTCAGGAAGTAGCAGTCACATGAGTCTGTTAATTCCAACGACGCAGAACGCGTCTGCCTACATAAAATTAAAGGGGACGCTCGACATTTAGCCTGCTCCTGTGTTCGAGTCCTCCCACTACCAAACACCTATCACAAAACAATGGTAGACAAAGCGTACTTGTTAGCAGGCGACTCCCCGTGGGCTACCTAAATGCAGCGCTACCGCTGGCCCGAATGACGAGCGTACAGTCAAAAGGTGCAACTATTATTCAGGAAGTAGCAGTCACGTGAGTCTGTTAATTCCAATGACGCAAAACGCGTCTGCCTACATAAAATTAAAGGGGACGCTTGACATTTAGCCGGCTCTTGTGTTCGAGTCCTCCCTGTTAGACCTGACATCATTGGCTTGAGTCTCTCCTCCATTTTTTCTGTTTGCCTCCACTGTTTTTCGATGTTTTGCTGGTATATGCTTTGGGCGCCGTGCCACTGCTGATCAGTGCCACAGCGCAAGTGCTCCCGATGTTAAATTGATGTATCGATTGTATCCATGTTTGGCTTATTTGGTTTACTGTCAGTCCCTCGTCTAGTGCACCAGGAGTGCCGGGGCTTGTAAATCCAAATGCCGCTCGTGGGCGTGCAGCACGTGTTGTGCCACCCACAAGAGCGGCCTCGTATAAGAATGTCTACGGGTCGGTCATTGCGAGACCCACGTGCAGTCTAGTACTGTCGCGCGGACTGTGCAAGTATACCTACTTGCCAGCCCTTCAAACCTTCCCTTAACCTCATGTTAGTCACCCCTATGGTAGGCCCACGGGCAGGGTGCGTTGTAAGTATAAGGTAGGACACGCCTGACCAAGTTGGCATTTCCTGATAGCGAACAACCGCCATCTTCGTTCTTCACTATTGCGAGGTAGCCTGCTCTCCATTAGTTAGAATGGGTCGCCGGGATTATTAATGCTATGATCCTAGCTGGCTCGGGGAGCATGGTGCAATGTCGAGTTTGGTATCCCTGAACTCGGGTTGGATTACGCATCCGTTGGTGTGGATGGTTTTCGGACTCTGGGTTTGAAAATAGCACTTTTAGAAAGTGTCTATTTTCTTGTCCAACCATTTCTGGTTTCTGCTGGTTTTGCGTGTGTGTGACAGGAGCTGGGTGGCTCCAGAGGTCTGGATGAGTCAGTGTGGGATGAGTGGGACATTTGCGTTGAGAGTAGGGGAAGAGTAGTTGCTGATGGCCTGCCCTGCCTGATACAATGCTGGCTCCTGCCAAGTGGCTGATGGCTCTGTGCCTGCCATGGACGATCCTAGCCCCACCTCCTGCCAGGAGGCCGATAGCTCTGCTCCTGCCAGTGACAATGCTGGCTCCACCTCCTGCTGGGCGTCTGAGGACCCAGCCCTGCTCAGTGAATAGGCCAGGTGCTTCTGCCTGGCTCCACCCACAACAGACCCAGGATGTTGGGGAAGACCCCGACATGGACAAAGGGATCAAAGCCGAAAAGGGGTATAAGAGAAGGACCCCTGAACTAAGAAATCAGATCACTTCTGACAAGGAACCCTGTAACCAAGGACAAGAGGCCTGCTGATCTGAGGACTTGCCTACCCCTTCTGCCAGTGTGCTGTTTGCTGGGGGGAATCCTTCAGTGCTTCTTTATTTTTGCCAAGGAAACCAGGAGAGAGGAACTGTGTGTGTACTCTCACGCTTGCTAAGAAAATCTCCAAGGACTGGAAGAGTGCCAGTCTCCTGCTGAAGTCACAGGGCTAAAGGACTTCATCTGCTTAAAGTGCTATTTGCTGGAACCGTGAATCCAGCACCTCTGAAAGAACCAGCAATCTTGACGCCGACGGACGTCGCCGAATCCAGCTCGACATAGTGGGTAACGGCCCCAGTGTTCCGCTTCCTCGACGACCGGCCGCCGGGCCCGACCGACGCCAGCAGCAACGCCAGTGAGTGGGAGTACGGCTCCAGCTCCAAAGGACCTCGTGTCTGCACCACTGCTGATCGCATCGCCCTCGTGCCCTCTCGACGCCGTGAGCGCTGCTCACTCTGTGCAACCGCATCATCGACGACGACGCCTGCTGAGGCCTGATCGACACCGAAGACGCGACGCCGGATTGCTCGACGTCGCTGATCATCGTGTGCTTCATTATCCAAAGGTACTGTGTTGTTGGAGGTCCGTGTGACTCCGGGCTCGACGTAGCGCTCCTCGCGGTCGACGCCGAACCTTTGGATTAACTTTGCCTAGACGTCGTGTAGCCCCCGTGTGTGTTACCCTGTTGCTAAGAACTGTGTTTCCAAGAAGAAGATCTGCTTTTGATACAAAAGACTTTGTGCTAAAGAAGAAACTACCTTTGAACTATTTTTCCCTTCCCAGAGTATTTATTAAGATTGTGTACATTTTTGTCGTTATTTGGTCTTGTGCTAAGCCTTATATAAAAATACTTATTTTTATAATACTACTGTGTCGTGTCCATTTGTAGTGTATTCACTTGGTTACTGTATGTGGTCATAAATGCTTAACACACAGCCTCTGAGATAAGCCTGTTCTGCTCTGCCAAGCTACCAAGGGGGTGAGCAGGGGTTATCAAAGGGTGATCCCCTTGCCCTGACTAGAAAAGGTGTGTCCCTATTTGTCAGAAGTGCATACCTCTGCCAACTAGAGACAGCCGGTTCTAACACTCCCATTATCAAACACCTATACACATAAAATTGTTCCTATATGTAGAATCACAATATAAGTGTAGCAATATGAACAGTGATGTAATTACAAAGCGGGGCAAAAAGAGTTAATAAAGGAGAATAATGACACCAGCGCTCTTATGTAATCCTTTGTGAATCATTGAGAACTTTTTCTTTCATTCAAAATGAGGATTCTTGTATTAGGTAAGCAGGGGGAACAAACAGACAGTGACATACAAACTCGTTTGCCCACTAATGATCTATTTCACTATCACTCTGTAACCTGCCCTTACTTCCCAAATGTCACATATCTCGTGTTTAAAACTGTTATCTCGCTAACAGGGTCTTGGTGTTTATTTGTGTCTAACTATACCCTTCTACTCAAGAGTGGATGCTAGACCCCTCATGTTCCCCTTTGGGTAGTCACTGAAGTAATATGTAATTAATGCAACAGTAGGTATTTTGTAAGTAGTAAGTATTCACAGTACTGCTCAGTGGGCCAGGTGCACTGGTATGTCTTCAGGCATCAGCGTCTCATTACTGTTCCCCAGGGGATTTCATCATTTAGGCCCTTCTGATGGGACGCCAAACGATATATCCACCTCTGCTCTTTTTCGAACAGTCTTTTTTCAGTGCCCACACTCAAGTGTTCAATTATAGTCCACTGCATATCATTCGGTGTATGTTTCTTGTCTAGGAAATGAGTGGTGAGTTTTGTAGTACTTCTCTGGCAACGGACATTACTGCGATGTTCGCAAATCCTCAACTTTATGCGTCTTGTCGTCATGCCTACATATTGTAGGCCGCACGAGCATGTTATCAGATAAATCACAATGCTCGTGTTGCAATTTGAATGGCTACGCTGCTCCCACTGTTTCCCGGGCTCAATATTCAGTGTTTTCGTGTGGGTGGTCAAGTGGCAGATGTTACAATTCCCACATGGGAAATGTCCAGTAACTGCAGGGAGGCCCCATGCATTCAGAACCGTAGCCTCCTGTTTTTTCTGTGGACGTCTTGGGCATGTATGGACTAATGAGTCTTTCAGACTCATTGCTCTTCTATAAGAGAAGAGGGGTTTATCCCAATCATGTCTGTTGCTAGTCAAAATCTTCCAGTGCTTAGTAATACATCGGCTCACTGCATTTGATACTGGATTATAAGTAGTGACACATGTCAGGGGGACCTCAGTGGTACTCTCTTTGGGATCATTCTCGAGGAGGGGATCCCTATGTTGGTTCAATGCTCTCTTTCGACTTTTTTCAAGATTTTCTTAGGGTAGCCTCTTAATTGTCATTTTGTTGTTAAATCATCTGCTTGTTTTTTGAAGTCTTTTATTTCACTGCAATTCCTCCTTATGCGGAGATATTGCCCATATGGGAGATTCACCCTCAGGGAGCGCGGATGGAAACTTGAGAAATGCAGTCAGTTATTCTTGGAAGTTGGTTTGTAGTAAGTCTTAGTCTGAATCTGATCCTCTCGTTTGGTGATGGTTACATCTAGGAACGTGATACTATCCACTGCGTGGTCATGTGTAAATTCGAGATTCGGGTTACACGTGTTGATCCAGTCGAAAAGGAGAATAAAATATTCTCTTCGCCTTTCCAAACCATTAGCACGTCATCGATATAACGCTGCCAAAGAATAATATTAGCAGCGTAAGTGTTATCGGGAGTCAGTATGCATTTACATTCAAAATTGTAAACATACAGTCCCACTACCGAAGGGGCAAAGGTACTGCCCATCGATGTACCCGTTGCCTGGTGTTAGATGTTACCCTCATATTCAAAGAAATTTTTCTTGAGTGCCAAAGTAGCACAGTCAACCACGAAAGAACGTGTGGTTGCATAGTCCCAAGTGGTTTGATCCATAGCCTCCCTTAACACCTTGATGGTTTCATCCTGGGGTTGCAGGTGTAAAGGTTTTCGATGTCCGAAGTTACCAAAAATCAAGGTTCTTCTGGAATATTAGTTGTTTTCAACATTCACAGAAGCCTTTTTTGTATCTTTAATGTATGTGCTGGTTGATTCTATTATTGGTCTTAGAAAGAAATCACATTATTTTGATAAAGGTTCCAACAAAGAACCTATTCCAGAGACGATAGGTCGTCCCGGGGGTGGCAATACATTTTTGTGCGTTTTTGGTAATGTGTAAAAGTATGGCACTCTACCTTCTGATGCCAATAGAAAATCTGATTCTCGTTTAGTGATCAGGCCATTTCTCGCAGCAGTTGATACCAGCTCATAAATTTCTGCATGCAGGTTAGTGGAGGGATCTTCGCTCAGAAGTACATAATTGTTGGTGTTATTCAGTAGTCGTTTACACTCTCTGTCATACTCCTTCTTATCTTGGATGACTACCCCACCCCCCTTATCTTCACTCTTGATGACTATTTGAGTGTTCTGCTGCAGGGATTGGATGGCTTGAAATTCCCTGGCCGTCAGGTTTTTGAACGGAGCTGGTTCTTCTAAAGCTTCCACCTCATGGAAGACTGCCTGTTCAAAGGCAAACATTTCAGGTGGTATTGAATGTAGTGGTGGCATAAAATATGTTTTGAGTTTAAAATCACTGTCACTCTGGTTCACGTCAGGCCGGTCATTTTCTTTTCTCTCAAAGAATCTTTTAAGCCATAGTTTATGGAAAAACTCACTCAGTTCACATTGTAACTTGAAACGGTCCAGTCGAGGGGTGGGTATAAAACCCAAACCCTTTTCCAGGACTGTGCTCTCTGCCGCGTTGAGTGTATATGAAGAGAGGTTAGTTACTAAGGTCTCGTGCTGCTTGGACCCACTCTCTGATCCGCTACCTTGCTCCGGGTGTTGTCCCCCACCGTCTCTGTCTGATCCCAGTGAACCTGGGTGGGGCCCTTTTGTTTCCCCCTTCCCCTTCGGCCTCTGGCTAAAAAAGGCTGCTGGAACATATTCTGATGATATTGTGGGTGTGGAGCAAAAGGCGGATTCCAGCCCATTATTGGTGGAAATGGGGGCTGGAAAGCATTATGATGAAATGGGGCCATCCCTTGTCGGTGATAAGGGGGTTGCCAACCTTGAAATAAATGTTGTTGTTGCCGTCCACCCTTCAAAGAAGAGAGTTTCCCAGAAAAACCAGAAAGGACTGGGTATCAAGATAATAACAAAAACAAGATTCCTTTCTGTGTCGTGTTGAGGCTTTGTGACCAACTAGTCTCCTTATAATGTATTATACTACTGGCTAGACAGACAAGTTATATAGGTACTTATTCTTACACCACACTAGAATAGTTTTCTTTCTCTCAACATTTTATTTTCATTGGTTAAAAACATTCATATAAAATTCACGACAGGACATATCACCTCGTACATAATTTTTTGAGCATTCCCTAGTCTAATACAACATAGATCCTATTCTTATTATTGCTCAAAAAACAAACTCAAAATAAAAAAACAAAATATTTGGCATATATTGTATAAAATTCATGCAATGTGTGTTGCATCAAGTAGTCCTTATGTCGACGTTGATGTGAGGTTTACCGCTGGAAGCCGTCGACACGTCCTCTCTCCCGACGTATTAACAGGTCTTCACCTTCTCTCTGTGTTTGTTTGCTGGGCGGCCTCTGTGTTAGGCACTCCTTTTAATCCCAGATCCTGAGGTTTACCGCTGGAAGCCGTCGACACGTCCTATCTCCTGACGGGAGAGAGGACGTGTCGACGGCTTCCAGCGGTAAACCTCAGGATCTGGGATTAAAAGAAGTGCCTAACACAAAGGCCGCCCAGCAAACAAACACCGAGAGAAGGTGAAGACCTGTTAATACGATACATACAGGGACCTAAGGATTCTACCGACCAGATGGACGATTAAGAATAACGTTCTACCAGAAGTCTAAGAGCAAATTGAAAGACGCATATAAATAAGCTAGACACGAAAACAGTAATTCTCCTGTTTTTAAAGATTAATGAAATTGTAATGTAGAAGATGGATAATCCCCAAAGATAAGAAGCCGGATTATTCGGAACACTGGCAATAAAAAAAGAAGCACAATACCTTATACCTAAAAGTTTGTCCTGAAGAAGGTGCCATAAAAATCTCAACGCACCGAAACGTGTCGACATAAGGACTACTTGATGCAACACACATTGCATGAATTTTATACAATATATGCCAAATATTTTGTTTTTTTATTTTGAGTTTATGTTTTTTGAGCAATAATAAGAATAGGATCTATTTTGTATTAGACTAGGGAACGCTCAAAAATTTATGTACGATATGATATGTCCTGTCGTGAATTTTATATGAATGTTTTTAACCAATGAAAATAAAATGTTGAGAGAAAGAAAACTATTCTAGTGTGGTGTAAGAATAAGTACGCATATAACTTGTCTGTCTAGCCAGTAGTATAATACATTATAAGTAGACTAGTTGTCGTCCACGCCCCCTACCTCGCCCTCTCCCACTGTTTCTTCTGCTAGTGCTGTTGGTGCTTGAACCACTCATATTGGAGTCTGCTGAGGTATCTGAATTATAGTCGGTTCCTGTTGATGGTACGTATTCAGGGCTAGCATAGTGATAAACACGGGTATAAGACCAACTTTTTAAATCTTTTTGCAATTTTTGTGATTTAGACTGGGCTAGATTTTCTTTGTATTCATTTTGTTCTTTATTCAGTTCATCTAACCTCTTTTTATATCCCGTAATGGTGGCTTTAAAGTGACTCTCAGTTGTCTGAATTTCCAGTAAGAGAGCTTCCGAAAGTCTAAGCGCGGGCTTAATTATAAAAATGCCCCAGTCCCGGGTGCAGTGCCACGCAATCTGTGCTCATTCTTTCCTACATACTGCATCATCCAGGAAAATCCTGGGGGCATTCGTGACCAATAGGCCTTTAGGTGCGGCATTGTTGTTCAAATTTTCTTTAAGCATAGTGCCATGCAAAATGGCCCGTATGCGACTACGTTTTAGGTCGCCTAGTTTCTCCCAATCACTAGTTTGTGAAATGGCATGTGCTAGTAGGGGATCAGCTGATAGAGATGAGTCACTCAACAGAGCGTCCACCTCCTCTTTAGAAAAAGCAAGGCCTAGATCTTCCATCTTAAAAATGCGGGCTGCACTTATAACAAATTCTTTCTCTCGCAGCTGTGCGCTGCTAAGTATAAGTATCAACAACAAGAGAGTCAGGGTTACACAGTCACTCCTGTACCCCTATATTAAGTTTTCAAAACAACGAAAGAGTGACTATACAAATGTGAAAGGCAATTTTTAAAATGTTTTCAAAACTATAACAAAAAACCCTTTGTTCCTACTGTAATACAAAAATAATAATATTAAGGTGAGGCAAAAACAAAAACGGAATATTACCATACCCAAGTGAAAAGAAAAAACATTTTCTTTTAGAAAGAACCCTCACTCACCACTAGTTGGTGACATGCTTCATCATTGGGTTCCCGCTGGGGTGACCGAATTCGGTCACTCCATCTCCATGATTATTTTTCATGTGTACACCGAGCATTCTGCACACCGAGCTTGCAAGTTTCAACAACATCACTGGTTTCCTGACTTGAATTGGGGCACGGGTTGCCATTGATTATAGCACAGTCTTCTCATGATGACCTTTGGCAGAGCCGATATCACAGGCCGGGGCTCCCTCCCGAGCTGTATATTTTGTTTTCTGTGCCCCTGGTGAAGCATTGGCCGTGGGAGGGCGGGGGCCGGGGCGAGGTGGCGGTCCGACAGAGAGAGTCACTTGGTCTGCTCTCCTGGCCCGCATTTGTTTGTGGTTGTCTGTGCTTCCCTGAAAGGAAGACGGGCATTTGGTTTCGGCAGACCTGCTGGGCAGTGGAGCGCCTACTGGGGGTAACTCTTCTGGTCCACGGAGGGCCACTTTGAGATGTTGGTGGTGTGTTTGTTTGCAGCGAGCGCCATTGGCATTTGTGGGCTACTTATCTTTGGCTTAAATTTTCGGGAAGGGCCTATTTGTGGCTGGATGAGGGGTGACGTCCATCAGGCTGTTGTTTTCCGCTCTACTGTTTTGAAATGTTGCAGTCGGGCTTGGGGGATGGCATGGGTGGAAGTGGGAATGCAGCGAAGTATGGGACAGTTTTGGATGTGTTTGGATGTTTCGGGACTGCACATTCCTAGTTACTTTGTGGTTATTATCGTTTTCTGAGATTTGCTTGGACTTGCACCATTTAGTCCTTTTTGAAGAGGGAGAAATCTTGGGGCAGGAGTCCCTCCGTTTCCCCGTTTGTCGGTTGGGCTCACTCTTGACACACTTTCATGGTTTTACGCCTCACCACTTTCAAATGTCACCAGCCGCCACTGGAGACATGTAACCACAGATCACAATCAAAGGAACTGCCTAGGAGAACATACATTAAACAGACACCAAGGAAACTGGATCCAGTCTTCCTTTTTGAAATGCATTTCCTAAACAAGCATTTGCAAAGCAATAGGACTAGCATTTACGAGAGTTTGAGCTTTTGTCACAATGCCTTTTATGTATATGTTGTTTTTAAAACAGATAAATGAAAGGCATTGTCATTTACAATGCAAATAGATTAAACTCTCGCAAATGCAAGACCTATTGCATTGCAAATAATTTTTTTTTGTTAAAGCACCCCATGCCGCACTTTTACTTTAAGGGCAGACACGTCCCTTTGTTTAGGCGTGGCTCATCTAAAGAAAGGGGCGTGGCCACCATTAAAGTGAAATCGCGATATGGGATGCTTGTAAACCAAAAACAGTTACGAAATAGAAAAAAAAACATGCAGCTGAGTTCGGCACCGCAAATAAAACAAAGGTGCAGCCGCCACTGAATCAGCGGATAGTGCTATGAAAAAAATAAAAATAATGCGTTACAGGAGAGCGTGTCCACAGGCAGGTGAAAACCATTCACTAAATAGTGCTTGGAGGCTGTAAGTAAAGCCTACCAAGTAACAACACATGTAACAGAGTGTGTCCTCATGTGAGATTACAATTGAGACAAGGCGGTACTAAGGTGGGACTACTAAGCCTATTGACCAGTGAAAAGTCACAGTTTACAAAGTACAATGACACAAGCTAATGAAGAATATGGGCGAAGAGTGGACAGAGCTTCAAGGCCATATTATCGGGTTGAGTTTGCACTATATAAATCTGCAAAAAAAATTAAAATACTGGAATACATCATGCCTCATAGAGCAGCGCTTGTCCTGCCCAGGCTCAACCTAAAAAATGCAGAATCTTCCTTCTACTGTCAGTGCATGTCTGGGAAAGGGGCTGCTGCTCTGGCTGTTCCTTTTGGCAGCTTTTACGAGTTGGCATGCCCAAAAGAACACTGTCAGCCTGAAAGACTTGGAAACTTACTGCTGTTCTTTGTTCACACGCCATCTCATTGTCTTGCGGTTTAGTCTCTACTCAGCAAAATGCGTGCACATGTTGGTGACTCTGGCCAGAAGCCATAGGCGAGTCTGGGAACACAGATCACAAGACCGACATCAGTCTGACCGCATGGCAGTCACCAGTCGAAATGGCGTTAACATTTAGCTCCACTAAATTTTAAATGTATTGGAAAAAATCACCTTTCTTCCTCTCCACTCCCGGAAACATTTGCTGAATGCAAAAAATGTTAAGGAATATTATAAATTAACTTACTTGATCATAAACTACATGCATCAAAATGTAAATTGCGAATTCCTGAGAATCGCAATTAGATAATTGCAATTTACAATGCATAAAACTCAACGAGTTTCAGATTGCGATACCTAGGAAGTTACAAATCGCTCTACCTCATTAATATAATACGGGCCAGATGTATCAAAGGGTTTTTCCCATTCTATGTCTATGGGGAAATGTGTTGATACATCAGATTCCAATTTGCGACCCCCTTGGAATCTCAAAACTCACAGGGACAGTGGCCTGCTGGAGTCAGCAGACCACAATGTCCGTGATTTCTTTTAAATAAAGCAATCTTTTTTTGTAAAGCAGCCCGTTTTCCTTAAAGGAAAACGAGATGCTTTACAAAAAGTAAAATGAAAAGTTTTCTTTTAATTTTTTAAGACCAGGCAGTGGTCCGTGAGACCACTGTCTGCTCATAACGGAATTTCACCTTATTCAACAGAAATTCCACTTTTTTGAAAGTCTAAGCGCCCCTCAGTTTAAAACTGTGGGGGGCAAACGACTTCTGCGGCGTGGTGCCCAGGTGTAACCCTCCCAATTTATATTTTTCGATGCAGAAAACAAAACGGAAAGAGGAGCAGGCAGAGGGAATTTGCAGGAGTGCCAGTCTGGGCAGAGGGAGGGGAGTGAGGGACTTGAGATGTCTTGGGTAAGAACGACCTGGGTCTCTCAAGCCAAGAAAACCTTTTGGGCATTCAAATCTGAACGTCATTATTTAAGCACAGTCCTGTTCATGATGAACGTCTTTAACTTCCAGGCTCATATTTCGAAGTTTTTAAAAATTAATTTTACTTACGTAATTCGCAAAATGTTCAGCGATCATGAACATCAGAAGAAAATTATAGACTGGTTTAAGCACATCTGTTTTGGATAAAACAACTTCTCCTAGCTACACTGCACCAACACCACAATCTGATGGCAGACAAAACACCTGCTTATTGTTATCTAGAACAAAAGAACTGCAGTAGCTCGGCACACAGGTGAAAGATAAAATAATGGATTTTGATTACTTGTAGTTCTTTTCTTCACTGGCAAATTACCTAGCTTTTTAACACCTTGGCTGCTAGTGGTTTTCCCCTCCTGTGCTGACATTCCATGAATCCCTCTATTCAGGACGAGCTCAGCTCATCATAAGCACAGCTCAACTGTGCCTCATGACGAGCTGAGCTCGTCATGAGCAGCGAAGGGGTTAAAAAAAACTGTCAGATCATGAGGTTAAAAGGACTCTCTCGTTTCACCAGTCAATAGGGTGTGAATCATAAGAGCTCTGGAATGATTCCAATTGTGTTTATGAACGTATGTGAAATGTGTAGCACGGCCAAAAGGCAGCGATGTGGTATTCAACCATGTGCTCCAGTTACTCTGAGACCCCTTAGGCTGCAGAGAATCCAGAACATTGTAGTAGATTCTTTCTCAATCTGATGCCGATGTACAGCACCTCCTGGACTCTCAAAGAACTCAGTTATGTGCCAGTGGAACATGGGGTCAAGTTTAAAGTCTTGAATGGAAAGGCTAGAAAAGCACCTATTATTCATACCTGTGGAAACCAGTGGCAGCTGGTACCCTAAACATTTGGTCGGGCAACAACCCAAATACTTAAGGCTCCAGTTGAATGTGGCTGTCAGTCATGGCTCGTTATAAACAGTGTTTATGATGAACCGCGATTGACAGCTCTGATGTTGAGGGCAAGGCAGTAAATGAAGTAAAATTAAAAATGAAAAATAAAAATGCCTTTACCTCCGCTGGCTTGCCTCCTCTGTACCTCGAGAGTCCCCAGGAACTCTGACTGCAGCAATGGAATTCTCCACACAAATCCAGAGGCTGCTTTCATGCTGCAGATGAGAAGCAAAAGAGCAGCTTCAAAATGTTCTGTCCTTCCAGGTCTAGTTTCACTTCAGGAAGTGTGTTGTGACTTAAGTGTTGCCATACTTTTTCCTGAGCTCAACTTCCTTACTGCTCAGCCAGGCTGAGTGATGGAGTGCTTGGTGATAAGTTAAATGCTGAATGCTTGGTGATGTCACAAAATGCATGGCGATGTGCTGAGTGTCAGTTAAATTATTCAGGCTGAGCAGCAGGGTGGCTACCCCTGGTGGGGCTATCTTCTTTCATCTACTTAATTACCTACTTACCAGGAACTTACCTTGTACTAAGTATAATAAATTCATCTTCTACAAACCTATCCTAGGACTACATGGACTCGTTTATCCATCACAATAAGGTGGAGACAGCATTATGCAGAGTAGCCACAGTCTATTCAGGTGTCAGTGACAACTCCTTCCACCACTCTAGCCCAGGATGGCCCATCAGCATATGCATGGCACACCTCTTCTCTCTTTGTGAGAGTGTCTGAAGCAAATGCACAAACAGCCCCTGCCAGTCTAAAACCAGACGGCGAATCCACAAGCAGGCAGAGACACACAGAATGGTTAAACAAGAAAATGCCCACCTTCTAAAAGTGAACAACATAGATATTTGTAGGGTAGCACACCACCTGTTTACAACATATAACACTTTGTTCTCAAATACTAAAAATTAACCATTGCATGCTCAATGGCGACGTGCTCAGCCCGTGCAGCACGTGATCAACTGAACAACATCATAATGGAGCACCTTCCGGCTCCAAACTTGTAGCACGGCCTTTTTTAATTGCATTTGCAGCATTCTTTATGATTTATCCTTGTTTTGTCATTTTACTCCTTTTTTTTTTCAACTGTATTCGTTTTCCGCTTTAACGTTCATCACTGTTTGCATCCACGTGGCAGGAAAAGCTATTTCCCAAGTTTCTCATGTTCATGCAGGGCCATCTGAACCTCTTGTCGCAAACAGGTACTGAAGCCAAATCCATTAAAAAGCAGTTTTATTAACCCAATGCATTTCAGGCCTCTGGGGCCTTTCGTCAGGGGTAACTGAAAATAAACAATTGTATGTGCATTAAAACTCCATGCGCCAGTATTTACAACACAATTTCATATGGTTATTTTCACAGTTGTTGGCAATATTTGTTTTAATCCCCAATTAACCATAGACAAACTCTCTAGCGTTTTTTACCTCCCCAGTTTGCCTTGAATTACACCAATTGTTTAACATTGCAAAGTTAAACAAGTGCAGAATTGTTGTTTGCGCTTCATAATGTACACGGAAGCTCAACTAACTTATTATTGTGGAAAATAGATTCCATGTCGAGCATTGCGAGGAAATGCTTGCTTTGCAATATGGGAGTTGGTGTAATTCAAGGCAAACTGGGGAGGTAAAAAACGCTACATGTGGCGATGATGTTGCTTTAAGTAGAAAGGCTCATGGAAGGAGGGGCGATAGCCAAGTTTAAATTAGATGGCTGGGAAAGAAAAGATTATTTTGGTTTCTGACCGAGGGAGGAAGATGTTATGTTGTTAGAAGGTAAGTAAATGAATGATTTAGAAGGATGCACAACGGGAGTCAGTGGAGAGAATAGTGTTATGGTGGGAGTGTTGTGTTTACATGCTGTGAGAATTAGTGGAAAAAGTTTATGGGTAGTAATCTATGCAGGCATAACATATTTATCACTGACTATGTGAAAGGGCGCCACCTCAGAGAGTTTGTCTATGGTTAATTGGGGATTAAAACAAATCTTGCCAACAACTAAGAAAATAATGAGGCATATGAAATTGTGTTGTAAATACTGGCGCAGGGAGTTTTAATGCGCATACAATAGTTTATTTCCAGTTACCCCTGACGGAAGGCCCCAGAGGCCTGAAATGCATTGGGTTAATGAAACTGCTTTTTAATGGATTTGGCTTCAGTACCTGTTTGCGACAAGAGGTTCAGATGGCCCTGCATGAACATGAGAAACTTGGGAAATAGCTTTTCCTGCCACGTGGATGCAAACAGTGATGAACGTTAAAGCGGAAAACGAATACAGTTAAAAAAAAGGAGTAAAATGACAAAACAAGGATAAATCATAAAGAATGCTGCAAATGCAATTAAAAAAGGCTGTGCCACAGACTTGGAGCCGGAAGGTGCTCCATTTTGATGTTGTTCACCTTCTAAAAGTGGCATTTTCCAGCAAACAATTTAAAAACCACCTTTACTAAATGGTGTGTTCTTAAATTCTGACTTCAGAGAGCCTCAACTCCAAAGCTCTAGCTGTTCCCAAATGAATGTTACACTTATAAAAATGTTACAAGGCAGCTCCAATGATAGTCTATGGGAGAGCTAGTCCTTGCAATAGAGAAAACCGAAATACACAGTATTTTACTATTAGGACATGTAAAACATACCAATACATGTCCTACCCTTAACATACACAGCACCCTGCCCTTGGGTCTACCACAGGGGGGGTCTTACATGTAAGAAAAGGAAAGGTTAGGGCCAGGCAAGTGGGAGTACTTGCAAGGTCGACATGGCAGTTAAGAACTATGCACACATACACTGCAGGGGCAGGTCTGAGACAGCTTTGAAAGGCTACTGGCGTGGTTGCCACAATCCGTGCTGCAGTCCAAGAAGTAGCATTTGCTTTACAAGCCCTGGGTGCACACAGTGCACTTTACTAGGGACTCACCAATAAATTAAATATTCCAATCATGGTTAACCAATCAGAATTACAATTTACATAGGGAGCACTTGTACTTTGGCACTGATAAGCAGTGGCAAAGTGCCAAGATTAACTAAACCAGCAAAAACGAAATTGAGCACACAGTCAAAAATACAGGAGGTAGAGGCAAAATGTCAAGGGAAACCATGCCAAGGATGCCAGGTCTACTACTATGATTTAACAAAGAGTAAAAATATCACACTGCAGATCGGTGGCTTCATATGGAGTAGAGCCATCAATGGATAAGCTCTAAAACTCAGTCATGAATACATACAAACACATAAGTATATTTAAGGTTTCAAGAAAACAGTGTAAATTAGAAGATGGTAAAAGTACAGGCATACCTCTATTTAAGGAAGTCAAGGTAGATAAAGCTGAAAAGAATAGTGTGGGGGTTTTACAGTGTTGAGGCAGAGGTAAAGTATGCATTAAACAGTGCACTTCTTTGGCATGGGAATCACTGGAAGAATACAACTCTTGTTGTACATGCCTGACACCCTGGCTGAGAAACGAGAGTTGTGCTTAGTTGCATAGAGAATATCACCAAAGGCAGACTACAGCGAGCTCCTCTTCATCACTGATGTGCCTATGGTCTGACCCTTGTGTATCATGCATGCTTACCTTCTACAAGGAGACATTAGAGCCTCACAAAAATCAACAGCAGCTGCAGGTCATACCTGGAGTTCATGGGACAGGGGAAGTAGACAGAGAGTGGAGAAGGGAAAGAGGAGGGGAGGATTAGAGACACGGCATGGCAAGAGGAGGGGGCGGGTGACAGGGACACAAACCGGTAGGCGAGTCAAAGCTGCGCCCAAAGTCCAGAAGCTGTGATCCTAGGTGGAGTGGTATCATTTCCCCATCTCTGTTGCGAGAGGCTCCCTAAGCGCAGTGGACTCTCTCAGAGGGGTCTCTGAGACTCCAAGGCCTATTTACTGGACCCTTTCCCAAAAAGGGGAGAGGGAGTGCTTTGGCAAGGGGTGCCATACCATACCTCAATAGTGAGTGGGTCCCTTGGCGCTGTGGACTCTCTCAGTGGGTATGCTGAGACTTCAGCGTATATAACTTGGATCTTTCCCGAAAAGGGGAGAATGAGTGCTTAGTCAAAGGGCCCAAAAGGATAGGGGGCTAGGCGGGGAAAGCAGGCAAGGGGAGATATTCCGGGGAGTGGGGGGTAGGAGCAGGGGAAGTAGACAGAGAGTGGAGGAGGGAAAGAGGAGTGGAGGATTAGAGACATGGCGAGGCAAGAGGAGGCTTCACGAAGGATTGGTGGGGACCTGAGCACCGGACTACTGACCCCAGGAAGCAGCGGGGCACGGTGGACTGAGGCAGCCACTTCCTCCATCGACGGGGGCATTTTTAAACTGTTCGCGCCTCCCACTCCGTGGAGGATTGTTGGGGACCTTAGCGCCGGACTACTGACCCCAGGAAGCAGCGGGGCACGGCGGACTGAGGCAGCCACTCCCTCCATCCATGGGGGCATTTTTAAACTGTTCGCGCCTCCCGCTCCGCAGGAGATGCTTCATGAAGGATTGCTGGGGACCTGAGCACCGGGCTACTGATCCCAGGAAGCAGCGGGGCACGGGGGACTGAGGCAGCCACTGCCTCCATCTACGGGTCTATTTAACTAGCCCGGGCAAATGGCGGGCCCTCTGTGGCCATCAGGGGCCAGAAGAGGCCGAGCTGGGCCACCCCCCTGAGATTCAAGAATGGGTAAGAGAAAGCAGTTATGTCGAGGGGAGAAAGAGGTTAAAAAAGCGAAGTATCCAAGGAAGTCTGACTCGATAATTTCGTACCTAACAACGGCAGTGGGGGCCCTGACAAAAGAAATAGCGATCGTGGAGAAAGAGTTGGGATTGGGTGATGGTGAAACTGAAACTGATCCAGCATTATCTGTAGACCAAAGTCCGGCTATACCCCTAGAACCAAATATTGTGATTGCCAAACCAACAATCGTAGTCGAAGCACAACAAACTGTTTCATTACCCCAATTGGAATCCCCAATTCACCATAAGGACAGTACACATTGTCGTCCGCTACAGAAGGTGCCCAGAAAGAGAAAGTGCAAGTCACTTAAATATTCAGCCAAGAGGAAAATAGTTAGCTCTGAGGCCCCTCTTCTTGATCAAGGCCTCAGGAATCAAATAGGGAAAATTGTGGAAGATTTGTTTACTTCACGAGTGGAACCTGCGCTCGTAAATATGGCTAAAGACATTGTGGACACTTTTAATTCTTGTGTAGCTGGACTACTGTCTAAATGTGAGTAAATTGACATGCTTCTTAAACAACATACAGGGGATAAGAGGTGTTCCATCCAAACTCAAGCCAAGACCATAATTAGACCTATGGCGGAAAATGCGATTGTGGGCCAGAAACCCAGTACGCTCGCAAATGTGACTAGAGAAGAGGGCAAAGATCGGCAGGGTCCCAAGGGGAGTGGGTCTGTTAGTCTTACCCCAGAAGTTAACACTCTGTGTAATCAGGCACAAGCAAGTACTAGAAAGAGATCACATCGTGGTAGGTTTCTAGATTTGCCCCCGGAGGCCGCCCCTTTGGTGGTCGTCTTCAATGGGGTCCCTCCGTTAAGAGGGAGCACTATGGAAACAACTCATGATCTTATGGAGCTAGCTAGGCAGTGGTGCCTACAGTTTAGTACTGGAGGACATGACATTGTACACTCTGTCATTATGGCAAGAAGGGTCAACTGGGTAGGGAGTTGCTCAAAAAATATCTCAGGGGACTGTGTGGTGGTAAATCTTAACAATCGGGCCTGTGCCGAGAGACTGCTGTGGGATGCCTCAGACTTGGTTAATCAGGGTATTAGACCACTACCCCTTGGGTTTTTCTATCCCCCAGTTAGGCCACACACTTACCAACAGAGAGCTAAACGGGAACAACCCTACCCTACCAATAAGCACATGTTTTCATATCAGAACATGGAAAACCAGCACTTAAGTTCTGCACCAGGGCTGTTTGGGAGGGTGGTAAATCCATTTACAACCATAACTCCTGTTCCCCCGTCTGGCCCCCCCAACCTAGGGGGGAGATAATCGATTTTCCCCACTGTCCCAGATAGAGACCAATGACTGACTACCTATGCCCCTGTTAAAAACGGGGATGGTGGTAGGAGTCACTAGTGAGAAAACTTCTTGTTAACTCCTGACCTGGAATGTGGCAGGTATTAGATCTAAGGCTACAGACCCCATGTGGCTGAAGTTTGTAAGGCAGTTTGATATTCTTGCTTTTCAGGAAACCTGGGAGGTAGTGCCAAGTTTCATTCTGGACGGTTACCTTAGTTTCTCTACCCCTGCTGTACCAGGAACGGCAGGAAGATCAAAGGGGGGTTTGCTTTTTCTTATTTCGCTAAATTTATCCGGTACTTTTAAAAAACTTGATGTGGTCTCCTCAAATTTTCTAATAATTGAATGGATTGCCCCTGATCAACAGAAATATTTGTTAATTAATCTATATAATTCCAAGGAAGGCTCTCATCAGGCGGAGCATGTTAACTCTCTGGACCAATTTTTGTCAGTGTTTAAATTAGATCAGACTTGTGCACCAGAATGTTTTACTTCTTGGAGATTTTAATATACATCCATGCCTCTGGGACTGTTATGGAGATGATCAAGAGTGGTCATTGAACGGGGGGACTTCTCATTTTGAGCACAGTAAACAGGGGGAAGCTCTTGAGGAAGTCATTTCCAACTTGAACCTATTGGAACCTGCCAGGGGGAGGGTCTGGATAGGGCCCCCACTTTTATAGGCCGTGGAGCAAATTCGGTGATTGACTATCAGCTAGATTCATCATAGTCCCGTTTTGCGAGTCCTTAATAGCGATTATTAAGGAATCGCTATTAAGGACTTGCAAAACGGGATTCATCAACTGCTTTTCAATCTATATATTGAACAGCTGGCGAACAAACTCAGAAACTCTAATAAAAGAGAGAGGGACCCCTAGACCAAAGGGATAGGGTACCAAATTAGACACAAGTCAGAGAAAGTCAATTCCCTTTGGGCAGATGAACATAAATACCACAGTACTTACAATAAATGACCTCACTAATACATACACATGACAAAGAAGCAATGAAAAATGAAAATTCAAAAACGTGAAAACACTATAATAGGATCAAAACATTATAACAATTTATTGACATAAATCATGTTAGTTAAAAATTGGGAAACATACACAGGACGTGACAATAATAAATAAAAACATTCCAATTAAGAAAGGAGCCAGAGGAGAAGGACTAAATTCAGACACTATTATTATGAATTTTCCTTAATCATATAATCCTCATTCACTCCTTGGGCATCAAAGCGTTTCGGTGGTAGAAGTAATGTATGACCACCTTCATCAGGGTATGAGTATATCTGTTTCCCAATAGTTCTGTAAATTTAAATAAGATTGGTCCAAATTAGAATAATCGAACAAATCAAAATGTAAATTTAAAGAGTACATTTTTCTAAAAAACACAATGAAATGTCCTACTCTATCCTTGAACACACATTATAGCATTGCTTCCAACATTAAACCACACATAAATACAAAAATACAAAGATACAAAAATACAAAGATACAGAAATACAAAAATACAAAGATACAAAGAACATTCCATATACCAATTTCATAGGTTTTGGCAGCATGTTGACAAGATGATATACTAAGTCTCTACATTAAAACAGTACCTAGTAATTCAGTTCATATACATTTTAAACATCCGGTCTTTCATCCAACCTGGCGGCTCAAAATATAAACATATTTGCATACTCAAGTAACCCAACATAACAAGGGGTGGCAATAGGATGGAGCATGATACATCCCCTACCTCGAGAGTAAAATACTTAAATCAATGCGTCATAAGGGGTATGTGTCCTCCTTATCCTTTCACAAGGATATTCGACCAGCGAATTATCCAATAGATTACCTAAACATAGGGATGAATAGATATCTTAAATAATGAAGCCTGGTATAAGTGCTATAGTCGGTACTAGGATAAACCAAACCATTTGAATTAAATCATTTAAAGGCGTATATTATTTTCTTCCCAGGACCTTGATTAGGCCTTACATTTTCTCTTTTAGCCTAAGTTGAATCCATACTGTTAGCCTAAGTTATGTCCATACTGAAGACAAGTACAAAAAGCAACTATTTAAAAACCATATTTAACATCATTTGTATTCTAGAACACTCATAGGACCAATTATAACAGGCCCCATTAGTGAGATAAGATAAGACCTTTTATCCGTTGCTATATATGTTTGATTGAGGCCAGTATATATAGAGTATATTAGGCAACACCCATCTCTAAAAAGAGTTGGCAGTTAGTACAACTTAATGTAACTTACTGAAGCTGGAAAGCCTTCAGAATTCTCAATACGTCCAGCGCTATAACTAGAGGCTGAAAATAAACACACAGGACAAAAAGGTCCCGTTAGTATCTATAACCTATTCAGAGATGTTAGACAAAGCCTGCTCCTTATGAAGGTAACAACTACAAGCAACTTACTAGTATAAAAACACAAATGTTGCCGTGAAATCCGGCTTCCAAACTGCGTCTGAATTTCGTCCCGCAATGTAGTTTAGAAGCTATGAAGCAATCGAGAAAGCGGAAATGCTATGAGCATATATTTTAAATGTAGATTCAAAAAAACGATATTTCAACAAATTGCCATGATGTACTTACACGCGGTAAGAAGGATGTAAACGTAGGACGCGGTACACTCTAAATAATTATTTGACTTGGTGGGGACACAGCGTGACTCCTGGTTCCCTTTGATATGGGCCACTCGATATGGGCAGCTCGATATGAGACTTTATCCTGGAGTTAAAACAAAAGCAAAACGCCACGGGATTAGAGAGACGTCTAACCCGGATTGAAAAGAAGGGATAGTGCTGTATACACCTAGCCTGCCCCTCTTACCTTTAGCGTTAGCTTGACCGGCGTCCCGCGTCCGTCCTCAAGTACGTGTCGGCCAGAATAACCAAAGGTCGCTTTACAGGCTGACACTTATATCCTGAACAAAGTAATAGGCGTCGATCTTAAAACCCGGAAGTAAGATGACGCGCGTCACAATCCTAGACATCGATGATGGACTAGGTTACGCACCAGTAGTAGCGTAATGGATATAAAGAATGGACTACAAAAAGCCTCACCAGTCTAAAGTTCCGAAATTAAGAAGACTGTATTCGATGTATAGAAAACCATATGTTTATACGCAGGGAACGCAATAAGTATGAAGATTTTTCTTAGTGCTTTATCTTTATAGATCATACGCAGGCTATGATCTTTATTAGCATTCCCTTTAATTAATACTAAACAAGGCTATCAGCGTGTTTGATCTATTTGAACATTTTTTGATTGATAGGAATATTGCTGGTTTGCTATTTATTAGGCCATTTGGAAACACACTTAAACTTACAAAATCTGTTGTGCGGGTTTCTTAGTGGTCTGTGTGTACAAAGAAGCCTAGAATACTGACCACTTTTCATTATACACTAACACTACTGTATATACCCTGTATCATCTAGAATTTATGTCTAGATGATACTATAATGACTCTGAATATTCTCTCTCTTTTTCCCAGCTCAATAAGAAATGGATGCTGGTTTCTGCATACATGACTGAATGCTATCTTGGTGGAATTAGGGAACTAATGCACATTTTGGTTATCGGTGCATCTATGATGAATTTACTCATAACAACTAGTCTTTTCATAAAAATAAGTATGTATTTAAAACCATTGCCCTACGTAATTGAGATGTGGGCTCATAATGACTCAGCCATATAATGACTCAGCCATTTATCGTTCAATATGCGTCAATATCACATAAGTATTTTGTATTCCGCTCTGCATACTTATTGCGTTCCCTGCGTATAAACATATGGTTTTCTATACATCGAATACAGTCTTCTTAATTTCGGAACTTTAGACTGGTGAGGCTTTTTGTAGTCCATTCTTTATATCCATTACGCTACTACTGGTGCGTAACCTAGTCCATCATCGATGTCTAGGATTGTGACGCGTGTCATCTTACTTCCGGGTTTTAAGATCGACGCCTATTACTTTGTTCAGTATATAAGTGTCAGCCTGTAAAGCGACCTTTGGTTATTCTGGCCGACACGTACTTGAGGACGGACGCGGGACGCCGGTCAAGCTAACGCTAAAGGTAAGAGGGGCAGGCTAGGTGTATACAGCACTATCCCTTCTTTTCAATCCGGGTTAGACGTCTCTCTAATCCCGTGGCGTTTTGCTTTTGTTTTAACTCCAGGATAAAGTCTCATATCGAGCTGCCCATATCGAGTGGCCCATATCAAAGGGAACCAGGAGTCACGCTGTGTCCCCACCAAGCCAAATAATTATTTAGAGTGTACCGCGTCCTACGTTTACATCGTTCTTACCGCGTGTAAGTACATCATGGCAATTTGTTGAAATATCGTTTTTTTGAATCTACATTTAAAATATATGCTCATAGCAGTTCCGCTTTCTCGATTGCTTCATAGCTTCTAAACTACATTGCGGGACGAAATTCAGACGCAGTTTGGAAGCCGGATTTCATGGCAACATTTGTGTTTTTATACTAGTAAGTTGCTTGTAGTTGTTACCTTCATAAGGAGCAGACTTTGTCTAACATCTCTGAATAGGTTATAGATACTAACGGGACCTTTTTGTCCTGTGTGTTTATTTTCAGCCTCTAGTTATAGCTCTGGACGTATTGAGAATTCTGAAGGCTTTCCAGCTTCAGTAAGTTACATTAAGTTGTACTAACTGCCAACTCTTTTTAGAGATGGGTGTTGCCTAATATACTCTATATATACTGGCCTCAATCGAACATATATAGCAACGGATAAAAGGTCTTATCTTATCTCACTAATGGGGCCTGTTATAATTGGTCCTATGAGTGTTCTAGAGTACAAATGATGTAAAATATGGTTTTTAAATAGTTGCTTTTTGTACTTGTCTTCAGTATGGACATAACTTAGGCTAACAGTATGGATTCAACTTAGGCTAAAAGAGAAAATGTAAGGCCTAATCAAGGTCCTGGGAAGAAAATAATATACGCCTTTAAATGATTTAATTCAAATGGTTTGGTTTATCCTAGTACCGACTATAGCACTTATACCAGGCTTCATTAATTAAGATATCTATTCATCCCTATGTTTAGGTAATCTATTGGATAATTCGCTGGTCGAATATCCTTGTGAAAGGATAAGGAGGACACATACCCCTTATGACGCATTGATTTAAGTATTTTACTCTCGAGGTAGGTGATGTATCATGCTCATTCCTATTGCCACCCCTTGTTATGTTGGGTTACTTGAGTATGCAAATATGTTTATATTTTGAGCCGCCAGGTTGGATGAAAGACCGGATGTTTAAAATGTATATGAACTGAATTACTAGGTACTGTTTTAATGTAGAGACTTAGTATATCATCTTGTCAACATGCTGCCAAAACCTATGAAATTGGTATATGGAATGTTCTTTGTATCTTTGTATTTTTGTATTTCTGTATCTTTGTATTTTTGTATCTTTGTATTTTTGTATTTATGTGTGGTTTAATGTTGGAAGCAATGCTATAATGTGTGTTCAAGGATAGAGTAGGACATTTCATTGTGTTTTTTAGAAAAATGTACTCTTTAAATTTACATTTTGATTTGTTCGATTATTCTAATTTGGACCAATCTTATTTAAATTTACAGAACTATTGGGAAACAGATATACTCATACCCTGATGCAGGTGGTCATACATTACTTATACCACCGAAACGCGTCGATGCCCAAGGAGTGAATGAGGATTATATGATTAAGGAAAATTCATAATAATAGTGTCTGAATTTAGTCCTTCTCCTCTGGCTCCTTTCTTAATTGGAATGTTTTTATTTATTATTGTCACGTCCTGTGTATGTTTCCCAATTTTTAACTAACATGATTTATGTCAATAAATTGTTATAATGTTTTGATCCTATTATAGTGTTTTCACGTTTTTGAATTTTCATTTTTCATTGCTTCTTTGTCATGTGTATGTATTAGTGAGGTCATTTATTGTAAGTACTGTGGTATTTATGTTCATCTGCCCAAAGGGAATTGACTTTCTCTGACTTGTGGAACAAACTCAGAAATACAAAAGAGATTACCCCCTTTAGATATCAGATGTGGGACAAAAATTGCATTATATGCAGATGATTTGATGATTTTTACGGACGACTATATCAATTCAAAGACAACTATAGAAGAAATCATAAGCGAGTTTGGGAAAGTTTCAGGTTATTTGGTAAACCATTCAAAGACCGAGATCATGACCTGGAACACTCAATTCCAAAGTCCAAACATCAGGAAGGAAATAAAATACTTAGGGATCCTAGTGAACCAAGAACTGGATAAGATACCGCAACTTAATCTCAACAAAGTAACAGGAGAGGTAAAAAAGTTACTCAAAGTGTGGTCTAGTTTACCATTAAGTCTTATAGGTAGATCAAATATTATTAAAATGTCAATACTGCCCAAGTATACATTCCTTTTTAATACCATTCCTCTAGAATTTAGAAAGTCCCTTTTAAATAAACCACAGGGAGATATTATCAGCTTTATATGGGCCTCAAAGGGAACCAGGATCTCTTGGAAGAAACTCAGGAGGGGAAAACAAGATGGAGGATTATCAAGCCCAGATCTGGTGGAGTATTATAAGGCGTTTCAGTTTAAAAACATACGGACCCTACTAAAAAGTCATCAACACTATCCAAAATACCTACAAGCAATGACAGAAACAGAAGATCATTTTTTATTCAAATTTGGTCATCCTAAGTACTTTAAAAAAGTTACATTGAAGACCTTACGGGAGGCAGCAAAATTGTGGGTACAAATAAGAGTAAATTTGAAAATCCAATACTACAGAGTAAAGGCCCCAATATGGGACTCACCGGGAACCCCAGAATGCCTAAAAGACTCAATGGAAATATACTTGAAACAAGCCAATATCAACTATTGGGGTCAACTATTAAAAGGCTCAACTTTGATCACATGGGAAAAACTCCAAACTATCACCAATGGATCAGTTTCCAAATTTAAATATTATCAAATATCAAGCAGGGCGAAAACCATTCCTATTAACAATCAAGAGAATGAAAAGCTGGAAAAAGAAATGATAGAATCCCTAGCAATAACTAAGGAGGTGGCAAAATGGTACTGGCATTATAGCTGCAGGAGAGGGAGACACGAGGATGGAAGACCAAATCTGGGGGAGAGACATACACTTGGATGACCTAGATATAACCTGGGAAAAATCGGTGGAAAAATGCTGGTCAACTTTAAAGTCTGCTGCTTTAAAAAGAAACCATCTATACACTATACATCGCGCATACTGGACTCCGAAAAAGCTGTCCAAATTTAAAAATGCAGGTGTAAAAAAGTGCCCGAAATGTGGGGAAGAAAATGCAGACGATGTCGACATGTTCAGAAACTGCCCCCAATTGGAAGAATTTTGGAAAGAAGTGGGTAAGACCGTGAGCTTAATCATACAGAAAGAGCTAACTGTAAGTACAACCCTTACTCTTTTTGGGATTGAAGATACAATTGGTAGAGGGGGACTAACCAAATGTTAGGAAAATCTTCTCTTTGTATTAAGTGTTATTGCTAGGAGGGAGATTTGTATAAAATGGGTTGAGCCATCTCCACCTACACATAGAGACTGAATGAATTCTGTCTTACGGATCAACAAACTAGACAGAAAGGGAAACACCAGAAAGAGATTTAAATATTGGGAAATTTTTGAAAACCACCTAATCTCCAATACAGGGTCAGTACACACGGTCCTATGATTAATGCGAAAACAACATCTGGTAGACAAGTATGATACTTGTCGAGTAGCCTTGATGGCTATCTCACTCCCACACATCCAAACCAGATTTGGCACTATGTAAAGGCTTAAGGGTACTCCTCTGAAAACATCGTACAGATGACAAACTCCCCAACCCCGAGAGACCAAGGGGCAGTATTGGTAACAAAACCAGAGGCAGAAACCTGAAACTCCGAATACATAGAACTTTCGCAATATGAGGATAAAAAAAAGAATTTAAAAAAACGGGGTTCATTTAGGAATCGCTAAATAAATTGCGATTCCTACACATTCCTTATTTGCAATTAGCAAATTGCTAATCGCAAATAAGGATGCGATTTCAAGAGTGCCAGGGGTGTCCAAAGGACACCCTGTAGCACCCCTGAAATGTAATCTGCATTGGTGTTGCGCACACACATGTCCAAAGGACATATGTGTGTGTAACATGCAACTTAGAAAAAGAAATGCATTTTTCTAAGTTTTCGCTATTTACCACGAGGTTTGACTTCGTGGTAAATAGCGCTCCTAAATTGCGAATTCGCAATTTTAAAATGTTTCATGAATAGCATTTAAGGAATCTCTAATAGAGATTCCTTAAATGCTAATCCTCGCAAATTTGCGAATTCTTTATTAGCGATTTTTGCATTTGGGATGATGAATCCCAAATGCAAAAACTGGACTCGCAAAGGGCCAGATTCTGAGAATCTGGCCCTTTTGCGAGCGCATTTCGCTTGATGAATCTGGCTGAAAATCTTTGTATCTCCGATAGTTTTGGCTAAAACTTTGGATTATAGAGTGGTGACGTCAACTTTTAGTGACCATAACCCAGTCCTATTGGAAATTGAGGCGGGGAGGTTGTTTGTCACTAATGTAGGGAGTCGGTCGTCAACTGGTTTAACCACAAAAGATCAAGGCAGACGCATTAAATGGGAATTTGTGATGCCAGAGGCCTTTTTTGAAGATCTTGCCTCTAAAACTGAGGCAAATCTTGCTATCTGTCGGGATGGAGCTGCTTCACCCACTGATACTATTATAGCTTATGAAGCAGTCTGTAAACAGATTGCTGAGAAACTACAGGTAGATTGTAGAGCAAGTACAAGGAATACTCATAAATGGTTTGACAAGAGTTGTTCTAAGGCCCACGGGGCTCTTTTTAAAGCTCTTAAGCAAACACCAAGGGATTAGGGGTCTAGTCACCTTCCTCCGTAAGGAGTATAAAGTGGCCATTAGTATGCGCAAGCGCAAAATCAAAGAGGAGGCGTGGGATAGCCTTCAATCTACCGACATATTAAGGGATAGCAGGAGGTTCTGGGCTACAATAAATCAGCCGTTTTTTACTGATAATGACAATTTAGATACGGATTGTGTAATTCCCGATGATACTTGGCGCCAACATTTTAAGAACATCTATGATGACAAGGAGCATCAGGAGTTACTCTCTCGGAACACTGTTACCACTAGCCCCTCTGATCCAGTTGTATTCACAGTAGCTGATGTAGAAAGGGCAATCAGAGACACATCACAAGACAAGGCGCCAGGACCGGATGGGGTACCTGCGGACATCTATATTATGTTCCCTAATTTTTGGGCAAAAATCTTGACAAATGTTTTTAATGCATCATCTGCAGTAGGTTTTCCACCCTCATGGTCAATGTCGGTCATAGTTCCAATTTTTAAAAAGGGGAATAGGGGGGACCCCGCCTGCCATAGGCCAATCACCCTGTTAGATTCTGCTGTTAAAATCATGGGCAGAGTGATTTTGCACAAACTGGGAGATTGGCTTACAGGCAGGGGGTGCTCTCTAACCTCCAATATGGTTTTAGAGAACATAGAAGTACCATGGACCAATGTCTAAATTTGAACCGCCTTATAGGTAAATATACAATAGCAAAGGATGGTCTTTTTATACTTGGGTTTCATGGACTTATCATCAGCATTCGACCTGGTCAATCGATTGAAACTGTGGCAACAATTGAGGGACATAGGGATTGAGGCCCCTTTGATTAATTTCCTTAGTGACCTACATCAGGAGCTTTCTGCCTCTGTGAGGATCACCCAGGAAGGCCGTTGTACGGGCCAATTTAGCTCCAGGAGGGGGGTCAGACAAGGTTGTATACTGGCCCCTCTCCTTTTTACAATCTACATTAATGCCTTTGGAGATTCTCTAGCATTGGCCACAATAGACACTCCGCGTACAGGGGGATCGGGAATCCCTGTCCTCTTGTACGCGGATGACGCTGTTTTACTTGCACGTACAGAAACGAGTCTGCAGAAGCTATTGGATCACTTTGGTAGCTTCATGCAGTACCTTGATCTTAAAGTTAACAGCAAAAAATCTCATGTCATAGTGGCGGGGGCAAGAAGGAAGATTAGTAAGGTCAAGAGTTTTACTTGCATGGGCGCGGAAGTTACGAGGGTTCCGGTTTTTCCCTATCTGGGAGTCCTCTTTGATGAGAAAGGCAACTGGGGTCCCCAGCTAAAACAGAAGTGCAATGCTGTTACTAGATCGACATCAGCCCTATTCAGTTTTTCCAAGAAGCTGGGAGCTAGGCCCACGGAGGCCATGCTTAAGATATATAAATCTAAGTGCCTAGCGATTGCCTCGTATGGGGGCGCCATCTGGGGATATGTCCCTGTGAGTAATTTACAAGTGGTAGAAAATAGGTTTCTTAGATCCTTACTGTCGGTCCCGCATTCCTCTCCGACATTTTCCTTACATGCTGAATTGGGCCTAAACTACATCACAGATCATCTAAAAATGGCCCCGCTGATCTGTTGGGTGAAGACATGACTTAATGAGGAGATCCCTCTTAACCATCAAATCCTAAAAGATTGTTTGGGACTCGACAAGGTACATAAGATCCCATGGGTGGCATACGTTAGAGCGCCGTGTGTCAGACTGGGGCGACCAGAACTGTATACTGCCCCTGAGGCAATACAGAAAAAGGATTTACGATGGGTGAAAATGAGCTTTTTGAATTTGTTGAAGCAAGAAAGGGAGGAGCAGGAACTTAGAAAACCGGGAGTGAGAAGTATCTATGTTTTACAGACTTGTCTTACCACTGAACCTTATTTGAAGAGTGTCACAAATCAGTTTCATCGTTTTTTGCTGGTTAGATTCAGGTTCAATTTAATACACTTTACTCTGGGCGTATTTCCTCAATAGGGGAAACCGGAGGATAATGTACCATGCTCATGTGACATGTTCTCGATACAAGACACCCTCCATCTTGTCATGTTCTGTGAGAAATTCTCAAAAGCACGTAAAAAATTCTTGAACCCTATTCTTCGTGAAGCTGGTTTCGTGCAAGTGAGGCCTGCCCTTTTGTATTTGCAATTGCTGAGCAGTGTGCATGTTATTTTTAGTGTAGCGAGTTTCCTGGTGGCTGCGGCTCTGGTAAATAGTAATAACAAAAGACTCGCCCTTATGTAATCGCATTTTAGGATCTAAAAGGGGATTGTTGTCTTTTGATTAAAAGTAAGTTTCTGATGCACTTTATATGCAAGACACCCTGTGATGCACTTTATACTGTAAACATTGTACATAACACATAACAAAGATAGATTACATGTTTTGATCATTGTGTTTTTAAATAGTGTATATATATATATATATATATATATATATATATATATATATATATATATATATATATATGAATTTTAATTAATCGAATGCTTTTTATTGACTGTTTTTTTATCATTTTATGTACAAAGAATGTATGCACTGTCTTTTCTTTTATGATTTTAACTAATCGAAATAAAGATTGTTTGACTGACTGACTGACCTTTTTTTAGCAACATACAACTTAATTAAAGCTGTTCTATCTTTAAACTCAACCTGAGAACTCACATATCCTATGAAATCTATAGTGGTACCATCAAAACCTTGAGCAACTATATCAGGAGGGTATAACTCTCCAACAGATTTCTTATTTCCATATTTTTCATTGAAGTAACGTTCTGTCACAATAGACCAAGGTGAACCCGAGTCTGCCATGAGTTCAATTTCCTCATTTAAAAATTTAACAATACACTTTGGAGAACTTAGAGTTTCTCCGCCAAGAGTGCATACATTCATTAAGGACACTACAATTCCTTTCTCTCACGCGTAACATGGGCAGATTTATCACTACTCACAAAGGAAAAGTCACTGTTTTTGTTATTAAAATTCCTAATCTTATCAAAGGTTTTCTTCCTATCATCTCCACAAGCTTTTCCAAAATGTCCAATTCTACCGCACTTGTTACATTCTTTTCCAATAGTTGGACATCATTTAAAGGAAGCAACAGGGTTGTTACTACCGCACCTACACAAATCACATGTTTTGTAAAAAACTTTCCTGTTTGAGAATTTCGGGTAAAATTGTTCATGGCACAAACTTCATCACAAATCTTGTTGGACTTTTTACCCTTCGCACTAACATTCTCAATAGTCTTTATCCAAATATCTGATTGATCAAATGCTTTTGCTGTAGCAATGGCATCATGTAAATTGGGGTTTCCTAATATCCACAATTGCTCTTGTGTTTTTTTACTTCTAACATTTACAATAATTGGATCCCTAATCATCTCATCTGACATAGCACCAAAATTACAGGAAATGATAAGCGTTCGAAGAGCAGTTAAGAAGTCATCAAAGGACTCTGAATCTCTTTGAGCTCTTGTATAACATTTTTATCTATTAAGTGCGATACTAGTTGTCGTTTAAACCTGGTTTGAATACGTAAAAAGCGCCTCATCAAAACTCCCTCCAAGGGATTGGAGGATCACCTTTAGATTGAAGACATTTTGATGTAGGTTCAAACTGCATAGTGATGATTCAGTAATATTACTATGTAAACTGTGAAACCAGTGTAGCAAAGTATGCAAATAGGTAATAGGTAAAGTAAAAATTACTTAGTAAAAGAAGTAACAATGTGACGATCAACTAGGTATAAAATTATGCTGTGCACATCAGCGTGATGTGCAAACACTAATAAATAAATAAAAGATCAAAGTACCTTTTGAGGAAGTCCTGTACAAACTTTTTGTTTAGTGCCTAAGAACCATGCGCAGTCGAACGCAACGACGATTAAAATGATGAGATTAGCAGTGCGCTGTGAAGCGCATCGATGAAAAAATGAAGGGTTGAACAATGTGCTGTCGAGCGCAGCGACAATAGGAAACTCTGTAATACTAACGTTGCTTGTAGACAGACTCCTTTTCCTGAGAATGAAAAATTACTTTAAAGATGGCAATTGCGTGATGTCGAAATTGCGCAACGTCACACAAACGTGATGAAGTCTGACGGCACTTGACAGGAGCCTCACAGTAGCCAGGAACCCAAGAACACCTAGCGTCATCCAGAAGCAGACAAAGCAGACGCTTCAGGTTTCCATGGAGCTGGTGTGCATTAAGCTTCCTTGCGCTCGGGCCGGCAAGTCGTTAGGAGTTGAAAGATGCCGCAGGTTCTCCAAACAGTAGAAAATATGCAGAATAAAAATAAAGGCACCTACTGAAGTGCAGTTTCCAGCGATGGACAGGAAAAATGTTTCTCCAATATGGGTTGTAGTAAAACCCAGAAGAATTTATGGAAATATTAAAATAAAATAAAAAATTCAGGTCCAAAAGTAAAATGTACTGCTCCTGTGCCCATAAAGTAGCAGGTACAATGATCCTCGTCGCCAATTTTTTAAAATTCAAATAAAATAATCACAAAGTTCAAGGTAAAAGGAAAGGACTTTAATATAAAAGGCAAAGTACTGCTCTCTTCAAAGTCCCATGCAGAATGAGCAACACAAGCTAGCTTCTAATTCTAAAAGGAACAGACACAGAAGGGAATGGCAGGAGCCATAATCAAAAATATACAAAGCTTTAAATGGAAAGGAAAGGCAATAAGAAAATAATATGTACAATAAAATGTAACAGAGTCCCTACATATGAAGGGAACCACGAGCTACCTATCAATGAAACCCCTGAAAGAAAATGCTGCCTGACTTCACATTCGACCCCTTATTACAGGTGATACGTGCAAAACTACAACCAGCACTAACTTTTGGGAGCGAATCGTTAAAAGGGAGAGATGCTGCGGCCTTGTACAAAGTAATTGCTAACACCTACAGAGCAATTTTTTATCTTCAGAACTATGTCTCACTGGCCCAAGTACGTTTAAGCCGAATCGCTGAGGCAGGATCCCTAAACTCGCACCTTTGGATGGAGCTGTCTCGCCATGAAAAATCACCTGCCAGGGAGTATTTGTTTGACTCCCTAAAGTCACTGGGACTGTCCGATCTTTGGGGAACCTCCACAGACCACCAGAACTTCAAAAATACTGTGCCAAAGGTAGCAAAAATTGTATCTGTTTTAGAAGATAAGGGAACACTGGTTAAAAGGCTCATGGCCGGACAGTGCTTAGTGACTACAAAGCACTCAAATTACAATCTTTCCTGAAAGTGAGATTAAAAATGAGGATAAAAGAAAAAGTCCTAAAGTTGCGGCTGGGTATCCTACCGATCCTCCCACACCTTCTGCCTTAGGAAAGGAGACCAAGACCGCAGTTCTGTTGTCTATGTGAAAGAGGAAACAAGAGTCTTGTCCACGTCATCTGCATCTGCCCTAATCTAAAGGACATAAGAAGCACTCTACTTCGACCAATATTCTAGCAGAACGGTACCAGGACTTGTAGGTAGGCAGTAAAACTGTACTTCAATCCAGCCGAAACACAGCTAAACTGTCAATTCATAAAACGTTTCAACACAGTAACCAAGAGACTCAAACATGCATCGCAAGTGGACATTGGTTAAATAAAAATAGTCGGTCCGGGCTGTTGTTGAAGTCAGACTTGGCAAGCTTTCGCTATTGTACCTTATTGAAGCACAGGCACTATAGATCCGACAAAGGTTGTTAGCGCTAAACCGTGAATTTTAATAGGATGTACAATGATGGCTGCTTAACTTAGCAAAGTGCTTGTTAGTTCAGCTTTCCTCAACGCACACGCACTTTAGTCCCTTTGAAGAGTGTAATGCCCAAATGTGAATTTTAACACAATGTATAATGATGGCTTTTTGTATTGTTTTATCCACTGAATTATGTATATGACTTTTTTTTGTTATGTGTATGCAACAGATTTAATTAATCCTGCATAATAAACTTACTATTACTACTATTAAGTGTCAGTCAACAGCCGTGACTAGAGCCAGTCTGCTCACAAGGTGATGTCCAACAGATCATCAAACAAATATTGTCTTGAAATAAAAGCAGCCTGTTGTCGTGTGGAAACCATGTTTGTGAATTTATACCAAATGTTTAAATTACCAGGCCTCATTAGGCTGACATAAAATCATCAGATGAAGGCTTGTACTTTTCCATGGCTCAAAGTAAATCTGCTCTCGTAACGCAAGTCTTGCTCAAGAATTACATTAAAACAGCACAGGATGCTAGCTTAGCCGTAAGTGTTTCGGCACATCATATTTAGAAATAGCCCTGCTACGTGCTAGATCTTGCAATTATTTCTAAGGAAAAGTACTAAGGCTAATATTTTTTATTAGAATGGAAAGCCCTAGAATTGTAAGGCACTCAGGACATGTGGGTAGCAACAAGTCACACCACCTCAGATCATGCAGACCATGCAGGTATCACGCAATGTAGGCCTCTTCTGAGTGGCCTAGTATTCTATACTTGTGTAACCTGCTGAGGCTACTGATGTGCAGACACCACCCCTTTGCTTAATTTCTCAAGAAGTGTCATTATCCTGTACTTTTACGGAATATACTTGCATGGATAGTGACACTTTTCCTCTTGTGGTTTGTATCAATAAAAGCTCTCAGAAACGTCTCCTCTTTGGACACTCCTCGGCTATGCTGACTGTCTCTGAGCTGCACGTATTTGCATTATCTTGTTGACCTATAATAAATTCTATTAATCCTATGTGCTGACAGAGAGTTGGTATTATTTGTTTATTCTTTATTTTAGGCTTATACAGTCGCATAACAGATTGTTACTTTTTCACATACATTCCCGACTAAATGAAGTAAACCTACCAGAGGACAAGCCCAAAAAATTATCTTTGAGTGACAACATCCCACCAAGAAAGGACGGGGCCTCTTCAAGCATGCACACGATCATGGACAGCACTGACTGTTGTGTGAATGTCCTACATTTCACCAGAGATGAAGATTGGTCCTTTATCCTACCCATGGAAGCAGGGAAGTACACAACAAATAAATAGCAACGCCCTTATGCTGGGAAGTATTCGCATTATAGAAAATGGTTAAACGTATGAGACTGATACGGTTATTTGGAGTTGAGAGGACCGTCAGCCAACCAATGACGCCTTGGACGCCCTCAGCCTTGCTTACCAAATATAGATACCCAGGCCAGCTTGGCAAGGATCGTTTTGGAAATGATATTCTGCAGATGTGGCAAGAAGTCTTTTGTCAAAGCTGCAATAGTGGCAAGCTGCCATATTAGAGTGGTGGGTTAGCATTTAATTTGTATTTCACAAACAAATCCCCAAGGCAGAATTTACTTTTTAAATGCAAATAATAAATGGCCTTGACACAGGGAGTTTTCTCCCTGTGGTGGGGTACATCTCATAATTTTTTCTGCTTTGGCATATACCATGCTTTGCATGTTGGCTCTGGGCAGGGAAAATATGCATTGGTAGACCTGCTACAAATGGACCGGCTATAACGCACATTGGCCTAGTGGCCCTGTGGCAGTGGGGCCACCGTGAGGGGGATTTCCAAATGCATGGCTAACTGAGGCTCTTTGCCGAGCCAAGGTTACTACAGGCTCCTCCACCCAGGCAGACCATGAGGTGTAATATTGGACGGGCCACTCTTGTCTCTCTATGTTTCACTTCTTTCAATGCCACTCTCTTTGTCTTCCTTCTCTGCTCCGTCTTATTAATGATCTTGCCACTTTTTGTTGAGACCTACACTCATTTCTTTAGTCCCTCGCTTTTTATTTCTCCCTTGTTTTCTCGCTCCCTTTCTTTGCATCACGTTTCTCCATCTCTCCCTTCCTCATATGTTCTCCTTAGTTAACTTTAAATCACTCTCTGCTCCTTTGCCACACACTCATTTGTCCTCACCGTATCGCCCTAACGCTTTGCGTCCACTGATCCCTCTTCCTCTATCACCCCCCCCCCCCCCGCAGACAGCCTTTCTCATTGCCTCCCGTTCAAGCTCATTGCTTTCATTTCTATCTCCTTGCCCACTACCAGTTTGTGTCCCTTTCACCCTTCCAGTTGTGTAGTCATTCCTCTCACTCTGCTTTCCTCTGATTCTCACCTCGCGCCAACTCCCTCTTTATCTCGCCTCTTTTTCTTGATCTCTCTGCCCTCTCCTGCTTCACCCCATCCTGCTATCTCACAGCTATTCTTTCCTCCCTCTCCCTGCCCTGTAGCCCTGCCCCAACCCCCCCCCCCCCCCCGCCTACCCACACGCATTTTTAGGTTTTGCCTCGCCGAAGGATGCGCTCTGCGCATCCTTTCGGCGCAGGCGAAATCCTGTTGAGTTCCATAGTGTGGCTTGGTTCGGCCCTCGTCCTTGATTGGCTGGCTCCGTAAACGGAGCCTTGCCATTGGACGAGGGGCCTGTCCGTCAATGCCGGACCAGACACGGGGGCGTTCCCGACATTCTTTGGCTTTTGCCGACGTCACGGGACGCCGGGAACGCCCCCGTGTCTGGTCCGGCATTGCCGGCACTACTGCGTCTCTTCTTCCCGTTTCCCGCCCCGTGACTGGCCGGCCGGCCAATCCTAGCGCGGCCGGCCGGAAGTGCCCGCCCCCCCGCAACAAGAAGGAAGACGGCAAGCAGTATGGCGGCGCCCGCGGGGTGCTTCCCCGAGTAGCATTTGTTTTATCGACACTGAGGGGATGAAGTCTGAGCGGGCCCAGCCTTACTTGGAATCTCTGCCCTCCAGATTACAGCTGATCTCTGCCGCGGCGGTCCAGCCAGATCTCGTGCACCCTCTACATTAGGGTGAGTTGAGTGGCAGGAGAGCCAGGCATGCCCCATGCAGCAGACAGCTTTTCTTTACTCTCTGTATTCATTTATACGTGAATGAATGAAGCCTCTGTTTATACTCTACGGAAGAAGATAACCTTTTCGTGGACCACCAAAGCATTTTTTCTCTCAAGTAAGCACAGGAGCGTCACATTCTTAACACACTCCTTTCTGCCTCCCAGAATAAAATAGGTTTTCTGTTAAACACCTGCGATGTTGCAGTGTGCAGAAAACGAGTCTACATGTCTGCACGTCCTGTAATAAAAGGCGTGCCACTTTTATCTTGCATATCCGAAGTATGTTTTAAACCATCCTCAGTTTCATGTTTCGTTGTGCCCACACTATAAGGAAGTCTCATGTTCCATTAAGAAGCTGCCCTGCAGCGCAGCACTGTACATGTCACGTGGTATGTTGATATTTATGTAGCGCCCAGTCTGACAGGAGTGTGACCTCGCAGCACTATGGGCTGTCTGGGGGCGCCTCGGCAAGTGATTCTAGGCTTTCGATTGCTCCTAGCGTGTGACTCATTGTATCACGACGACATGTTGTGTGTTTTGTTCTCTGGCCCCTCTGTTTGGGGAGCTGTGCCCTGTTCGGTGAGCTGTCATTGTGTGGGTGTGGTCTCTGAGAGGTGTGTGGTGTGTGGGTGTGGTGTGTGTGGGTGTGGTGTCTGTGTGGTGGGTGGGTGTGGTGTGTGTGTGTGTGTGGGTGTGGTATCTGAGAGGTGTGTGGTGGGTGTTTACCGATTATTTATGCAAATCTTAGGTGAGTAAGATGCCCTTTGTCCGGTTAGATGGAACCTCGAGCCTCACGTTGCTGACTGTTGGATGTTTGTGCGTGGTGTGCACGAGGCAAGTGCTGCCATGAGCAGCACCATAGCCTGGAATATTGTTGTATAAACTTCTATGTGTTTGTTTGTGTGCGTGCGTGCGTGCGTGTGTGTGTGTGTGTGTGTGTGAGCGTGCGTGCGTGTCTGGTGTTGGGTTTGTGTTACTATCCTTGTGGATACTTCCGTGTGTAAACCCACTCACGCTGTGGTGACTTCATTGCACTTTGGGGTCCTGAACCCAGGTCCCCACAAGTGTGCAGAAAACGAGTCTACATGTCTGCACGTCCTGTAATAAAAGGCGTGCCACTTTTATCTTGCATATCCGAAGTATGTTTTAAACCATCCTCAGTTTCATGTTTCGTTGTGCCCACACTATAAGGAAGTCTCATGTTCCATTAAGAAGCTGCCCTGCAGCGCAGCACTGTACATGTCACGTGGTATGTTGATATTTATGTAGCGCCCAGTCTGACAGGAGTGTGACCTCGCAGCACTATGGGCTGTCTGGGGGCGCCTCGGCAAGTGATTCTAGGCTTTCGATTGCTCCTAGCGTGTGACTCATTGTATCACGACGACATGTTGTGTGTTTTGTTCTCTGGCCCCTCTGTTTGGGGAGCTGTGCCCTGTTCGGTGAGCTGTCATTGTGTGGGTGTGGTCTCTGAGAGGTGTGTGGTGTGTGGGTGTGGTGTGTGTGGGTGTGGTGTCTGTGTGGTGGGTGGGTGTGGTGTGTGTGTGTGTGTGGGTGTGGTATCTGAGAGGTGTGTGGTGGGTGTTTACCGATTATTTATGCAAATCTTAGGTGAGTAAGATGCCCTTTGTCCGGTTAGATGGAACCTCGAGCCTCACGTTGCTGACTGTTGGATGTTTGTGCGTGGTGTGCACGAGGCAAGTGCTGCCATGAGCAGCACCATAGCCTGGAATATTGTTGTATAAACTTCTATGTGTTTGTTTGTGTGCGTGCGTGCGTGCGTGTGTGTGTGTGTGTGTGTGTGAGCGTGCGTGCGTGTCTGGTGTTGGGTTTGTGTTACTATCCTTGTGGATACTTCCGTGTGTAAACCCACTCACGCTGTGGTGACTTCATTGCACTTTGGGGTCCTGAACCCAGGTCCCCACAAGTGTGCAGAAAACGAGTCTACATGTCTGCACGTCCTGTAATAAAAGGCGTGCCACTTTTATCTTGCATATCCGAAGTATGTTTTAAACCATCCTCAGTTTCATGTTTCGTTGTGCCCACACTATAAGGAAGTCTCATGTTCCATTAAGAAGCTGCCCTGCAGCGCAGCACTGTACATGTCACGTGGTATGTTGATATTTATGTAGCGCCCAGTCTGACAGGAGTGTGACCTCGCAGCACTATGGGCTGTCTGGGGGCGCCTCGGCAAGTGATTCTAGGCTTTCGATTGCTCCTAGCGTGTGACTCATTGTATCACGACGACATGTTGTGTGTTTTGTTCTCTGGCCCCTCTGTTTGGGGAGCTGTGCCCTGTTCGGTGAGCTGTCATTGTGTGGGTGTGGTCTCTGAGAGGTGTGTGGTGTGTGGGTGTGGTGTGTGTGGGTGTGGTGTCTGTGTGGTGGGTGGGTGTGGTGTGTGTGTGTGTGTGGGTGTGGTATCTGAGAGGTGTGTGGTGGGTGTTTACCGATTATTTATGCAAATCTTAGGTGAGTAAGATGCCCTTTGTCCGGTTAGATGGAACCTCGAGCCTCACGTTGCTGACTGTTGGATGTTTGTGCGTGGTGTGCACGAGGCAAGTGCTGCCATGAGCAGCACCATAGCCTGGAATATTGTTGTATAAACTTCTATGTGTTTGTTTGTGCGTGCGTGTGTGTGTGTGTGTGTGTGTGAGCGTGCGTGCGTGTCTGGTGTTGGGTTTGTGTTACTATCCTTGTGGATACTTCCGTGTGTAAACCCACTCACGCTGTGGTGACTTCATTGCACTTTGGGGTCCTGAACCCAGGTCCCCACAAGCCAATTACTTCTAAACTATAGAAAATGACCCCAGAAACATCTGCAATGATTTTCACACTTAAAAAAACTGACCTTGTGGGGACCTGTGTTTCCAATGTGTGTTTCTTTTTTTGCTCAGTCTTGCTCCTGTAGACAGGAGGTGGTACTGCAGCCTCAAACACCCCTTGGAAACCCAACACACTTAAGGCGTGCCACTTTTATCTTGCATATCCGAAGTATGTTTTAAACCATCCTCAGTTTCATGTTTCGTTGTGCCCACACTATAAGGAAGTCTCATGTTCCATTAAGAAGCTGCCCTGCAGCGCAGCACTGTACATGTCACGTGGTATGTTGATATTTATGTAGCGCCCAGTCTGACAGGAGTGTGACCTCGCAGCACTATGGGCTGTCTGGGGGCGCCTCGGCAAGTGATTCTAGGCTTTCGATTGCTCCTAGCGTGTGACTCATTGTATCACGACGACATGTTGTGTGTTTTGTTCTCTGGCCCCTCTGTTTGGGGAGCTGTGCCCTGTTCGGTGAGCTGTCATTGTGTGGGTGTGGTCTCTGAGAGGTGTGTGGTGTGTGGGTGTGGTGTGTGTGGGTGTGGTGTCTGTGTGGTGGGTGGGTGTGGTGTGTGTGTGTGTGTGGGTGTGGTATCTGAGAGGTGTGTGGTGGGTGTTTACCGATTATTTATGCAAATCTTAGGTGAGTAAGATGCCCTTTGTCCGGTTAGATGGAACCTCGAGCCTCACGTTGCTGACTGTTGGATGTTTGTGCGTGGTGTGCACGAGGCAAGTGCTGCCATGAGCAGCACCATAGCCTGGAATATTGTTGTATAAACTTCTATGTGTTTGTTTGTGTGCGTGCGTGCGTGCGTGTGTGTGTGTGTGTGTGTGTGAGCGTGCGTGCGTGTCTGGTGTTGGGTTTGTGTTACTATCCTTGTGGATACTTCCGTGTGTAAACCCACTCACGCTGTGGTGACTTCATTGCACTTTGGGGTCCTGAACCCAGGTCCCCACAAGCCAATTACTTCTAAACTATAGAAAATGACCCCAGAAACATCTGCAATGATTTTCACACTTAAAAAAACTGACCTTGTGGGGACCTGTGTTTCCAATGTGTGTTTCTTTTTTTGCTCAGTCTTGCTCCTGTAGACAGGAGGTGGTACTGCAGCCTCAAACACCCCTTGGAAACCCAACACACTTCAGTAATCTGATCCGCAGGCATGAAGCAGGTAAGTCATTTCAAAGGGCGTGGGGGAGCAGCAGGTCTCAGCTGTAGTTTGACCTGAATACAAAGGCCTTTCAAATGTTATGTAGATGTTTTATTTTAACTTATAATTCCAATGATATTGTTGTGTTTGCTTCCTCTATGAGCCAAGTATATTTTTAAGATGTATGAAAGCATGCCCTTAAACAGTTCAGTCCAGTTTATTCCATTGCCTATGCCTGACAGGTCAGTTATTTTAATTCCAAAGTCCTTCGTCATCACCTGACCTCAGCCACAGCTATGCCGCCAGTCCGGTACTTTTGTGCCCAAAATAACTTTTCTCTTTGTGATTTTTGCAAAGAAGCAGCAGGTTTCTGCTAAGCTTTTGTGTTTCCATGCGAGTATGAGAATTGAGACTTTCTTATAGTGAAACTCGCCCATGTAGCCCCCCCCTCCACACACACACTTGCACTGGTGCCGGTTTCCACAGATATCAATGCGCAGGAGCATCGGTCCCGCGCGGCACTTTTTTACAGACAGGATTTCTGCGGATGGAGCGATTGCTGGTTTAAAACTGCAGCAAAAGCAGACAGTGCACCATTAAATAAATCCCTTTATGTCTCTGTCTGCAATAAGGGACCCCAACACTTGTGAATCAAAGAAAGGAGGTGGCCTCGCCCTGCATTCAAACCAGGGGCGCAGCTCGACACTTCGGAGGGGCGAGGCTGGAGGGGGGGCTGACACACCAAGCGATGGAGGCAGAGCAAAGACTTGTATTTATTTATTTATTTTGAAAGTTTTATATAGCGCAAACATGACCACCGAGGGTATAAGAGCGCTTTACAGATTATGCATCAAAGGGTATAAACATAGAAATCAGAATAAACAAAGCGACAAAATCAAAGTCTAAAATTGTCCAACAATCTTGTGAGGGAAAAGTAAACACACAACAGTTTGGCTCCTGCTAGCTGGGGCCCCATAATAAACCACCCGATACAGATCGGGTCTGTCGCCCCTCGACCCCTCCACTTACTGTTCCAGACCAACAACTATCCCCCCTCCACTGGCTCCCCGGGCTCGAAGGGCCCACTTGATGACCTCGCCTGATTCACCTGTCTGTTGCAACCAGACCACAGACAATGCTTCAAAGGAGCACTTATCACCCTGTGCAAGTCATTCTAGCCCAAGAGGCTGAATAGAGTTGCTGTCTTTCTAGCCCTGCTGGCTCACTATTGGAACACCGGTCCCCAAGACTGCTGAGGGCCACCATAGAGTACTTCACAGGCCCGAGAGATTAATCCCACACTACAACCCGTACTCACGAAAATCCGACTGCCCGTCTTAGGACCTTAGCCGAGCGCAGCAGCGCCACCACCATAGGCTTGGGGCTCGGAGCCGCACCATGGTGGACCTGGGCGGCTGCCCCAGGAGACACCTCTACGAGCCCCTGCCGCCCTCCGCCCTGCTCTGCTGGGCCCTGCTGCTGCTCTGTGCCCCGGAGAGCTCCGCGCTGGCAGACTTCTCAGTAAAGACCCTCTCTGCTTCCCAGCCTGCCCTCTCGCAACCTACCCTCTCGCAGCCTGCCCTCTCGCAGCCTGCCCTCTCGCAGCCTGCCCTCTCGCAGCCTGCCCTCTCGCAGCCTGCCCTCTCGCAGCCTGCCCTCTCCCAGCCTGCCCTCTCCCAGCCTGCCCTCTCCCAGCGTGTCCCCTCCCTGCCCTCTCCCAGCCTGCCCTCTCCCAGCCTATCCCCTCCCTGCCCTCTCCCAGCCTGTCCTCTCCCTGCCTGTTGTCGTGTCCCGGCGGCAGCAGGCAGCAGGCAAGAGCATGCACTGCGTCCCCGAAGTAACAGCCCTAAAGCAAGCAAGAAGTACGCCCCCTCCCACCAATCCCTGTTGGGTAGTGGAAACTGTCCAAACTGGGGTGCAGACAGCCCCTCTCACCTTTCAGCCTGGTACCACTGCACCAGCCGCACTACTTCCCTACTGACCATTCTCCACTTCAGCCCCGTCTAAATTACAATTCCTGCTTGTGACCCTTTTGCCTGCTTGTGCTAGTTTTCGTGACCCTGTTGCCTGCTTGTGCCTCCGTGTGCCCCTGTTGCCTGCTTGTGCCTCCGTTTTCGTGCCCCTGTCGCCTGCTTGTGCCTCAGTTTTCGTGCCCCTGTCGCCTACTTGTGCCTCTGTGTGCCCCTGTCGCCTACTTGTGCCTCCGTGTGCCCCTGTTGCCTGCTTGTGCCTCCGTGTGCCCCTGTTGCCTGGTTGTGCCTCTGTGTGCCCCTGTTGCCTGCTTGTGCCTCCGTTTTCGTTTTCGTGCCCCTGTTGCCTGCTTGTGCCTCCGTGTGCCCCTGTTGCCTGCTTGTGCCTCCGTGTGCCCCTGTTGCCTGCTTGTGCCTCCGTGTGCCCCTGTTGCCTGCTTGTGCCTCCGTGTGCCCCTGTTGCCTGCTTGTGCTGTGTGGGTGTGTGTGGAAGGCTCTGTGTGGGTGTGTGGAGGGCTCTGTGTGGCTGTGTGTGTGGGGGGCTTTGTGTGGCTGTGTGTGTGGGGGGCTCTGTGTGGCTGTATGTTGGGGGCTCTGTGTGGCTGTGTGTGGGGGGGGCTCTGTGTGGCTGTGTGTGCGGGGGGCTCTGTGTGGGTTTGTGTGGGGGGGCTCTGTGTGTGTTTGTGTGTGTCATTTGCTAGAGATAAAGCTAGTGGCATTGTAAATGACAATGCCATTTATTTATGTTTAAAAAAAACATAAATAAAAATAATGTCAAGAGCAATGCCAATAGCTCTAACTTTAACAAAGGCAAAACCATTGCATTGTAAATGCTTGTTAGAGTTCCTTGCCTTTCACTTTCCGACTTGGCTGTTCTTCTTTCCCTTCCGTCCCCACTCTCTGCCTTGCACGATGTAGAGAGCCACCCGGGCTCTGCCATACAATGTAGATGCATAGATAGGGTGACCAGGCATCCCCGTTTTGCCAGGACGGTCCCTGTTTTTAACCAGCTGTCCCAGCAAATTTCAAGAAATTTAGCTCATGTCCTGGGTTTTTGAGAGGGTTGACTGAAAAGAGTGGGAGGTGTTTTTCATGTTTTCCAAAGCAGGGATAGTTAGCAGTTGTTTCAAGAAAGCAATTTAATTAACAGGCAAGCTACTGGACTTAAAAATTGCATTATATGTATGTTCTTACTGCCTGTTCTGTGATTCTCTGCTGAGGACCGCTCTCATCGCTTGAAGTAAAATTGTAGTCCTTCTTCTATTTTTGTGAAATGTCCCGGTTTTTGGCTTTAAAATTATGGTCACCCTAATGCTGCATACACTCATTCCTCGTGGCCCTGCCAGGCTACATTGGCGATGAGGCTGGTCGTGCCTAACGTGTGCATCACCTCCTGCTCGGCAATAAGCTGAGAGCTTGCGGAGCCCACCTGCATTGCTCCGCTCTTGCCTGTTGCGGAAGAGTTGCCCAGTGCCTCTGTGCCTCCACTGCTGTGACCTGCACCCTCCCACGTGTCTCCCTGTCAAGCGGGAGCGGGTTCGGTTGGGGGCGCATGCTGCGGCCAGAATCTTCTGGGGGAGTGACTGCCGCGCAAGAGCTTTCCCACGCGGTGACTCGTGGCAGTGCGGGCGCCTCTCCTGCTCTCCGTGTTGGCTGCACAACTGCAGGACATCTCGCTCCTGCCTTCAGCCCCCCCCCTCCCCGCCTCCGTCTGCCAGCCCCTAGGCCTGCTGCAAGGCCCCTAATCCTGCTGCGGCCTAACCTGCTGCGAGGCCTCGATTCACTGCTGCCCAGCCTGCTGGCTGACTGCACCCGCCAGGGAGACAGAAGAAGAGAAGGGCGTGTGACAGAAAGGAATCCTCAGCCAGCAACACAAAAAAAAAAGAATGAAAAAATGGAAAGCACACCGGGACCTCATCAAGGCCCACCAGCATAGACAAGGGTTTTGGCACCTGGTCCGTCCCCCGGCAAGCGCGCCAAGAAGACGCCCGTCACCCCAGTTTGCACCAGAGAGCGCAAACACCTCTTCTGTGCCATCAAGGACCCAGACCAGTCCGTCACGCGTGGCCACGTGCTAGAACGTGCGCTCACTCACGGATTTCTCAGCGCCAAAGTTACACCTTCACACCTGCGAGCACACACACGGTCGCCATGAGCAACCCAGCTACGACTGGCACTGCCAGCCAACAGGCCGGGGGATGCAATACAGACAGGGGTGCCAATGCACCTCCCCCAGGGCTCAGCCACACGGCTGTTGCACCTTTGCCACCCTTCAGCGAAACCTCAGACCCTGCCACTGCTGCGCCACGATGGAAGGCGTGGGTTGGACGGCTCAACCATTACTTCAAAGGTACCAGGGAGCTCGATGGCACCGTGAAACGGTCGCTTCTCATCTACTATGGAGGCTCAGAAATCTATGACCTCTTTAAAACGCTCTCCAACACAGGCAACAACGACGACTATGATGCAGCGGTCGCCGTGCTCAACAGGCACTTTGACCCCCAACTTAACCCTGACTTCGAGAAGTTTAAGTTCAGAAGAGCGTCGCAGTCAGACATGGAGTCTGTCGACATGTTTTTCGCATGGCTGCGCCGGCTGGCTAGCACGTGCACCATAACAGATCACAGGGAGGAGATACGGGACCAAATCATCCTGGGGTGCCGGTCCAAACTCCTGCAGAAGCTGATCCTTCGTCAACCTGGGATCTCGCTAGACGAGATCCTTGTTTTTGCCCACTCCCACGAGCTGTCGTATGTTCGAGCGGACAAAATGGAGGCTGCCCTACACACGCCAGTTGCTGCATCACACGCGCCTAGGCACGTGCACATCAAAGAAGAGAAGGTCAAGGCAATCCAACGATGCCCCAACACAGCCCGCAAAGCGCCAAGAATGCAACCCGGAGGGCAGTGTGGAATGCTGTAGTGAGGATCAGTCAGCGACTGCCTTCTGTAGGGCAAAAGGAAATACGTGCTCCCACTGTGGCAAGCTCAACCATTACGCCAAAGTGTGCCGCAGCGATCGGTTCAGGCTGACTCCTTCGAAGCTCCGAGGCAATGCGCAACGCCTTCGCCAGGTCTTCATCAATGACTCGCCATTGACAAGGGAGGTCCAGCAGCAGGAATGCTGCCTTGCTCTTGACGATGATGACGACGAAGTGTTTGTCGTGTCGTATGTCAGCCGAACCGACCATCGCAGGAGGTCACCACCAATGTGCTCCGTCTCAGTGGAAGGAACGGCTGTTCAGACCCTCATCAACACTGGTACCTCCGTCAATGTGATGGACTCGGAGCAATACGACCGCCTGTCGCCATGGCCCCAGCTTGCGCCCTCCAGGGCCCGGATTTATATTTACGGAGGGAAAGATCCACTTCCTCTACGAAGAGTCATCCATGCCAAAGTCGCCAGAGGAAAATACACCACAAGACCAGGTTCCACATCACAGAAGGAAAGAAGGAGACACTGCTCATCTGCCATACAGCGGAAGACCTGGGGCTCGTCTTCTTTGCCAACTAGATCCATGACTCCCACGCCGCAGCCATTCTGAAGGAGTTTCTGGCATTATTCAATGGACTAGGGAAACTCAAGGGGAAGAAGTTCAAACTTCACATCGACTCCATAGTAAGACCAGTCGCCCTAAGGCACAGGAGAGTACCCTTCAATCTTCGCCAGCAGGTGGAGGAAGAGCTGAAAAATCTTGAAGATCTCGACGTGATTGAGAATGTCTCTGGCCCCACCTGGTGGGTATCCCCGCTGATCGTGGTTCCCAAGCAGCCCGGAGCCATCTGGCTCTGCGTGGACAGGAGGCTGCACAACACAGCAGTCAAGAGAGAATGCCATATTACACCCACCATGGACGACCTAGTGGCAGACCTGATCGGAGCCAAGTGGTTCTCGAAACTGGATTTAAACGCGGAATGCCATCATCTAGAACGTGAACCCGAGAGCAGGTACATCACCACCTTCTCGACACACGTTGGCCTCCGGAGTTATAAGAGACCCCACTTTGGGGTGTCGTCAGCAGCCGAAGTTTTCCAAAATGCCATCAAGAAGCACTGTCATGTCTGCAAGGCGTGATTAACCTCAATGATGACATACTGGTATTCTCAGACACGTTGGAAGACCACCACACTCATCTCCGAGGCACCCTGAAGAGACTTGAAGACTGTGGGCTAACCCTTCACAAGTCAAAGTGTTCATTATACAAGGAATCTGTTGATTTCTTCTGGTACACCTTCACCAGAGAGGGACTCCTAGTGGACCCCAAGAAGGCCGCACCCACCCGAGCAGTCAGCACCCCGAAGAACCTCACCAAAGTAAGAAGCTTTCTCGACATGGCCACATACTGGGGAAGGTTTATTCCAAATCTTGCTGCCATGTCAGAACTGCTCCATGCTCTCACACACCATGACCACAAGTGGGAGTGGAATGTGGCCACCAATACAGCATTCAACAACATCAAAGCAGCGCTACTGGACAAAAGTTTGATGGCTTACTTCCATCCTGGGCGACGCACTGAGCTGATTGTTGACGCCAGCCCAGTTGGCCTTGGAGTGGTCCTTCTTCAGGAGCACAGCCCAGAGGTCTGGAGGCCGGTAGCCTATGCAAGCAAGGCCCTCACTGACACTGAAACAAGATATGCTTAAATCGAGAGGGAGGCCTTGGCCATTAAATGGGCGTGTCAACATTTTCACCTATATTTGTGCGGCCAAGAGTTCCACGTGGTGACCAACCACAAGCCCTTACTCCCGCTCTTCCCATGATCTTCCAGACTGGCGCCCCCGAGGATAGAGCGATGGGCGGTACAGCTGCAGTCTACAATTTCAAGGTCATGTTTCGTCCCAGAGCCCACCACCCAGCCGACTACCTATCATGCCACCCTGAGTCCATGTCACCTCCAGGATCCTCAGCGGTTGCATGCCACTAAGAGGCGTTTGTGAAGATGGTGTCACTCCCGCTCCATACAGTAACTAACAAGTGGGCGGGGGGTACAAAGTCTTTTTGCCCCGGATGCATGGTGGAGGAGGAAACAGTGATCCATGTAATGCTATTTTGTCCAGCATATAAGTTGCCTAGGGCAAAATGGATCATTCAACTGTGCAGAAATATGGGCATCAGAAATTATCGAGATTTTTTAAGGATCCTAAAATCTGATACTGAACTAGTACATGTTGTGGCGTGCTCAAAATTTCTTTTCGCCATGTGGCTTAAAAGTATGTTTTTGTTAAAGAATGCTATTTAGCTACTGGTGGCTGATTTTAGATTCGACCTATAGCCCATTAAAGTAGGATGCCTCTCTAACAATGCTTGCTAATTTTTAAGGTTTTTTTAAGAAAGTTTTTATATGGTCTTAACCTTAAATTATGTTTTTAATAACAGGTTTTAACTCGTATAACTGACCCCCGTGTTATTCTCCCTTGATCCCTGTGTAAATTATTTGTGCCAAAAATATAAGTAAGTAAGTTTTTATTTATGTTTTGGAACTCGTGAGAGGTCCACATAAAGTTTACATACACAATAACAATCCAATAGTACAAAAGAAAGAAAACAGCACATATTAATACAGATCTAAAAAGCATTTTAAAAAGTTAAAAATTCTGGAACAAAACATTTCATTGGGGGGCTTAAGAATAGCATCAGAAAAGGCACTAGCAGATAAAATTCCAAGTTTTAAGCAAATTGGTCTCACCCATTTGCGACGAGATTTTTTCAAAGCTGGACATATGAATAAGACGTGAGTGAGATCTTGGATCGAGATGTTACACAAGGTGCATTTATTAGAGGAGCCATTCCACTTGGCTAAAAGGTTATTCAGTGGTAGCATATCTTGCCTTAATAAAAACCAAAAACGACGGATGCCGTGGGGGAGATTCCAAGTAGCGTAGAGTTGCATAGTTTTAAGATTATAGGAATTAAACACCGGCAAATCACCTTTCTTTGTCCTTATCTGGTCCCTATCCAACGAGAAACTTAGCTTCCACGTTGCTAATTTTAAGGAAGCTTTTAACTGGTAAAGGGATAAAGAAAAAAGGGTAGATTCCTCCAATTGCAATAACGTGACCGCCTTTCTGAAGTTTTTTTACAATTGGGGAAAACTCCTTTAAAGGACCTAATAATTCCTTTTGGATAAGGTGTCTTAATGTGGCTGGTTCACATTTAGCTAGGTGAAAAATCCATCTTACTATCCCAGCTAAGCCCTGAGCCCAACTACTTCTCATGCCATACTCAAGCCTAAGAGAGGCTACCGAGCAGGCAGAATTAACAGAGGTTAGTTGTCGCAGGAGTCTACCTTCAATAGTGTGGAGAAATCCCCAGCTACTCACATCAATAAGTTCAGTGCCATAGAGCAAGGAAGCCGGGATTTTTGCGCGGAAAGCTTCAAGCAAATAGGGAAAATGCAGTTTTCCTGTGGCTTTATAAAGTGCATTTAGGCCCTTACCCTGCATCAGAGCCTTGCGCGTGTTATTCTCAATGTGGGCCTTATTGCTCATATTACCACATATTATTTTCCCTAAAAACGTATAGGATTTCACAATTTCTAACTTTTGGCCGCCTATAGACCATGTGAAATTCCCATGAGAATATCTTTTCTTTCCGGACAAACACATAACCTTGCTTTTGGAGATGTTTATCTGTAAAAAATGCAACTCTGCGAAGACATGTAATGCATGCAGACGATTGTTCAAGCCTTTCGGTGTCAGATCTAATAACAGTATGTCGTCTGCATACATTAAACATGCAATAGCTTTATCTCCCAATACAGGGGCAATACCACTACTCAAAGACAAAGTTTGAGGGAGATCATAAACATAAAGGGAGAATAATAAGGGGGCCAGTAAACATCCTTGTTTGAGACCATTGGCAGAGGGGATGGAGTGTGACAGACCTCTTTCCCCACCCATCATTATTCGACACCAGGTATCTGTATGGAGGTCCTGTATTAAATCCAACAGTAGAGGTGACATGCCTAAGGCCGATAGTTTCCTCCACAGCAAAGGTCGGTCAACCTTATCGAAAGCTGTGGAGAAATCTATGAAGGCTGCATATACTTTTCCACCTCGGACCGTGATATATTTATCCATTATCACTTGTAAAGCTGTTAGATTATCCAGGGTGCCGTGGCCTTTACGGAAGAATGTCACACCGATCCGCCCATTCAGTCAATAATTTCAACAGCCATTTAGCAAAAACTTTGCCGATGGCATCCAGGAGAGCAATCTGGCGGAAGTTTTGAGGAGAAAGGCGATCACTCTTCTTGAAAAGGGGGACCAAAATACTCCCTTTCCATGAAGGAAGGACCGACCTGCTTGAAAAGCAGTAAGCAAAAACAGGAAAGAGTATTTTACTCCATTTTAAACTACTCTGCTTTAAGGCAGAAATAGGCAGCTCGTCTGGACCCATAGCTCCAGATGAGCGCATTTCCATTATTGCCTGTTCTATAGACTTTTCAGACGGAGATTCCTCTATGGCCCAAGGAACCACCTTGAAACTTCCAGCGGGAAAAGAAATGCCATTACTTGCATAAAGGTTTTTTATATGGTAAACCCAGATACGCTCCTCAATAGGAATGGGTGTGGGAATCGTCCTTGCACCACAACCCCTACCTATTAAAGACCAGAATGTTCTTGCTTGGCCATGAAAAGTTGCCTCCCTCAGTTGTATCCAAAGTTGGTCCTCCCTATCTTTACGTAATCTGAATTTCAACCTTTTCCTTCTTCTTTTTAATAGGGATATACATCGAGATCTTTCGGGGAGAAAAAATATAATGAAACTGTAATGCCTAATGTTGCCATCAACTATATTTTATTGTATTGTTAGAATTGACATGTGCTTTTATGGCTGAAACAGCCGCAATAAAGTTTGATGAATGAATGAAGATGGTGTCGCAAGAAGCGTGCCCTACAGCCATGACACTCGAGGAGATCGGCCGTGCCACTACCGAAGATGAGACACTATCCCGGGTGAAAACTGCACTGTTGAACAATGGCTGGTCACATTTCATGGATGGAACCCGCACTCTCAGAACGGAAGTCAGCCATGCTCAACAACAACTCTGGCAAGTGCGCCACCAACTCAGTGTGGGTGAGCAAGGGGTCATCTTGAGAGGACATCTGATCGTAATCCCTGGAAAGGCTGCAGAAACGGATTCTCACGTTGGCACCTGTTGGACACCAGGGGATGGACAAGACAAAAGCCAGGCTGCAAAACAAAGTCTGGTTCCCGACCATGGACTCAAAGGTGGAAGAAATGGTGAGACATGCCTGCACGATCACAGGGGGAGATCCGGCACCGGCGCCAGTAATCACCGAAGAACCCAGTGAGACCCCCTGGGCAAAAGTTAGCCTTGACTTCGGAAGTTTCCATGACGAACATCACATGCTGGTAATGGTCGACACTTTCTTGAGGTTCCCTGTTGTGGAGGTGGTGGCATCAACGGCATCCACACACGTAAAGAGAGTTCTGGACAAGACATTCACAATGATGGGGCTGCCCGAGGAAATCAGGTCAGCCAACTGACCTCCGTTCCAGGGACAGGAATTCCAAGAATACCTAGAAAACAAGACAATTCATCACCGGAAGATCACCCTGTTGTGGCCTCAAGCCAACGGAGAGGTGGAACGTCTGATGCGAACACTTAACTGAGCACTGCGACTTACCATAGACCAAGGGGATACTCAGAGGCTGCACTGAATCAATTCCTTGGTGCCTATCGATAGACACCTCACAGCAACACCAAGTGCGCGCTGTCTCACCTACTATTCAAGCTGCCCCTGTGAGACAGCATTCCGTCGTACCTGACGTGGGAGCTCCCAGAACGATACAACGAAGCGGTTTAGGCAAGAAGACAACTAACTGCAAGGCCAGAGGGGCCCTCGGGCACAAGAGCCCCAGCAAAGAGTGGGAGATCGTGTAGTGATCAAGGACAGGCACCCTGGCTGGAAATTCCGGACACCCTACGAACTGGAAGAGTGGACTGTCATTGGCATTCAAGGGACAATGGTCACTGCCCAGCGGGGACAGCAGTCTGTCATGAGAAATGTGTCCAGCTTCAAGAAGACTTGTGAGAATGACTCTCCAGAGACCACCCCGAGTCTCTCCCCACCAGTCTTGCCGGTAACGCTGAGTCTGTCGCTGATGGGCTCGCGAAGGGTGATGGGAGAGGCTGTCCCAGTGGCTAGTTCAGCCCGTCCCGATGAAGCACTTGAGTCACCCCTGAATATTCCATCCAGTGCAGCAGCAAGTTCCAGCTCCCGGAGCCAGAAGTATGGTCTCCGGCCGAACCCTGAGCCAAGTCAAAGACTGAAAGACTTTGCATGCACCTCTCCATGAATCTGAAGGACCTGATGGTCAGGTACTAAAACAAATAAGGGATGTAGAGAACCACCCGGGCTCTTCCATACAATGTAGACACATACACTCATGCATACACCCCTCGGGCGGGCTCGACCCGAGGGGATAAATAAATGGCTGGAGACCGCTCTGGGTCTTCCGGCCAGGAAAGTGAAAGTGGTGTGTTGTACCTTCTTTCGAAGCGCTGCTGCGGCCTGCATTCCTCGTGACCCCGCCGCGATATACACCCCTCTCCCTCCCTCGCAATCCGTCGGCACCGAGGCCCTTTCCCCTCGTGCTCCTCCTTCCTATTTCTCCCTGCTGCTCTCCTCTGGCTCGTGCCCCTGCCTTATTTATCAGCCTTCCATTCTTCCTCTGCTGCACTTCCCTTTTCTTCTGTGCTTCTAGGTCATTGTCCTGTTCGTGTCTCTTACTCCCTTCTCCTGTAGTTTCCCTGTTCCCTTTACTCGGTGCTGCTCTACCTCCAAATGACGCCTCTCAGTCGTCTTCTCTCTTGCTTCCCTCCCTCTTCCACCTTATCCCATTGCCAGGGCTCCCGCCCAGCGCCTGTCCCTAGCAGTCTTTCTTGTCTCCTTTCTTTCACTGAATGTACCCTCTCCCTCTTCTTGCCTCCTCTCTCTCTGTATGTTCCCTCTCTCTCTCTTTTACCTCCTCTCTCCCTCTCTGTCTTTCTGTGTATGTTCCATCTCCCTCTCAGTCTTTCTTCTTGCCTCCTCTCTCTCTCTCTCTCTCTCTCTATGTTTCCCTCTCCCTCTGTCTTTCTTCTTGCCTCCTCTCTCTCTATATATATATGTTCCTTCTCCTTCTGTTTTTCTTCTTGCCTCCTCTCACTCTCTCTGTTTGTCCCCTTTCCATCTTCGTGCCTCCTCTCTCTCTATTTGTTTCTTCTCCCTCTCAGTCTTTCTTCTTGCCTCCTCTCTCTCTCTCACTCTCTCTTTCTTGCCCCCCTCTCTCTCTGTTTGTTCCCTCTGCCTCCTCTGCTGGCTCTACAGTCGTCCCTTCTGGCGTTGCTCCTCCACCCCCCCCCTCCCTGTTCCCACTCATCCCACGTTCTCTTGCCGTCTCAGCTCCTCCACCCCTCTCTCGCCGCTTGCCCCCTCTTTCTCCTGCTCTCTCTTCCATCCCTCTCTTCCCTTTCTCTGTCTCCCTTCCTTCCATCTCCCTTGCGTCCCTCCTTTCTCTCGCCAGGTGATGCATCTCTTGTGTGTCATTGCCAGTGACAGTTGGATGCTGCGTCCGTTCAGCTGGCGCTGGGCTTGATTAATACCCCACCACCCCCCAACACAGACAGTAATACATACGTACTGTACACACCGACACATGGGCGCGCACACAGGGCTGACACTCAACGAGCATGTCCCCGCCTGTGAAGCTGTACAGCTCTTGCCTCCAGCACCGCACCCGGACACAGCTGGATGAGGGAGTTATGCAAAGAAAGACAGAGGAGGAAAAGCAGAGAGAGAACTAAAGATGGAGATGTCATGGAAAAGCAAAGGCTTAGGAGAGAGGGAAGGGAGGATAGTGATGGGGAAGGCAAGAGGGTATCAGTGAGAATGGGCGAAGAATAGAGGGTAGGAAGGAAAGTAGTAGAGGGAAAGGAGGAAAGGGATACTGAATAGGGCGAGGAGAAGCGAGGGCAAGGAAAAAATAAGACACATCAAAGCTGTAACCCTACATTTGTCTAAGACATATCCTCCTCCACCCCTCATGAATCGCTACAAGATTGGTGGAGATAATTTGAGGGGTTGAAGGACCATCCTTTTTGCTGTGACCCGGTCGGAGGCAATGCACCCTTTGAGAAAGAGACTGCGGAAATGTTTTAGGAAATGTGAACCTCATCCAACCCACTTCTATGCAAGCAGCCGGCCTAGGTTCTCCCTGTCAGGTTTGGCTGGCTAGAATGCACACATTTTCCTCTTAACAGCTCCTTTGCAAAAGTTGTGGGAATGCAAGTGTGATGGTGCCTGCCAGAGAAGGAATGACATTCCATTGAAGCAGTATTTTTGCCATGCTTGGCTTCGCCATGGTGTTACCATCCTTCTCCAGATACAATTAGAGGCTTGATGAACATTGGTACTTCGTGGCTGTAAAGTCTGAGATTCTTCAAATCACAGGTTTGGGTCCGCAAATACTATTTTTAAAAGCTCTTTTACTAGTAGGAAAGGGTAAAAAGGGTTTTGCAACTTAGTCCTAACTGCAAATAGGGGAGGACATGAAAAGGGATGCCACTCTACCATCTGTGATTCCGGGAGGAACGTGGCAATGGTTTGTAACCTCAATTGTGGTTATAAACCTTTGATGAGTTACAGAGACGTCACAGCAGGTGGCATCTGATTCTCAAAGTAGGAACTGTCCCCTTGGATATCTTCCCCTTTAGGAATCATGACAGCTGTCTCATTTGGCAGCAGGCAGTGTTCCAGAGGACCACTTTTTGATCTCCCCAATGTCCAAATGGGAAAGTGTTTGCTAAATGCAGCCAAGTTTTCTCTAATGGGCACAGGCAGTTTTTTTTAAAGTTTCCAGAATGTAAAGCTGATCAATGCTTTGTGGTGCTGGTATGAACACAACCTCCATGTTTCTTTCACATGCGACACCACCATATCACCCAGCCTCTTATATCCAGACGGATGGATATGTCTTCTTGGATGCCGGCGTTACCCGCCTCCGTTTTGGACTACAGAACCACTCCCTCAGATACAGATCAATTTACGATTGTTCTGATATATGGTGCCAGGATGCTAAGAACGTTTACAAATGCAATAGGTCCCGCCTTTTATTAAGTTAAAGTAATTTGCTTTGCTATACAATACCATTAGCAAAACAAATGGCTTTAACTTAAACAAAGGTGAGACCTATTGCATTTTCAGTGCTTGTTTATCATTAGTTTGATTGTGTGGAGTTCCCACTCCACAATTAAAACACAAAAAACCTCCCTCCCACTTACAGTGGTAGACCCCACTTTAGACTCGAATGGGTCCTGGGTGTGGGAAGCCAGTTGAAACAGGCCACTTTTTTCAGTGGGCGAGGGCCCTGCAATTCCCAGAGATAACACTTTCTGAGGAGAACTAAGAAGAGACCAAACAAACAAGCACTGGCGTTGCCAATAGGTCTCGCAGTAGGAAAGTTGGAGCTATTACAATTGCAAATAACAATGCCTTTTATTTTGCATGTTAAAAACATAAAGGGCTTTGTCATTTAAAAAACCAATATCTCCAACTTTCCTACTGCGAGACCTATTGTGCACTGCACAGTGTGTGTGAAAGTGGCACTGCGTGGCTGAGTGGCGTTCCGTGGCTGAGTGGCGTTGCGTGTGTGAGTGGTGTTGCGTAGTTGAGTGGCGTTGCGTAGTTGAGTGGCGTTGCGTAGTTGAGTGGCATTGCGTAGTTGAGTGGCGTTGCGTGTGTGAGTGGCGTTGCGTGTGTGAGTGGCGTTGCGTAGTTGAGTGGCGTTGCGTAGTTGAGTGGCATTGCGTAGTTGAGTGGCGTTGCGTGGCGTTGCGTAGTTGAGTGGCGTTGCGTAGTTGAGTGGCGTTGCGTAGTCGAGTGGCGTTGCGTAGTCGAGTGGCGTTGCGTAGTTGAGTGGCGTTGCGTAGGTGAGTGGCGTTGCGTAGGTGAGTGGCGTTGCGTGGTTGAGTGGCGTTGCGTGGTTGAGTGGCATTGCGTGGTTGAGTGGCGTTGCGTAGTTGAGTGGCGTTGCGTAGTTGAGTGGCGTTGCGTGTGTGAGTGGCGTTGCGTGTGTGAGTGGCGTTGCGTAGTTGAGTGGCGTTGCGTAGTTGCGTGGCGTTGCGTAGTTGCGTGGCGCTGCGTAGTTGCGTGGCGTTGCGTAGTTGAGTGGCGTTGCGTAGTTGAGTGGCATTGCGTGTATGAGTGGCGTTGCGTGTGTGAGTGGCGTTGCGTGTGTGAGTGGCGTTGCATGGTTGAGTGGCGTTGCGTGGTTGAGTGGCGTTGCGTGGTTGAGTGGCGTTGCATGTGTGAGTGGCGTTGCATGTGTGAGTGGCATTGCATGGTTGAGTGGCGTTGCATGGTTGAGTGGCGTTGCATGGTTGAGTGACGTTGCATGGTTGAGTGGCGTTGCATGGTTGAGTGGCGTTACGTTGTTGCGTGGCGTTGCATGTGTCAGAGGCTAAATGTAGCACAGGGAGACCTCCAGTGGTAAGACAATCAAAAACAACTTAGAAAACATTTCACAGTATGAAAAGATCAAACTCATGAACGAGCGTGATACACCTCAGCTAAAAATCATGATAAATAACAACACACATTAGAAGTGAAACTGCAAGTACAGAAGGACCAGCTTTGCTTGTTTAAAACTCCCACTTCAGGCAGATGAGTGTAATGTGTAAAGCGTCTTGTGCACATGAGCAGATCGTGTAGTCTGGAAGCAAATACAAACAAGAGGAATGACTGAGGCGCATTGGTGTGAAGCACATCAAAGGGCTTCTCCTCGGGAAACTGAAAGTACGGCCGGCCTGCGGCCGGCCATGAATAATTAGGGGAGGAGAAGCCCTGTGATGTGCTGGGCTGGCTGGCCCTGAATGCGCGTGCATGTTATCACGTGGTTCACGTGAACAGCATGAAAACCGAGGGGCTGAAAGCCCTTTGGTTTGAAGATGTTTTCGCCACATGAATTCTCGCTCCGCTCGATGCGCTTGCGCACATCGATAGGTCGCGAGACCTAAAAAGGAGCCGGATCTGTTGGAAGTATGTCTATTGGCCTTAAAATCAAACACAGGCTTTTCAACGAGAATGCAGGAGTCAACTGAACCACTAGACCCAATTTACACATGTTCATGTGGACGTGCACTAATAAAGCTGGTTTTGTGATTGCACCAGTGTTCATCCTCTATGATACAGCGCCTGGCAAGTGCAGCCTGCTAAACTTCTAAGAGCACCTGCCCTCCGAGACCTGGCTGACGCGAGTCAAAATTATTCCCGCCGTTTGCATCTCAGTTGGCGACTTCTCCCCTTACCTCCGAAGCCTGAAAGATGTTTTTCCCTATAGGGGGGCAATTACAAAGGAAGCTTTAAAAAACAGGATGAGGTGCAACAGAGCAACAAAGAAACAAGAGGCAAAGAAGAGAGAGGGTGTTGTTGTGTTGGCGTGTTTTGTTTCAAGCTTTCAGTCTCAGCGCTGAATTTGCATTCACTTCTGACTTGGGTATTGTTAGTCAATTTAGGGAGAAAACACCTAGGGAAGTCACACATTGTGAGTGATTAGCACTTCGGGTGAACATACGGTCGAGAGAGTGCGTTCTTTCAGCACAGATCAGGTTTGCTTTTTAGCATAATTTAGTTTCCGTAGTCTCTCAGACTGTTGACAATTTCAGGGATCCGTGATTCCCAAGTTTCCAGTGAAGCGATTTGCAATCATGGTGAGCTTGCGCTAAAAATACGGGCTTTAGCAATAAAAAAAAAGCCGAAATAAACATAAACGCGTGGAAATGTTGCATTCAGTTTAGCTATTTAAAGAAGGCTAAAATGGCGTAGAAGGTTTTGCTACTTACACATGACGAGGCACAACGTGAAAGCACTGGTGTAAAAATCTAGATTTGTTTACACAGTAAAATGTTGAGGTGCATGGTGGAGACGGATGGATCCTAATGTCAACAACTGTGAAGGAACAGCCCGTGTCACTTTAATGCTACCACAGCTTTACACTTACTGAATCCAAAATCCTCGTATTGTTGATACTTTGCTTACAAAACATACAACACTTTTTTTGACTGTTATGGTAAATGTGCCGCTTCCTGGCTCAACACGGGTTGTATGGTGCTGAAAGACTTTGCTAGACCACAAACATTACATAGACTGTCAGTAGTGGATTGGTGTATTCCACTGAATGCTTTCTGCCTAAACAAGCACTGGCGTTGCCAATAGGTCTCGCAGTAGGAAAGTTGGAGCTATTGGTTTTTGTAAATGACATTTTATATTTATGTTTAGTGATTTACAATGCCAATAATTTTAACTTTAGCAAATGTGACACTTATAGCATTTGTAATGCCACATGTTTTGTATTTACGTGACTTAGATGTATATATCTTAGTAATATAAATGGTGTTTTTGTTAATTAATTAATATTGAAATAAAAGTTATTTATACTGTATAATGGCAATATTGTAAACTTTCCCAAATACCTTTTGTGAATATTATGTTCAGTGTTTTTTTTGGTGAAGAATATCTAAGATTAGAAGTGAAATCTTAAAAAAATATTGTGGCATTTGTAATAAAGTTTGAAACATTGAGCGAAGATTTTATAAATAGTTGTTGTTGAATTTTTGCATGGATTGATGCTGTGGTGGTGCGGATAGATGTTGTTGTTGCCTGTGTGTGCGCAGTGCCAGTGTGTGTATGCAGTTTACTGAGAGTAGAAACACCTGTAAATGTCTATCAGTAGACTCTTTTTCATAGAGCGGTAGCTTGGTAGAGCAAATCCAGAACATTAACAGTTCCATATAATTATACAAAAACGAACAATTCTCAATTTCATCCGGACAAGAACTAAGCTATAGTATTGTGCAGCGGAAAAGTGCATGACACACAGCAGCCCCACAATTTGTGAGCAAAACACATTTTGCAATGAATAGTGCTAGACTCCTCAAACTCATCATGAGCCTCTGTAACTGCTCATCTGCTGCAGACTCCATGGGTAGTGTCCAGGCCCACTCACGGAGCATGGTCCAAGTGGATCTGTGTGTACGCAGTCTGCAACCCTCGTGTTTCCAATTGCCCATCTAGGGGTCTACGACAAGGGGACTAGGACATCCAGAGATGTGCTACAGAAAAAAAGATTTGTTTTTAAATGTTCTGTAGGAACTATCAGAAATGTGACTGCTCTAGTCGTAGTAGAAGGCAGTAGAACCGAGCAGACAGCAACAGCTAGTGACGCATGGCAACCAATCATTTACCATAGTTCTTTATATGTAATGTATTCCGCCCCTAAACTGAATTTTGATGGCGGGACTCACAATTGCAAAAGACACACCATTGCAGCATGTGAAAAATACGTACAGTTTTTATAAATCAAATAACGAGTTTAAAGTGCATCAAGTCTTCTTATTTGATGAACCCTAGCACTAGAACTTTATAATGTGTATTAACTGAACAACCAGGCCTTTTGGTTAAGTGATCTAAGTTTTAGACAATTCTTATCTGATCAAATCTCAACTGTAGATGAGTGCAGGCACTAACACTTTACACATGAATAATCCGGATTCTTGCTTAAGTGACCTTAGTTCTAGAATTTTCTTATTCTTTTAACTGATTGTGCACAAGTTAAACAGTATGTTCTTATTTCATGTAATAGTTTTAACTAAATCACAGCTAATAAACACTGAACTAGTGCCTTAAATGAAATTAGATTATCAAATGCTTTGGGGTTCCTCAAAGTGTTTTTTTTTCATCTGATAGCTCATATGATAATAATTAGAACAGCAGAGAAGATTATCATTAGGCAATCTAAGTTCCCACCTCGGTGAGACCCATATAGGACTAGATTGTGTGAATAAGATTGCTTAAGCTTGACAGATGTTGGATCTGGAGGGGAGGTTAGAAACAGGTTACAGTAGACAATATAACTATATATGGTTTCTAGGGTAAGCAGGAAAAAAATCCTTCCAACACAACTATAAGAAAACTGTGTCTGGGGGAACTCAACAACTACCAGTCTCTCATCTTTGGTGCTTAAGAAAAGTTGCTGAAATGTCTTCACCATTAAAAGTATGTTCTTAAACGGAAGAGCTAACAGGACTATAGGACAGCTGTCAACAAACAGATCTATTGCTAACAATGCTTATAACATGGGCTTTGGGTGTGCCCCTTCCAGTTAGTTACTGGCTTTCTTCAGGGAGTCCCTCTCAGCCATTGGCTTTAAGGTTTGTCAATTACATCTTGGCTGAGCCTAGTGGAATATTTGTCTCTCACCTGATACTATTGGCTGTTTGGCCGTTTCCTCCAGTCTCCACTCTAGGGATACCCTTGATCTGCATGGGAGACTACTTTACCTTCTTCGTCCCTCCCATCTGTTGTGCTATGCATTCGCTTATTAAACCCAGACCTGTTGGCTTTGCCAATATTTATTGTGCAAGCCTCCCAACTTCACAAAAATATAAAATTGCCACTAATGATTGGGACAGACTTGTGCCTAACGAAGTTAAGTCCACACAGTAATTCAACCACAAGTCAACTCCTTGTGACCATCAGCTCAGTGCCAGGCTCAATGCACTGAATTACAGGCAAGTCACACAAAAATGACTATGCCTCAAGAGTCAAGCGAAACTCTTTGTATAAAGCACTTTTATTTAAGGTACCTTATTATGACGCACATTAGTCAAGGAAACAAATCAATTAGTTAAAGCGAAGGTGAAGGTGTATCCTCCCCATCTGCCAAAGACCCGAGATGCTGCACAGGTGCAGACTCCCATCTACAGGCTGCAGAGGGGCCCAGCACTGAGGTGCATTTGAGCATCCTGGACATGGATGTGAAAACTGATACTAGAGGCTCTCAGAAGGTTAAAATGAGGACTCCTGTTTACAATAAACAGCAGGGAGCCGGGTGAAGTGCCTGGGGTACCCCACAAGCACTCTTACTGAAAGAGATACGAATCCTCTGATGGACACTTGACTCAGTGTCCTATTAGGAAGACCAGAAACACGCATGGTATGTAGCTAATAGCCAGGCAACATCAGTCTTTATCAAACAACAGAATACAGGTTAGGGATGTAAAGACTGCAGAGAGGCGAAGGAACATCGAGACAAACCTTACTGGCATCACTATTGGTCTATTTATTAAAGAGGGTTTGCCATTGCAGTTAGGCTATGTTGGACACGCAACTGAATAGACGTGTGCAGTGTGTGCATTAACCCACCGATCTATCGTATTGTTCTGTAGATATAAAAAATAAAACTCCCACACATACATGTGCCACCCAGAGGTAATACTAGTATCTCAACTCACACTATACCGATAGGCTCGTCAGAGATACTGGCCTTACACCCCGGGGGGTCATATGATTTGTAACACTGGATTGAAAACAGCCAAAGTGCAACTTTCACAGTGACTGAACAGACTTTAAGTGCCGCCACCACACTCGCACCGTTTTAGTTCTCCTTGCACTTCTCCCTACCTCCGTTGGCCTTCACTGCATGAAGTGCTTTCCCTTTGTGCATTTTTATCTTCCTGCTATTACAAGGTTTAAATATTCATTAATGGGAAAGAAGGAACCAAAGCAGACATTCAAAATGGGATCAGTGGGAAAGTATTGACTTGGGCCTGTCTGTGTTGTGACAGTGCCCTGGACGCCACTGAATGCCCCCAACACTCTGCATTTTTAGCCATTCAGTCATGCATTTTTGCTACTGTTGAAAGCGGTGCGAAATGGCAGCGTCTGACCCGGAGTCCTTGGTGGTCTCTCGAGGGACTCTGGTTAAAAAGGCCCGTCCTTTGTTTAGGCGGAGAATTGAGTCCACTAGGTCATTCAAAATGGGAAATAAAAGCAGTGGTCCTGGGAAGGAATGAGGGATTAAACCAACAAAAAATGCTTCTGGTGGGAGCCCATTAGTAACAGTTTCAATGTCCTGAAGCTGTTTACCTAGAATATTATTTATTTTGTTTTAAGGCGATCCTGTTGTTACGAATTGTAAAAATATTAAATCGGTTATTACAATTTCAGTCTGCCTCTGTTTTTTCGCTCTTACGGGTAATAGAGAGGAGGTGTCGTTAAAGCGACTGAGCCAGGCCCCTCTCACGCGGAGGTGGAATATGGTCTGCTTTTTTCCAGGTGTGTGCAAACAAGATGGGGGAACGGGGGGTGGGAAGCAGAGTTCAGGGTTTCAGGTTTCACCGAGGGGAGTTACGTGCAGAAACACCACTCTAAAACAAAGACAACTCAAGGGCAAGCAGGGGCTAATCTACGACAGATAACCCCCCTCCCCCTGCAAACACTGCGACAGCAAATGGCAAAGTCTGTGAACTAAATGTTTACCTTTCTTTCCACTGCCCCTAATACAGGCATCCATCAACTCGCTTCCCAGTGCCAGGGGTGAGATAACCTGCAGCGCGCTTAACGCCAGTAACGTGACGTAAACGTACACTGCAATCTAACTTTGCAAATAGCGCCAGGTCTAAATACACAGCCTAGTAAAAGTCGTTCCATCGAATTTGAGCCGCCGCACTCAAAGTTATGCGAGTTCAGTATTACCTTCTAAGGCCTCTCGTGTCTGAACAAGTCGACTCAAATTTCAAACTTGGACGGGGGTGAAAAAAAATAGAGCGGCGGCCGCCTGGGTATCCTGGCCGACGGAAGAAAACCGAAAAAACATGAAGTTTTAAATGAAGACGAGAAACGGGAAATAAATTAAAATTAAACCAATTAGCGAGAAAGGTGTTGAAGGAAATAAAGTTGTATGGAGGGCCGCAGTGTGTTCTGAGACGGCAAGGTCTGTTCCCCGTAAACATGAAGTTTTAAATGAAGACGAGAAACGGGAAATAAATTAAAATTAAACTAATTAGCGCACGCTGGGCGAAGCCCTTTGATGTGGTGGCGGCCGTTAAAAAAATGCAATTAGGAGGGAGGGAGGGAGGCTGATGCGCGTGCTTGTTTGGTCACGTGATTCATGTGAACTTAAAGAAAACCGCAGCAAGAAGCCCTTGGTTTGACGAGGATTTTGAGGACTTGAATTCTCGCTCCGCTCAATGCGCTTGCGCGCATAGATAGGTCGCGAGACCTAAAAATGAGCTTACTCACAGTTCTATCTTTGGTTTCTTGAATTGTATATGTATTTCTATGTGATTCTGATCCTTTTGGTTTTGTTAAGACTGGATGTCATTCTTCAAATAGTGATCTGGAATGCAAATGACAAAATACTAAAAGAGTTACTTTTTGTTCTATATCTATAAATGATATTTATTCTGTTGTAATGCAAAGTACAACCATGAAAGAAACAAAAATTACATGTATCTAAATTCATCCAGTTAAGAAGGGTAATTAATCAAAAACAATAAAATCACATACTAAAAAACATGTACTTTAAAATCACGGTTGACAATGTCATCCTCATTTTATAGCGAAGATACAATAAGAATCCAAAGAGCCAATGTAGAGCTAGTGTTGCAGCCCTAGTCAGGAAAATGTTGCCCAACTACAAAGTGCATCCCATATTATGGTTACCATTGCCACAATTGGAATCACAATAATCTTAAAAACCCAACTGATGCCTACAAGTAATAATATCTGATAGGTATAGTGCGTCAGAAAAGGCTGTATGTTAATTTGTTTGTGGAAAAGGAAGGGCTGGGCGAACCTTTGTAAAGCATTTCCCTCCCAGAAGTAGAAGAATAAAAACCTTGCGAGGACCAGAATAAAATTAGCAAAACCTCACAAAATGTAAAAGGTCTTGTGGAGACTTACAGTCACTACCACAAGGTCCTGTGTTTCTGTCATCTCTGGGAACACATTCAAAATATTACGCTAAGTTGAGTTTAAATTGTGTTAGCAGATATCGATGATAGCCTTGCCCCAGAAATATTAACTATCGCTCTCTCCCTTTATGGGTTTTCAAAAGTGCATGTGCTCTAATAGTAGGCTTACTTATTTTATCACCGTCCCTATTAGCTTCTCGCTATTGCCAATAGTGTGTTCAGGTCCATATACAAGTCAGACTTAGTTAATACCTCAGGATGCTCGAAAATCTCCTGCCTCCCCATACCGGAAAAAACTATCCTGGATATATGTAAGCCAACGAATGGTCTGCCATCTATCCAGAGATAAGCAGTTCTTCAGAATCAACCTGTTCTGTTTACATTCTGGGTTCGTCTGTATTGTGATCCATGTCAATAATGGTCCCAGACCAATTATGTCTGACAAAAACCTTAGACCCAATTCTTGATGGACGAGGAAGGCTGGGGTACTCACTGGAACACAAAACAGATTGCAGTAAAATTTGTTTTCCACAATCTGCAAATGGGAAAAGTTTATGAACCTCCAGATATCGACCCCATATACTACCTTGGACACACATTTGACGCTGTTAAGCTGTAACATGGCCCTCACAGGTTTCTTACCTAACATGGGAGAAAAAACCTCTATAGCCGCTATAGTGCGGTGGAAGGTGGTCCTGTTGGCTTCCAAAAGAGGAGACCAAGAACCCCTACTATCAAAGATGACACCTAGATATGGGAACAAACTCACTTTCTCCAATGTGTGTCCCATTGCAGAGAATCTCCTACTCTTAATTGATTTAAGCCCAGCAAATAATACAAATGATTTTTTAAATTGGTCGAAAGATCCATCCCCTGCATTTAGACCACAACATAATCTGCATGTAATAGGGCAGGATTGGGACAATTCTTATTTGTTAATATACAAAATAAAGAAAAAAGGGGCCAATACGCACCCTTGACAACCCCCCCCCCCCCGCCCTCGCTGCCTCAAAGGGCTCAGTACAGGATCCATCACTACGAAATTTGTTTTAAATCCCTTGAGAAAAAAAACAATGTCTGGATCCACTTCAATGGATAATAGGGCAGCCCATACCTATGTCCTATTTACACTGTCAAAGGCAGAGGGGAGGTCCATAAACATCAGATGGAGAGAAGCGCAGCTGACACAAGTGTATTTACCAATCATCAGATGTAAATGTACACGTTATTCACTTGTGCTAAGCCCGGGTCTAAAGCCATACTGGACATCAGAAAAACTCCTCTTGGCCCTTATCCAAACTACTAACCGATTTATCCCCTTTGGTGCTTATGACGGAACGGTTCCGTCATGAGGCACAGTAGAGCTGTGCTGATGACGGAACCGTTCCGTCATGACCACACCCATTACCATTATACTTCAGCACCGGAGGGGAATATGGTTAGCAGCGATGAGGTTAAGATAGCCCTACTTACCACCTTTACAAAAGAATCAATTAAAGAAATTGGCCGGTAGCAGTGTGGGGCTTTTCTGTCACCCTTTTTAAATACAGGGGTGATCACTGATGTTGACCAGGTCATCGCAGGATTATTAATCTGTGTTAAAACCCGAGCCCAGACGTCTGGTAAGAACTTATATAGGTCTACTGGGATCCCGCCTGGGTCCTGACCTTGTTGTATGACAGATGGGAAATGGCTAACTTGATCTCTGCTAGGGGGAAGACAGGTGTGTGTAGCCCACCAAGATATCATTTGAATTACTCCCCGGAGTATCCAAAGGTACATTATAGATTCCCTTAAAATGTTTGATACACCATATGTGTGGTACTAGACCATGGTCTTTTCCACTGAGAAATGGCTGTTTAATGATAGATGGGAATTTACAGCTGTACTTAAGATTTCTTGCCTCAGTAACATTAGCCCAGGCTTCATGTTGTATAGCAAATTTGTGGGTCCTAAGTTCTAGTTTATAGGATGCCTTAGCCCTGGTAATCAAGTCGTTGTCCCTTGGTATAGTTTTAAGGGCCAATTTGTCCTTTTTAAGGGCAACCCAACACTTTTTGTCAAACCACCTGGGATTTGTAGGTACTCTATGAGAGCTGGTCTTAGACAGCATTGAATTTGATTTCTGAGCTATCTCATGGAAATCCACTAAGACAGAGGCATCCCAGAATGATTTATCAAGACAGATGGCAAACTCCCCCTCACACTTATCGAAGAGCTGAGCTGAGATTTATGCAGGGACTATATTAGTCCATTTTAACCTCCTCTTTTGGTCCATTGTTTTGGATCCCCCTCAGTACCTAGGAGTTGGACCAGGTGAGACGAGGCGTTTAAGGTTGTAGATCACCAAATTGGATTGTGATCACTTGCCAATGAATTTCCCACAATCACCTGACCTCTGGGTTAACTAGAGAGCTTGAAATTAAAAAAGAACAAAAATGTGTTGAACAACCATAGTCATTATAAGTAAAGGGGGTGGGGTCTCTGAATCCTGTACATCAACACAGCATATCAAATTAAATTAAGAGAACAACCAGTGCTTTAAATGGGCCGGTAATGCCAGGTACGGAGTACCATCACTTTTTTATTTTGAGAGGGAGAGTACAGACACTTCTCTAGAGTGATGTAATACTTTTAATTGGAGAGTACTGGCATTTCCCAGAAACAAGCAGGTACTCTGCTACAGAGTACCTGCAATTCTATTTTTCCATTTCAAGCACTGAGAACAGCCCATTAAATAAATCACTTATCTGAGCATGTTCTAAGTGGAAATAGTATTAGAGGGACTGGAATTATCAAAGGCAGGGCTGTTACATGTACCAGAAAAAGGGAGGAGATTAAAATCACCCTTAAGAAGCATCCTGTGTGAGATGTTATCAGTCACCTGACCTGATTTTAGAAACAACTCTATAGCTCTGAAGGGATCAGTGAGTGAATATGAATAGGTGGCATTATAAAAATTCAAAACTAGTAATTTTGACTTATCACAAACATAAAACGGAATGGCTTGTATGTTAACTGGTCCCGTTCTAAGTACCTAGATCTCAGATTTTACCCCAAGCGATACCAATAATAGCAAACCCCTGTTACCTCTACCAGCGAGTGAGGACAGTTACAGGATCCACAAACGACTGACACCCATCCAGATGGAATAAATCACTTGTGCCCCAAGATTCTTGGAGACCAATAACATCGCATTCAAAGAATTAATCAATCAAAGCAAGGGTGATAAGATTTGATTTAATACCTGCAACATTCCAAGAAGTGAAACAAATACTCTTAAGTAGGCCTGGGCGGTAAATTCCGTTCCGCTTGCGGAATTTGGGTAATTTCGCGTTCCGCGGAGAACTCGAAATTGCCCAAAATTCTGCGTTCCGTGACTTTGCAAAATATTTTACTTGTTCGCGTTCTCAAATGCGTGTTCGCGAGATATTTCCCCCTGAGCACGCAAACAGCGATTGCGAACAGTAAAAAAGCATCGCGAACTAGCAATTCCGCATGTTGGCGGAATTTTTGCGTGTCCGCGGAGATCTTTTACCGTTTTGCAGAGATTTGCATAACGTGATTACGCAAATTCCACCCACCTGGCCTTTAGGCTGTAGATGGGTGACTTCTGTTTCTGGGCAAGCGGCCAACACTGACCTAACCCTATTTACATGTGGTGTCAATCAACCTGGCCAATAGAATTTAATAGTTCATAGCAATTAGAAACAGGCATAGCAAAAGGAAAAGGGTGAGTCTGTGCTTGCATCAGGTTACCATGAACTGTCTAGTTGTCCCGGAGACAAGGGTTAACTACCCTAACTAAGGAAGAAGGTCTGAGATGCCTATAAAATAATCCTAACAATGCAACTGTAATTATAGAAAGGGAAGTGGGGACTGTAGAAGCCAATGAAAGTAGAGACCCAGCCACTGGGCTGCTGTTGAAATTAATTGCAACACAATCCCCAGCAACTGATTTCAGACTCTGCCCTATCCAATCCACCCATCACGCTATTATAATATGTTGCCCAATGTCAGCAGAAACTTCCAAATTAGAACAAAACCAGTGGATCATCTTGGTTTTTAACTGAAGAAAAATGTCCTCTGCATCAGTCCTTAGCTTGGGCACATTACATAAGATAACTGTAAGGTTTTACTTGCGGTGGTAATTCTCAGTGAACATTTGCTTGTAGGCCCCGGGGCTATTATTGATCTCAAAGGGAGGATATTTTGTAATACAATGCTAAGGTCCTCCGTGCCTCAATATCGGCTGTGGATTCAAAACGAACTGAGAGATAGAAGGTTGGGGGTGGGGGGTGGAGGAAATCACCCAACTGTTAACTGCCTGTTTGGAACAGAAGCTGTTTCCATTCCCCCATGGGAATCTTCCTAAAGTTGGAATGTAGACTCCTGAAACCTGGTTAATTCCTTTATTAAAGCATATGAATATCTGTGTTAGTAACAGGGACCAGGTCACTATATGATGTGGTATCAATTACTGGAACAGAGATCTCACTATGAACGTTCAGAATTTTACCATGTGAAACAAATGTTGATTCAATCCGGATCAACCCTTAAACACAAGAATCAAAACATGTCTTAATGAGAGAGTCAATCCTTCTGGCAAATTTTTCTAAGATACCTTCCAAATTAACCGACCCTGGTCCCAAAGAGCTTTCACACAAGGAGTAGTGGGCACAAACCTATAATTTGTAGGTCTTGCCTAGCAGTGCACATTCTCTGCTCTGCAAGACTTATTGTAAGGGGGCTTCAAAAAGCTCACCACACGCTCGTGCGTGTGTGGCCTATTGCTTGCGGTTACCCGCACAGGAGCCATATGTTTTGAATTATCGTGCCCAGACACGGGTGCGATAATTCAAAAGATATGACCTGGTGCTCGCTATCACGCGCCCGGGCTTGTTCAGCTTCGTGCTCGGAAAGGAAATCCATTATTTTTTTGCTCGCGCTTCTTGTTTTTCTCCACTTCGACCACTGAGTACAGGGAAAACATTAATACCAAACATGTGCAGCGAAGGCTTTGATGTAAAGACCAGAAGCATATATCTCAGAAGGCTGCCCTGCCTTCCATTAAAACCTCACTCCTCCATTGGTGCTCGTTGAGTGCACAAGAGAGATTATTTTCCTTCGTGCCATTCACTTTGTCTCTCAAAGCTTCTGAATCTTGTCTCGTCGTTCTTCGATAAACATTTATCACGCCCTGCAGATGTAGTGATATTGGGGCATATTACCAACAACTTGCGATAATTTTTGTCTCTAACTTGTTTAGAGACAAAAATTATCGCCGCACATCGCCGATTTTTATCGCAGATAAACCTTGCTATTAGCAAGGTTTATCGCAAATGCGATAAAAAACGGCCGTAATGCATGAATATCGCTGAAAAGTCAGCGATATTCATGCATTATCGAGCAAATGCTCTTAGCCATGCTATCCACCTCCCATTGGATAACATGGCTAAGAACTGCTCAGGGCAGGTGTTAGCTTTTGGAGATATTCGCGCTTAGCGCGAATATCTCCAAAAGTTGGTAATAGGAGATAGCGATGTTAGGGACTGTTTCCAGTCGCTAACATCTTGGCACGCCCACTTTGCATGTCATTAGTGATAAATATCACTGACATGCAAAGCGGGGCCCAAGATGGTCGCTATCTCCTATTAGCTGTCACTAACTGGTGTTAGCGACAGCTTGGTAATAGGGAGATAATTTTATCTCCGCTTTCTTGGCTTTTAAAGCCAAAAAAGCGGAGATAAACCCCCTTGATAAAATGCCCCTCTATCTTTTGGGGATAACTTTCAAACAGGAATTTATAACCTAATGGTTTTAAACGATTCCTGCTAATCCGTGACGTTTAGTTTATGGGCTACCATGCAGATCTCAAGGGCCTCGGTGGATTGTTTTAAAAAAAAAAAAAGAAATGTACAATATCGATGGGGAAGCTTATTAAGTTACTTGTTTACGTCCAAATAAATGGAAACTTTCGTAACTGTGAAGCCAGACACAAAGAAGGTATTGGCTTCACATCAAGGGCAAATTGAAAACATAGCTTATTTTGTATTGTGTACTTTTCTTTTCACAATATATTATTAGTATTGCATCGTCTTTTGATATCCTGACTGTGACTATACAATTCTTTCCATAACAGATTGCAATCTGCTCCAATGTTATGGAGGTGTTTTTTGTTGTGCATGCTCGCGATGCCTTTGTAACTGCGCCTGAGCCGAATACACCGTATGCCATGATTTGTAAGGAGACCCGGGAGGATCACTCTTTACATAAAAACTACTACTGGAGCATTATATTTATAATCCGAAGCGCATACTAGAGGAGGAAGAGAAGTCTCATAGCTGCCAAATGACACCAGGTTGATCTTTGACACCTTCATCCACTTCCTGCAATTTCAACAGCAACCCTTGCATTCTGGGACTTGTAGTTTTGCTTCTAGAACAGCAAGGGTGGCTCAGACATTAATGCGCCTAGAGTGCTGTTGGCTAAAAAGCAGTGACCAACTTACAGTATCACGTGATCCTTTGGCGGCTAAAGGGCTCAGTTTACTATTATTTTTTAACACCATTTACATAAGGGCAGATTCTGTCACATCAGGTCTTTGAATTGTCAGTAATCGGTGCAACGTTTGTTGTTTTGTGTTTGTAGCTATCAGTGGTGCGGCGGATACTGTTGCACAAGGGCCAAGTGTGTAAGGGTCGCACTGCAGTTTGATTTAGGTTCCCTTTTAAAACCCATCTCAGAAGCAGGAGGCAGAAGGGGGCGGTGGTAGTGTCCTTCCTTGGGATGTGCGCACTGACTGAACAAGCATTGGCATAGCCAATAGGTGTCGCCTTTGGGACTTTATAAGTGTTTAGCCATGCAACAGTTGATGTTGCACCAATGATGTTGTGCTGCATAATTAAATAGTTATAAGGTCCCGAAGGCGAGACCTATTGGCTATGCCAATGCTTGTTTCCCTTTTACATGCTGGTTGCTCAGTGTCAAATATGGAATTGTTCAAGACTGTGGATTTAAAAGCTGAATTATGTACTTGCGCAACAGTTGTAATGGGTGCAGAGTCCACCCACAGATGAGATAGAATTTAAGTTCTGACTAGATTCCATACTGGCACTCAAACTCCCCTCACCACCCTTCACCACTGCAGTGAGTGAATTCGCTCGTGAGGCCAGTCCTTCTTCGACTGATAAAACGTGAACATTTATTGCAGCCACTGCAGAAGTTAAGTAATTCGTAATGATTTATTTGGTGCAAGAGGCGTTCAATTGAGGAGTGTTCAAATAATTAATTGCTGAGGCTTTTCGTTTCAGCATGGCTCTGTCAGCAAAAGAACTTGTTGAAAAGGACGAAGTTAGGAGGGTAGCCCAGCCCAGCCTTTTCCAGGCTTTCACAGATGTGGACAGGCTTGCCTTTGTTGTAGATCCAAGTGTAGGTAAGCCCAGTAGCAAGATCGAGCAGAGTGAAGTTATCCGGTTTCTCTGATTTTCTCTCTTGTCCTAATCCCCTTTCCCTGACCGACTGATGGACAGAATAAATAGTCTTTGCAGGACCGTCAGTGGGTTGAGGGAAGTGTTGATATAAGCATCACTCCTGTTGGGTTTGCGCACCAGGTTACCTATGACGTTGGTGAGAACAGACTTGGAAAAAATCAGGTAATACTCTCACAAGTTACGCTTTTCCTATGGATTGTGACTCAGATATGAACAGCTTTTCTGGGCTTGTGGCCTATTACCAAGAATGTTTTATATTTATCAGATTTTCTCAGATAGCAGTATAACCTATAGATCGCCCATACTTGCCAACATTTATGAACAACTGGCAATGATATTTTATGGCAGAACGTGGGCGATGTCCTTGATCTATCTACTTGTGTATTAGTAAGGTGTATTTTAGAGCATAAACAATTAAAAGAATGGATACACTGAATGTTTGCTCTCCTGCTACCTTACTCTACTCAGGTTAAAGGTACCTGGGGTATGGGCATGAATATGGGGTCTATTTCTGTTTATCTGTTGCTGTACCCAAATCTCATCTACAGGCTTTGTTGGTTGCAATTTATTCAGAAGTGAGGTCTATTGAAACTGGGCGTTAGATTAACTAGGGGAATGATTAGTGTAGTCTAGTGACAATGGCGCTTCCCTTTGTTCTCGGTCTATTGGTACTCCAAATCTAATATGTTATGGTGCTTAGGGAAGGGGTCATCATCCACTACCCCATCAATCAGATCTCTTCAAGAGATCCTGTATAATTGTTACAATATCCTAGTACACATAAACCCATTTCATCATGTTTATAACATTTATATACCCAAAACAGCAGCAATTGGTCTTCTCAATCTTTTTTTCTTTCCTTATTCCAGTTGTTCCTGCCAACAAATATTTCGTTGCTAGTTGGGTTGGTCACCCGCAACTTCGTCAGGGCTTCCGGCCGGTTGTACTTCTGTCCCGCCAATGTAGTGGCCTGGGTGGGGAAAAGATTCAGTTGCCCTATTCTGTATATTCAGTAATCTTAAGTACGTCTTCACGAAGTCTCCAAATATGTAAATTAGAATTAAGCGACCTGCATGATAACGCGTGGTCTTCCCCCGCAGCAGTAGTTGCTAAGTCCAAATGCGTCATCTTAGTTCCAATAACGTACTTGGTCCCAAATTTGAACCTCGTGGCTGTGTGTTGAGGCTCTGTTTGTTTTGCCACGACCGGGGAGAGAGAGGACCACGAGCCCCAGGCTGCAACGTGGCCGCTTGCCACGTCACCAACAGCGTCCGGAGGCGCATATAGCGCGGGAGCTGTTACTGACCTGCTGCCACTGTTTGTTTTGCCGCGACCGGGGAGAAAGAGGACCACGGGCCCCAGGCTGCAATGCGGCCGCTTTGCCACATCACCAACAGCGCCTGGAGGCGCTTATAACGTGGACGAGGCTCCCACAGCGCGGGCGAAGCCCAGGCCATGGGCGGGCCCGCCTGTGCCCGCCTGGGACCTTCCGAGGCCGGGCTGGGCCACCCCCCTGACATCGCCATTCCAAAAGTAACTGGATCCTGCAGTGGTGAGTGGGGTTTCTATTTGCACCCATCAAATGTCTGGGGAAAACAACACCATGGGCAATCGAAACCCAACCCCCGCAGTACATAACACACGTCTATTGACACCATGCTGGAGAGGGCGATGAATATAGTCAGCACTGAGATTGAGTTGACTGAGAGACGCTTGTCCCTGGGCTTCACAAAACCCCATTCTGTCGCTTAAATGAGAACACCGACGTAAGTGATTCTCAACTAATGATACACCGTGAGACTGATCACAGTCCACATTTATCAATGGGAGAAAATACACTGGGTGCAGAGGGACCTGGCCACATAGGAGCTACGGCAGACCCTGTATCTGGGAGTTGCCCAATTGACATTTTAGCTTTGGCCACTTCAGACATATACCCTAGCCCAGAAGTATGAGGAGCAAAAAGGAAAAGGAAGACTGTGAAACCAGTCTGCTCCAAACGAAACAACACCACGTTCGAACTCACAACGCACTACATTGAACACATGGATTCAGGGTCCGAAGGCCCCAGTGGACCCAATTCCCAGCAGTGACCCAATCAAATCAGTTTCATTGGAATTTTTAAGTAACTCTGTACACACTCAGACGGAATCTATACAGACTCCCTTTTCTAAATTTACTCTTGGGGACACTGCTATTGACATTATTATAGACACACTGTATGACGAGTTAAAGTGCTCGTGGATAAAAAATGTGCAAACTTATGGAAGCGCTTAGACCGCCTGGAATCTCCAACTACTAAGGCAAAATCTCCCAGTAGGGAACCTAAACAGCAATCCCAACAGGCCAGCCTCGAGAAAAAATTAGCTCAGAATGGGCAACAATTGTCCTCATCCTCAAAGCAGCTACTTGCCCCCTGTGACACTAATAGTAAAACTAGAGATTCTACAGTTTCAAAAACACACACTGATTGTGTTACCACTGAAAATACAACCCCCACTGTTTTATCACATCCTATCACTCATACTGGTGCTCCGCCGTCCCCACAGCTTGCATGAGTGCCGTCGGCATCAATACTAGTGGGCACGTTGAGCCAAACAAGGATGTTTTAAGCCTACCGCAGCATCCTGCCCGTATGTTCTGATCTTCGCAGGGGTACCTCCAGAAGGGAAGAACAAATTTGAGTCCTGGGAACAATTACGAAACAAAAGTGTGGATTGGTTGGGCAAATACAAAGGATACAGGAGTTCTGATATACATGATATTTTAATGGTACGAAGGGTAGGCCGGGTGGGATCAGCAAGAAAAACCATCGGGGGTGATTGTATTGTTATCAATTTCCGCTGACCAAGCCTTGTCAGATCAATACTGGCTGTTAGAGAATTTAATTGCCCCCTACCCACAAACATCTGTGCACTACCCCTTTGTTTCTTTTATAGACCACCATTTATACAGCGACCACTCATCAGTCCATCTAATCAGTTGGTAAATAGGTTTTCTGCCATCTCCGATCTAGATACCCTTGATTGACCTATACCTAAATCTCAACTAAGCATGGGCGAATTTTGCGAATCTGGCGTTCGCGAATTTGCGGATTTGGGAACTCGCAATCCGCGAATTCGCGAGAATTCGCAGATTTTTTTTTGTGTTCGCAAGGGTTTCTGCCAGTTCGCGAGGGTTTTGTACCAGTTCGCAATTGCGAACTTACTTGTCGGCTCGCAACGGTCGCGACTATGTTGTTTCTATGTCTGGTTCATCATCACAGGTTCCCAGCACCCTCTGTTTTACCACTGCCACCCTCTGTTTCACCCATGCCACCCTCTGGTACATCAATGCCACCCTCTGGTTCATCATCACTGTAGATTATGGGGGGGAAAAGCAAGCACACCTGCCCTGCTTCAACTGACATGAATTAATTTGGGGTTGATTTATTAATGTGTCACTGTTTTAAAATTCCAGTCTGGCACCTGCTTCCTTATCTGTAATTTGCTTTCTGTTGCAGTGCAATTTTTTTCCCCCAGGACCTTTGTGGCCTACTTGTAGCTATTCTATGAGCCTGCTGTGAGGGTCAGAGCAGGGTCATAGAATAGGTGCAAGTAGGCAACTGAACTCTGGAGGGGCCCCTCAGGAAGCACTACATGGAATGGTTACTAATGATGAGTTTGAACTTTTGCACCTGCTGAGTGCTTTCACTTTTGCAAAACTTGTTTTTCTGCAATTTCGCGGGATTCGCGGGGCGCAAATTTGCGCGAGATCGAATTCGGAAGCCGCGAATTCGTGCGAATATGCGATTTGTTTTTTGCGCCGTGTTAGTTCACAAGGTTTTGTGCGTTTTAGCGAGCCGCTTGTAGCGCAACGGCGCGAAGTTACCCGAACGGTTGTTCACGGGCGTGGCCATCTTGTTTGCATGCCGTATTTCCGTTTCCGGGCGCGATGTGTAATCTCGCAAAGTGTGCGACTCGCTAGTACAAGTTCTTGTCATTCATTGCTATGGTTCTGGGCATGCTTTCTGTATCCTCTCTGAATCTCTGCCATCCTTTGCTTGTTTGAAGTTTTTTTTGATCTATTTTACTTATTATCTATCCCTCTATTTTTCTAGCTCCTTATTTTTGTGTTTACTGCTACTTTTGGTTAATTTTAAACTACTTTTTTAAACTCTTTTCTTTTCTTCTTCCCTATTCTATTTCTTCTTTATTATTTAGCTTCCTTTCTGCCCAAACCATGGTAAAGGGAGCCGGGAAGCATCCTGAGAAGGGGAAGGGTCCCGCACCCCGTGCCCGGCTCCCGTGCGGGCGTTTGAGGGGGGAGATAGTCACAGCCCGGGAGTTCTTTAGCGCAGAGGAGGTGGCCGCACTAGTCTTTTATGTTCAGCGCCGCCTCCCCAGGACCATCATGGCAGGTGGCAGGATCGCTAGCGGGTACGGGATCCAGGAGCGCCGGAAGCGGTGGGAGAAGGTGTGCCGAGCCATGTACCAACACTCTCGGGTCTGGCGCACCTACAACCAGGCCACCCACCGTTGGACGGATCTCCTGGACCGGGAAAGCGATCTGCTCGACCTGCTCGGCCTTGAGATCCCCAGGCTTGGTGAGTAGTAGTAGCTATTTCTTTACTACTCTGTTTTCTCCTGCTCTGTGTGTTATTATATTGCAAATTTTTGTTTTTTACCAAGAGCATTAATGCTGCTGATTACATTGTAGGTAAATTATATTTCAAAATGTTCTGTGCATTTCAGGTGCACTGCTCTCCTTCTCAGTAGCGTTGCTACTATGCTTATTTGTTTTCGATTTTGTGTTCATTTCATTGGCCTGTGAAATTATGTATGAGTGTAGTTTAAAGAACTGCGTAATGCTAGGGTCAGATTTTTAATTACCGACGCATCCCTGCAAAGTAGCAGGGATGCGCCAGTAATTGTGCGCCACGCCACCACCACCCATGGAGTGCCGCATTTACAATGCGGCACACCATGGGCCCAAAACGTCACCAAAGCGTTACGCATCTGTGCCGTAAAGGCGGCGCATTGCTGGAGTTGTGTCGCAACGATGGCGCAGCTTCAGCAATGCTCTGGGGTGCCCTATCTCCCCAATGCTGCGTCAAGCTGTAAGTCTGCTTCAAGCAGGCGCAGGGTTTGAGTCATGCATCATTGTCCTCAAAGTGACTGATTGAAATCTTGTAGATTTCCCTCAGCCACTTTTAGGATGCGTTCCTGCGCAGGAACGCCCTCCCTTGCGCCGGAACGCCCCCTGATGGCGCAGGGCTTTACAACGTGATGCATCTCCCATATGCGTCACGTTGTTAATATACGCCGCACCATGGCGCCTCTTTTGTTCTGCCGCTGCGTCACAAAAGTCACGCAACAATGGAGCAAAAGAGCCGCAAGGGGCTTCTAAATCAGCCCCTACAGACTCAAGTCCAGTCCTTCCTTTGTACACATGGCGATAAGAAGAAATAGTGGTGGTGGATTGATAGTTTGAGTATTTTAATGACTGGTTAATGAAGTAGGAAACATTTTAGTGTTGTCGCTGATCTGCAATCACGATGGACTTTGTCTGTCACTTTGCGTGCAAATCAAGCAATACTAATAACGTAGTAGACCACATGAGATCAGTCAATATATCCAGTGGAATAGTTGTCTATTTGCTATTTCGCCAAAATATTTTGTTATTGTTCTTTTGAAATGTTTGATTTGGTTGACAAATATCATCCATGTTTTCTGTACTTTCTTTCTTTCATGTTGTACATCAGCTCCCCCCAGGGGCAAGAGGACACATGAGGAGGAGGCTGCTGTTCAACAGGATGCAGGCCAGGATCAGGCAGGCGAGGGCTCCTTTGCTGGCCCGGGTAAGTTTTAATTTTAATGTAGAGTACCTATTTTTTCCTAGCGTTTCTCATTCGATTTTTTCTAAATCGTCTTTGATCTTCTTGTAGACTGTATCTAAATTGTTATCCTGCCTCGACTATGACTGCCTGTGGTATTACTAGATTATTCTTATTAGTTTCTCTGTGTAGCTAACTAAGATTGCACATTTGGCAATTCCATTGGACTCCCATTCTAGTCAGCAATAGCTCTATGCACTGAGTGCAGTCCTCTGGGATTGTCCATAATGTCTTTTCAAGTCTTCTAAATGTTTATGCTTTGACAATTGCCAACAATAAAAAGGTGAATGACCACCAAGAAAGAATAGGATACTACTTTACTTTTGGTTTGGATAGGAGGACAATCCATTCTACTACTGTTGCAGGGACAAATCTGAACAAACAGAACTATGGACACTAAATAATGCATTGCTTAGCTTATCAATTATAATAGGCGCTGTTAGACTTTCCACATACCTCAGTGATAACAGACTTTGTAGTTGAACCCCCAATCTCCTTACTGACTAGATAGTGTGCAGAGTCATTTACCTCCCAAAGTCACCGATGATTGATCCCCAGTGATGATTATCCAACTCAGGACAAGAGTACGGAGTCAGAGTCAAGAAGTGTCAGAGGCACGGACTCATGCTTGCAAAAATTGCAAAACCTTTAGCTCAGCCACTCTAGTCTGGAGGACCAAAAACCACAGAGTCTATTTGAGTTTAAAAGCTTTATTAAAAGTAAACACATTTATTAAAATCAAGTTTGTCATAAAACTAAACGTTTAACTGAAAATGGAAAAGTGCTTAGTGCTGACGATTAATTGAACACATTTCTTGTGTTGAGCCGAGCTCTCACCTGGTTTGAACTTGATCTTGCTCGTGTTCTTAGAAGTCAAGTTTCTGTCTGTTAGGAGAAAAAGTGGTGCGTCTTTTTAAAATAAAAAGCAAGCATTCATCAGTTGTGCCAAAAAGTGCAGCAAGACAACAGACTACCCTGGAAAAAGGGACATTTTTACTTTAGAGTAGACAGTCACAAATTATTACATTGTTTTCTGTTTTTTTTCACATTTCTTTATTCCTAGACCAAATATTATATAGTAGTGAGTGAGTGGTATATTCTAACATTCTTAAATGCACTTTGTAGGTGGAACATCTGGTGGCGGGGCCAGCGCGGAGGTGGTGGTGCTGGATGATGAGAACACTTCTGGGGAGGAGGCGGTGCAAGTGCAGGACGACACCAATGTGCCTGTGAGGGTTCACACGGTGGTGGCGGGCAGAGGTAAGCTATATCTTCCTTACTTATTGAGATTGAAGACTGCAGAGTGTGCTTTCTGCACGGTGTATTATAAATCAACCAGGTAGTAGCCTCCTCTAAATGTACTTCGACTTAGCTGTGAAGTTTTTGGCGAGAAGAATCCCAATCAGATCTGAGATGAACTTGATGGATGGGATGAACGAAAAGCGAAAGAAGGGTGTAAGTAAGTGTGGAAGGACAACAAATTTAATGATGACTGGCAAAGAAGAATGATATGTGTTTGCTTGGTCCCCGAGGTGGCTGGGAAGGAAAGAATATGGTATGGTGCATGGCAGGGTGAATGATGAAGCAAGGATGGGTGGAAGGAGAAAAGCCTGGGTGGGTGAAACTGAAACTGTATGTGTGCATATACTTTGAATGGATGGATGCCTGGATCATGGTACTCTTAGATAGCATATGTGTATCTAGAGAGAGTAGACGGTCACTGGATGAACTAAGTGTTACTTTGAAGAGCATGTAACACCGCACCCGCACGTCCGTTCCAGTGTAGGAAAGGCAAGGAAAAGAAGTTGTAATTTTGTCCAAATACTACCATGAATAGTAGCAGTAGTTTGTATTGCAACTGCAAGCACAGCATATATCCGGTTATTACGGTGGACACTCCCTACCTCTCTTAATAAGTTTAGTTTAGTAGTAGTACGTCATTCATGTGTGGGTGTATCACTGTTCACTCAATAAAAAGCAAAGCACCTAAAGTCATCCCATATGTAATCAAATACATCCCATGTGAAGTGATAGATAATCAGATTTAGCTTCTTCATTTTCCTTTTCTAGTACTCATTTGCACTATAGGGTGAAAGCTAAATTAATTAAGCAGTAGCCCTTTTAACAGAGTATTCTCAGTGCCACCTGTAATAGAAAAGTAAGAGCTTCACCACCTGCATGTACTGGAAACGCAAGTCTGTCTCACTCATCATGGTGTGCATATGTTTTTCTCGGGTGCAAGTTTACTGCGCTGGCATTATGCCGGCTTGCATAAGATAACGTACCAATTTTCCTAAACAAGAGAGAAGAAGAAGAATAAGACTGGTGTACTGTCATAGTCGACTGTAATGGAAGTCCATAGTGCTCGTAGAATTTGTTCCTTAAACTCCCACTAATGTTAGAGCAAGGATGAAGAAGTGGGAGGTTAGATAGATACTGGCCTCAATAGTTATGTACTGTGCTTTCAAGTTGCTAGTTGTACTGTGACGCAACTTTCTGCTCAATCATTTTGTGTTAATCTTAAGGAGCATTGGTTACAGACTATGTCTTTCTTTCTTCATATAGTTGCTCCTTCCAAATCAACAACACCAACAAGGAAGGAGCGGGCTCGAATGGCCCGGCAACGGAGGCTGGATGCCACTGTCGCCGAATATCGGCGGCTGGTGGCCCTGGAGGAGGAGGACACGCAGTCTACTGGTACAACATCCCCTGGGAAAGCTGCATCCTCCTCCGTGCCCCCACAGGCTGCCAGCCAGCGCAGTGCTCCAGCGGTACGGAGCCGGGCTACCAAAGCCAAACGCCACCGCCGAGCAGTAAAGACAGCAGCTGCCCCCCCACAGGCGTTGCAAGGCACGCCAGCACTGCTTCTGCCTCAGAGTGTCCTACCTGGAGCAGGAGGTCCTAACATATAAGACCTTGGTGGAGGGCCTCCGCTCCGACCATGCCACCCTCCGCAAGGAGGATAATGCCCTGGCCGCTAAAGTGAACAGCATCCTGCCGTGGTGTCCCTTGCCCCTTTTTTAGAGACTTTTGGGGGGTGGGAATTGGGAGTTGGGTTGTGTTTGGGACTTTTGAAGGACAATCGTTGGGGTTAGGGAGGGTCTTGCGGGAGATTATTTTGTTAGGGCTACACAAATATACTTTTTGAAACTTTATCTGAGCATACCTGTTTTTTACTGCTTTTGAGTCTGGTGGGTGGGGGTTTAACAGTAAGTTTGTTTTCCTGAAACTTAAGTCTGTGTCATTTTCTTCCTTTAAGTGTAATGGTTAAATGTTTTCAACACTAACTGCCTCTCACAGAGTAAGTGAATTCAAGAGTCCTAGGACTTTAGTAGTACTACTGTCAGTCTCTCGTCTCTCCTAAAACTCCATTAGACTACCTCCCACCAAACGCTTATCTTACCTGTAATTTGTGGTTGAAAGTAGGGCTACGCCCAGGGCTGGCTCCACTGGAAATGGCGATTGAGGTTGGCAATCCTGGGCGGATGAAATGTCCTCATTGCGGTGGTACTAGTGGTGTGACACAGTGGCAGTTGCATGCCTATGGAAAAAAAATGAAACCTGGTTTGTCCTTACTGGAGCATTACAACGGTACGATAGAGAATATAGCAGGTGACAGTACACTAGAACAGTGCCACAATGTAGCCTAACAAATGGTAAAGTATTGAAAGTATAACTAGTACTTGCGTTGAATTTCTTTGACATTGGTTTCTACTACAAGAAATAGTACTGAAGCTGAGTAAGTCTAGAATATATCCTCGGATTCCTTCACCAGCCTGTTGCTATGACCTTATCCTCCCCAGCAAGTGTGTGGAATTATTGATGTCATTTAGTCACACATCAATCAAAACCACACAGCCCGGGGTAAGAGGGTTAGGGTTTGGAAAATGGATGGGAATGGGGGTTTCTTTTTGGGTAGGTTTTGTTGAGAGAAGAAAAAAAAGCACAGCATGGACAAACAATAATTGAAGATAAAGAAATCTTTGGGTACAAAGCTAACCATAAATCTTTTAAGTGACATAAAGGAAGTGCTTGCACTACTGCATGCATTGTTACTGAAAAGTAAGTGGTACTTTCGACAACCGTGAATGACAGAATTCAGCAGTACAGGGCTGCAGCGTTTTCACTTGCCTATCTCTGCACTCAGAGAAACACTTCTTACATTAAATTAGGTTTACAAAATAGCCGAAGTTAAACCTAAAGAATGGCTGTAGGGATCAATTTAGAAGCAGAGAGAGATCCAAGAAATGCAGAGTCACACTCATAGAAGTTCACAGCAATAACATTACTTAAAAAACATTGCAAAAGAATGGATACTGTATCTGTATGTTGTTGTAGTTGTCCTGTTGAATTTGGTAAGTAAGTTGCACGCATCAAACCATTCCTCTTATTAGCGGCACTCCTCCATTCCAGCTGACGCTCCGTCCATCAATGTTGGTGACCAGAAGACACCCTGTCCACTGCCTGCCTGGCGGATGCTGAATTGCGGCTCGCTAATGTGAAGCCTGACTTCATCCTTTTTTTCCTATTGCAGAGACTGAAACCCAGCCTGTAAATATTGATGGAAAAACAGGAAGTGATATTAGAACATCACTGACAAATAAATATAAGGTATGTACGCTGTGTAGTGCAAAAAGTCACACTTTGAGTTTCCTAATAGACAGTACAATATTTTCGAAAGTGCGTACTCTGTCTGAGTCTCCTTTTGAAGGATAAATAAGTATGGGCAAATTAATTTAGCAGATCTTTCCCCTCAAGCTAGGTGTACTGTAAACTGTGTTTTAGAACAAAATTAGACCTTCCCAGCAGTGCTCCCACACAGACCCTTACTAAAGCCAGTCGTGAAAATGTAGAAGACCCCAATCAGATCTCAATAAACGAGGCCTAGTAGAAAACTGGTGACAAAACGTGCTTTGAAAGTAAAAGTAGACCCAAATACCCCCTTACCCACGTGGATTGTATTCAAACCACTTGCAAGCAAGCAAAAGTATCCATACCCAGCATCGCTCCAAGACTCGCAAACCCCCCCACAAACAGCCCCCACCGAAACACATGCAATACAAATACTGCTAACTCTAACGAGCCCTAAGTTAAGAATAGTGGAAAATGCTTTCTTTAACTATGCCAAATCCCCCCTTTCCCACCATGGATTTTCTTCAAATCACTTGCAACCAAAATTACACATTCCCAGGAGTGCTCTAAGAAGACCCCAGAACTCAGTTGCAAAAATCTAGAACACCCCGAAACACATTCAATCCTGCTGCTAGGGCTAACCCTAACAAACCCTAAGTTACAAAAAGTGCCAAAAGGCTTTTCCGCATAGATTTTGTCCAAACCACTTCTATCCGGTATTAGACCTTCCCAGCAATGCCCCAAGACCCGCCAACCCACCCGCAAAAAAGCACAACACCCCCAAACAGCCAAAAAGGAAAATATCATACTTACAATATTTATCGGCCTTCGGTCCAAACGCGCTGTGCAGCTAGGTCATAACTCCCGATTTCCACCATGGATTTCCTGAAAAGCAAATGCAATCAAAATTAGACTGTCCCAGCAGTGCTACCAGACCCCAAAACTCACCCACAAACACCCGGAACCCCCCCAAAGAGCACCTCAAAGGCAAGCAAGCCAGTAAAAACGCCAACAAATTTTAGCCTCCGATTTGGTCCAAACCACTTTTATCCGGTATTAGAGCTTCCCAGCAATGGCCCCAGAGCCGTCAACCCAGGCGAAAACTAGTAGAAGACCCCCAAACAGCCAAAAAGCAAAAGTACAAAAATGGGGACATAGTCATTTTCATGGCAATTTCCAAAATCACTCCGCGCGCGCTCTGCAGCTAGGCCCTAACTCCCCTCTGCCACCATGGATTTGCTTCAAACCTCTTGCAATCAAAACTATCCATACCCAGCAGTGCTCCCAGATCCCGAAACCCACCCACAAACACCAGGAAGCCCCCAAACAGGCCCCCGAAAATGCTACATTGAGCAAAATGTCAGAAATAGCAAAAATTATTTCAGCTTGGATTTTGTCCAAACTACTTCTATCCGGTATTAGACCTTCCCAGCAATGCCCCAAGACCCGCCAACCCACCCGCAAAAAAGCACAACACCCCCAAACAGCCAAAAAGGAAAATATCATACTTACAATATTTATCGGCCTTCGGTCCAAACGCGCTGTGCAGCTAGGTCATAACTCCCGTTTACCACCACGGATTTCCTGAAAAGCAAATGCAATCAAAATTAGACTGTCCCAGCAGTGCTCCCAGACCCCAACACTCACCCACAAACACCTGTAACCCCCCCCAAAGAGCACCTCAAAGGCAAGCAAGTCAGCAAAAACGCAAAACATTTTTTACCTCCAATTTGGTCCAAACCACTTTTATCCGGTATTAGAGCTTCCCAGCAATGGCCCCAAGACCCGCCAACTCACCCGCAAAGAAGTAGAACACCCCCACAAGTGCAGAGTCTTTCTTCATTGGGCGTAAACCAGCCCTCTGCTTTGAGGGAAATAGGAGTCTGGAGGAGGAGGATAGAGGAGCATGTTCTTGTGAACTTGTGAACCTGAGGAATGCAGACTGCAGGCACCTTCAAATCAATAGGCAAACAAGTGAAGACAGTTCTGCTGATGGGCTTGTTTTTGTGATTAGGTGATTAAAGTTTTAATTATATTAACTGTGCAAAACAAAGAAAGACAGACACACAGGAATAAAAGTGAAAAAGGACGAAAAAGAAAGTTATTGATTCATTGGCTCATTTTCAGGGCTCGGTGTCAGGGAATAAGAATAAGAGTTCGTCCTCATACTCTGCGAATTCAGGCAGGAGTAGGTCAGTGTCACCTAACAGAGAAGAAATTCCCTCATCTACGTTGCTGTCCTCCTCGTCTTCATCCGGCGTGTGTTCTCGTACCTTGTAATCTGGTGGTATGAGGTGCTGATTCATCTTGATCATTGTTAACCTCTCCACATTTTTGGGCGAGAGGCGGCTCCGTTTGGAAGTTACAATGCCACCAGCAGCACTGAAAACACGTTCAGAAGACACGCTTGCGAGTGGGCAAGACAAGTAGTTTATAGCCAGGTTGGAGAGCTGTGCCCACAATTCTTTTTTCCCATGCCAATACGCCAATGGGTCAGCATTAACATAGACCTCTGTTGAGTCATTCAGATAGTCCTGCACCATCGACTCAAGGTTCTCCAAGGTTCCTCCACTTTGCTTACTTTTTGCTGGGACCTTTTGAGAACCAAACCCACGGAAAGTTAGCCAATCCTCTTCTTCACCCAATGTTACTGTTGTGTCTGGTGCAGATGATCCGGTTGCCAGTGTCTTTAACGGCTGAGAGGTCACTTGTGCCACAGGTGCAGAAGTGGATTCTTTTGACTGGGGATGGCCTGCTGATGCTGATGTACTGCCTTTTCCTTCAATTTGCTGCTGTTCTCTTTCAAACCTCATGGCTGACAAGGCTAGTCAATGTTTGTACTTTGTAACATCTTCATCATCAAAAGGAAAGAATGCTCGGCCTGCCAGCGCCTTTTTGTGGCGTGGATACAGAATAGTAGCACAAATGAAATGCTGTTCTGAGTGGATCATTTTAAGACGTTTATCGCCAAGTAGGCGCTCTAATAATTTCTCCGCCAAAACAAAAGCGTCTTGCTTTTTTTTATCTTTTTGAAACATAGAAGACACCGCCTTCAGTTGGTGCTCCGTTACAAAAAGGAAGGTTTTACCCATGTAGTCGCGGGGACCTGGGCGTTAGATAGTACATATATAAGGGTGTCCCCGCAATGAAGGCGTATTGTAGAACTACATACACTTGAGATTTTCAGGAATTTTCAAACAAATAACGAAAGGTGATTTTCCGGTATTGTCATTTATTCAACAATACCAAAACACGTTGTCAGTTAACAATCACAAAAATTGACCAACCCCAAGATGGGAGGGAAGGAAAGGGAAGGGGGGAAAAGAGAAGTGCTCAGGGGAGTGTAAAGTAAGGAAAAGTACACAAAGTTCCAAGTGAAAACTAATTACAATATTGCAAATAAGGTCATAGAGATTATAATACAGACAGCCAAAATTAAGGCGTACATTAGAAATTAATACACAAATGACATTCAACGGTCACATACAACATTCAAAATTATCGGGGGCATGTGCCGGAAGTCCAAAAGAAAAAGTCGAAGTTTCGACCCCTATCTATAGGCTATGTTGAGTCCTTTGTCGGGGTCTTCATCAGGACATCTGCAAAGGGAAGGGGAAGCGGGAAGCGGTGGGGCAATTCTTTCTGAAACAATTAAAAACAGGCATTGGCACTGTAGTTCATATTCGGGGTGAAGTTAATTAGTCTTAAGTGGTGATATAGATTATCGTTTAATTACCATGGGGTAAAGGGTTGATTGGGCTCTAAACCGGGAAAACAGGATCCGCCACGCAATTGGTCGTGGTCGGTCTCAGAAGTGCAAATTCATATCTGCAGAGGAGACAAAATTGAATCAGGGGAACGTAAAGGAATAGGTTCAAAGTGTTGTCAGGCAGAAATAACAATATTTCCCCTGTCTACTTGAATAAAAACTTGAAAGGTTTAAGACAACGGTGGGGTATTTGTTGAACCACCGTCTCCATTAAACCAGTCAAATTAGAGGCTTGGGTTATAAGTGGGCAACCAATTCTACAACAAAAAGCCTATTAACGATCTCACCATCAGGGACCTTGTTGTTTAAAAGCAATCCTTAACTACTTACATGATAAGATGTGGAGAGAGAGCAACCATGGATTAAGTTGCGGTCAGGTTGCGAATTGCGTCGCTGTGGGAATAGATACAAGAACCAGTGTCGGTAGCGTACTCTGTCAAAACTATTTACATTGGCACATTATAAACACAACTCCGTTAAAAATAGGGGATTGTGAATGATAGTCATCAAGAACTATAAAGTAAATCTATGTAGTTGCTCAGTTAGCTGAGGTGGCCACTATCCTATGTCTAAACCATACCTCCGAAGTAGCAGCGGGAGGTTAGGACTTGTAGGAGATACGATTATCGTCAAGTGGAAATTGTCCTAGGTCCGTGGTATGGAGCAGACTCTTGCATTGATTACAAAAACCATGATTGGTTTTGTTTTGAAAAACCTGCAAACGACAGGAGGATAATAAGATTAAGAACGGGACCTCTCTAAATATATCAAAAACATGACATAACTGTCAAATTACTTACGGATACCCAGGTGGGCGAGACCGTCTCCGTGAAAAGCTAACAGAAAACTCAGAACGGAGTTCGGAGGCGGAGTTAGCAAAAGTCAAAGCAGCTGTCTTTCAAACGTAGCCAGGGCAGGATCGCCTAATCAATATGCTGACCTGAATTAATATATTTCTGCAATAAAACAGGAGAATAGTCAGTGACGGGCGGGACCTCGCAAGGGCGTATTGAATAAGAATTCAAAGTGTTCGTTACTTACAATTGCCCAAGCAGCTACAGCCTTCTAAGTCGGTCAGGCAGCAACTCCGCGATAACCGCTACGCGGAGTTGAGGGCGGAGTCAATAGATGTAAACGAAATGAAAGGGAAGAGTTACTACTCGATAATCACTAAATCGGGAGCAGCATTTAGGAAGAATTGGAAGATATACAGGCAAAACCCTCAGTAATTAAATATATCTTCGAACTGTGGCAATGTTACCGTGGGATGGATGATTTTAGGGTAGATTGTCGTAAAGTTACAACAGAACACTTGCGAGGGTGGCCAAAAAAGGGGGCGTATAGCACGTGGCGTGTCTTATTTCAGGTTGCTGATTTTTGGCGAACTCCGAAAAGAAATTTGGATCACTAAATGGCAGCGGCGGTCACAGAGAAAAATAGGTTACCACTACTGATAAATAAGGCAGTTACGTTGGTAACATTCTGACATCTGAATTCGATAAATACACTCGTGCAACTCACTCACAGGAGGTTGTAAACGAGTGGGCAAAAAAAGATTGTAAATATGTGCAATAGATGTCGATGGTGAGATGAGGGAGTATTTTTGAAACCATATTATTTATGAGAACCTTCACGCAACTCTCCAACATGAGGTTGTAGGCGAAAGGCATGCAACTTATTTAAATAGTAGATAAATCTTGGAAAGACCAACCTCGTGCACTTCTCCAGCATGAGAGTGTAACCGAGTAGCCATGTATCTCAATGAAAAGTATTTTTGGAAAAGTGTAATACAATCCCATTAGCAAAGTGATGCCATTTGCGCTAAACTGCTATACGCCCCCTTTTTTGGCCACCCTCACAAGTTTTCTGTTGTAACTTTACGACAATCTACCCTAAAATCATCCATCCCACGGTAACATTGCCACAGTTCGAAGATATATTTAATTACTGAGGGTTTTGCCCGTATATCTTCCAATTCTTCCTAAATGCTGCTCCCGATTTAGTGATTATCGAGTAGTAACTCTTCCCTTTCATTTCGTTTACATCTATTGACTCCGCCCTCAACAACGCGTAGCGGTTATCGCAGAGTTGCTGCCTGACCGACTTAAAAGGCTGTAGCTGCTCGGGCAATTGTAAGTAACGAACACTTTGAATTCTTATTCAATACGCCCTTGCGAGGTCCCGCCCGTCACTGACTATTCTCCTGTTTTATTGCAGGAATATATTAATTCAGGTCAGCATATTGATTAGGCTATCCTGCCCTGGCTACGTTTGAAAGACAGCTGCTTTGACTTTTGCTAACTCCGCCTCCGAACTCCGTTCTGAGTTTTCTGTTAGCTTTTCACGGAGACGGTCTCGCCCACCTGGGTATCCGTAAGTAATTTGACAGTTATGTCGTGTTTTTGATATATTTAGAGAGGTCCCGTTCTTAATCTTATTATCCTCCTGTCGTTTGCAGGTTTTTCAAAACAAAACCAATCATGGATTTTGTAATCAATGCAAGAGTCTGCTCCATACCACGGACCTAGGACAATTTCCACTTGACGATAATCGTATCTCCTACAAGTCCTAACCTCCCGCTGCTACTTCGGAGGTATGGTTTAGACGTAGGATAGTGGCCACCTCAGCTAAATGAGAAACTACATAGATTTACTTTATAGTTCTTGATGACTATCATTCACAATCCCCTATTTTTAACGGAGTTGTGTTTATAATGTGCCAATGTAAATAGTTTTGACAGAGTACGCTACCGACACTGGTTCTTGTATCTATTCCCACAGCGACGCAATTCGCAACCTGACCGCAACTTAATCCATGGTTGCTCTCTCTCCACATCTTATCATGTAAGTAGTTAAGGATTGCTTTTAAACAACAAGGTCCCTGATGGTGAGATCGTTAATGGGCTTTTTGTTGTAGAATTGGTTGCCCACTTATAATCATTGCCTCTAATTTGATTGGTTTAATGGAGACGGTGGTTCAACAAATACCCCACCGTTTGTCTTAAACCTTTCAAGTTTTTATTCAAATAGACAGGGGAAATATTGTTATTTCTGCCTGACAACACTTTGAACCTGTTCCTTTACGTTGCCCTGATTCAATTTTGTCTCCTCTGCAGATATGAATTTGCACTTCTGAGACCGACCACGACCAATTGCGTGGCGGATCCTGTTTTCCCAGTTTAGAGCCCAATCAAGCCTTTACCCCATGGTAATTAAATGATAATCTATATCACCACTTAAGACTAATTAACTTCACCCCGAATATGAACTACAGTGCCAATGCCTGTTTTTAATTGTTTCAGAAAGAATTGCCCCACCGCATCCCGCTTCCCCTTCCCTTTGCAGATGTCCTGATGAAGACCCCGACAAAGGACTCAACATAGCCTATAGATAGGGGTCGAAACGCCGACTTTTTCTTTTGGACTTCCGGCACATGCCCCCGATAATTTTGAATGTTGTATGTGACCGTTGAATGTCATTTGTGTATTCATTTCTAATGTACGCCTTTATTTTGGCTGTCTGTATTATAATCTCTATGACCTTATTTGCAATATTGTAATTAGTTTTCACTTGGAACTTTGTGTACTTTTCCTTACTTTACACTCCCCTGAGCACTTCTCTTTCCCCCCCTTCCCTTTCCTTCCCTCCCATCTTGGGGTTGGTCAATTTTTGTGATTGTTAACTGACAACGTGTTTTGGTATTGTTTAATAAATGACAATACCGGAAAATCACCTTTCGTTATTTGTTTGAAAATTCCTGAAAATCTCAAGTGTATGTAGTTCTACAATACGCCTTCATTGCGGGGACACCTTTCAGTTGGTGCTCCAGCATGCGCAACAATGGGATAGCTGGGGGGAGGAGCTACGCGGGCATCCAAGATGGTCGCGTGAGCAGAGAGCTCCCGAGACCCGCGCCGTCCTCCTTTATCTATCCTTCACCTATCCTGGTCATTTTGACGGGCTTTTGCAGCACTATCATCGCTGATGCGACTGATCCTTTTCCGGTCGAAATCGGACCTTGGGGACCATTTTTCTGCAACTTGGAACTTTCTGGCCTGCCCGCTGGCGCGACCGGGGACTCGGCTGCCCACTGTGGCCGACATGTAATTGAACAACAACGGCTGCCTGGCATCTGGCCCGCCAGAGGTGTATTGCTTTCACTTTTGGTTTCCTTCCCTTTGTTCCTGTCTCCTCCTACTCTGCCTCGCCTGCTGCCCTCTCGATCTCAACGATCCTCCGCTGGACTGGCAAGGAGGCCGCTACACCTCTGCTTCATTGGCGCATCGGAGTTTCGAGACTTTTCTACCTGTTCATCACCTCCTTTGGCTAGCCGCCCAACTCTGGAGGCGAGATGGCGACGAAAGTGGAGGCCGAAAGACGCCGGAAAGCTGCGACCCGGGGGGGATCGATCCAAACGAACATGATCGAACGCTATACCCAGCCGAGAGGCTCCCCCGGGACCGTATGCATGGGTGCTGAAGGACTTCAAACGGACACATCGTCCACGTCGGAAGTATCGCTCCAAGACCTAATGGCTGCCATCACTGGACTTAAGGCCGACATGGGCCAACAGTTTGAGGCCGTGGTGACCAAAATTGACACGGTGGCGGTGGATGTGACTCTGATCCGAGCCGACCTGGCCAAAACGAATGAGCGGGTGAAGGCACTGGATCTTAAAACGTCGAGCCTGGTGACCGACATGGCTGAGGCGCAGTCCGAAATTGGCAATCTGCGTGCATCGCACGACTTGCTGCTCAAGCGGATGGAGGACTATGATAACAGGGCCAGGCGGAACAACATACGCCTGGTCGGAGTTCCGGAAGGCGATGGTTCGGTAGCGACCGATCTGCTGGTCGAGGAACTGATAGTCGCCCACCTGGCCCCGGCAGGACTTAGTAAGTTCTTTGCCGTTGAGCGCGCCTATCGTTTCCCCGGAGGTCAAGCGAAGCTGGGGAATCCGCCGAGGCCTATCATTGCCAAGCTTTTTCATTACCGGGACAGGGATGCTATCCTCCAGGCCGCCCGTAAGCATGGTCCCCTGAAGTATGACAATAACTCTATCTCCATATATCCCGACTTCACTCCTCAAGTGCAGCGGCAAAGATCTGGTTTCCTCGGAGTGAAGCGTCGCCTAAGGGACCGGGGACTGAAATACGCCATGCTGTTTCCGGCCCGGCTCCGGATTGAATATCGGGAACGTGCCTATTTCTTTGATCAACCTGAACGTGCTGCCGACTGGTTGGACTCGTTGCCGGCAGATGACTTTGGGAGCGGAGGCCCTGGTGGCGCGGAGGGTGGTGCAGAGGCCCAGGAGTAACAGATGCCCTGGAGGTTCCGATTGAGACTATGCAACGTACTGTACATATTGACTTATTTTCTGATGACCCTGCCCGTGGCGGTGCGGTAACGGGTGATTTCTCCCTTCCTCCTCGGGGGGTTCTTTGTGTAGAAGTATGGGGCGACAGGCACACTGCAGTTGGGGGTGGCTTTTTAGTCAGCAGGGGTGCAGGGAGGGGGGTGTTGTAACGGGTTTGGGTTCTGGGGTTGGTGTTTGGGGACTGGTTTGTGTTTCGTTTCATTTGTTCTGTTCTCTGTTTCATGGTATTTCATTTCTTGCAATGATTGTTCACAGTGGGTCCTGCTGGGGGGTGGGTGTGGAATGCTTCTGCCATAATGGGGGGGGGGTGAACTGCGGATTCTTTCCTGGAACGTGAATGGTCTGGGGGATAGAATTAAGCGGGGCATTGTACTGCAATTTTTGAGGCGCCACGCCCCTGATGTTGTGTTCCTTCAAGAGACCCACTTGATTGGTAACGCTTGTAAGGCATTAGACCGCCGGGGTTATCGACTGGTTGCACATGCGGGTTTCACTTCGGGTTCCCGGGGTGTGGGTATTATGGTAAAGTCTTCCCTTGCTCTTGCTATTGATGATGTTATCCTTGATGAGCGTGGGCGGTATGCTGCTGTTTCGGGGAGGTGGGGGGGTAAGCAGGTCGTGTTTGTTGTTGTCTATATCCCCCCGGGACTGCAGGCTACCACTTATGCTGATTTAGGTAGGACTCTTCTTGGGCTGCCTGACGGCCTGTTGGTCCTGGGCGGGGACTTCAATTCTGTCATGTCCGGCGACTGCGACCGACTACCCCCTAGAGTAGTACCACAGTCCCAGATGTGGCTCAGTGAAATGGCTGACACTTTTGGCTTAGTAGATGTCTGGCGCTCACTACATCCCACGCTCCAACAATACACTTTTCATTCTGGCGCGCACGGCAGCCTCTCCCGTATTGACTATTTTTTTATGTTAGCCTCCACTTTGTCCACTGTTCGTGAGGTTCGGCACCTTCCCCGGGGTATCTCGGACCACTCCCCCCTGTTGATCACGATTTCTGTGGGTGGTCGGCATGGTAACAGAGTCCCCCCGATTCCCCCCTGGCATTTTAAAAATCCCCGGCTCCGCTCGGAATTGACTAAAGCAATAGATTGCTATTTTTCTGAGAACCTGGGCTCTGTCACTTCCCCCACTGTTCTCTGGGAGGCCTTCAAGACGGTTATTCGGGGTTCCGCCCTGTCACTCATTGCTACTGAGCGTAGGGTGAAGAGGGAGGCTGTTGTGGCTCTTGAAACTGAAATCACTACGCTTGAAAGTGAGTTGGGTGGGAATGACACGCCTGCACTGTTGCATGAATTGGAACTGAAACAAGCAGACTATAAGGCCTGTGTCACGGATGCTGCTAAATTGATGCGGTCTAATCAACTTGGTCGACTGTATGATGTGGGTGACAAGGCTAGCAAGCTTCTTGCATGGCTGGATAGAACTGAGCGTGCGAGTCGTGTTGTTCCCTCCATTGTTCGTGATTCTGGTGTTACTGTCTCGGATCCGGGTGAGGTTGTCGAGTGTTTTGTTGACCACTTTCGTATGGTTTATACGCCTGTTAGTGATCGAGATGAGGCCGACTCCAGATTTCTCCTGCGTGACATTGCTCTGCCTACCGTGTCTGATGAGGACTGCCTCGCTTTGGAGGCCCCCTTTACTGTCGACGAGATTGCCCTCGCAATCCGTTCCCTTCGCTCGGGTAAGGCAATGGGCCCTAACGGACTCCCCATTGAACTCTATAAACTTTGCCCTGACAAGATGGCCGCTCATCTTCGTCACATGTTTCTTGAGGCGGTTGAGACCGGATGCCTCCCCCTTGAGCAGCGCCTTGCTACCATAGTGGTCATTTATAAGGATGGCAAACCTCGTGACCGCTGTGCCTCGTACCGCCCCATCTCCCTCCTTAATGCGGAACCCAAAATCCTTGCTAAGGTGCTGGCCAATCGGATGCTTGCTGTTATCTGCGACTTGATCCATCCGGATCAATCCGGGTTCATCCCTCACAGGAACACTGCTCTTAATTTACGTAGGCTCCACAGTGTCCTCGCGAGAGCCTCTACTCTCGCCGAGCCAGCAGTGATCGCCTCCCTTGACGCCACGATGGCATTTGACACCATTGAATGGCCTTATCTATGGGCAGTCCTCGCCAAATTTGGCTTTGGCCCTACCTTCATCGCCTGGGTCAAGCTTCTCTATGAACAGCCGCTAGCTCAGGTCGCTGTGAACGGGAGGTGCTCAGACCCATTTCCTTTGGGCCGTGGCACACGTCAAGGATGTCCCCTTTCTCCGCTTTTGTTCGCTTTGGCACTCGAACCTCTAGCCGCGTGGCTCCGGTGGGAACCCTCGATCAAAGGGATCCGATGGTCCCCTGACCTCGAGGATCGTGTTTCCTTGTATGCGGACGACATCCTCCTTTATCTTACTTCCCCTCAGAAGTCACTCAATGTCCTCTTCGATGTCCTTACGTCCTTCGGTAAGAACTCGGGGCTGGTCATTAATTGGACCAAATCCTGTGTCTACGCCATAGCTGGTACTCTACCGCCTCTCCCCCGTAGATTTCCCATCCTGGTAGCTACTGACGGTTTTAAGTACCTGGGGGTCCATGTATCCATGATCTCTTCGGTCCGCTATGAGCGGAACTTGTATGCTCCGCTCCGCAGGCTGAAGCAGGATGTTCGGCGATGGCGCGAACTGCCCTTATCCCCATTGGGCCGGGCGGCGCTCTTTAAGATGATGTCGCTTCCCCGCTTCCTCTATGCCCTGCAAAATTTCTTCGACCCCGTTCCAGCCCGCTATTTCCATGAAGTCGAAAGTTTACAGCGGCAACTTATCTGGGATGGCCGTGCCCGAATTGCCTTATCTAAGCTCACACTCTCCTGGTACGATGGGGGTATTGCGCTACCGGATATTAGACGGTACTACTGGGCCTCGCACCTGAGCGCCATCAACCATGCGACATATTCTCCGGAGCCAGCCCCCGCCTTTGCTTTGGATAAGCTGTTGTTGCCCGGCGGCAACTTTAATAGGGCGCTATACTCTAAAGCCCCCTTTCGACTCCTTACGGGCCCAACGAAATGTGCAGTGCGGGCATGGCGGGATGCTACGGTGGCCACGGGCTGGGGTGGCAGACTGACACGTATGACGCCACTATACGAATCGGAGCGACTGGGCAACCTGTGGAAGACGAAGGGGTTTGAGAAATGGGACATGATTGGGATTAGTACTGTGGGGGACCTTTGGACACGTGGCGCGGTTAAGTCCTTTGAATCACTAAAGCTGGAGTACCGGCTCGACGATAAGGAGTACTTCCGTTATATGCAGGTCAGACATGCCTTGTCTTCTGTCTTCCCCTCCGGTACTGATGTTCCGCAGTCCTCCCCTTTGGAGGATCGAGTTTTAGATGGCCATGTCCCAGACAGTACTATCTCCTTAATTTATAAAAAGCTCATCCATAACAGAGCTGACCAGCTCGAGAAGCTCCGGGCGTCCTGGACTGCTGACGGACTTGAATTGGACGACGAGGACTGGCAGTCCGCCGTGTCCTCCCCCAAGGAGGTGGCTATTCCGGCACGACTTCGCTTTGTCCAATTGAAAATCCTCCATCGCGTGTATCTTACTGGAGTGCGTTTGGTGCGAATGGGTCTGATTGCTGACGGACGCTGCAGGCGTGGGTGTGGGATGGATGGTACTTTTCTTCATGTTCTGTGGGAATGTCCAGTGATTGTAGCGTACTGGTCGAGGGTGCATGAAGTTATGAGTCGTGTCACGGGGGTTCCCTTGCTTCCTGAGGCGCGTCGTTGTCTGTTGAATGTGTGGGAACCGTCTGACTGCACTGCTGCCCAGACGCTTTGGGTCACCCTGGGCAATATGATCGCGAAGAGGGATATCGCACAGCTCTGGGGCTCCCCTAGGCCGCCAGTGCTCAGTGCCTGGAAAGAAAACATGGACTGGTCCATGTTTCGAGAGAAGACGGTTTATGAGGCCCGGGGGTGCCCTGGGAAGTGGTCCAGAGTTTGGACTCCCTGGAACACTTATCGTGGAGACATCTGTTCTCCTCCACTTGACTACGAAGTCCCTCTCCCCTCCTCTCCGTGATTTCCGTTCCTCTCCTCCACTCACCAACTGCTCTGCTCTCTTATGCGCGCCACCCCCCCCCTACACTCGCTTTTTCTCCTACATCCATTCCCCTCCTCCCACCTCCAGCAACCCTTGCCACCATGATACCATGTGTTTGTTTGTTTGTGTTCTGTTCAACAAAAACATAAAATTAAACCTCTCTTATCCTGATTTGTATGATACTACGCTCTTGCCGATAATGTTGATTTGATAGATTGCTCCAGCAACGTTCTGCCTGATATAACATTTTGTGCTCAACAAGTTTTTGTCATAGCGGCCGGCCCGGTGGGGTTGTAGGCAGACGCTGTGTATCGTGCACTTGTAAATAAAGGTTTTCCAAAAAAAAACAAAAAAAAAAAAAACAATGGGATAGCTTTTCCCAAATTACAGTCCTCCTTGCTGACTGCACGCGTGGAGACCTCAAAAGGACGAAGCATGTCTGTCAGGCTTTTAACTAGGTTCCATTGCGCCGCATCTAGCCTCAGGTCCTTCTGAGCTGTAGCCAGTGTTAAGAAATAGTGATCGAGTACCGTATACTGCTCATACAGACGCTCAAGCATGTAGAAGGTTGAGTTCCAACGTGTTGGCACCTCCTGGATGAGTGCTTTTACTGGCATTCGACGTTCATGTAGCAGGCTTCTCAGATGCTTCCGGGCCTTAAAAGAATGGCTGAAATGGTTGCACATTCTTCGGCAGGTGGCCACTAACTCGCACGCTGGACTGTCTTCATCACTCAAGAATTTTTTAACAACCAGGTTTATACAGTGCGCCAAACACGGCACTCTGAAATAGTGACCCATATCCATGGCCTTAACTACATTGGCACCATTATCCGTGGAAACATAACCAATCTGGCGTTTTTTGGGGGACAGCCAGTAAAAGACCTTTGTGTTAAACTCATTCAAAATGCTTTCTGCTGTATGACGTTTTCCCAAGCCAAACATGGCTAGTGTTGCATGTTTCCGAGCAGCTTTAAAAACTTGGTCCGGGTCAACGCCTGCTTTTAGCTTTGCTTTAACCCCTGAAAAAGAGACCCAGTGTCCAGTGATGCACATGTAATCAGCGCCTGCGCCACTGGTCCACATGTCTGTTGTCAGATGTATAGTGTGAACAGCACTCTTCTGCAAAGCTGCCCCAATCACCTCCAGCACATCTTCATGTAGTGCTGGAACCGCAACTCTGGCAAAATAGAACCGGCTAGGAACCTTCCATTTAGGGCAGAGCGCTGCCACTAATTCTAGAAAACCCACCCCTTCTACAAAAGAAAAAGGGAGAAGGTCCAGAGCTAGCATTTTAGCCAGCTTAGTGTTCTACAGACGCGTCAGTGGGTGGTTGCGATCATATGGCGCGTCTGAAAACAACATGGTTCTAATGTTGGCCTGGACCATGCATTTACGGGATGATGATGATGATGACTTCTTCGACCCAGTTACGCTCGCTGAGGAACTTTTTCGCATTGGTGTCTCACTCTCTCCCAGTGTGGCTCACAGGGGCTGTGCTGCTGACAGGGGTACTGGGTGTAAGTGAAGTTTTTGACACGTCTTCTTCCTCCTCGTCATCATCAGATGAAACATCAACGTTTTCTTGACTTGCAATTCGGGCTTCCTTGATCTCCTTTAGGTGCGCAAACCAATGGACAGCGTGCTGTCCTTAAGATGACCTCTCTGGCCTCCGGTACCATAGTTGGTACCAAACTTACCACGACTAACTGCATGCTTACAAATGCTACAAATGGCGAAGTTTTCCTTTTTTGGTCAAACACTAAAGTAGTCCCAAACTGCAGACTTGAAATGTCTGTGGGGGCCGGAGGAGGCGGCAATACTGGTGGTGGTCATGCTGCTAATGCCAGATGAAGGGGAGGATGTGGATTGCCGAACTTTACTACGTTGTGCACTTTCACCACCACTAATTGAGGTTGAGGTGGATGGAGGTCCCTTCTGGCAAGGAAGAAATATGGAAGCAGTAGGTGTTGGTGTACTAGTTAACTCCAATGATTGTGGTGTTTCCATTGCCTCCTCGTCGACAACATCATCATCACGCTCAGCAGCTTCTCGGGCTAGGGTCAAAATGTCTGTTTGCTGCATGCCCGCTGGGGCTGCAGTGACCTTTATGATGACTGGGTCGTCGTCGTGAGAGTCTTCATCAGCAGCAGTATCCGCCACTTCTTGTTGAGCCTCATCACACTCCATAACTATGAGACTTTGGACGAGCTTCCTTTTACGCTTAACTACCTTTGTCAGATCCTGGTGTGCCTCACTCTCAGACGGCAGTGGTGCTGGTTCCCAATTTTGATCCGTATCATCAGAAGGAGGTGTGCTTGAAGAAGATGTAGACACCACCCTTGATCTCTTTCTTGCTAGGGATGTGGAAGACAATGAATGATCATCAGGAGGAGTGGCTTCCTCAAATGATACCTCGGCTTGATTGTCGATTTCCTGATATGCCCCTGCTTCGGGAGGAACAACTATTGTGGGCACTTGTGACCCTCCATGCACCTCTGCTTGCGCATCTCCTTGCGCTGCCTCTCCTTCCACTTTTACTTGGGCTTGTACTTGCACATGTGGTTGTTGTTGCGGCTGTGGTTGTTCAACACTCGTCAGATGAGTTACAACAACCTGTTTTGATTGAGGGACATTGCTGCTACTTTCTTGCGATTAGCCAACATCACTGGTCGATGGTGATTGAACAACTAGACTAAGTGCCTCTGCAGCACTCAAGGGCTTGGACTTAAGTTGGCGTGGTGGTGGTGGTGGCACTGAGCCCAATGGAGCGGGGGTGCTGCTCCCAGCTTGGTCCCCAGCAGATCCCGCTGCTCCTGCAGGCGTACTTTTTTTTTTACTCCCAAAAAATGTGGCGGCCGGCACACCAGTCTCCTTGGAAACTTGCTTCTTCTGCTCCTTACTGGCAACTTTCTTGCTAGAGGAGCTACGGGGAACTTTTTTTGGGGCCATCTTCTTCAGAGGTCAGAACAGCAGGCCGTAGTTGCACGAGTTGCAGAGTTGTCTGTGGCCTGACGTGACGTCGCGTGACGTTATGCTGCACACACACACCGCTGCAGGACTATTTCCTGGCACTGGTGGTTCTCTTGAGTCTTGTGCACCTTAAAGCAATGGAAGACAGAGGAACATCAGTTCAGTTATACACCCCAAAAACTCGAAAACCACATACAAATCAGCACAATCCCATGCCATCCATGCCCTCCATGATGTTTAAATTCAAGACACCCTACAGAAAGACTAGGCCCATGCACCACTCACTACCCCTGGTCAAAAGGCCACAACAACAGCCCAAAAAAACGAAAAACACAGAAAAATCAGCACAATCCCATGCCATCCATGCCCTCCATGTTGTTTAAATTCAAGACACCCCACAGAAAGACTAGGCCCATGCACCACTACCCCTGGGCATAATGATTGAAACCTAGGCAAAATAGTTGCCCACCTAAGAACACTGCCTGTATTCAAAATGCCCCCCTGCATCCCAGCACATGGCCTGCCTATACCAGCACTCAAAATGGCCCCCACCCACATGGCCTGTCCCCATGAACACCCCAAAAAATCGAAAAACACAGAAAAATCAGCACAATCCCATGCCATCCATGCCCTCCATGATGTTTAAATTCAAGGCACCCCACAGAAAGACTAGGCCCATGCACCACTCACTACCCCTGGGCATAATGGTTGAAACCTAGGTAAAATGGTTGCAGACCTAAGAACACTGCCTGCATTCAAAATGGCCCCCTGCCTTCCAGCACATGGCCTGCCTGTACCAGCACTCAAAATGGCCCCCACCCACATGGCCTGTCCCCATGAACACCCCAAAAAATCGCAAAACACAGAGAAATCAGCACAATCCCATGCCATCCATGCCCTCCATGACATTTAAATTCAAGACACCCCACAGAAAGACTAGGCCCATGCACCACTCACTACCCCTGGTCAAAAGGCTACAACAACAGCCCAAAAAACCAAAAAACACAGAAAAATCAGCACAATCCCATGCCATCCATGCCCTCCATGATGTTTAAATTCAAGACACCCCACAGAAAGACTAGGCCCATGCACCACTCACTACTGGGCATAATGGTTGAAACCTAGGCAAAATGGTTGCACACCTAAGAACACTGCCTGCATTCAAAATGGCCCCCTGCCTCCCAGCACATGGCCTGCCTGTACCAGCACTCAAAATGGCCCCCACCCACATGGCCTGTCCCCATGAACACCCCAAAAAATCGAAAAACACAGAAAAATCAGCACAATCCCATGCCATCCATGCCCTCCATGATGTTTAAATTCAAGACACCCCACAGAAAGACTAGGCCCATGCACCACTCACTACCCCTGGTCAAAAGGCCACAACAACAGCCCAAAAAAAAGGAAAATACACAAAAATCAGCACAATCCCATGCCATCCATGCCCTCCATGATGTTTAAATTCAAGACACCCCACAGAAAGACTAGGCCCATGCACCACTCACTACCCCTGGGCATAATGGTCGAAACCTAGGCAAAATGGTTGAAGACCTAAGAACACTGCCTGCATTCAAAATGAACCCCTGCCTCCCAGCACATGGCCTGCCTGTACCAGCACTCAAAATGGCCCCCACCCACATGGCCTATCCCCATGAACACCCCAAAAAATCGAAAAACACAGAAAAATCTGCACAATCCCATGCCATCCATGCCCTCCATGATGTTTAAATTCAAGACACCCACAGAAAGACTAGGCCCATGCACCACTCACTACCCCTGGTCAAAAGGCCACAACAACAGCCCAAAAAAACGAAAAACACAGAAAAATCAGCACAATCCCATGCCATCCATGCCCTCCATGATGTTTAAATTCAAGACACCCCACAGAAAGACTAGGCCCATGCACCACTCACTACCCCTGGGCATAATGGTTGAAATCTAGGCAAAATGGTTGCAGACCTAAGAACACTGCCTGCATTCAAAATGGCCCCCTGCCTCCCAGCACATGGCCTGCCTGTACCAGCACTCAAAATGGCCCCCACCCACATGGCCTGTCCCCATGAACACCCCAAAAAATCACAAAACACAGAAAAATCAGCACAATCCCATGCCATCCATGCCCTCCATGATGTTTAAATTCAAGACACCCCACAGAAAGACTAGGCCCATGCACCACTCACTCCCCCTGGTCAAAAGGCCACAACAACAGCCCAAAAAAACAAAAAACACAGAAAAATCCGCACAATCCCATGCCATCCATGCCCTCCATGATGTTTAAATTCAAGACACCCCACAGAAAGACTAGGCCCATGCACCACTCACTACCCCTGGGCATAATGGTTGAAACCTAGGCAAAATGGTTGAAGACCTAAGAACACTGCCTGCATTCAAAATGGCCCCCTGCCTCCAGCACATGGCCTGCCTGTACCAGCACTCAAACTGGCCCCCACCCACATGGCCTGTCCCCATGAACACCCCAAAAAATCGAAAAACACAGAAAAATCAGCACAATCCCATGCCATCCATGCCCTCCATGATGTTTAAATTCAAGACACCCCACAGAAAGACTAGGCCCATGCACCACTCACTACCCCGGTCAAAAGGCCACAACAACAGCCCAAAAAAACAAAAAACACAGAAAAATCAGCACAATCTCATGACATCCATGCCCTCCATGATGTTTAAATTCAAGACACCCCACAGAAAGACTAGGCCCATGCACCACTCACTACCCCTGGGCATAATGGTTGAAACCTAGGCAAAATGGTTGCAGACCTAAGAACACTGCCTGCATTCAAAATGAACCCCTGCCTCCCAGCACATGGCCTGCCTGTACCAGCACTCAAAATGGCCCCCACCCACATGGCCTGTCCCCATGAACACCCCAAAAATCGAAAAACACAGAAAAATCAGCACAATCCCATGCCATCCATGCCCTCCATGATGTTTAAATTCAAGACACCCCACAGAAAGACTAGGCCCATGCACCACTCACTACCCCTGGTCAAAAGGCCACAACAACAGCCCAAAAAAACGAAAAACACAGAAAAATCAGCACAATCCCATGCCATCCATGCCCTCCATGATGTTTAAATTTAAGACACACCACAGAAAGACTAGGTCCATGCACCACTCACTACCCCTGGTCAAAAGGCCACAACAACAGCCCAGAAAATAGAAAAACACAGAAAAATCAGCACAATCCCATGCCATCCATGCCCTCCATGATGTTTAAATTCAAGACACCCCACAGAAAGACTAGGCCCATGCACCACTCACTACCCCTGGTCAAAAGGCCACAACAACAGCCCAAAAATTGAAAATTCAAAATTGTAGTTGCAGCAACTGTAATGCCCCAAAGAAACATACTTGTGAAATTTCTAATCCAAAAGTGATCAAAAGAAAGTCAAAAAGGCCTCAAATCCAAATATCCAGCAGCATCCACAAAAAGTATCCTTCCAGGTCAAGAATCCGAATGAAAGTGACCAGCACATGAAGAAAGCACTGGGAGGAGCCTGCTGGACAGAAACAGGAAGTTGGAGACTGTGGGGCACTTCCTTCCTCCCCCCCACCCCCAAAAAATGGACTCCTTGCAAAAAAAAGTGCAGGCAAATGTCAACCTGAGGAGTTATTCTGATAAAAATCATCATTTTCAGAAGGTTTATGCTGCTTGCTGGTGGATTTCTTGTGCAAAATTTCAAATTTTGTAATTTCGCACGTGCGAGAATGTTGCTGCTCGCCGCATCTACGTGTTCGCAATTGCGAAGTCTCGCGATGCGTGCTGTGCAAGGTGGCAAGCCGGTCGCCAAACTCTGCCGGGATCCCGCAGCAAGATCCAAAATGGCGCAGCACTCGCAAAATATCGAGAAAAACAACTCGGCAAACGCTGAATGACGGTAAGTGAAAGCCGCACGCCGCAAAATTATATCACCAAGAAAAAAAATCAGCTGCGTGCGAATTTGCGTATTTTCGGTAAATTCACGAGCGTTAGCGGATTGCGAATTTACCGAAAATCCGCAAAATCCGCGAGCGGAACAGATTTTCCGCCCATGCTTAATCTCAACCGACTGAACCAGACCCTACGGCACCTATGGAGACTATTCTAGTTAATAATGATTCTTAGGCTGAAACAATTTTTTCAAATGATCATTCTGACTCATTATTACAGGTGCTGAGCTGGAACGTGGCCGGTTTGGCTACTATATTAAATATTGAAGAATGGGTCAATATGATAAATATATACGACATCCTTATGTTTCAGTAGACCTGGGCAACTAAAGAGCTATATCCTGAAGGATATAAGTGCTTTAATATTATTTCCCCTCTTCCCAAGCAAGGCAGACCCTCAGGTGGTCTATCCATGTGGGTTAGTATCGCATCGGGCGGTAGTGTAAAATCAATTCCCACCAAAAATGACAAATTCCAAGTTTTAATGTACACACAGGGTTTCTATTTGTTTCATTAATTTTTATAATAATGATTTTTTAACCACACCTAATGTGTATTTTGTTAACCTTTTTAATTTTATTTCGGATATGGATAATTTGTTGGCACATCAAAGACCGGTAGGGATATGTTTGGGAGGCGACTTTAATGCGAAGATTGCAGGGGGAAATTCTGTGAGCCTCATCCAGCATATCTCAGTCAATCCGTGCAAAAGGGGATATGAACTAATAGATCATTTATCAAATAGTAGTCTTTTAAATGTTATGGATATTGCAGCCATAAATAATGAGGATAGTTTAATACCCACTGATAGAGGTCTTGGCAGAGCCTCAACTATAGACTATGTTTTTTATATCGGCTTTATTAGAAGACCATTTAGTTTTGGCAGAGGTTAAAGCATCCATTTTCGGGGATCATAATCTAATCCTAGTCTCTTTTAGGGCTGCCCTCAGACCCGACCCTAGAAAGGAGCCAGGGGCCGCCAGCATAGAATCTTCCACAGACAACTTGGAAGGGCATGGACTGCCCGAGGGTATTTCAAAAGATGATATAAACCTATCTATTGCTTTGTGAGTCTTGCCTCACATTGGTCAATCCTAACCCAGAGGCAGTTTCTGCTTTTATCCTACTATGTGCAGATATTAAAAAATTGATTTCTAGACCTGTAGTACCACTTAAATCCGATCCTAGGTGGTTTAACAACACTTGCACTAGGCCTAACCGGGAACTCAGAGTTCCCCTATCAACTTCCCCCAGAGACCCTAACCTTATTAGAGTGTTAAGGCATACTTATAAAAGTGCAGTGAAGCATAGGCGAGACGTGATTTTAAAAGAGTACTGGAGTAACCCGGCCTGTGCTGCTAAGCTTAATAACACAAATGGTTTCTGGTCAGCCACCAAGTCACTGAGAGTGTTTGGCAATACATCTACCCCGTTAAGCTGTAATATAGCAAGCGAAGCGTGGGTAGCCCATTTTTCAAAAATATATGCTGCCACATCTCAATGTGAAGATACTTTTGAAAACCTCATCCCTGCACAAATTCAAATATCTTTGTCAGAAGTTGAGGACGCAATTAACCAGAGTCTGGGAAACAAAGCCCCGGGCCCGGAAGGGGCTACCAATTGACCTTATAAAATCTAGGCCAGAGTTCTGGGCTTCTTTGCTACTCAATGTTTTTAATAATTTAACAACAACTAAAATTCCAAAAGCCTGGTCTACCTCTGTCTTTGTCCCCATTTTAAAAAAGGGAGATAGATCCAACCCGAGCTGTTACAGACCAATCTCGCTAATTGATAACACTCTTAAGATATTGGGGAGGGTCTTATTTAACAAAATCAGAACTTGTGCAGAGGAGGAAAACATAATAAATAAATGCCAGCTCGGTTTTTCGAAGTCCTCTTGGAACGGTGGAACAGAGTCTCAACCTTAATCTAATCATAGGGAAATATACCATCGCCCGACACAGTCCCCTTTACCTGGCATTTATGGACCTTACCTCCACTTTTGATTTCGTTACTAGATCTCGGCTGTGGCAATGCCTGTTAGATTATGGGTTGGATAAAGACATGGTGCATTTTTTTGCGTATTTACATAGGGATTTAAGGGCTCGGGTGAGAATAAGCACAGATGGGGCCGTTTCAGGGGACATAGTGGTTGAAAGAGGAGTCAGACAAGGGTGCGTTCTTGCCCCACTTTTGTTTATTTTATACGTTAATGAGCTACACAATGTACTGTCCAACCAAACTACAGATGTCCCAATAATTAATGGCAATAAACTGCCTGCCCTATTATATGCAGATGATGCTGTTTTAATGGGACGCACACCCAATGCTCTTCGTATCTTAGTTAGGGGTTTTGTAGCTTTTATGAATAGCCTGAATCTTTGTACAAATTTTAAGAAATCCTTTTTAATGTGTTGTGGCCCTAAAACATGCCTCAATAATACTTTTACCTTGGGCTCAGATACCCTGTTACGCACTCGTACTTTCCTGTACCTGGGTTTACAATTTGCAGTTAACGGATCCTGGGCACCCCATTTGGCCTATGGACGGATCAAATTTTTAAAAGGAGTAAACTCAATACTAAGCCTCCCTCAACCAAAAAGAATCAAGGTAGGATTGTCCCTACTTAACCAGATGACTGCTAAGCTGATTCCTCTCCCGTGCTGGAAATTGTTATATCCCATGGTTCATGACGAGCTCAGCTCGTCATGAGCACACGACCAGTGTACTAATGACGAGCTGAGCTCGTCATGAGCAGCGAAGGGGTTAAAATTTACAGGACACAATGTGTACCAATCATGACTTACGGGGCTGAAATTTGGGTTTTTATAAACCTGAAAAGTGTCCAGGCCGAAGAAAATAGATTCTGCAGGAGAATTCTGGGTTTACCAATTTCATCATCTAGTTGACTGTTTAAAATGTGACAGGGGAGGTGACATACCGTGGCTCGCGGAAGTACGGGCAAATCTGACTGCAGTTAATCTTGGCCATATTTTTTATAAACCGGACCAATTAGATGGAATTGATAAAAAGATTGTCCGCAGTGTCTTATATAAACTATGGGGATATAAGATATACACAGGAACATACTAAAGTATCCGTGGGACAATATATATCAATGGCAGAAGAAGGTGGACCTCCTTCTTGTTTACCCGTTAGCTATCTCCTAGGAGACATCACTCGCTGGGAGAGAAGCCTTCTTTTTCGCCTTAGATCGGGTACAATAAAATATTTGCTGTGCTTCCCCTTAGGCTATCAACCCAATATTGAGGATCTGGCTTGCCCCTTTGGCAACCTAGGAAAACAGTCAATGCTGCTTTTCTTGTTTTTCTGCACTTTTTTATCAAAAGTACAGTATGCAGGTACTGATCCATTTTTTTAAGACTAATGGAACAACGGATTTTAAGGTTGCATATAAAACTATTCTCCAACTTAATGATGATGATTTAACGTATCGAGTCTGCACCTTTTTAAAAATGGCTATTCATTCACGTTCTTCTATGAATTCCTGAATGTCGGTCTAGGATGTACTATATGCACTTTTTGATTTTATACTTAAATAGGGCAGTATGTAACATGACCGATATCCAGACGTTCAGAGCACTATGTATGGCATTTAACAAGTTTGCCTTTTTGCTGATATTCCTCTCATCCTCACTTGCATTATGCACATTGGTACTTTTTTATATGATGCTGATATTTGTAATTTTAATGTGACCTAATAATTTGTCCATCCTCGCTGCTATCTTCCGAAATATTTGCACTTCGCACTTTGGCACTTTAGCATTGAAGCTGCTATTGAGCATGCGTGATAATTCTGTAATGTTTTCACTGAATAGTTTTATAGCTGAGCTTTGTTTTTTAAAACTTTAAGATTATGGACTCATGTAAATGCTTTTATGACTAATATGAGAAATGTTTGCACTTCTATGGATAGTGCATATCCGAATAAAGACCAATGAATGGAACGGATTACCATTTCCAGGCACTCCCTGAACTCAGCGTTGTAGTGCTCCAGCAGTACCCCTGGGGTGCTTGCCGTCCCTCGTGGTGACAAGAGATTCTGGATGCAGGGAGCATTGCACTACTGAGTTTGCGTTCCTTTGTGTTCCCAGCTGTTCTTGGGTAAGAGTGATGGGCAGTTAGGGCCACATATGCTCTCCCATTTCTGGACACCCCCGGCCCACCCTTGGGTAATTAGGAATTTCTGCAGCTTGATGCTATGCAGCACAATTCATCCTGATGGACTAACCAAGGGGAATTGCTGGGCAGGCCAAGCAGGAAGCGGCCAAATAAAAAAAGTTATTTCTAGCCCCTTTGGGTCATTTTTAGCAGGGGAAGTATTGTTTTGCTGCTGGTGGCACTCTCCAGCCATCAGGAGTGTTTATTTTAAGCCTCTTGGCCTAAATAATTTTACCCTATTATTGGATCAGATTTATCTACTACTCTCTCTCTAATGATGGAGTGTCCTGTCCTCCTGTCCTCTTTGCTCCTCACTTCCTGCTGGTCTAGCTTCATTTAAAGCACCTAGGATCTGCTCCTCTGTATGGCCTGGCAATCTCCTGGACCGGCGTTTACCTCAGCAGCACCCCATGGCCCTCAATGCAGGCTACTCTAAACAGGCCCCGCTGATTCCTGGTCATTTGGAGAGTTCCTATTTACTCAGCAGGAGCCATTGGTAGAGGTTGCCTCCAAAGGACCAGCCCACAGAAGGTCTAGGGTACTCTAGGGATCCCAGCACTTTCTCCCTCTGCTCTTCTCCAGAGAGATTGGGGAGGGCAGTGCATTAGCTTTGATGGTACAGGTCCCCAGAGTCCACGTCAGTACAGGTCGGTAGTGTCCCACTTCTCCAGTCCCGTCTTCTGCAGCTTCCAGTCCTTCTCAAAGTCTCACACTGTACAAGGGTTTTAAACTAGTGATAGAAAAGTCCAGAAAGTGGGCAACACTTCAGAATCCAAAGATGAAACATCATCACTTCATCCCTGTCCTTTTGTCAGAATCTTGCCCCTGTCACGTCATAGGAGTGAGTCTGTTAATTTAGTGTCTATTAAAACCCCTCTTCGCTCAAAGAGAATAAGGTTGTTCAGACCAAGATGGCCGTCAAGAAGCGAAGCACAGAACAGCATTCTAGTGTTTCAATACAGGCAGCAGGTTTGGAATGCCCAAGGAAGTCCCCTTTAGAACCTTGCACTTCACCTGAGATTCTTGAGGAGAAGGACCCTTTTCTTGAAAATGGTGCAAAAGTTAGGTTAAGGTAGTTGCGTCGTGTGGTTGCCAGTGTTTTAGTTTCATCACGCTTGAGAGAAAGTTCCTGGAGACCCTGGTCTCGTCTGTGGATGCCAAGTAAGGTTTTCCTACTATGCTGAATTCTGAGGGAGTCTGCGCAATTTCACAGTATTTGTATTTTGGAGATTGCGCAGTAATAGCTATTCAGACTTTTGAGTTTGTGCATAACCTAGTGTTCTTATTTAGAGTTTGCACTGTGTATTTTAGTTGGAAATGTCACTCGCATTGCTTCAGCTTTGCACATGTCTGTCAGGATGGTTAATAGCTGCAGCTTACAGTAAAAGATTTTAGCCAACATTTAGCCATCTTTCATGAACTTAGTGAAGCGGTGAAATTCTCGTCGCACTCATGAACAGACCTCTGGTACGTCTAGTGATTTTATAAAAGCTAATCAACAAAAGAGATTGTTTGAGAGCTATTTGGTGCCCACTTGCTTTACAGTATATCTATCGAGGTGATTTAGCTTACGTAGCAGGCACAGAAGAGTGACTTAGGAAGTCATAGTTCTTATATTAGACCCTTCCGTTAGTTACTCTACACTTACCTGAGAAAGGTTGAAGAAGATATATCTTCGCTCTTGCTTTTTCTCTGGAAGTTATAACTCTAGAAGGAATGAGAATAAAAAACATACATTAATGCAAGCAAAAATCTCTAATAGAACTACACACTCAAAAAGATTAAGTAGCTCTTAGAAAATATAAGAATAAGGAGCTCATTACGTTACAACATTTAAAGAAGAGGAGCAATAGTCGAGTGAACATTGGGAATGTAACATAATGAAAAAAATATGCAGAAGACAAATGTTATAGAATAAAGTAGTAAGTTTGTATGTTTATTTGCAGTTCTTCACCCTTGCACAAAACACAGAAGATAATTCTAGAAAGCAGGAGTGAGCAAGAAGATTGGGAGAAGAACTAATGAAGGCTTGGCTGTCTCTTCTCTGTCCCCTACACCTTTCGCCCCTTTGAGTTATCTTGGCGTTCAAGGTCAACATTGACGCCCTGGAAGTAAGAGAGGGGCATTGAGTTCTGGTGTCATTCTGCTCCCGTGCCTATTGTGGCATAGTTCTTTGACACCTATCCCTCCTGCACAGCATCTTAGGAATTTTCAAGATGGTGATGTCAAGTGGTCTATGCACATAGCTCTACAAAAGCATAGCTCAGTACAGTGATTACCATTGGTTTCTGGTTGTACGTTTATGACATGTTTCACTTGTACTAATTTCGCTTTGTGAAGGTTCTGACAGTGGTCCAGTGGGCCCTATCAGGTGTCTATAATCTCTTGTAGATATGACCCAGTGCCAGGTGGCACCATGGATATCATGTGTTTACTATTCTAATGTGTTATGAGAATACAAAGGCTATTTTTGATATAACCTTGAGTGGAGTTCCTTTTGTAGCGTGCCTGGGATGTTGTTGCTGTGTGCGTGCGCAAATGCTTTACACATGGCCACAGGGATAAGCCGGACTGCTCGTGCCAAGCTACCTAGGGGGTGAGCAGGGGTTATCATTGGCATGTAACTCCCTTGCCCTGACTAGAGTGGTGGTCTCTGCCTGGCTTTGGCACAAGCCTTAGGCAACCAGAGATTCCAATTCTAACAATGTCTAATTAATTGTCATTAGAAATGTGGGAATGCAGAATAGTTGAACATATGAAATTATATATTGACTTTCTGTAAATGTGTGGCTTCCAAATATAAGTCAATGTGCGCAAAAGTGTCAGAAAGTATCAACCTACTACTCTGAATCCAGTGGGAGCGATGCAGTCTTCCGTCTCCTAATGCCTCCACCAGTGACCACATAACAATGATAATATGAGGCCTAGTATTAGAACTTGGCAAAGGGTAATTGAATAAGAGAGGAAGCAGAGGAACCAGACACTCTGACCTGGCACTTCTGCTTGTACTGACAGCAGGTTGAAATGGGTATCTAAAGACAATAGCAGAATTCTTAACTAGCCATGAAGGTTCTGCACCTATATGTAACAATAAAAAAGATGTACCTTAATTGTATCTCTGTGTAATTAACTCTCTGTGTTCTAAAACCGAAACATGCTATTCCTGAAATGGAAGAACACCACAAATGAGCACTTTAATATATGTTCATCAACACTTCTCCCTTAATGGTAAGATAACTACCTCAAACTCAGTAAATATGTAGAAAAGCTTAGTTTCTACTTGATTCCAGTACCAGAGTTAAAGGAATTAACATTTATTAATATATTAATATTCCTATTATTCCCAGTGCATGTATCATTGGCTCATAATGCTAATACATTACCCAAAATCAAATCAAGATGTCATTTACAACCATTAACTTGACATGAGTATTCTTACTGTTACATCACTGGATCAAACCCCAAATTTAGATGCAATAGTTCCTAAAGGTTTTTGCAATGTACAAAGTCAGTGTTCTAAATCGTTCAAAGTTAATTTCCTGTGACTTAATTTTCAGAAAACTTCTCTGCATTCACAAACTGTCCAACAACAAGTTTTCAAGCAAGCAATTGTTCTTTGAAAAATCAAATCCTAAACCCATGTCGTAAGGTCCTTCAACAACATTCTAGCACAATTGCCGAGCAAGGGTGAAGGGAAACACCAGGAAAGTTATACTTGATAATCCAATATTGACAGTGACTTCTGAAAACAACATGAGAGGTTATTGTCAGTTGAAAAATGTAGATCATTGTTGGGGCATTATCATGTAGTGCGATCGTAACACATAAGAAGCCTCACCCAGGAAGCGCCGGCACACTGTATTCAACACCAGCATTTCCTTCCCTGAAATAGACTTTGTGAGAGTGGGTATTTATTATTCTGGATACTGCACCAACCAGGCTATAAATGTTAAGCCATGCATACCCGCAAGCTCTTGACTAATACAACAGCATTTATGGTACAAATGACCCCTATTCCTGAACTCAAATGCTTGGGCACATTAAATAAATTCATAGCTTTATTTCTTACCCATTTGTTATTGACTTGAGTTTACTTAGGAATTGATACATGGTCTAAATACAAAGAAAAATCATTATAAGCCTCAGTTGGGCTGATGGCTTGGCATATTGCATGTTTTTTTGGACAACCGCTATATATTGGTACAACTGGAAGAGTCTGTTAGGCATAGTAGTGTGTCATTTTTGTAGTTTAGCATCTTTGCATAAAGTTACAGATGAAAACATTGTGCCAAATCACAAATTGCCTTCTGTTGTACTAATATGAACATTCAAAAACGAAGTATTATTAGCATGATTACTGATAATTTTCCTAGGGATGTCACATGGTGGAGTATTTTATAATTTTGTTTCAATCTAAATGGTTTTAAAGGCCCTCAACTGCATTGAGACCATAGGGGAAAACTGTGCTAATTTTCATAATATCCTCAAATCATATTTTCTTCATTGCTATATCCTATATCCTCTTTTTTTCTTTTCTGGCAACTTTATCAATTAGAAAGTACCTCAAAGATATTAGGTCCATCTTAAGTTTATAAACTGGATTTAAATTGGTTACTTTTTCTTTCTTTAGCGTAAAGTTTGTACTCGCGTACTGAGGATTCCAACACATATAGTGTATGTCACGTTCACAGTTTAATATTTTTTTGAAAATTTTAGTGATTAAAAATGATGTATAATTATTGAATCTTTTTTATTTTTTAAATGCAATAATAAACAATATAAAAAATTAGTACACTTTTGAGCTTTAAAAACAATTTGAGAATGTAATGATAAGTAATTACGTATCTTTTAATAAGTTCACTAAAATTAAATTGAAATAGAAATGTTGGTGAGACTGGGTCATTTTATTTTAATTATTATTTAATAATTCATGTTAATACATTAAATTAATGTATTTAATTAAGTTTACTATTTAATACACAATTAATGTAATGACTTAATGTGCTGTTACCTTTTATTTTATTAGCTTCAGGTTATGTATACATAATTAAAATTAGTTTTCATTTACATTCTAGATTTACATATTTCTAATATTTTAAATGACAACAAACTTTACAACATGTAGCTATACTCTCTTAGAGGGAAATCTCCACCCTGGTATTGGAGATGTCCATAAACAGGTGAAAAGTTACTTGTAGTAACTCTGCACTCATCAATTTTGCTGTTGGAGACTCCAAGTCCTCATTCAGGGGGTGGCAGCATGTGAGGCTACACCTTGATATAAATTTCTACTTGGAAATAGAGAATATCAAAGAGGTGGAGAGTTACACCCAGGTGTAGAAGTAGATCTACACAGAAGTAAATATATACATTTATATTTACCTATGTGCATCACACCTGTAACCTATTTCTTTATTTTAATTCCTAACTCTTACTATTTTTTTTAATTTCAATTAGTTTATTTAGAAAAACCGTGAGGCATCCACACAAATGACAGTTGCTTAAACCAGTAAGTTATCTGCTTTCTACTCATATATTTTTACTTCTTTTTTACCCACAACCTTGAAGTGGATTACAAGCATTTGAAATGCTATTGGACTCACATTTGTGAAAGTTAGAACTATCAGTGTTGTAAATGACAATCTTTTTCACTTATGCTGTCCAATGTAACTTGGTGGTCAAGTGTAAGGTATCAGCCAAAGCATGGCATCAACAAAGGAATCTCAAAGTTTGCAACTAGAGATTCCGGTGGATACAAATTTTTTGGGTTACTTGGTACTAAAATAGGAACTGCTGTAGGGCAGGAAGAATGAGAAGATTGGGGGAAGCGCAAGGAAATGCTAGCTTTTTTTAATTGACACAACTTGGATATTTTTTTTTTATTAGAGTGATTAGAATAAAACTCAGAGAAGAGTAAAAGGTAGCTATCTGTAGGGAGGGGTGGAGGTCAAGAGAATAGGAAGGGAGAATGAGAATTGTAGACCCCAAAGAGTACTTCATATTTCATCCATACTGTCTGCAGTTACAGTGCTGGCCCTCTAGTGAAACCAACCTTCCTCAGCGAAATCCCTAACAGTTAAACATATCTATACCTTATCCCTCGCCATTCACCAGGCCCACAATGACCCTTGTACAGCAGTTAAAAAAACTCACACTGAACTGAGACAACCACATTATAATACAAACCTTTTTTTTCTTCATAAGTAAACATAAAGAAATGATCACTATTCCAACTGAACAATAGTCTCCACGTAAAATCCATGTGATGGTAAACGTTTTGCATCATAAATCACAAATACGGTAGTTTAGTTTAAAGTATAACGTTCACCAAAATACTTTAGCTTGTTTTTACTAGAAATGAAATGGGCAAACATGGGAAGAAATGTTTAAGGTGGACAACAGAAGCATTAGAGAGCACAGCAATGAGAGGGTTGCAACCAACCTACTGCAAAACAAAACTGGGTTTGAAAATTTCTTCTGAAATATGAAAGATTCCAAAAAGGGTTTTGCAAATTAACACAAAAGGAGGTCACAGCTTGTTTTCCTGCCAAGTTTTACTGCCCCCATCCATCAAGGGGGCTAACAACAAAGGAGAGGGCTGCGGAGAACGTGGTCTAGAGTTTGGGGGCTGGGCTGCACGATGGGCTTGCGGTGTCACGGATGAATGGTTTTTACATTGAGAATAGTTTTTAGCAAAACAGTAAATAAAGGTCCTCTTTGTTACAGAAAAACAATTTGTAATTATGGCTGAAAATGATTGTTTTATGTGAGATGCCAGCTATTATGAAACAATCTAAAGTATAAAAATACACAAAATATGCAGAATTAGATTTAGTGTCTGCCTGAAACACTAATAAAAATGCTGTTGCTAATATCGTCCACTGTGCTTTTCAAGTGAGAGGTTGTGGCAAAATATATAGGCCTGTTGACTTTGGTATTGGGGAACCGGGTTTAAGTCTCTGCGTCAGCTCTCCCCATACCTACAAAAAACATGCCCATCAGAACAAATATAATTAAACAATGGTGAAACTGAAGAAAATTACAAATGTCATTCATACTCTGGCAATGTTTGAACTCCCTTCCAGTGAATGTGTAGAGGAGCAAACGCCCAAGTGAGCGGCCAGGAGAGAGCAGAAAGAAGAAGTAGTGCGCCAAAACTAAAACATATGGCCAATGGTGCAAAGATCCACGTAGCAGGAGCAGTCTTCAGAGCGGAACAAAACAGCTTAAAGGCAGGACAAATGTATACTATTTGCCAATGAAAACAAAGGAATTTCTAAAAGGCAGGCGAAAGAACCAATATTAGATACAGGGTGTGTTCAAAGCCCAAAGACTGAATACCACATGTCTCGAAAACAGCGCATGTGTTGCCTAGGCGAGACCTAAAAACCATAAAAATAGGAAAAAATTGACCCCAATTTAGAATAATGCTAATTTTGTTTCTGAAAGCTTAGACGAGGCTGATCTTAGCACAGCAAACTCTTAGAACATGCCATTTATAGAACAGTAACCACATATGTTTTTCACAGAATTGTTTTCACAATTTTAAAAATAAACTGCCACATTTTGGCTTTTTTCTCAGTTCCCTCCAGCTGAAACTACATGCCATGTGTACCTTATCAATCCCCAGGATGCAAGGAAAAAGGACACAAACAGAACCTAAATATACTTTGTGAAAAATGTTATGGAGTCTTATATATGAACTTCCCCAAATATCAAAGTAGGCCTAATATATGGGGGTTAAATGGGCAGTGAAATTAGTGATATAAACATTTGCACACAGGTAGAGGCTGTGGGACTTCTGTGCTTGTCACCTCACAGAGAAAGGTATTCAAAATTGACAGCTTCCATTTTGCAGATACTAGCTGCCTGATTTCTGCATAAGGCGACATTTCAATGTTTTGGGTACACAAATAAGTTCTCAAATAATGTATTTGTTCACTGTGGAGTTGTAAGTAGAGGAGAAGGCTACTTTCTTGCCAACTTTCTTCTGTGATTGCAAAGACTAACAATGTGGATATTGAAATTAATGTTTGTTTATTGCAAACACAGAGTTGGCATGCAAAAAGCAGTCATGGTTGCTTTAGCTTTGCAAATGCACATTCCTTAGTACGTGTTATCTGCAGTATCACCTTATCTGATGATTCGCTTTCTGCCAGTCTCCATACCTTCCATTATAGGTCAACAGGCTTTCTGTTTACAATGTTGTAATATTACATTGTATTCTGATTCCTAATGTATATCACACACAGCATCATAATATTGAATGTTTTGTAACCGCCTTGTTGGCATATGGGATGTTTGGTGACCATGCATCAAGAACATTGATGATGATACCCAATCTGGAAAGAACAAATTAGTCACCGCCTGCTCCATAAGCAACAAAGCTACCCCAGGAAACTCATAAGCTCACTTTGAAATACTCCCTGTCTCTCTAACTGTCATCATATATATCCTCTTCAACATCCAAAGCCAAGCAAATAGACTTCACAATATACAAAAATAGTCATAGCACGTCATGATAAAAGATTTCCCTGATCTGATTCTTATTGATTCAGCCTGTTAAACTCATGACATGAACTTAGCACCAATAACCAACAGTTTTCCCCAGTGGAGATAAAGCAGTTTAAAATACCTAAACATCGAGCACGCCCTACAGGGAAATATATATAAAAGTATTCCAGGTTGCAAGTTTAAATGTAAATGGTTAAAAAGACAGCATTCTTAATCAGAAACAATTAGAATTTAAATTTAATCTATGGAATTCTCAATTATTTTGAAAGCCAAAAACTCAAATTATTTTCTGTTTGAAATTTTATTTTTGATTTCTTTTATAGATACCTAACCCACACACCTAATTCTAACCCAAACCCCATCTCTTACGCCCTGCTTTAAAATACCATAACCCTAACCCCACATCTTTCACTAACCCACCATTTTCCTCATGCTTTAAAATAGCCTAACCATGATCCCCACCAGTAACATTGACCTCACCCCTATCCCCATGCTAAAAGATACCCCAATTGTTGCCCACACCCCAACACTAACCCCATTGGTACCAGAATGTTGTTGTGAGAATATCGTCTGGCATAAATATTGTGTCCTAAATATCATCTACACCTCAAGGGACGTAATAATACTTAAATCTACAACTTACTTGATGATGTTTTGGTAATATATAGGACACCATTTATGTCAGATTATATTTCCGTATACGATATTCTGACATACAACCTTATATTACCGTATGCTTTACAAGAGACTGTTTCTGAACCACTGCCCCTACACTAAACCAATCACTTAACAAATAACTATCTCTAAACCTAACACTAAGCCTCACTTTCAGTCCAGCACTGGTGCAAGAGGTAACGCTCACTCAAACCTTAATCCTTAACTCAATCCTAATTCTAATCCTTAATCTAAAGTTAACTATTATCCTTACCATATTTACAAACTTTTTTCAGACTGGTGGTTTGGACTGTTAACTTTCAAATGAAAGGTTTTTAATCATTTAATGTGAGACTTTTTGTATTTCTAAGAATATGGTTTAAACTTCTGATTTAGGAGGTGGAGCCTTGAGTCAGTTGTGATGGCGGCTTCCTGATCGAGCTTCGAAGTGGCATTTCTCCAGCTCTCTCTCCCCTAGCCATCCTTGGAGACTACAACCATAGTCATCATCTGGACTGAGGACAAAGACACACCAGCTGTCGAATTAGACCATGTGTCAACCTTGAAGAGACCGCATCTGTGCTGCTGCTCCCCCTACAGCCTACCTTTGAGGCCGTTCTGACAGAAGCCTGCCTGTGACATTAATGGGATGATGCCAGCCTCCTGGTGCTACATCGATTTTGATCAGCCACTTAGTATGTTTTCTGCTTCTATCCTACTAATTTAGAGGGCAGGAAGGGGGCAGTCAATTCCCCCACACTGTTGTGAGGAATTTGTGCAGTGACTGCAGTGAGCTGCATCTCGGCAGCCTCCCCGTGGATTGCTATTGAGGATGGGCCTGATGGGCGGTGGATTCAGGAACCTGAATACTGACAGCCTACACCCCAAAACCACCTGAGACTGAGGCCTCTTTTAACAGAACCAGGGAGACTTCTTGAGGCTGTTGGAGAGCACATGTCTAGACCCAATACATCTTGACCCACCTACCCATCATAGCATAGCACTTGTAGATTGATCTTAGGTCCGGGGCTACCTTGGTAGACATGATCTAATGACTCAATCTCTCGAAACCCGAGCTGCTAGACTAGTGTAGTAGTTGCACCTATAGCACTGCAGGCCGCAAAGAGGTTCAGCAGTGGACTTCCTGAATCATCTCCTTTCCATACCATCTGCTGTTGGATTGGTCAGGGTCTCCCCGGATCTGAGATAAACCCCAGCTCCACTTACCAGGTGGTATCCAGCCACTCTCACCACCCTGGGACAAGTTATCATTCGTCACAATTTTCCCACATATCTAGTCTACATAGGGTCACTCATAAGCAACTGGCAGGCCAGCTTCTGTTCTCAGAGGCAGTGCACCATTTGCAGCAGACACTGAAATACACTACCTTGAAAACTAGCTAGAACATGGAGACGCTCCTTAAAGAGATCTCAACCATAGGAACTTACTACAACGGACTCTAAAATGACAGACCTCACAAGAGAAGTAAAATCATTTTGACTGTAGATGTCCATGATTAATACATGATTGGACAAAGTGGACCAAAGCTGGATGCAGTGGAATCCCAATATGAACATATCCTGGACTCAGGGCGAGATGCCGAAATCCTGTAGCCCAAAGAGACTTATTTCGAGGACAGAACCAGCCTCTGAATTCATGGTATCTCTGAAGGGGAATAGAAAAGTAACATGATGGCCTATCAGACCACTATGGATCTAGAATTACTCCACATATATTTGCCCAAACTCTTGGAACTTCAGTGAGCCCATCAGGTAGGGCCCTACCGGGCTTCACACACCAACACTCCAGGTCCAATCACAGCCTGTGCATTGTGCCACCAATATACTAAGGCCATCATAATAGAGGCTAAACAAATGATGAAACTCCTCCTAAGCAATGGAGTCATGTGTCATTCCCTGCGGACTACCCAGCGCCAACCAATGTCAAATGAAAGAGATTCCTGGCACTCCATTTACAACTGAAGCCTAGAAACATCAAGTATGGTCTCCTGGAGCCAGCACGAATGCTGGTGTCACTGGACGACCAAATAAAAGCATTCTCAGACATGGAAAACCTTGAAGTGTTTCATAATACCCTGGATGACCACCCAATGAATACCGCCCCCCATGGCAAAGTGGGGCCAGTCCCTCAAGAGGACTCACTTCCCCCCTGGCAACCCTGAGGTACCAGCCATGACATCTGAGATTGGGAGGTGCTCTGAGGAGGAAAATGGATGATGCTGGTCTCCATCAAGTTGTGGTGATATTGCTTACAGACAGACATAAATTGCAATCCCCGCTGAAGCAGCAGTCCAGGAAGAAGGAGGATAGTTGAGACAACTAAACATATTCTTTGGTTTGTGTGTCATTATTGTTTATAGTATGTATTACATTTGGCCAATGTTTCTTTGCCACTTCTCTTTTCCTGACCTGGGTTGTAATTATCTATTGTCAGCATCCCTTCACCAAGACCAAAAGGGGATATCTGTATCTGTGTCAGCATCACACACTGTGCGCCCTCTACCCCATTAGTCCCTCCCTTTTGTGACACCATACTGGGAAAATGAGGCCGGGAAGTGACTTGTTAAAACTCCTATTGGTGGCAATCTCTGCATAATGGGCCTAGTTGGGGATATCACCTGCACATTCCATCTCAATAATCATGATACATATCTCCAATGGCTTCACATTGTCTGGCAGGCGCGTGGATGTGGAATTAGTACCGCTCGACTCAGGCTCAGCACCCAAAATTTGATGATTGTTGCATTACTCGAGGGCATTCCCCTCTCTTTTTTATTACCCCATTCCTTATCTAATCCCCACAACAACTTGCTAGTGTATTGCACTAACTTCCTCCAGAGGTTGCATCCTGCACTGGTACCGATCACATCTAGATAAGCATAGATACACACTGGCTCACACTCTACAATATCTAAACCACTGACATTGATTTCTATGAATGTCAATGGATTGTCCTACTACATAGAGCAAAACAAAATTCGACATTACCTGCACACTAAACATTCTGATATTGCCCTGCTGCAGGAGACCTATTTGTCCTTAGTTGAATCGCTAGCGCATGAACAAGAATGTGTGGGCACAGTCATCAGCAGTAGCAGGTCAGTGAATGATCAGGTGGATATCTCATCCTTGGCCAGCTGCTCCAAGAAATGTGGGGTCCCCTTTCTCATAGGGAAAAGGCTGCCATGCAAGGTCTTTAAGACGAGGGGGGCCAATTGGGCATTTGCTAAGATACGAATCCTTGACAGGTCCATTGTTGTTGGATATATATATATATATATACCCCCACTACTGATAAAACTCACTTCCTTGCACAACTATCTATATTATTTCCATAGCAGGAGAAAGCACATGGGGTAATGGAATTTAGCTCCAATATTGGATGGGACCTGGCAGAATGATAGAACCCTTTTCTAGGCCCTCATGAATGATTGTTCATTGGTAGATGTCTATTATTGCACCCAGTCGACAGGGATTATTCTTTTCTGTCTTGACTTTATGGAACCCAATCTCATATTGATTATTACCTTGGTCATCGGGGACTACTTCCTGATATCTTCTACTGCGACATCCTGTAGGTGTCCTGGGGTGGGCCTCGCTGATCACAGCCCAGTCCTGCTAGGCTTTCATTTGGAAGTAATATCTCTCTCCCATTCAATGGTGAATGAAAGCATTGACCTATAAGTTCCCTGAGAGTAAAGACCAGCTCCACAATCATATCTGGTCAGAAATCTCCGACAATGAGAGGTCAGTGAGTCCCATAACGTTCTATGGGCAGTGGTTAATGTGACAGTAGGAGGGAGAATGATGTAGGATTCAGCCGTAGGTAAACATAGAACCAGGCCCACTTCCACGGCCCAGGACTGGGGTTGCACCACTTGGCAGGGTAAGCCTCACAGATGGCAGAGTCCAGGGGCTGGGTTCAAGGTTATTGGAGCCTTCTGTCCCTGAGGCTATAGTCAGGAGGCAAGCCAACTTGACCTTGGGGTACTAGGTTCAACCTATACAGATCCAGTCCTTTTCACCCAAGCAAGAGGACAGCACAGAGCAAGTCAGCACAGCAGGACAGCAGCCTTTCAGAGCACAAGTCCTGCAGATCTTTGTGCCCTGGAGTCAGATGCCCTCACTATAACAGCGAAGTGCACAATGACTCCCATGCCTGCTACAGGAAAGCAGCTAGAACTTTCTAAAGTATGCCCAAACTCATACTTTTCAGCAATAGCTGAGAAATAGCTGATCAAACTTCAATGGTGTAGACATGATTATGGGAAAAAAAGTGGGATGGCTACTGTCCACCTGCAGCGGAATAGGTGGAAATAAAGTCCACACGGCTTTGGCTTTGTACTTTCTGCATTTAACTGTCAGTTTTAACAACAAGGGATAAACTTTCAGGGTTTGTTAATGATGAAAACTGCCTTTTTTTTGCAGGCTAGGAACTTAATGTGGTATTTCTGTCCCTTCTTTTGGCAGACAGATGAATGATGGTGTCGGCTGGTGGTCCCTTTAGAAAACAAAGAGGAGAAAAGGCCAAAGTAAGTGCTTGTGATCCCTTGTGGAGCACTAAAAACAATATAAAGATATCTTGAATGGTCAGAACATCACCAACAGGGTGCCACCTTAACACTAGTACCTTGCCACATGATCCTGAGGTCAGTCCTTCATGACAAAGAGAATCCCCATCATCACAACTTAGTACACCTTTTATAGATACCAGTTGATTTCATACACAAAAATATCTCACTTCTCATTTGCAGAAACCCATCACCAAGCACCCATCTCTGAGGTCACCATAATAGTTACAACATTAGTGACCCTTGACATTTAGTACTAGCAAAGAGACCAGAAAACTACCGCCCAATATCTTTGCTCCCTTGGCCAGCCAAGGTTATGGAGGCCCATGTAAATCTGGCCCTCACGGAGCACATGACCCTAGTGAATGTCCTGGATCCCACGCAGAATGGGTTTCGTGCTGGCCACAGCACTGAGACGGCCCTTCTGGCAATGGTTGAGCATTTGCGGAGTGTGCTCGATGCAGGTCAAACGGCAGCGCTTATTTTACTAGACCTGAGCGCTGCCTTTGACACGGTTTCCCATCGCATCTTGCTACACCGTCTGCAGGACATTGGCATTTGTGGTTCAGCTCTGCAGTGGTTCCGCTCCTTCCTCAGTGATCGCTCCTTCTGCGTTGCCACCCCTCCATTTCAGTCCAAGTACCATCCTTTGGACCTGGGGGTCCCTCAGGGCTCCTCGCTGAGTCCCACGCTTTTTAATCTGTACGTGCAGCCGCTGGCTGAGGTCGTCAGGCAATGGGGCCTAACCATGGTCTCCTATGCTGATGACACTCAGTTGGCGGTTACGATCAGCGGGGATGCCAAGCAGGATGCCCTCAGGTTCCGAAGTGGACTGAGAGAGGTGGCCAGTTGGATGAATAACAACTGTCTCCAGCTGAACGCGACAAAAACAGAGGTGATGATCGTTGGAAGGGAAGCGGACCACTGGGGGGACGAATGGTGGCCTCCGGAGCTAGGATCAGCGCCGGCCCCTGTCCTGGAACTCAGGAATCTGGGAGTATGGCTTGACCACACGCTAAGCTTTGTGACTCACACGAAGAGAGTGGCGGCCTGCTGTTTTGGAGTATTACGCGGGCTAAGACCCCTGCTGCGATTCTTTGATGCTCCTACAAGACAGCTGGTCATTCAAGCAATGATCATCTCGCGGCTGGACTACGCCAGCTCACTCCTTTTAGGAGCGAACCAAGCCGAGATTCTTCGTTTACAGCGAGTCCAGAACGCGGCGGCTAGGGCGGTGGTCGGTCTGCCTCGAACCTGCCCTACCTCTAACACTCTGCGGTCCCTGCACTGGCTCCCGATAAGCAAGCGTATCCAATTCAAGGCTCTTTGCCTGGTTTTTAAAATTCTGGGAGAGTTGGCACCCGGGATACTCAATACACTGATCTCTCCCTACGTTCCTACCCGCTCACTACGATCCCTTGGACAGTCCTTGGTGGTCTTCCCCCGTTTTAGACTTAGTCGGATGGGGGGTCGCTCCTTCCGTGTGAAAGCTGCAACCCTCTGGAATGCGCTCCCCTTGGAAATCCGCCTCTTGGATGATTTAATATCCTTTCGTAGGGCTCTGAAAACCTTCCTGTTTTAAATTGTTCCTTGCTTTTAATGTTCTGCTTTTTTGTTACTGGACTTAGTGTTGTGTTGTGTTTCCTTTCCCTGCGCCAGGACGCTCCTTCGCTGGAGCAGCTGTGCGCATTAAAATGCAAATAACATAACAAATATCATAGACAAGTTAACTCTCCCTCCTCCCAGCACAATCCACATCACTCACTTGGTCTGCCACAGCCCACCAGGACTGTGACCACTAATCAGCTTTCATCAGCAGCAGCCACCACTCCTCAGACCATAAGTCATCATCTAAAAAATCAAATTCCACTTCTTCTTGCTGGAAAGCACCTTTGTACTCAAGCTTATACTTCAATTTCGGAGTATAGGCCCCCTTTCTCACTTCACTTGTCCCCAGTTGTAAGAAATGGGGTTGGTGGTTGCAAGGGGTAAATACTGACTAGGAGTGCCTCAACCCAGGAGATTAAATGGAAGTGGCAGAGTCTGTCTGTCTGAGAAAGAACTGACTCAGTGCCCCAGCTCCTCTCTTCCAACTTTATCAGGAGCAGTTTAATCTGACATCTTGCTGTTTGGTAATTGGATTTCTATCTTGTTAGATCGTCTGGAGCCCTTAAAAAAGTATGTGGCAAAAAGTGCAAGGCCATATGCCCCTTGGTTTTCCCCACTCCTAAGAACAGAGAAAAGATTGTGCAATAAACTAGAACACAATTGGAGGAAATCATATGACTCCAGTGCTAAGACTCTCTATAAAGCGGAGCTGAGGAGCTTCCGCAAAAAAACTTGTATTGCTATGAAAGAATATTTTGCTCACCACATCAAGTTGGTGGCTAATTCACCTAAGGAAGTGTTTAAAATAGTGAATGCCTTTATATCCCCTGAAAGGACAAAAACTGCCATCACCCCCTTGGCCAAATTTTGTGAAAATCAGTTTTTTTAAGGAGAAGATTCAAAATGTATATTTATCCTTTTCTGAGTCTCCAGCAGAGGCCTTAATCACAAGTTAAGCTGATATGGGGAAGAAGGCAACCATTCCGTGTGTTGGGGCAGGCTTGACACCCACGGGGGATGGCGGCGCCCATATGAGGCTCCTCTGGACGACACGGACCGGCCACATTTAGGAGCCAACTGCTTTTATGAGGTAAGGTGCTCCGACCAGCCGATGATGTTCTGACTTCCTGGGCACATTTTCAGAAACTTTTTTGAAGCGCATAACTAGGAATACTTCATGTCACATCTTCAATTAACACCGTGCTGACCACAGCCGCCATTTTAGGTACAGCACCTCCCTTTCAACTAGAAACCTGGGGGCTTATTTACAAGGCCCTTGCGCCACTCGTACATCACTTTTCCCATGTTAAAAATTAAGCAAAAGTGGCACAAGGAGCTAATAAATAAGCCCCCGGAGAGAAATTTGACAACCTCCGCTCATAATGGAATTTTTTTCTATCAAAATGTGATTATTTAACAAGTAGTAGCCTCTGCAACTTGTATGGTCTACTTAATAATCAATTTAAAGCAAGTTCTACCTCGTCCACCATCTGATCTCCCTGCATTGCTCCTGTCAGGAGCACACTTATATATCTGTGTGCTCTGTTTCTCGATGATTTACTTCCCTTCTTCCTGCTGAATTTATTGTGAGATATCTCTATACCACATTTCTTTATTGACAATTTGATACACTTTCTTCTTTTTTTCACAGAATGAAGGCCTCGTTTTTCTGTCACAATGCTGGTAACATTTTCATTGTGGTTTTGCATTTGAGGGAGAGCACGTATATTTCTAATCATAACTTTGTCCCAATATTCAATAATTTACAACTTCTTATGGAACGATTGAGAAAATTGGGAACCCCTGCGTCAAGTTCTACACAATCCTTCAATAAAAATTCTAGAATCTTCAATGAATTCGCTAAAATGGAGGACTCGTTAGCTTCTATTTCTAAAGCCTCCTTTACTTCGAGCACTGGTGCTCCTACCGCAGGGAAGGTCACTACCAAACAATTGAAAAAGGATCCACCTTCCCCACCAAAGCCCTCTTCTCCTGTCGCTCTAGCCTTGTTATTGGAGGAGATATGTGCTCTTTGTCCCTTCATGGAGGAAACCACCACCAAATTGCAGTTTCTAAAAGAGAATTGGTCTCAGATGAACGATTGTCTCACTTCAGTGGAACTTAGGGCCCGATGTAGGTAATTCTAATTTACCACTTCTAAAATACCGAATCATACCGATTCGCTATTTAAGAAGTGGTAAATTAGAGGAGGGGAAATGTAGGTAATTCTGAATCGGTAAATACAGAATCTGTAAGATTCGGTATTTACCGATTCTGTAAATACCGAATCGGTATCCCCCATTGATTCCTATGGGCCTTGAAGCCCATAGGAATCAACGTGGAATACGGAATCGGTATTTACCGATTCGGTAATTACCTATTCTTGCAAGGATGCAGGGGGTGTCACTTTGACACCCTCTAGCACCCCAATTACAGGCTTGTGTGCCATGTGGCACACATACATGCCCAAAGGGCATGTCTGTGTCTCACATGGCACCGGTGTGCATGCACAGATGTGCATGCACACCTGGATTCGGTATTTTACCACCCAATTGGATTGGGTGGTAAAATACCGATTCTGTAAGGCCTGTGGGACTCAGAAGAGTCCCACCTACATCAGGAACTTACCGAATCGGTAAAAATACCGATTCGGTATTTTACTGATTCAGTAAATTTACCGAATCGGTAAAATAGGGCCCCTACATCACAAATGACCATTTACCGGTCGGTAACGGCCGAAACCGGCCGTTGCCGGTCGGTAAATGGCCACCTACATCTGGCCCTTAGTGTCTACTCCTATGCTCACACAAACCAAAAGGTTAACAATCTTCAATCTCAAATTTCTTCTCTCCAGCGGATCGAAGATCTTGTAATCGGCAATAGACGAAATAATTTCCGTATTTATGGTATACCGGAAGGCACAAAGGGCCCAGATCCTCTCTCTTTCTTCAAGTCCTTCCTTCCTAAACTGCTGCATTTACCAGATGGAACGTCGGGTAACATCCAACATGCTCACAGACTTGGTCATCATCGTGCTGATATATCCACTTCTCGGAGACCAAGAGGTGTCATCATGTACTTTCTCGAGTATACAGATCTACTCAAAGTACTTCCAGCAGTTAAATTAATTTAACGTGTTTCATGGTCAGGCTTCACTTTATTTTTTGCTTAAGATTATGCCAAAACCACAGCAAACAGACGCAAAGAATTTCTTAACATTAGATGTGATTTACGTGCTTTGGGGGCAGCTATGGACTTTTTCATTCCTGCCTCTTCAAAGTTACTTATAAAAATAAAACTACAACATATGAGGACCCTATCATCTTAATTTTTATATAATATTAATTTAATTCCTGCAAAGCATAATCTATGGACTTTTCTGGTGCTTCGTCATCTTAAAATAATTGATTTGTTGTTTTTCATCCATTTGAGTAATCACTCTTTTTGACTCTATTGTTCTAATGTTTTAGCATACAGCTTATTTGTTTTAGGATATTTGTTATTTTGCTATTTTGTCTTTTATCGGATCAATTTTTCACGTTGTCGGGAGCAAACAAATGCGATGAGACAAAGTCAGTGATAAGAGTTTTTTCTTCCCTTATTATTTGTTTGACTTGTAATAGTGGTTTAACAAAAGAGAAGGCTTCTTTGTTGGTCAGGATGGAGGGAGGGGAATTAGCTGTTTTGCTTTCAGCAGTCTTTAGGCATCAAACAGGCCCCACTGAGGACTCTGGCACAAGGTAGAATCCAGGGTTCTCAAAAAAGGAAAGAAAACAAAGTATCAGGACAATGGCTGCTTCCTTCTACATTTGCAGGGTAAAGAGTGAGGGAAAACATACACCCATCAAGCGGGATGGTGTGGAAAGGACTGCTGCCACCAGTGAGTACAGAGGATCCGGGCCTAGGTAGGCCGTGTGAGGTAACAAGTATTAGCCTCAGCTCCCTGTGACATTCCTGACCTCTCTCCTACCCCTCTCCTACCCACTGCCTTCGACCCCGAAACAGAGCACGCACCTGAGTGAGCCACGCTCCTCCGGGAGCATGGCTGGGCGCTTCATGGGGCCGTTGGCTCCCTGGCTCCCTTGCCGACTCCTCCGGGTGGTTCCTCTCCTCAGGTCTCCCGGTCCAGTCCTCGGTGCTCATCACCTTGTGGTTTCGGTCTCCTCGGTCTCCCGGACGTCGTCTTCTGTTCTCCACGCCAATATCGGACGGGTCTCCCCTTCCTCAGCAAAGCTTTCACTTTCAGGATCCGCCAGCTCCTCCCACCAGGGGGTGGCTCACTCGAGTTGCCTGCCCTCCTTGCCTTAAAGGCCCCGTCAGGCTTCTGCAGGTTATCTCCAGGATACTAAGTGGAAGGAGAAGAAGAAGGGCTGGAGGGCTGAAAGGAAAGCAAAGGTATGGGGCTAAAAGGGATACCATCAGCCTCTTCCGTACTGTCAGGGTTTTGTCGTCCCAGACCCTGGCACACGAAATTCTATTTTACATTTCCTGTTTATTTGTTATGATAATCCTTTTTTCTCCTTCTCCCCAGGCTTGTTAATGTCTGTTCCTGCCATATATCCTTACCCTTTGTGAAGTGAAGTGATCCTTCCTCATTCTACGTTCCGGGGAGTTGGAGCATGCCATCCGTTCTATGTGCCTGGTAGTTCGGGCTGGACTGTTCCCATGAGGCACAGAGTCAAGGCTGATTTGCATATAGCCATTGTCTGACCTAGGGTGGTGTGGAGTGCAAAAAAACGATGGATTTAGGCCCAGATCTTTGTACTGGGGGAATGTAAGACATTGTTCTGCATTCTGTCTATCAACTGTGTTTTTTGCAATTTTCACCCCGAGTGGGCTGGGTATGCTCAGATGTGAGTCCCAGGCTCTCCACATCACTGGAGTCAAGCTATCCAGGCTGAAGAAGGCTGATAGCCAGAAACCGGTCCTTGGATGCTTGATTCCGGTCTAGGAAAGACATGGCTTGGTAGTTCGGGCTGGACTGTTCCCATGAGGCACAGGGTCAAGGTTGATTTGCATATAGCCATTGTCTGACCTAGGGTGGTGTGGAGTGCAAAAAAAGGATGGATTTAGGCCCAGATCTTTGTACTGGGGTGAATGTAAGACATCGTTCTGCATTCTGTCCATCAACTGTGTTTTTTGCATCCATTCCATGTGGTCATACCTCCCATCTTCTTATGATGTCCTTAGGCTTAGGTATGTTGTATCTTTTTTTATTATTGTCCCTTTCTCTTCCATTCCCCTTTTTTTTCTTTGCTTCCCTTCCTCTTTTATTTTCTGTCTATCTTTCTCTTCTTTTTCTGGTTCACTGTTTCACACTCATATTTGTATTCAATCTCCCTAAATTCTTTTTATTGTCTTAATTCATGCTCTCATGGTTGGGTTGATATATATATATCATCCTCTGCTCTTTGTTGGTCTGTTTAGACCTGCATCTTTTTGTTACCACACTATTGTTTTTATGTTTTTGGAAATTATATTGTGAAATGTCAGAGGTCTGAATTCCCCCATTAAACGACAACGTGCTTTATCACATCTATCTAAATTTGGGGTTGATGTTGCCCTTTTACAAGAATCCAATCTAACAGTAACTGAATCTCTGAAATTGAAAAAAGGTTGGGTTGAGGAAGTTTTTTTCTTACCAGGTGATGGTAAACGCAATGGTGCAATAACTCTTTGAAACAAATCAATTGCTGTTAAGTTGCTTTTTCAACTATCTGATGGAGATGGAAGATGGCTATATACTCTCTTCAACATTCCAATTGACATTTCTTTGAAAAAATATTTTTATATATATATCATTCTTGTGGGGTAATAAAAAACCTTGGATGCCATTGCTGAGATCAACAAAGCCAAAATCAGAAGGTGGAGTGAATTTTCCTGACTACTTTACTCATCATAAATCTTTCTTACTTCGCCAAGCTTCGAGATGGCTCTCTGAGTCTCTGTTAAATTGTCCTCGCTGGGTGGATCTTGAACGTTAATTCCTTTCTCCTTTTTCTTTTAAAGAAAATCTTTCTTTCACCCACAAACCACAATCTATATCTACCTCTATTCTCAAATACATACAATTCTTTATGGCATAATAAATCTATTCTGATTCTAGGAAAACCTTTCCATTAGATATCTTGGAGACAAATAGGCTTAATTTGGGCATACCAACTTTTTTTTCAAAATGATGTTCTATCTTTTTCAAGGGCCAGTCTGCTTTTCGACCTACCCCCTTCCTTTCACTTTAAGGATAACCTTATTAAACAAGCTCTCTCCAATGCATATGCTCAAGTTTGATCTCATTCCCAGTCTAACCCTCTCCCTGTTAACGGTTTACACACTCTCCTATATTCTTGCCCTGAAGCTTCCAATATTTACACTCATCTACGTTCTTTACATTCTAATAGGGAGAAGACTAAAGTTAAACTTTCTTTGGAGGAGGATCTTGAAATAGATTGGTCAATTTTTTTGGGGAATAAAATGTGGACCACGATCAGGAAAACCTCTAGGGCAGCAAATACTACACAAACATTCTTTTTTTATCTATAATAGACTTTTAATTCATTTGGTCTAGTTACATAAAACTGCAGATTTGAAACACCTACTCTTTACATGTTCACATGTCTTTCTGGAAAAATGTTTGGGCTCAAATTAATGTAATCTTTGACTCCAATGTCCCTCTCTCCGTTGTTCATTGATTTTGAGGAAGTCTATCACCTTTTTGGGATGATCAAATTTATAACATAAAGATTGTTGATTTATTGATAGCAGTTGCTTTTCATCAGATCACTAAAAATTGGACAGATTTGGCTAAATTATCTTTACAAGCATGGTGGTATGCTGTTTGCTATAATCATAGACTGGGCACACCATTTGTTCATCCTACCTATTTAGCTATAAAACGTTTGAATTTATGGTCACCAGTTACAACATACATTTATGCTAGAGCTAAGCGCTCTTTCTCCCTAACTCCTATCTCCCTAACTCCTGTTTAGCAAGAAGTTGCCCGACCTCTGTGTCACTCCTCATCCTAAAAATCTATTGTTATATCTCTGTTAACTTCATTTTTATACAATTTGTAAGAAATGCATTTTCTTATTGATTATGTTGTTATCTTGTTGTTTTGCCATTAAATTACAGCCATGTTTGCATGATACTTTTTCTCAATTGTACTTACTTCATTCTTCAATTCTTATTTTTGTTTATACACCTTGTTCATCATATTTTGCATTTTTATTCTTTGTTTCTTGAATAAAATTACTTTTGAACTGAAACCATTCCATGTGTTTCTTCCTGCCACAAGTAATTCTTCTATGAATTTGCCTCTATCTCTGAAGAATGCTCCTTGAATGAGATATTAAAATGTAAGTTCTATTCTCCGGATGATGACTTTCCTCCACAGTTTTTCAGACTTATGGCTCAGCATTTCAACCCTCCGCTTAATAAAATATGGAATGTCTCAAAAATGTCTGGAATTTTTTCCTCATGTTGGAAACAGGCATGTTTTCTGCAATTGCTAAAAAGGCCTAATGCCGACAAAAGCATGCTGAACAACTATAGGCCCTCTGGGCTGAATACGGACAAACCTCACCTCTGGACCTTTGGCGACCTTGCTGCCTGCTGCCTGCTGCTAACGCTACTTCTGGCCGGACCCCGCTGCGCGGCTAGCAGCGGCCGTCACAGATTGCATTCCAGCAAGGGGCTGGGCGTTTCCACTGACCGGCAGGGCTGCGAGCTTGCAGCGGGGGACTCCAAGGACCAGGAGCCCCCGCGCGCCCGTCACCACCTGGGCTGCTCTCCCTGCCGGCTCCACCCCCATTTACCTTCTTAATCGGCAGCAAACACTCTGCGGGCGGATTCCTCTGGGCTGAATACGGACAAACCTCACCTCTGGACCTTTGGCGACCTTGCTGCCTGCTGCCTGCTGCTAACGCTACTTCTGGCCGGACCCGCTTCGCGGGTCCCGCTGCGCGGCTAGCAGCGGCCGTCACAGATTGCATTCCAGCAAGGGGCTGGGCGTTTCCACTGACCGGCAGGGCTGCGAGCTTGCAGCGGGGGACTCCAAGGACCAGGAGCCCCCGCGCGCCCGTCACCACCTGGGCTGCTCTCCCTGCCGGCTCCACCCCCATTTACCTTCTTAATCGGCAGCAAACACTCTGCGGGCGGATTCCTCTGGGCTGAATACGGACAAACCTCACCTCTGGACCTTTGGCGACCTTGCTGCCTGCTGCCTGCTGCTAACGCTACTTCTGGCCGGACCCGCTTCGCGGGTCCCGCTGCGCGGCTAGCAGCGGCCGTCACAGATTGCATTCCAGCAAGGGGCTGGGCGTTTCCACTGACCGGCAGGGCTGCGAGCTTGCAGCGGGGGACTCCAAGGACCAGGAGCCCCCGCGCGCCCGTCACCACCTGGGCTGCTCTCCCTGCCGGCTCCACCCCCATTTACCTTCTTAATCGGCAGCAAACACTCTGCGGGCGGATTCCTCTGGGCTGAATACGGACAAACCTCACCTCTGGACCTTTGGCGACCTTGCTGCCTGCTGCCTGCTGCTAACGCTACTTCTGGCCGGACCCGCTTCGCGGGTCCCGCTGCGCGGCTAGCAGCGGCCGTCACAGATTGCATTCCAGCAAGGGGCTGGGCGTTTCCACTGACCGGCAGGGCTGCGAGCTTGCAGCGGGGGACTCCAAGGACCAGGAGCCCCCGCGCGCCCGTCACCACCTGGGCTGCTCTCCCTGCCGGCTCCACCCCCATTTACCTTCTTAATCGGCAGCAAACACTCTGGGGGCGGATTCCTCTGGGCTGAATACGGACAAACCTCACCTCTGGACCTTTGGCGACCTTGCTGCCTGCTGCCTGCTGCTAACGCTACTTCTGGCCGGACCCGCTTCGCGGGTCCCGCTGCGCGGCTAGCAGCGGCCGTCACAGATTGCATTCCAGCAAGGGGCTGGGCGTTTCCACTGACCGGCAGGGCTGCGAGCTTGCAGCGGGGGACTCCAAGGACCAGGAGCCCCCGCGCGCCCGTCACCACCTGGGCTGCTCTCCCTGCCGGCTCCACCCCCTCATTCACCAATTTCACAGCCATAAAAGAGAAGCAACACCCCCGCTGCGCGGGAGCGTGCGGGAGGGCGCCGGGAGAAGCCCGGGACAAGGGCGGGACCGTTTGAGGCCGTTCGAGGCCTAAGAGGACTGGCCTGGGCCACCCCCCTTGGTTCGTCCAACTGTCATCGTGTCTGGACTTTGAGATTAGTGAGTACTCTACAGAAATTATAACTGTCACACATCATGTGTACGCGGGGGAGTCGCAGTAAGACTGCGCTGGGTTTAACTAAGCCAAATGGTACCTTGGACGATTTTCTTGTAAAAACAAACTTGGCAATAGATGCCGAAATCACTAAAATGCAGAAGAAGGTTTCAATCGAGCTAGACGCTGCGCGCAGGCTCTCCCAAACATTCGCTAATTCCAAAAAATCTTCCCTCGGAAACATTGCGTCTGCTGCATCCCCCCAACAGGTTTCACGCCCCCTCCCTCTGTTAATCCACGCCGACATTCATCATTCTCCCCTTCCTCCTCTTCACTCCCATTAGACTCTTCCTTTATCTTCACACCCATGACCTCCAAACCTATTGAGGGTCATGTGTCTACTGAACAGGGAAACTCTATCACTTTGCCGGACATTCCTGCCCCTTCCTTTTCTGTAGTAAAAAGTAAAAACCCAGATCGCCAAGCCCTGAAAAAGAAGAATAATGCAAAATCTGCTTACGCTCGCAAGAAAGCAAAAATTGCAAGGCAGCAGTTTTTCAACCATAGAAGAACTCTGCCCAATACAGGGGAGCTCAAACAAACATCACACCCAGCTATCCAGTCAACAGGGGGTGATAGCAATCTTACTTATTTTAACACCACTACTGCCCCTGTTCCAGAGAATCCTGCTGCCTCTGGCGACAACTTAACAATGGGAGGGCAAAATGAGCTAGGGAGGGACATGGACAAGGTGGGTGATGATGAAGACTTTCTCAAAACAGTCTGGGTTACTTTAAAACAACTATTGACACCTTTTGAACTCAGACTGTCACGCATTGAGAATCACCTTCTTGAAATGGATAAAACCTTAGTATCCCTGGCCACGCTTAGCCTAAAACAGCTGGAAGCAACATATCCCCATATTACCGAGGGTGCCCCCCAGGTTAGTAATGATGGCATCCAACCTGTACCAGCCCCTAACACTGGCACCCAAACGGCTCTAGCCCCTAATGAGGCCTCCCTTGCTCCTTTAATTCTGCCCTCACCGTTACCCCCCCCATTACCCAAACCTACTCCTATTCCCAAACCCCGGACAATTGCAAATGTCGCTGCCCCTCCCTCATCTAACCCACCAAAACCAGAGAAAAAACACCCCAAAAAACAGGTGCAGCCCAAAACTCTTCCTAGAACTGACCAGAAGGCGAGCAAGCCTATCACCCCTCTTTTACAGGGCACATCCAACCAACACCAAAATCATCAGAACTTTCGCGGGGGCTATATTGACCTCCCTCCTGATGTCGGGCCCTATGTTGTCATCTTGGCTGGGGTACCTCCGCTTGACCCTGACACTGTGGAAACCCAGTGGTCCTTAAAGAACAAAGTGATCTACTGGCTAAATGTCAATAGGCAGCTCCCTCATACCAACAGGAGCAGGGTCCTAATGGTCAGGCGAGTTCCATGGGTGGGTCGCACTTACAAATCCATACCGGGAGACTGCATTGTGGTGTCATTTGCAGACCCTCATACAGCGCATCTCATCACCACGTGGGATCCATATGCGACTGAACAATCCATCGTCACTAAACCCCTTACCTTTTTTTACCCTCCAAAACAGGGAGTAGAGCGTCCTGGGGCCTGGACCATAGCCCACAATCACAGATGGAAGGGGCATGGGCAGGGATGGCAACCCACTAACAACTGGTGGGAAGGAGCACCCACTATGAACAGGTTTGAATGCCTAGATCAGGTGGATTGACTGGGAACTGTCGATCTCTCACCCCGGCCAAGTGTCCAAAATCACCCAATGAATGCCAGTAACAGTGATAAATCACCACTCATTGACAAAAATCCGATCCTTCCGGTGGTAGAACAACCCTGCCCTGTCCAGTGTCCCCCTGCAGTAGGGGCCACACAACACCTAGAGGAGGTACATACCCAAGTTGCGTTAGACGTAACGGGGAACGTGGGCCAATCACACCAGGAAGATAGCGACTCAAAGCATTCACTGCTATCCTGGAATGTAGCAGGCCTGGGCAATAAGATCACCCACAAACCTTGGTTGGATATTGTGCAGAAGCATGGCATTCTTTGCCTGCAAGAAACTTGGCTTGTAGAGGAAAGTCACATTATGGGGTATCGAACATTCCATTCACCCGCTGTTCCTTCTCCCCAGGGTCGCAATAAAGGGGGTCTGTGCATATATACATCGAATGTAGGGGATATAAAGGTATATAATTTCCATTCTGACCAATATTTCCAAATCCTTTCATTTAAATGGGGCACCACACAAAAGGTCATACTGGTGAATTTTTATAATAACATGCCAGCTAATGAAATGGAATTGATTTTGAACAAAATGTCACACCACATCCATAAAGTGCGAGATCAAAACACGGGGGACCACACAGTTCTCTGGGTGGGAGATTTTAATTGTGCCATCTGCCCATCTTTTGAGTTAGGTTTGTGCGGCCTTGCAGATCATGAGGAGGATGGCCCTCTTCACTTCTCACACACCAATCTGGGGTCTCTCCTCAACAGTATTATATTCTCTTTTTATCTTACTTTCATTAATCAGGCATGCTCCCCCCCAGTTCCCTTTGCCCCAACATATAATGGAAGAGGCTGTGAAACTACAATCGACTTTGCACTAATATCACCCACTAAACCCAATTTTATAACTTTTTGGGAGATCGGGGATGACCCAATGAGCGATCACTATCCTATTACCTTTGGAGTAAGGCTCGCAGAGGGGAAAGCAAAGGAATCTAGCGGGCCTCTTTATCCACTTGAGGTCACCTTAACAAAGATAAACGGCTATGTGATAAAGTGGGAGAAATTGAACCCCACAATCTTCTTTCACAACCTCATATCATCTTGCTCTACAGACATATTTGTCTGTTTAGAAGAAGATATTGATCCTAAGGAGATTATGGCAGCCTTTGCTAATATCCAGCTGTACATAAAAGATATCTTAACTAGGAGCCACAAAAAGAATGGGAAACACACACATGGGTGGTTTGACTCCAGGTGTACAGCTGCCCTAAAGAATTTGAAGAAAGTTTTAAACACCATTCCCAAAGACAGGGTTCAAATCTCCCAGGCCAGACGAGAGTATAAGAGGGAAATTAACCATCGGAAGGCAACAATGAAAAGGGAGGCCTGGGAAGCTTTGGGAGAAGCTGCCAGGAATAAGGACACTAACCTCTTTTGGAAAGTTATAAGATCAGTATACAACACAAAAGATAGTGACAATTGCATAGACGTAGCAATCACGGCAGAGTTCTGGGTAGAACATTACGGCAAACTTTACACCAATAGCCAGGGGGATACCCAGAATCAACAAAAGGCAACCTCATCCTTGAATAAATCAACTCAGGATTACCAGTTAAGTGACCCCCCAGTTTTCCCCTATCCAATTGATCTGGTTTTTACCACCCTAGAAGTGGAAAATGCCATCAGGGAAAGCCCGCCAGGGAAAGCCCCTGGCCCCGACCACACCCCAGCGGATGTCTACAAAGCAAACCTGGAATTCTGGGCTCCCCTGTTAACTAACGTTTTAAATATGGGAAACAAATGTGGCTTAATTAACACCTGGTCAGACGCAATTGTAGTGCCCATCTTTAAAAAGGGAAACAGGGACGATCCTGCTTGCTATCGTCCTATATCGTTATTGGACGGCCTCATGAAAATCGCAGGAAGGATCGTCCTTAAGAGAATTCAGCACTGGGAGACAGAAAAAAAGGTCATCTCGGAACTCCAATATGGGTTCCGAAAGGGATTGGGTACCCAGGAACAATGTTTAAACCTGTCCTTATTGATCTCCAAATACACTGAGGCCAAAAAAGGGGACCTGTTTGTCACCTTTGTTGACCTTAGCTCAGCATTTGATTGTGTGGATCATCTGCAGCTCTGGTCAACATTGGAACATATTGGGGTGGATCCTATCATCATCATATTCATAAAAGAACTGTATAGAGATGCCGGTGCCAGAGTGAGGTTCGGGACCCAGGGGCAATGCACACAGAAATTTGCCATAAATAGAGGGGTTAGGCAAGGCTGCATACTTGCGCCCCTTCTATTTAGCTTTTATATTAACTCCATCGTAGAGCACCTAAATAATCTGCCAAGTGACTACCCAGCCGTCAATGGTAGGCCTGTACCCATCCTTTTATATGCCGACGACGCGGCAATCATGTCTAGGACTAAGGTAGGGTTACAGAGAGCCGTAAGTGAATTCTCATCCTACATGGGGAAAAGAAACTTGAAAGTGAACATCTCTAAAACTTTCTCCATGTCATGCACCCAAAAAAACAAAAGGCCACAATGCTCGATATATCTTGACGAGCAAAGAATTGAGAGTACGGATACCTTTTGCTACCTGGGTGTTGTCTTTGAGAGGAAAGGAGGTTGGAAACATGCAGTATCTGCTAGGAAACTTGCCTTTACCCGTGCCATTGGGGCCCTGAGAACTTTCGCAGCTAAAATTGGGGGCAAACCGATTGTTGAGATGTTAAAGATTTATCAAGCCAAGTGTGTAGCGACAGTCACTTATGGAGCAGGCCTATGGGGCTTCGAAAATGTGTCCTCACTTCAAATTTGTGAGAATCTTTTTATCCCCTATTTACTAGGTGTAAGTAAATCTACTTCAACTTTTATTACTCATATTGAGACTGGCCTCAAATACCTTAGCGACACTGTAAAGTTATCACCGTGTTTGCTTTGGCACAAAATCTGGACCACTATGGAATGCCAATTTAACAGAGAACTCATCACGGACTGTATGAAGTTGGATGGTGCATCCAAAATCAAATGGCTACGATACGTCCAGCTGATGTTCTCTAAAATTGGACATCCTGAATATTATGATGACCCAGAGTCTTTAGAAAATTTGTCTAGACCAGCTCTCAAAAAACTTTTAATTACACACCTAGAAAGCGTTAGATGGAACACTGAGAAACTCAAAAGTACTACCCTGAGTTATCAAAAAATTACCCCTATTGAAGGTTTACAATTGTATCTCAGGATTGAAACTGCACCTTACCCTCGTATGCTTCTTACCAGGCTGCATTTGGGGACCTTCTTCCGCATGGTCACCCTCCCAAAACAAAATGATTGGACTTCGCCGAATTTAATTTGCCCATGCGATGATCATTCATTACAAAGTAACATTCATATTATGTTCTTTTGTAACCTGTATTCTGCCCCGAGGAAACTGTTCCTCTTACCTCTTCTTAAATGCTGGGGCATAAGAACATGTAAAAATGCTTATCTGAAGTTACTCTTGTTAGATGAGGTGTATGTTATCTTCGTTGTTTCTCGCTTTTTAATGTCAGTGATGAAATACAGAAATTCTATGATGTAAGCCTTACATGTTTAAATTCACTAGACGCTGTAACATGAGGCCTTTCGGTCATATGTTTATCATTGACTTTTACATATGGAAAAATGTTTTATAGATTCTTTACTAATTTTCTCGATGGGGAAATCTTTTTAAATTTATTGTATAAAATGTACTTGTATGCTTTTATGATTTTTGCAGATATTTCGAATAAAGCTAAATTTGAATTTGAATTTGAACTATAGGCCCAAATCTCTCCTTCCAGACCCTGAACAAAATGCTGGAGAAATTGGTCAATAAACAACTGGCCACTTTTGTGGGAGCCAATCCCATTCTCCATGACTTGCAGTCAGGCTTTCAGGTCAGATTTAGCACAGAGACAGCTCTTTTGGAGTTAGCAAAGTTTGTCAGGGAGAATCTGGCCCAGAGCACACCTGATTTGTCCGCAGCGTTCAACACTATATCCCATTCTATTTTGTTGAACAGACTTAACAAACTTGGTATTCAGGGCATATCCTTCCTGGAGTGCTGAGCCCAACGGGGTCACTTACACAAGCATTCTTCATCGCCAAAACGTTTGGTATGTGGTGTCTGGCAGGGTTCTGCTCTGAGTCCGCTCTTGTTTAATCTCATTCTTTTCCCCATGGCAGATCTCATTGAATCTTGGGATGCCACGGTATTGTCAGACACCAACAACACTCAATTGCTTTTTTTCCATCAAGAGTAACACAGAGACACATGTTTGCAATTTTAAAGAGTGTATAAGAGGAGTTGTGGCTTGGAGGGATCCAAATTGCTTGAAACTGAAGTTCAATAAAACTGGAATTTTGGTTTTTAGTCATAGTGATCCCCCGCCTCCCACCCTTTGGTGGCCTGTGGAAGTCACTGCTACTCTTAATCCAACCTCTACAACCACAAATGTAGGTATCTTCTTTGATTCCACATTTCCTTTTGTGGAGGAAATTAAACATATTTCATCTGTCTACTATATGAAGATTAAAATCTTAAAGAAGTTTGTTTATCTGGTTTCTGAAGAGACAAGAAAAGCAGTAGTTCATTCTTTAGTCACCTCCCGCCTGGACTACTCTAATAGTTTTTATCTTGGTCTAGCTGCTTATTTGATTCGCACACTTCATTTAATCTTGAACACTGCAACCAAACTAGTCAGGAGATTTCTGCAGTGCCATCATATCTCTCCACAACTGAGACACTAGCACTGGCATCATGTAGAACAGCATATCTAATTCAAAGCTCTGACTCTGGCTTTCGGAGTCCCATGCTATCTGTTAATCAGACTTTCCCCTTATACTCAAGAGAGGGTGCTCAGATCCAACAACTGCCACCTCCTTCAGATCTCAAAATTCATTAAGTCTTGCCATGAAGGTAGCTCTATGACTGTCCTCACTGCAAAACTTTGGAACAGTCTCCTACCCAATTTGCATCAAGTTTAGTCTTTGAAATTCTTCAATATGCAACCCAAAACTTTATTTGATGCTGTGTAGCCTCTATGTTACTTTGGCCTGTCTTACACTGTCTGCTAGAGCACCGGGACGCTTCTTGTAAAGTGGCTGCATGCTTTTTCAAGTGTTATTTGATTTGATTGATTGAAGTAAGAACCACAATCCTTGTCAGGGTGAAGTCACAAGCAACCCCTAAATTAACCTTTGCTCAACAGCCTGGAAGCTTGGAACACAGCAGTCAGGCTTAACTTAGAGGCAATTTGTAAAGTATTTATGCAACACATCAAACAGTAACACAGTGAAAACATACCACAAGTATTGATTGAAGTAGAGACCGCTGTGAATAGTCTCGCAGTGGGTAAAGCTGCGGGGCCTGATAGATTACCTGTTGAAGTTTACAAACGTTTTTTTTTCATATTTTAAAAGATGAGCTCTTTCAGGTAATGTTGGCAGCTCAAGATGGTAGTCCCCCTGCTACATGGGCTGAAGCAACTATAGTTGTGTTTTGTAAAAAAGACAAACCCCCTGATAGTGTGGGATCATATAGACCCATATCGTTGTTGAATGTCGACAACAAGATATATTCAAAGATTTTAGCTAATCGATTATCCGGGGTAGTGGCATCGTTAGTATCTAGACATAAACATGGGTTTATTCCCAAAAGAAGTACAGTTGATCATATTAATAAAGTTATCACGCTGTTTGATCTGGCCGCCGTGAATAAACGGAAACTAGCGCTTTTTTTATTAGACGCGGAAAAAGCGTTTGATCGAGTGTCTTGGGAATACCTCTGGATTTTAATGGCTAAAATGGGTTTTGGTCGGAGATATATTAAGGCTATAAGAACACTTTATCTTAAACCCACCGCTAAAATATCTACTTTGGGCGGACTCTCTGAGCTGGTGTACATTACCAGAGGGACTCGTCAAGGGTGCCCTTGTTCCCCTTTATTATTTTCATTATATATTAACCCTTTCATTGAATTAATAAGTCAGAACCCTTTAATTCCTCCTTTTATAGTTTCCGACTTTGCTTTTTCAGTATTCGCTTATGCGGACGATATAGCAGTAGTCACGGATACCCCTGAAACTTCTAGTTTGGAGATTGAGAGGATGGCTACGGAATTTGGTATGATAACCGGGTATAAACTCAATGCGTCCAAAACACAGATCCTTTGTTCAGATGCCATAACTTGGCAGGATGAAAGGGTGGTTGAAGAGGTCACCTATTTAGGGATACGTATCAAAACAGATATGGTTGAATTGGTTAATGCAAATTGGAGTAATACTTATCAGAAAATTAGGACTTCCTTGGAGAAATGGGATCGGTTATATCTGACCATCATAGGTAGGACTAATGTTATTAAAATGAATATCCTCCCTAAAATTCTTTATTTATTTCGGTCCATACCCTTAGAAATTCCAAAACTTAAGTTACAGGCATTACAATCCCTTTGTGGCAAATTTATTTGGAGTCCCGGTAAACCTAGGCGAGCGATGAAATATCTTACTTCACCTATTGAGAGGGGAGGGCTAGGGGTACCTGATTTTTTCTTATATTATATAGTATGTTTTTTGTTAAAAATGAGAATTTTGTTAATAAGAGGCTCTTCAGAGCATACATATAATCATCCCTCCATATTTGAAATCTTGATGGGAACAAACACAAGATAAATCTTCTTTAACGAAATTGATGGTAATTACTACAAAAGGACTCGATTTAAGGTACTCATCAGCGCCCATAAAACTTGGAAATAGGTGGCTCGTTCTATTGATATAAGGAAACTGTCATACTATACCCCTTTTGTTGCCAGTTCCTTACCAAGGATATTTTCGGATGGGGCAGCCAGGAACTGGCAAAAAAAAGGCGTGACTTGTTTGGGAGATTTTTTTTCGAGTGAAGGTGAATGTAAATCGTTTATTGAAATATGTGAAGAGTTTGGCTTATCTAGAATTTATTTTTTTAAGTTCCTACAAATAAGAGAATATCTCATACGACATAAATTATCTCTAAAAAAGCATAAAGTTGTAGAGGGCATTGCACAACAAGTCAAGATCGGTACTCTTTATCTGATGATTGTGAAAGAGAAGGCTGATGATCTGGATAAAATACAATTAAAGTGGAGGGAGCTACTGGGAGATAATGAGATGGATGTTGAAAATTTGATTTTGCTTTCTAAAGATGTTTTGATGTCTGCCAACTTAAAAGCTCAATTTTTTAAAAGTTTATTTGATTTATATTATACACCTGCTTGAATGTTAAAGTGGGGAAGAGGATATGACGGTAAATGTTTTCGCTGTAAAGCTGACAATGCAGATAGCATACATATTTTTTTCTCTTGTCCAACATTAGGAAGATTTATTGAAGATATGGAAAACTTCTTGTCCTTAATTCTTAAAGTCAATTTAAAGATTACTCCCTCTATGTTGATCTTAGGGAAGATCCCAGGCGACAGTCAAAATAATGCACTTTATGGTTTTAGACACTTTATTTTTTTCACAATGACTGTAGCACGGCTATGTATTGCTGTAGAGTGGCTTCAAGAAAAACCTCCACTATTTCAGCAGTGGCAAGCACGGCTGTACAAACTTTATAAGCTTGAGTGGAGTCTCTTTTCGTTATCTGAATCAAGACGGAGAAAAAAATTGGGTTGGAAAATATGGGGGACTTTTTCTGATTACTATGAAGCTTAAGAATCTTATGTCTTGTGTGTACCCTTGTATATTTTTTCCATGTTGGGTTTTTTCTCTTTTGCTTACGCTCTTACTTATTTTTTATCAAATGTATTTTGTGTCATATTTTGTGATGAACTATGAAGTCTCTGAATATTGTCTTTTTTGATTTTGTATTTTGACGTGTTCCAATAAAAAAAATAAAAAAAAAGAAAACATACCACAAAAGGATTCCAAATATTTGGGGACAGGACAATATTTACAATATAGTAAGATATCAGCCACCGCTCGTGACCTATGGCAGAGCTTGCTTGAAGAGCCTGTCCCTTCTCAGACACTGACCAGACTGCTGGTCATGACAGGGGGTCAGAATATTATTACCCATCTGTATAGGGCTATACGGGAAGCTGCCCCAATAGTTACCCTTAAAGAGCTCACCCGATGGGGGGAGAGGTTTGGGTAGATATCACCCTGCGTAACTGGCAGGAAGTCCACAACATGACACGTTCAGGAAGCTCAAAAACCCGATTTAAATTAATTCAGTATAATTTTGTACATCAACTGTATCTTACCTGTAAGGTCTTACATAATATCTACCCTGTAAAATCAGATGAATGACCACGATGTAATGCCACTGTGGCTGACTTCATTCATATAGTCTGGTGTTGTGCAAATATAGAACCGTATTGGAGAAAGATACTTGGAACTCTCAAACAGGCTACTAGAAGGGAAATTTAGGGTACTCCCGGTAGACACTGTTGGGCCTACATCCAGCTCCAGCCAAAAAGAAACTCAGTCGTAAATTTTTGAGTTTAGGATTAGTGCTGGCTAAGCGTCATATTGCCATCAAATGGCTAAACACATGCCACCAAATCACGGGGAATGGTTACGGGATATGCTTGAGTGGGCCACTGCCAAAGAAGTTAGAATGTAACAAGGTGGATGAGATGAAAAATTAGAGGTCGACCTGAAAGTATGCACCGAAGACAGTGCCCCAGTCCAAAAGGACATGCCTGAATATAGCAGCCTGACATATACATCTATATGTTGGATAATTGGGGGAAGCCAGAAGAACATTGGGGAATTAGGACAAAAAGGATGTTTAATTGCTGAGCCGTACCACAGCAGGATATTGTCTTAGTATCAATTTATATAAGCCTCGGACTCCATTACTATGCTTTTGCTTTTCCCTACTCATTGAACTTTCCACCTAGGGGGGAGGGTGTAACGGGGAATGTTTTGTTAAGATTCCAGTATCAGCATATTGATGAATGTTACCTGATAATCCTGATTTCTGAAGCTAGAAATCAATAAAAAAGATTTGTTTTAAAAAGGATCCTTCACAAGTTTAGAAACATAGGTGAATTTCTGATAAATAAAACAAGACCAAATGACAAAATCTAACCAGTAGAACTGGAGTTATGCAGGTTTAAAGATGTCAGTGAAAATAGTGCCAAAATGCACAAAGTGCCAACTGTGGATTTCTGGCCACGCCAGACCGTCACAAGTTCACCGTCAGAAGTCAAAAGTTCAGGCCGACTGCGATGAAGAGTGGGCTGGCTACAGGGACCCAGTTAGGCACACTGAACAAGAGTACCTTAGGTCCTGGTTGCAGAGCATTGAGAGGTTCGGCGCCAAGGTGGGGCCGCACCAAGTGGTGATGTGTCGGTTCCGAGGTGCTGAGGAACTGTGATGCGAGGTCCTGCATCATTGTCAAGGATACCATTGACGAGGGCTTGCGTTGGGAAGTCTGTGTCGAGGATACATCGCACAGTCGAGGCAAAGCGTTGATTACGAGGAGCTGGAAGACTGTGCTATAAGAGCCTGTGCCATCATCGAGGCTGCCTTTGATGAGGGATTTGCGATGCAAGGGCCTGTATCAGAAAAACTTAGTAGATGGTACTGGTGCAGCTGCAAGGTCAAAGTAGAGTACATGCGTCGGGAGAACCCTTGCAGCAGAGGCGACACACTGTTTCTGCTCCAGTTTGCGTCCCACAGCAGAGGAGATGCATCGATTTTACTTGGTCCACAGATAGGCTGGCAGAGCACCTTCAGGCCGACTTCCAAGAGTCCAGGCCTGGGGTGGCACCACTTAGCACTGATGGTAGAGTCCAGGTGCTAAGTTCAAGGTTATTGGAGCCTTGTGTCACTGATGCTCAAGTCAGGAGGCCAGCCAACTTGCCCTTGGAGTCCCCTTGAGATCATGGGCTCAATGGATACAGGGCTAGTCCTTCTCACCAAGGCAAGAGGGCAGCAGGTTTGCACAGCAGATCAGCAGTCCTTCAGGTCAGTGGTCTAGCAGATTAGTCGTTCTTTCAGCAGCACAGAAGTCCTTCTTGCCAGAGCATCCACAGGTCCAGAAGTGTACTGAAGAGGTGGTGTCTGTTGTCCAATATTTATACCTAGTGCCATTCCTTTGGAAGGTGCGAGTATCTTCTCAAAAGTTTCTTTGAAGAGCACATGTTTCCTGCCTTCTCTGCCCTGGCTCCAGACTAACTACAGGGGGCGGCATTCAGCCTATTCAAGTCTATGTAGGGCTGTGCCCAGCTCCCCCATCCCATCCTGCAGTTATGGCCCATCCAGGCACACCTAAGCTCCCTATTGTGTGTAGCTGTCTAGGATGAATACACAAATCCCACCTTTCAGCTTCACCCAAGCACGTTACCATGAGACAGGCTACAGGCACTGAATGGTTAAGACAGGAAAATGCAAACTTTCTAAAACTGGCATTTTCAAAATCGCAATTTAAAAACTGACTTTACCAGAAGAGAGGATTTTTCATTAGAAGCCCCAAGACCCTAAAGATGAACTGGTTGCCTTCTCCCATTTGTAAATGAACACTTAATAAATGTAATAAGGTAGCTCCAATGTTAGCCTATGCGAGGGGTGGGCCTTGTATTAGTGGAAAACAAAGTTAATAGTTTTTCCCTACCAAGACATATAAAACTTAAAAGTACATGTCCAACTTTTTTAATACACTGCACTCTATCTTCTGGGCTGCCAAGGCTCACTCTAGGGGTGACATACATTAAAGGGAAGGTTTGGGGTGTGATAAAAGGTTTATTTTGCCATGCTGAAATTGCAGTTTAAAACTGCAGACACACAGGCTGAAATGACAGGCCTGAGACATGTATAAAGGTCTACTTAAGTGGGTGGCACAATCAGTGTTGTAGGCCCACTAGTAGCATTACATTTTCAGGCCCTGGTTACAAAGTACCATTTTACTAGGTACTTACAAGTAAATTAAATATGCCAATTGGGGATCAGCCAATGTTAGCATGTTTTAAAGAGTGAGCACATGCACTATAGCACTGGTTAGCAGCGGTAGAGTGCCCAGAGTCATGAGGCCAGAAAAAACAAATTGAGATAAAAAAAAGTGGAGGTTAAAGGCAAAATGTATGGGGGTGACCCTGCAGAGAAGGCTAATTCCAACACTGGTCCTGTCCCTTCTCCTTCCTCAGGAAGGGTTGTCTGGTCATGATTCTTCCTCTCTTCTCTCTTTGTGTCCCTCTGGTCCTGATACATCCGTGGAGACCCCACCCCTCTGCATCCTCCTCAACACTACACCTCCTTTGTGTGCTCTTGCCTGTAAAATGTTGTCATTTTTTCAACAGGCTTTCCCAACTATCTTCCGGTCTCTTCTTTCCTAGTTCTGTAGCAGGCTATGTTTCTATTAACTAAAACCATTTATTCTGTTTGCTGTTCCCTTGAAGGGCCCTGGAAAGAACACTGAAATGGACAGAAGACCTCATGGCCGCCGGTCGAACACCTGGTTTACAATATAATTCACAGCACTCTCTGACAATACCCAAATGTTAATTCCGACTAGCCAGCCATGCGATCCATGATGTGTCAGGGAAGCTGCTGGTGCACCCCAGAGACATTTAGAACAGATTTACTGACTAGTACACCTCCTTGTAAACCTCAGAAGGAGGAATCACTTCCACACAGACTGAGGACTTTTTAGGGTCATAACCTCTCCCTGTACTAAATATGTAATGCCGCACTTTACTCTATGGGCAATTCAAAAAGGAAGAGGTAGCTGAGGTCATAACGGCACTCCCAACATGTAATTTCCCAGGTCATGATGGGTTCCCAGGGAGTTTTACAAAATGACAAAAGACTTTCATACACCCCATTTAATCTGAGCATTCCAGGAGGCAAATGTTTCCTTGGAAACTGTATCTTATAAAGCAACCATTACCCTTCTTCTTAAGGAAAACAAGGACCCTTTAGACTGTGCCAACCACCATCCAATCTCTCTACTAAATGTGGATCTAAAATCATGACTAAAATTGACTCCGGAGGTGCAATAAATCAGGTTGACATGCAGAGGTAGAACTTTGGAGTTAGTGTGACTACAAGTCCCCCTCTCCCCCAAGGGAACCATGAGGCAGTGCCCAAACGACTTATATGTTAACTGAATAACTATTGGTCAGGTAACTCACCCCCAAGGTGGTAATTACAAATATTTTTACTAAGCATGCATGTTTGTGTGCATAAAGTATAAAGAGCAGAAGTGGGCCCAGGGAGTTAGTTTCCCTAGGTCCTGATGAAATGCCAATGGGGCACAACTAATAACATGATGACCTTGTAGGAATGCAGACTCATAATTTCTCCTTTCCTACCTCCCCCCTTTTAAACATACCATCAAGGTGTTAGATTAAATTAGTCACACCCACTAGTCAGGTATTTTTACACCTCACCCTACACTTGAACCCCCACTCTTATTTTGTAAACATTGTCTTTATTATTATACAGAAAGTGCTCCAACGTAGGTACCAGCATGCCTCATCCCGCAGCGGAACGGGATGGACCACATGATGAAGCTTGTCACCAAGGGGTAGGGTTTCACAAGAAAACTGTTGTTTTCTCTAGTGGAGTGTCACGCTTCTGAATATAGATAGGTTCCTTTTTTGGGAAGTAAAATTTAATATGGAGTATGAACCTTGTGTTTCCTCTCACAGCTCTTGTTTTTGGACCATAAAATTCTGTCAACGCACCTACGCAAAATGATTCCCCAGCTTATTCATGAATCCGAGGTGGGACTGGTTTTGGGCCATAGCTTTTGCAATCACCTACCAATGCTGGTGCACCTCATGTGTTGAATGAAAAATGATGTGAAAGAGATGCTGGTGCTCTCACTAGATGCTGACAAACATTTGGTTGGGTGAAAAAGTGCTATCCTTTTCATGTTCCGTCTCATATGGATCCATGCGTGAGGTCCAAGACCTATATAAAGCACTAAGAGCAGAGATTTTTAGTAGAGGATTCCTGTCAGAGTCCTTTCAGATTGGTCACAGTACTCATTAGGGGTGCCCTCTTTCCTTCTCTTTCTTTTAGCCCCAGAACCCCTGGGGGCAGCAATCTGCTTGGCATGGGAAGTGGAGGGGATTCACACTGAAGAGGGTGAGATAAAGGCCTTAATCTATGCAGACAATACTCTACTTCATCTGTTGCATCAGGAATCCAACCATAACTGCAATTATATCCATTACTGACAAATTTCCTGTCGTTTGAGCTATAAAATTAACTGGTGCGAGGATCGTCCTATATCCAGAGTTACACCAATGCCTGTGTGCATAGCCATAATATGAAACGGGTATCAGAGAAGCTCCGTTACTTGTGAATTCGCATTAATAAAGGACACTTTCATATGGCAGAGGATAACCTTCTCACCTTTCTAGAACACACTAAGCTGGACTTCCTGCAGTGGACAAACCTTAACTTATCACTGTGGAGAAAAGTACAGACAATGACAGTGGCACCCAATTCAACTACCTTCTCTTTATGTTACCGCTCCAGTACCTCGATGGCACTTAACTAGTATAGAGGTGGATACACGGATCCTATATCTGGAGCGTGTGCAATCCTAGGATCAATACATCCTGCTAATGGGCGGACACAGAAGCGAGAGGCTTAAAATTCTCCCATATCACATCATACAGCCTGGTATTTTAAGTGTCCCAGTTGGCCGCATAGATGATCCCCGAGAATGGAACCCATTATGGGTGCGTTTGGTTAAGTTCTCCTTAACTGTCCAAATCTAACATTGCCTATTTACCTAACAATCTCCAATCCCATGATAGAATTGAATCCGATTTTGACGGCAACAGTGGTGGATAGAAAGAGGCTTACAATGTATTGGCTATCCCCTGACTACTACACAACAAGGTCCCAATATGGCACAATGCAACTCTTCATACTGGTGGGGAGCCGCTTTGTTGGATGTCCTGGTATTTGAGGGGTCTGAGACAAGTAGTTCAAATTTTGACAGTGGCCTACTCAAGTTGTTTAAGCATTGCAACTATAATTTGGGCTTCTGAATACTGACCACCAGTGGTATAGCCAACTAGTTCATGCATGCGGTGTGCAGAGTATCCCTTGTGGAGTTACCCATGTCACCCTTCCTCCAACACTTGCACATGCTGGGACAATACAGGAGTGTAGTCTCTGATTTATGTTGGGTTCTCATTAAGACTCTACACTAACTCAACCAGCCTCATGTGGCAGGTGCTCTTAAGAAATATTTATTCACCAGAGGATTGGGCAGCTGTACTCTTGGATCATGATAGGGTCCTCGGGAATCTAGGTTGAAATCTTTGTACTTCAAAATCTTGAACGACTGGTACTCGTCTCCCTGGAAACTCAAAAAGAGCCACATACCTGCCCCATGGCCATAGTTAGAAGTGTGGTGCTGAACACTGTGACCTATACAGTGCTTAATTTGTAAGTGCTGGGGCTCAAAATTTTGCTCAGAAGCTGCAGTCGCCAGCGCCGCAGAAAGTCATGGTGCCAAATACCAAGGCTGGATAGGTTTGAGCGCCCTTCATGCATCTTTAACACACCACCAAACACTCCCTGTCCCTCTATTTCACTCCTGCACGTCCTCCCTTTGTCACTGTTTCATCTTGCTCTTTGTCCTCCTTTCACCCTTTAGTGTTTTTCACCCTTTAGTGCTTTTCACCCGTTTGTGTTTTTTTCTCATTTGTTCTGAGTCAAAGTGTGATGAGCAAAAATAAGTGCTAGGGCCCCACAATAAGTGCTGGTAGCTCCACCTGCAACCACCAGCTCAAAGTGAGCATAGGGAGAAACAGTAATAAGCTACAAGAGAGCCAAGGGCAGTCCAGAGTGGCAATGATGAGCCCAGAACTGGTCAATGTCTGCTCTGTAAAATGTTTGCCTGTGCGAAAAATCCTCTTATTAACCACTAGTGCTTAAATATTCCACTTACAAGTCAAAATCCTCTGATAAGAAAAACAGTGCTCTTAGCATCTCCATAAGCAGGTGGTTTTCAGTGTGGGCTGCAAGCACTGTAAGCTATGATCGGGAAAGTAAAGGATGCAAAACTCTTTAATTGGAGGCCAAAAATAGGTTGGGGTGGTCTGCGGATGGGTGGCGCAGTGTGCAAAGGTTCTTCTGTGAATGTTTTATAGAGTCTTCAAATTTTGAAGAAGCTCATCTTCATATGGACCTGTTTCAACTGTCACTTAAAAACAAGCACAGAGATACAGTCAGATGTCTAATACGCACACTGCCCACACAGACAAAGACTACTTGCTAGCGCGTGCACGTCAGCATAGATTGACTTGCAAGCACGCTTGCACACACACACACACACACACACACACACAGTTCTACTTACAAATGGTGGATCCTAAAATAGCTTTCAAAACGTTTTGTTAGAAAGTATGCATTTAAAATAACTCCTCTTAAACTGCATGAACGCTCTTAAAATATCACTCACAGTGATTTGATTGTATTTATTTTATTTATAACGTTTTATATAGCGCGAACAAGATCCCGAAGGATATCAGAGCGCTTTACAAAAAGGATGGAAGGAGGGTAATACTTCTAAAAACCGACTGAAGGCTTTATAACATACCATGAAATCATTTTATTCACAGTGTGAATCCTCCTGTAACAGGTATTTTTAACAATCAGTTAAAACAATGTATAGGGAAAAAAATGACAAAGGAAATCGTTGTAAAGAAAAATGTTCTCATACTTTGCCGGTTTACACTGCTTTGAAGGGCCATTTATCATCCTAAAAGCTTTGATGATGCAGTCAACATTTAACCGAATGTGTGTGTGGAGATCGTGGGGCAAACTGGGTCTACACTCACCGCTCTCATAGCGGTGCCGAGTCAATCGCAGAAGCCTCGGGTACGCGTTGGTGGAAGTATAGGACAGAAAGGGAAGAGTGGAAGGGAGGGAGACAAACAGAGACAGTGGGGGACAGAGGGGGAGGGAGGGAGGGATAGGGAGGGCGACAGAGAGAGGGAGGGGGGAGGGAAAGGGAGGGAGACAGAGAGAGGGAGGGAGACAGAGGGTGACAGACAGAGGGAGACAGAGGGTGACAGACAGAGGGAGATAGAGGGTGACAGACAGAGGGAGACAGAGGGAGGGAGAGAGAGAGCTAGAGAGAGGGCAGGAGACAGAGAGAGTGATAGAGAGAGAAAGAGAGAGAGAGATGTGTGTATGCCAGGTCTGGTGGCTCAGTAGACGAAGGCGTCCACTGCAGGGACCTGTCATCAACCTCTTGGACACCGCTTTTTTTTGCTTTTGCTCTAGCCCCGCCCCCCTCCCCACTGACCCCGACCCCACTGGTGCAGCCCTCGGACACAAACCACACTGTAAATGTGGCCCAGAGAGAAAGTTTGTGAGTACCCATGCTCTTGACCATCACGTAATGCGGAAAATTTACTGCTTGAACCCCCCACTTTCAAGAAGGAAAGATCGACGGCCCAATCCTTTTCAGACAACACGGTGAGAATCTGGAACTCACTTTCGCCTCAGCTCCGGACCACCACCTCCTCCCAGGCCTTCAAAACTGACCTCAAAGTTCTCCTCCTGCAAAGACACTTCCAAACGTAATTCACACCCTCTCTATTATCTGAAGGAAGACCTTCCATTATAGAAAATTCTATTCTCCATGACTATGGAAGTGCCTTCCCAGTGTGTTCTTGTGGCTTGAGTGTCTGCTATTTATTGCAGTATTATCCTTCTACCTGTGTTTGGTACTCTTTTGTAACATGCACACGTCACTTTTCTCTTGTAACACACTGTTTGCTACCTCTTACATTTTGTTTGCTTTAGATACTTGCACACGTGCCACCATTGCCTACGTAACGTTTGTTCTTGTGTTTGAGTGTCTGCCATTTATTGCAGTATTATACCTCTACTTGTACTTGGTACACTTTTGTAACTTGCACACATGCCACTTTTTCCTCCTGTAGTGTACGGTTTGCTACCTCTTGTATTTTGTTTGCTCACAATTGTCACTTTTGCCTCATGTAACTTAATGTTTGCTTTTGTAATTTGTTCCCTTGTAATTTTCTCCTCATGTACCATTATTGTTCCTAGTGTGAAGTGCTCCGACACCTTCGGGTAAAGTCTGTGCTATATAAAAATGCATAAAATAAAATAAAATAAATTGCGGACAGCACTCAGAGATGACGAGCATCGGGACCCGGCAGGGCAGTAGTGAGCCTAACACTGGGAAGGAGCATTCAGGGAAGTGAAGTGAAGATGATGAGGTTATGACGAAGGTATGGCTCGGGTGGCTCTCGGCAAGAAGATGCCAGCACGCTGCTGCGTGAGCCGGAATCCAGTCATGCAGAAGCCTGCCCACTTATATGATCCAGTTCTCATGGCTCACTGGGGTCTTGAGGCTGGCTTCGAGTAGGGCTCCTGGGGTGGACAAGCAGGTGAAGACATTTATAGTCCTGGCCCTGTGAAATAAGTGCCGGTGCTGAGCACCTGAAAGGACCGGCACAAATTAAGCACTGGCACCTATACCATATTTTCTGGTCTTGTCCAGCCCTACCTAAGTACTCAGTGAATTTTTGGAGTCATCTACGCCAGTAGAGACCCTCCCCAATGTTCTTATCTTCCTAGCTTGCCATCCTCCATGATACGTTAACGCTATCGGGCAAAGCTTTACATGAACACTGATTAATCGCAACCTCACTCACTGTAGCCAAACTGTGCATACTCCATCATATTTTCCATTATTTTACTGTTTGCACAAACATTTGTTTTAACCCACATTACACTTGAATACATATAGAGTGTGATTTTCACGTTAAATTTGACCACAGTTAGTGTAGGCTTTGATTTTAAAATGGTTCATGTCACGGAAAATATTTCTCTGTTTCCTGTGTGTGTTTTTTTTCTTTTCTCTTGTTTCAGTGTGTGTTCGTTATATTGTACCACTATGTTTTCGTTTCTTTGTGAATGTTTATCTGTATGTGTTCCTTGGAGCACTGAATAATGAACCTCTGCACCTGCAAGAAGAATACACTGACCGAACTGTATCATCCTACTACAAGATACCCGCGGAAGGTCATGTAACAGAGACATCCTTTGGGTGATGGCTGGGATGTTGGCTGGATTTGGTTTATCAGAAAGTTTTCAATCTTGTTTGGTTCTCTTTATGGGAACTGTAGCAAACTGCTCTTCACAGTAAAGAATATTATGGGTTTAATTGTGCACTGTTGAGCTAGTTAGATTCATCTGTCCCTTTTCACCCTCATAGAGAGTAGACACTTCTTTTACTCCTGCCCGAAAGAGTTGGGCTACTGAGCAGATCCATTCTCACTTACCTGACTGATTTTTTGTTTGATTTTTCCAGTAGAGGCTTTACCTCCTGACACCTTCTGCTTGACTTCTCCCCAACTCACACGACTTCCCAGCTTAGCAAATTAGGGATTTTCCCTTTATGGGGAACTGTGCCTGCTTTTTTTGCTTTATGACAATTTGTTTAAGTTCAAGAAAATGTTATTTGATATTGAAAAGAGAAAAGCAAGGTGTCAATACAAAGTACAATGGAAATATAAAACGTTGAAAACTATGATAAATAAAACAAGCATAAGGTTGTAAATAGTATCAAAAGGAAAATCTGGGCAATGGAATGAAAAAAGGAAAAGGCATTTAAAACATTAATCATAAAAGCATGAAAATACCTGAAAGGAATATAAAGATGATACAATGAAGAAAAGAAAAATGGAATGCATGAGCATTTAAGGAGGTTTGAGGACTTCTTGTTGCGAAGGCAGTGGACGAAACAAACGATTAGCACAAGTATCCAAGTAAAGCGTGACAGGAAGCCATAAGTCCATACGCTTTGCGGCCATGTGAGCCGGAAAAACAAAAGCAGTGTCAAGTCTGTGGTTATGGCAAACATTGAACCACCACGCCTTAAAGGAGATATTGGAGGAGTCCTTCCAATTTACCGTTATCTGCTGGAATGCAGCGGCCACTAGCAAATCAATAATCTGAGGCTTTAGTTCAACATTATCCTAGCAAGGGGAAAGGCTGCCTAAGAAAATGTTTATATGAGATAAAGGGATACATGTGTGAAAAATCTAATTATTTGAGCCCAAACTTGTAACCAAAAATCATGAACAGAGGTACATAAGAACAACATTGCTCATCCCCACAAGCAACAAAGTTGCTTGTGGGGATGAGCAAGACCAGCATGTATGAGAAGTGTTCGGAAAGCGTTTATGGAGGTCAAAGGGTGTATAGAGAAGTCTGTTATAAATAAAGAACAAGGACTGTGTCAAGGTTGCCGCTCTCGAGGATTTACGGATCTTGATCCAAACTTTGTCCCATAGTGAAATTGGCCAGGACGTGGAGAGGTCATGTTCCCAACATTCCTCCACTTTGGATTTAGCCCTGAGAAAGTCAGTAGTGTGAAGGTATTTGTAAATGGAGGAAGCCTTTGGGGTCTTGCGTAAAAATGAGTGAAGTGAGGAGGTGGGAGTGGGAGAAGTGGGAGATGGACATAATTGAGAGAGCCGATTATAAGTTGTCAGTGCAGCCTCCCTAAGTAAATGATAGTTACGAGTGAAGGAGGTAGGTAAGTCATAAAGGGAACGGAGAGTGGTGAAAGATAAGAAAGAGGATTGAGAAAAGAGTTGAGAGACCCATATCAACCCCCTGTGATGCCATGCTTTCCAAAAGAAGGGTTTGTTATGAATAAGTAGGGCGGTGTTATGCCAGATGGTAGAGGAAAGGAAATCAGCAATGGTCGTGGGAGGGAAATGGGAAGAAGATAGGAGCAGTTTAGTAGTAAATTTATGAATGGGAGTGGAAATGGAAGAGGGTTTACGGGAGAAGGAAAGATATTCAGCGAAGGAAAAAGGAGAAAGAAGAAGGCGCTCAAATTTAGCCCATAAGGGACAAAGGATGCTAGGATCTTGCAACCAGAAGGAGGCTTGTCGTAATAAAAACGCTTTGTGGTAAGCAGGGAAGTCTGGGAAGTTAACTCCACCCTCCGTCTTAGGACGAATCAGTCGGGCAAGAGACATTCTAGGCCTTTTCTTATTCCAAAGAAAGGACATCAGAATCGAGTTAATTTTTTTTTTAAATTTGGAAGGAATGGATACTGGAATGTTAGAAATAGTATAGAGGACTATGGGAGACAACATCATTTTAATAGTTTCAAGGCGGCCCCACCATGACAGGTAAAGAGGATGCCACTTGGACGTTAAATCCACTAATTTTTGGATGCATTTGGATAGACAGAGGGAAACAGTATCTGGAATGGTGGGAGTAATATGCAAGCCGAGGTTTTTAATATGGGAGGATTTCCATGTAAAGTTAGAGGCAGCAAAATCAGGTTTAAATGTGAATTTCGTCAAGGGTAGGATCTCATATTTATCATTATTAAGTTTATAGCCAGATATTTGGGAGTAATCATTCACTTCAGCAAGGAAGGCGGGAATCGAATCAGTGGGGTTAGAGATAAAAAGAAGGATATCGTCTGCCTATGCGGTTAGCTTAACTTGGGATCTGCTATTTGAAAGCCCTGAATGGTAGGGTTCTGACGAAGTTTAGACAGAAAGGGTTCTAAGGCCAAATTAAAAAGAAAAGGAGATAGGAGGCAACCTTGACGGACACCTCTTCCCAAATCAAAAAAGGAGGATATTTGACCATTAGCACAAACAGCTGCACGAGGATTGGAGTAAAGTAAGGAACTCAAAGAAATAAATTTGGGACCAAAACCAAACCAATGAAGGGTGTGAAAAAGATAGGTCCATTCAACTCTATTGAACGCCTTTTCAGCATCAAGGGCAATGGCCGCAAGGGAATGGGGTAAATGACGGGACTTAGATAAGACATTGAATAGCAGTCTAGTGTTGTCAGTGATAAAACGGCCCTTGACAAAGCCTGACTGTTCCTCACCCAGAAGATCCGGGAGAAGAAGATCAAGACGTGCTGCAAGAGACTTCGCAAATATTTTATAATCAATGTTAACCAAGGAGATTGGCCTATAATTCTTACAGTGTTGAGCATCTTTCCCCTTCTTGGGTATGAGACAGATGTGTGCATCAGAGAAAGAACCAGAGGAAGATCCCAAGGTGAGGAAAGCGTCAATGAGGGAGTGTAGTTTAGGGATGAGAAGTTTTGAAAAGTGAAGGAAAAATTCAACAGTAAAGCCATCCGGCCCCGGAGCTTTATCTTTTTGGAGATTCTGAAGCGCTGTGAGCAACTCTTGTTGAGAGATATTAAGCTCTAAATGAGAGAGGTCAAGCGGGAGGTGAGCTGGCTTTTGGATGTTGGAGAAAAAGCGGTCTAAGGATTGAGAGGAGGGTTGGGTTTCGGAAGAGTATAAGGTTTTGTAAAAGGCAGAAAATTCAGCAAGAATGTCTGTATCTTTATGTTTGAGAACAGAGTGTGTGTCATAGATTGATTCAATATTTAATTTGTTATGCTTTACTTTCAGATAATTAGCTAGAATCTTCCCAGCCTTATTTTTGCCCCTATAAAACTTTGCACTCGATTTCAATAAATATAAAGACGCATCATCCGTGGACTTTTTGTTAAATTTCATTTTGGCATTAATTAGGGCTGTTAAACTGTCCTGCGATCGGGAAGTAAAGTAAGAATGCTCCAATTTCTTAATGTCAAGAAGGAGAGCAGCTGTAAAGCTACGAGCAGCTCTCCGTTCTTTGCCACAAAGCCAATTATAAAATCCCTTGCTGCGGCCTTGAAGGCATCCCAGATGGTGTGCTTAGGAATGCAGGGAGTGTCATTAAGTAAAAAAAATTCATCTGAAAATTCAGTGAAGGATGCAGTGAACTTGGGATCCGAGAGAAGGGAATTATTAAAGCGCCATTGCTTGGGTCCAACTTATTTAGGGAGAATGTCAAGTTGAACTAAAGTGAGGGCATGGTCTGAAAGTAAAATCGGGCCAATCTCTGCGTGAGTAAGGATTTGAGCAATGTCGTGAGTAACAAAAATTTAATCAATCCTGGATTGAGAATGATGACAGGGAGAGTAAAAAGTGAATTCCTGCAGCTCTGGATTACATAAGCGCCAGGCATCAGTGAGCTTATGTTGAGAGAAAGCTTGAGAGAAGAGTTTATGTGACTTATTAGGAACAAAGTGAGCCTTGGAGTGTCTATCCAAAAAGGGGTCAAAGGGCTGGTTGCAATCTCTCGCTAAAATAAAGTTGTCATCAATAAATCTGGTAATATGATGGGAAAATGTATACCAGAAAGTAGGATTGCCAGCAGTGGGGGCATAGACATTTAGAAGGGAAATTGGAACATTCTTAATAGAAAGCTTAACATATGTCCAGCGACCACCATCGTCTGATTCCTGAGTAAGCAAGGAGTGAGAAAGATGTTTGTGACATAAAATGGCTACTCCATTACGCTTGCCATCCCCTGGAGAGTAGTAAACATCACCCACCCAACCTCTTTTCAGTTTAACAGATTCTTCAGCAGACAAATGGGTTTCTTGCAAAAAAGCAATATCAACATTTAAACGTGCAAGGTGCGACAAAATTCTCTGTCGTTTGATGGGAGAATTGACACCCTTAACATTCCATGTAACTATTTTTAACGGCATAGCATGAAAATGAGAGAGAAAATATCAATAAAAAAGGAGTATAATAAGTACCCAGAATAATAAAATGAGCAAAAAGGATATAAGAGTCAAAAAGAAGTAAAGTAAAGTGAGAGCGAAAGGTAGTAAGGAGGAAGTACAAGTGAATAAGCAGGAAGAAAGCTAGAGGGATGAGAAAAAATGAAGAAAGAAGATTCAGAGAAGGAATAAGAAAAAATGAAGAAAGAAAATTCAAGAGAAAAAGGAACAAGGTCGAGAGCGAATGATAAGCAACAAGGAAAGGATCAGAAAAAAGAAGGAAAGAGAAAAAAGAAAGGAAAGAATGTAAATAGAGAGCAAAAATGTGAACTGAAAAAGTGGTAGCGAGAATCAGACGAATGAAGAAATAAAGTAGAGGACTACATATGAGAGGAAAAGAAACATGAAGAGAGTGAAGACATAGAAGTAGATGAGAGAGAGGAGTAGAAGACACCTTTGAACAGAGAAGAACTAGAGAGAAAAATAGGATCAAGGACAAAAAGGGAGTAGCGAAGAACAAGGGAAGGAAGGAGAACATACTTACGAAGGGTGGAACTGGGGAAGGACGATCACGGGGGAGGGGAGACGAGAAGAGAAAATTGAGGGGGGAGCGCCAACTGGAGGAGGCAGTACAACCGATGTAAACAAACCATCAAACCAAGGGAAAGACATACTGTAAACGGTGAAACCTGTGGGAGAAAAAAAGAAAACAAAAGAGTTGAGGAGAGGAAAACAGCAAGAAATTTACTGATAGAAACAAAATACCAGAGTAAGTAGGAAAGAAATTAACAAATTATGGAGCAGTAAGGGAACAAATATAAAGGGAGGAGAATCACATGAGAGAGGGGTAAAAACAACATGATAGGTACGAACATAGATAAAATCAACACGAACTGTGCGAACTAATGAATGAACAACAATAGTAGGTCAGGAAAGTCATGGGGGGAAAGCTGATGAAGAGCTGGAGAGGTCCATATCAGATGTTTGGCAGGAATTAGGGAAGCTCCGAAGGCAAACAGGATCCTCGTAGGTCGTCGTTTTGTTGTTATGAGTGACTCTAAAAAGGCAAGGGTGAAAAAGGCCATATCTGGCACCAATGGATCGAAGCTCCGGTCGCATATCCAGGAAAGCTTTACGGCGGCTGGCTGTAGCTCTGGCGTAATCCTGCGCAAAGAAGAGAGTAGATCCTGACCACGTGAGGCGAGGAGAAGCGCGGGCCGCTGATAGGACTTTGAGAAGATCAGTATATTCCAGAAAGTACATGATGACACCTCGCGGTCTGGAAGAGGCAGAGGAAGATGAAGAGATGCGGCCGAGCCTGTGTGCTTGTTGGATGTTAAGCGTGGTTCCCTCAGGTAAGTGGAGGAGCTTAGGCAGGAAAGATTTGAAAAAAGCAATGCGGTCATTCCCCTCGCAATTCTCCGCCAGGCCGTAAATACGAAGGTTGTTGCGTCGATTACGATTCTCAAGCTCTTCAACCTGCTTCTGGAGAGAGGAAATCTGCGACTGCATGTGTGTCACCTTGGAGGATGATTCCTGAAGAGAAGATATGGATTGTTCCACAGACGTCACTCTCGCATCCATCTGTGACCAATTATCGGTTAAGACCTGCAACTTAGAATTGGTTTCCTCCATGAAAGGTCGGAGAGCACGTATCTCCTCCAACAGCAGCTCCATAGATACGGCTGAAGTAGAACCTGACGGTGATGGAGGGTCTTTTTTGAGGCGTTTTGACATAGCCTTTCCTGGGGGCTGAACAGGACGTTCCGCGTTGGACTGCGACATTTGGACAGCAAGTGCTTGAGAAGCTTCCAGATGTGCCAATGCAGAAAAGACTTTGGAGTTTTTGATGAAAACATGTTGTGGAGTTTTGGAAACACGACCAATTGCGCCTCTCTCCATATGATGAAAGCCGCCTCCAAAGAGAAAACAATAGAGAGACTACAACCTGAAATAGTCCATGCCTGCGAGAGTCAATAGATGAGTGGAGGAGGGCTTAATCAACAAAAGCACGTAAGAGCAAAAAGGCCCGAAGGAAGCCCCCTCATAACCACTTAGGAGCTGCAGGGGTTCATATGAGGACGCATAGCAGTGTCCACTCGCTTAAGTCAGGGAGCCTTTATGCTAATAACCAGAGCGCAATATGTCCATGTCATGAAAAGCAAAATGATAGCGTGTGGTAAAGAGGAAAAAATCCAGCAGGAAAGTTCCAGCATCGTGGTGAATGAGGACAGCCTGAAATAAGTGCACAGTCAAAAGGAGGCGCTGATAGCGTGGAGAAAGGGGAGCTGTGTGAAGAAAACGGTCAGGGAAGACAAAATGGCCGCCAACATCGCGATAATCGCGAATGTTGCTCACTCAGGTTAAGGCAGGCAGGGTAAAAGCATCAGCAAGGTGGAGATTGAAAAATAAGCTCACCATGAACAGTTGCAGGGGTCTGGAGCAGCAGATGGAGGCAGCATTGTTCGAGGCAAATAGCGCGTAGGACGCGCGAAGCAAAAACAAAATGGCGGTCGCGGCTGACAGGGATCCGCGGCCGCTCGGTATTGCAACAAACAAAGCGCAAGGAAGCCCGAGAAATGCTCCAGCTGGTGTCACGACGTTCCTCACATGCTCCGACCAAGAAAGCTTCCTCCCAGAGGTGTTCAAAACAGGTAAAAGAGGGTGAATCCCTCGGCTGATACGGAGCGCTCACATCGGAGCCGCCGTCCGCGTCGGGCGCTAAGCCACGCCCCCCTTTATGACAATTTTAAACAGTTTTTGTTTTAATTTTGAATTGATTGGAATTAATTAATCTGGCCTTCTAATTTGTTTATTGATTACTGATATGACAAATTGGAATGAATTGAGTTTCTAACTCTGCTAAACTGTTAATGAACCTTTATATTTTACAAATCTACCACTCTCAGCCATCATTGTTGGGGCCTAATTTACTTCACTTTCATTGATGTATTTGGAGCTGTAATGTCACGCTTCAGTCTGAGACTGCAGTTCCATCTGCTTGAGTGCAGCTTGTTCTTGAATTTGCAATAACGATCTGCATGGTTCAAATCCTGCTGCGTCAAATCTGATTGCAGAGGATGCTTCCCAATGAGGAGTAAGCACAGGGCTCGAGTCGGGGTACCACGCAGGTGGACGACGTCCCCCCACTTATTTTACCGGGTTTTTACCGGGTGGACGCCGTCCCTCCTGCCCAAAAGCTGGATTTTCAATTAGTAGTGGCGGAGGCAGGATGAAAGCAAGGGATGATTGAGTGAGAAGAGGAAGATGGCGCCGAGAGGGGAGAATGTGCCAGTGGAGAACCAAGAGGCAGGAGTCAGGCTATGAACAGAAGGGTGGAGTGACGCTGCAGGTGCATCTCAGGTGGCGTGCCTCGGGAGTGGACAGAGGGGGCAGTGTCACGGTGAGCGGATAAAGCTGTCACATGTCCGTGATAGTCTTACCCCAGCCAGCAAATATGTGATACCTTCGGCTCTTCAGCATGAGCGAGATAAGGCTCGTTACAGAAGCCATAGTGAAAAGACCTGTAATGAGAGGGGACTACCTTTCGTGACGTCACTTCCTGTCATGACATCACTTCCGGCAACACCACCTAACTTGGAGCGTCCCCCCCACTTCTTTTTTTAAGATAAGAAGATGGCCTATTCCCTGCTGATGAGGGGTAAATACCCCGAAACACGTGTCCAGGGATGGCGAAGAAGGATACATCGCGGAATATTAAACTACACTGACCATAGTCCTTAGGGGCGATCCCGCTGGTGAGTGAGTGGTGTGCGACCCCACCCCCTTTTGAAATGTTTAAATCTCCCTCGAGCTGTCGGGCTGACGAGCCTGGGACCCCGCACCTGCGCGCCTGTGTGGTACTAGACCTGGCAATATTTGGCAGCCACCGGCAACCCCAGAAGATAAGAAGATGGCCTATTCCCTGCTGATGAGGGGTAAATACCCCGAAACACGTGTCCAGGGATGGCGAAGAAGGATACATCGCGGAATACTAAACTTCACTGACCATAGTCCTTAGGGGCGATCCAGCTGGTGAGTGAGTGGTGTGCGACCCCACCCCCTTTTGAAAGATTTCTTTTTTTAGGACTTGTGCCCTGAGTAAGTAGTTAGACGTTGTCCCAGGGACCGTTAGAGTTGGCCCAAGTCCTTGTCTCTGAGGTTCCATGGTCCAGTTTAGAGAATGCAGTTAATAGAGCGCGCAGGTCACCCGACTATAATTTTACCATACTCACCTGGGCCCATAATCAATTACACATTTACTTAACCAGGTAACCTTCGCTCTACTACCAGTCTATTTTATTTACTAGGTCCTATACCACTGACTTACCAATCTTTGTCGCTGGTACCTATAAACCTATTGGATCAGGGAGTTAGAATAATAGGTAAAATAACATTTGCACTCATATAATAACCACAGACTCACAAAAGTTTAAACTCTGTATCTAAATTTCATAAAAGGTCATGATCCAAAGATTGAAGGCAATAAGACTGTCAATAACGAGTATTAGAAATAACGTATAACTATGCAAAAGATATATTATGCCAATCATTTAGCAAATTAAAAGGGAAGGTAAAAAAACAAGGAACATGCTATTTTATCACAAATTCCCTAAGGGTGGGTAATGAAAAGGAATATTCTAATAACATAGCTTTAAGTAATCTTCAAAGGGTGGGTAAGAAGAGGGAACATAATATGCAATCACGAAAAACCATTTTACCATATAGCTATAGGGAAAGTACGAAAATGGAACATCTATTAAATCGAATAATCAAACTTAAGCAATCTTAGAGGGAGGATGAGAAAAAGGAAACCTATTACGCAATCATGAAAATGTTTAGCATTCAACTATAAGGAGGGTAAAAAGTGGAACATTCTATTAAATCAGGGAAACAATTGATCATTTACTACAGGGAATGGGTATGAGGAAAAAAGGAACATATGCAATCAAGGTGTTTAACGAAAATGAGTCAAAGAGAGAAAAACATATGTAATGACGAACCCAAACAGATTTATATTTACCTAGAATGGTGTGAAGACCAACCCTGGCCACGGATCAGTTTAAGGACAGGAAACCCCCCCAAAAAAGGATGAAGTCACCAGTAGGCCAGCAGGTGCAGATTAGAATCAGGACAAGAAAACCAGATTTGGATCAGGACAGGACCACCAAAGGTTAAGACCAGTACCCGCAGTTCAGTTGCAATGCCTGCGCTACTCCCTCTCTGCAGCTAATCGCCAGAACCCCGATTGGGTTATCAAATTCACTGACAACGTGCTTCGCCAGCACCTCAGCTTCCCAGAACCCCGATTGGGTCAGCAAATCTTCCGACAGAGTGCTCCACAGCCCTCTGCTCTTAGTCACCTATTGAGTGCGTTGGGTCAGTGACAGGTCAGCTATTCGGACAAGTCGGACAATTTAACTAACTAAGCCTGCCCTAGTTATACGGTTTTCCAGGTCAGTAGACCACCCCCAATGTTGCAAGTGTAAGGATCCCCAATTTCGATTGGACAAAAGAGGAGGAGAGGTCATCACACCATACCCAAATTTAGACTTATGCCATCTCATATTCAAATATACGTTCCCGCCCATCAAATTCAGGTTCTCATGAAGTCTTATTCCACCCAACAATGGATGTTCTATTGACCAATACATTGTTATAACATTGTATAACATTGTATAATTTTGAGTTCACAAGTGCACGTTCCCAGGAGCATCTTCTAGTCAGTCAGCTCCTTGGCTATAGTCCAAAGGTCACTGTTCCAAAGATTTGAGACTTTCGCGTAGTCGCAGTTTCAACAAATATGGAGTACAGCGGTACAAGCCAGGCCAGTTTTCAAAGTGTAACATGAAATGGAAAAGAAACAGTTTTAGAACACAGAATAAATGAATACACTGTATACCATGTATCTCTACTCTATACCCATTATCTTAATTTTAACTATAGCATTAGGATTAGGCAGAACGAACAGCTTAGCAAAAGCAGCAGTGCAAGCTTATCCCATGTGAGAACATAGAGCAGCCATATTAACACTAGTGCGCAGATGCAACAGATTCCCTCCAAAGCAAAGAATACGTCATGTCACGTGTGTATGACAGATGCATGCGCAGTAGAAACCCTCGCGTAGCAGCAGCCATCTTTATTGCAAGCGTATTATGGTTAGTAAAACACATAAGCAAGCTTCTCTCGGACACCCAATTTGATGTAAAATGTGCAAAATTAGTAAGACAAACATGTTGGTTACTTTATTGACGTTACTCGAGGTTCATGAATACAAGAAAGTCGCTTCATGTGCGAATCCTTGCTCCATCACAGTGTCCTAGGAGTGTGAGTATAAATCGGATTATGAGCCTTTGATTGTGTGTTGCTGAATGTTGCAGTGATTTTCGTTTTGATTAGGTAATGTGTTTTACTGTGTAGTGTCCATTTGGGCCCTGAAAGGGTCCCTGATGAAGTTGAAATTTAAGATGCTTTTGTGCATATTGCTTGTGCCTATGAAGATAAATGTGCTTGATGCAAAGAGTTGAAGTTTGGTTTTCGGATTTGTCGTAATCCAAGATAAAAGGATAGATATTGAGTTGTGTTAAGGTGTGACTTGTCTGTTATGTTTGGATGTTCTACCGTGAAGCTATTAGCAGCACCAAGAAAGGGACATATTAAACTTCTCTTGTGAGGGTGTAATAACTGAAATTCATGTTTGGATGAATCCTCTGTGCACAGTAGTAGACCGCACTCATTAGAGTTATTTTCCACTGGACGAGCACTCACTTTGTGTGTGTTTTAGCACCGGTAGGGTGTTAATCCTCATTTCCTCTAGTGTGATTTTGGATTTTGGATTTTTTCTTTAGCGTAACAGACAAAGGTTATTGTTTTGTTTTTCAAGAAATTGCCTATGTAAAGCGGATCACTGTGGTGTCAGAGCTGCTGCTCGATGCTGCGAGTTACATCATAAGGGTTTGCACTGGTATTGGACCATTGGTGCGTGTGATTCACTAGGATTAATCATTGTGCCATTGGATGCCATGCTGTGAGTGGTCAGAACAGTGATGCAGTGCTGAAATTGGATATTAGTGCTGGCATGTGGCTTATTGTGATTCGAAGCCTACCGCTGGTTATTTTAGTTAAAATGTATTTTGTATTTCACCATATACAGCATAAAGATGAAAATTTTCAAGAGATTGAGAGCTTTGTTTAACTATGATATAAGAATACCTGTTCATGAGGGCGAGGAGGCCCCTCCAGAGGGGCACAGCTGTGCATTACCTGGCAACCAAGGGTAGTTTAGATACGTGTATCTGGATCAAGCAATGGAATAAGATCACTGTGAGGAAAAAGTCCTTGCAGTTTCCCCCACATGGTACCTTTAATTTGAGAATAATTGAGTATTTGAGAAAAGTGCTATATGCAATGAAAAGTCCCCCCTAACCTGCATATTATGAGGTTGTGAATGTAGGGGAGCATGATGAACATGCAAAAGAGAAGGAGGAATATCAAGCCGAGCAAATAATAAGGTCCTTAGTTGGATGGAAGCAAGTTTGGATGCAGAACAGCAGGAAAGGAGAGAGAATGTATGTGGAGATATAAGGATGCATCTTACGAAAACAAGAGGCAGAGCAGAGAGAAAAAAACTATGAGAAAGGGTTGGAAACTAAGAGAAGAAAGAGTGACAGTGACTCAAATGATTACTTTTTGGATGCTCTATTGACTTCCTGACTACCACCACATTATACAGTACCCCAGGTCAGCAAAAATGTACATTCTGCAGAAACAAGTGTGAGTGCCCCCACTGATCAGGGTACTACCTTAGATCTAAGAGCACAACCCCAAACAGGGGGAGCTCCCATTGGGGGTGTTCCTGGCATTGATGTTGAGGAAGATTCAAAGTCACAAATCACAGAGAGGGAGGTTCTGGCACAAGCGCTTAATGTTTTGAGACTAAAGGCAGAAGGAAATTTTGGGAAATCTTAAGAGAAAAGTGTGAGTTGGTATTCATAAATGGGCACAATGTAGAACTACTTGTGTTCCTCTGCATGGAAGGTGCTAGGCGTCCTTGTGTAACCCATGAAAATCTGGAGGAGTTAGCTACTGAGTTTGAGGTTGATTTGTCTAAATGTCAGAACCGAAAGACAACTTTCAGTAGGTTCATAAGTGAAGAAACACTCACTTCCAGATTCACACCAACCCCAAGACCACTCTCAGAGGCACCCTCATCTATAGACCACCCGGACCCCGCACACAATTCAGCGAAGACATCACTGACTTCATCACCCCTCACGCCCTCCCCTCCCAAGACTACATTCTACTAGGAGACCTCAACTTCCACCTGGAAAAGAACAACGACTACAACACCACCACCCTTCTAGACAACCTCGCCAATCTCGGACTCAAACAACTTGTCAACACCCCCACCCACCTCGCCGGGCACACGCTCGACCCAATCTTCACCTCCAGCAAGCACAGCTCCTTTAATCACACCACAGCTCTCCATTGGACTGACCACAGCTGTGTTCACTTCAACTACAAAAAGACCACGACCCACAACCTATTCCCCGGAGAAACTGCAATAAAATTACCACCGAACAGCTCTTTACATCGCTTCACCAAAACCCTCCTGCAAAATCAACAAACCCAAACCAAGCAGCCACCAACCTCACACAATGGATCACCCACAGCGCTGACGAATTAGCACCCCTGAAAAACCATCAAATCAAACAAGGAAGCAAAAAAGCTCCCTGGTTTAATGATGACCTTAAGAAATCCAAGAAGATCTGTCGCACCCTCGAGAAAGCCTGGCATAAAAACCCAACCACTGGCAACCTGACCACCTTCAAGAACGACACCCGCAAGCACCACCAACTGATCCGATCCACCAAGAAATCAGCATTCAAGAATCGACTCGACAACAACGCCCACAACAGCAAAGAACTATTCAACATCGTCAAAGAGTTTACCAACCCCTCTGCCGGCACCAACGACATCACTCCATCCCAAGACCTCTGCGACTCTCTTGCCTCGTTCTTCCACAACAAAATCGCCGACATACATAACAGCTTTGGAGAACAGCCCTCCCCACCAACCTCCGAACCAAAACCCCCCTCCAACAACCTTTACGCCTGGAACCCAATCACCACTGAAGACACCATCCGCCTGATGAACACCATTCACTCAGGATCGCCAACCGACCCATGTCCCCACCACATTTTCAACAAAGCAAACTCCATTATCGCACCCCATCTCCGAGACGTCATCAACTGCTCCCTTAACTCCGCCACCTTCCCGGAAAGCTGGAAACACGCCAAACTCAGCGCCCTCTTGAAGAAACCTACAGCTGACCCCACCGAACTTAAAAACTACCGCCCCATCTCGCTCCTCCCTTTCCCTGCCAAAGTCATTGAGAAAGCCGTCAACAGTCAACTCTCCGCCTTCCTCGAATCCGAAAAATCCCTCGACCCTTCACAGTCCGGCTTCCGAGCCAAACACAACAGCACCGAGACCGCCCTCATCGCAGCAACAGACGACATTCGAACTCTACTGGACAACGAGAAACTGCTGCCCTCATCCTACTCGACCTCTCCGCAGCCTTCGACACGGTCTGTCATAGCACCCTCATACAGCGCCTCAGAAACGTCGGAATACAAGGAAAAGCATTAGACTGGATAATCTCGTTCCTCGCCGGAAGAACCCAGAGAGTCCGCCTCCCCCATTTCAGATCAGAGGCCACCGAAGTCATCTGCGGCGTACCCCAAGGATCCTCACTCAGTCCCACCCTCTTCGACGTATACATGAGTCCCCTCGCATTCATCGCGCGCCAACATAACCTCAACATTATCTCCTACGCAGACGACACTCAGCTGATCGTATCCCTCACCAAAGACCCAAACACCGCCAAAACCAACCTACACGAAGGGATGAAAGAAGTAGCCGAGTGGATGAAAAACAGCCGTCTAAAGCTTAACTCAGACAAAACGGAAGTCCTCATCCTAGGATCATCCCCCTCCAACTGGGACGACTCATGGTGGCCACCGGCCCTGGGAACCACACCCATACCAACAGTCCACGCACGTAACCTGGGCTTCATCCTAGACTCCTCCCTCTCGATGACCAGACAAGTCAACGCCGTCTCATCATCATGCTTCAACATCCTATGAATGCTCAACAAAATCTTCCGTTGGATCCCCACCGAAACAAGAAAGACGGTCACCCATGCACTGGTTACAAGCCGACTGGACTACGGGAACACCCTTTACGCCGGAACAACAACCAAACTACAGAAAAAACTCCAACGCATCCAAAACGCCTCAGCCAGACTCATCCTAGACATCCCCCGCCAAGCTCACATTTCCGGTCACCTGAGAGACCTCCACTGGCTCCCCGTCAACAAGAGAATAACTTTCCGCCTTCTCACCCATGCATACAAAGCCCTCTACGACCAATCAAGCCCTCGCCGCAATTCCACGCATCCAAAGATCCACCATGGGAGGAAGGTCCTTCTCCTACTTAGCGGCCAAGACCTGGAATTCCCTCCCCACCCACCTCCGCCTCACACAGAACCACCTCTCCTTCAGGAAACAACTGAAAACTTGGATATTTGATAAGTAAAGCTCCGCCCCTCCCTCAAGCGCCTCGAGACCCTCTGGGTGAGTAGTGCGCTATATAAATTCTAACTTGACTTGACTTGACTTGAAGAACATGCAAAGGCCTGGACTAGAATTGCTCCTAAGGTAATTCATTGATAGTATTCGGAAGCGAAGTCACATTCAAAAGATTATAGAGCGAGGGCTCAAAAAGAAAAGAGAAAGATAAAGAAAGATGATTTTGCAGTGCCAGAAGAGGAGTGTAAAAAAGGGACACAGAGAACAAAGTATACCCATAGAGGGAGGAATATGGGGGTGGACATGTGCATGTACCTTGGAGCTGTGGCGTCTTTTCACATTACAAATCAATTTCCAAAACTGGGAGAAAATCCTGACCCATGGTGCACCAAGGTTGAGAGGATTGTAAAGAGTTCAAAGATGATTTGGGAAGATTTGAACACCTTTATTGACATTGTGGTCCCTAGCAACCTGTGGACAGTATAAAACAGCAGTGCAGTAGCCGAATGATTAGCCACCGAGAGTTGTCAGTTTCATGCATCTTCTCTTGTTGTCATGGAATAGTATCTCATTGATTACCTGTTTGAAAACTAAGGTTCCACAGGAGGAGATCGATAAGTTGAAATAGTGTTTAAGAATCTATGCATGCTTATTATGAATGGTTAATGCTTGTTTACCGGCAGCATAGTGGCGTTGAAAATTCAGAGAGGTAATCTTAGTAATTTTGTGTCTTTTTTTTTCTTGGATTGTGCCTCAAGATTAGCTCTTATGTTCAGCAGAAAGTGAATCTGTGGCAGTTGAAACCCCTAGAGGAGACTTTGTGGTATGCAAAGCATTTCAGTGATGATTTAGAAGCAAGACAGAGGAAGATAAAGGAGTAATACATGTTTGACCACACAAAGTTAGAACATAAAATATTTCAGAGTGACCTGTCTATGGCAAATCCGGGTTATGGTCCTGGTGTTGCTGCAGGAATACATGGAGTTGGCTATCAAGGTGGTGGCCAGATGATGTAGAATTGGAACGGCGTTCCACAAGGTAGAGGACGAGGGTTATTGGTTGACCCGATTTTAGGGATGGACATAGCTATACTGAAAAATACTAATATGTGTCATTGGTCTATAAAAGTGAACCAATAGAAGTGAATACAAATCAAATGCAAAATGATTGTTAGATGTCAGCATGAAAATGATGTCAGTGCCACATATGCTAATACAAATACCTCAGAATGTTAACATGCCTCAAGCCCCATTGATGCAGCATAATATGACCAACTCGAAGTTAAATGCAAATCTAAACCCCAGAGTTCAGCAAACCCCTTTCATGAACTCTGACAATATCTAACAGTTCCTTGTCTTCGACAGTCTCAGAGATTCAGGATTCAGGATTTCATCAATCACAATGACGGTGCCTGAGAGGTAAGGAAGATTGTGTTCTTGGCGTAGTGATCGAGGTAGACCAGAGTGGCCCATGTGTGTCCGGAGAATTAAATGGCCTCCCACGTCATTTTTGATCAGCATAGGTGCTTTCCACTGTGGTAAATATTTGATTTACCGTCTTAATTTCTATGCAGGTAAGTACTTAATCAATAATAACTCAATCGGAAAGAAAGACGCAGAGTCCGTGGTGTTAGAGTTCTTAGGGGTTTTATTCCTTAAAAAGGAATGGTCATGACCGGATATCTGGTTCCTGCCACCACTGAGGGTGCAGGAAGGGATAGAGCAATATTTTATTGACAATACATAGCTTATATACTTGAGTTACATTATAGAAACCAATATAGTAGGCGTAACAGCTGAGAGAAACAAGATAAAACACACACGTGGTAGTGATACGTAATTAGAAGGCGTGAACTAGGCGTGAACATAGAGGTGTGTGCTAGAAACGTCACAGGTAGGTGTCATAAGTGGGTGGCAACAAAAGCAGAATCTTGCAATGTCAGCAGAAATCTGAGGCCTGGATGCGCGCGCAGCTGCATGACGTGTGACTGACGTGAAGCTGAAGGGTGCAGAGGACTTGACATTTTAACTAACGGAAAGAGACAGAAGTCTGGCATGTCAGATCAACTTGTGCTTCTATCATATCTGATATCTGATGTTTAGGAACTGAGCTATCTGGACAGAAAGGTCTCTGGGGCAGAAGCTATTCTATACTGACTGTGAGTGCGTGTATAAGCGCCTAAGTGTCTGCATGAGAAGCGTGGGGGCATGGGCCTTCCATGGGAGCATGGTAACAGAGGCTATGAATCACTTGCACGGAGACAGTAAGACCAGGCCCTTCGCTCTGCAGCTGGAGGGATGTTTACTTAAACTAGTAGGCAGGAATGCATTTTCGGAGAGGGAAACAGATAACTCGAAGGCTGAATTCATTCTTGGCAGGCAGCAGGCTGAGCTAAACGCGGTGGGCCGCGCTGGAAGTAAGGCAGAGTTCACAGGTACAGGGGCAGCCTGGGCTGAGGCTTTCAGAGTCAGAAGGCAGGAAAAAAGGCTCGATGGCAGAATTCAGGGCCTACTTTGCCAGAGCTGAAAAACGTGTAAAGTACACCACAAAAGACGTTGGCATGGCATACTTAGAAACTGACTATTCAACCCATTTTGGGTGGGTCTGAAAGAGGACATGTTAACGTTGGACGCAAATGTATTTGCGTCTTCATAGCTGGCACAGGAGGGAAGTTACATGCACTTTAAGCTCGTACATGGAGACGGTGGGGTACACGATAGGGAACATAACTTGACCAAAAATTTATATTTCCTCATTCCCTCCTTGTTCCCTACGGACCCTTCATGATATCTTGATCCTCATGAATCGATCAGTCTGTTCTTGTAACATCATTTGTTCGTCTCTCTTCCGTTGTCGGTTTGAGAGAAAACTGGAATGTTCAATGCACGATGTGGCGCACAGTCCACAAATCGCCGGCCCACACTGTAGGCACAGGCAGCAACTGAATACTATGACGAGGCCAATACCTAGGAAGGATAGGATCTTCCATCCCCAAGCGGTCAACGTTGTCCAGAACCAACCGGACCAAGTCCAGGTGCCTGGATTCTGATGTATCAAACTTGCAATCTTATGGAGACGTGTAATAGCTTTGTATACAGATGGCGCGTTTTCTGGAATGAAAACACAGCAACTTGACCCGATGACCTTACAAGCTCCACCTCTATCTGCCAAGATGACGTCAATAACAAGACGATTTTGAAGGACAACAATCCGCATAGCAGACTGCTCCTCTGTTAAGTTACCTAGGGCGGAGGCAGTTTCATGTACTACTGCTTCAAGGGTTCTGGTTAATCTACGTATCAATTTACTGTTTTGGACGGGGCCTGTGAAGAAAAAGAATCCTTTATTAAAATCTGTCTATTGCTCCCATGCCGTTTCAGTATAGTCGACAATCGGGAGATCTCTTCGGAATCTATCTTTTACTAGATTTGTATTTCTATGATAATCAGGGGGAGCTAGGAAAACAGGGGGCAGAAGGAAAGCAATGTAACAGGTACCATCCCAATCTGGAGGTAAACGTATGTATGCGGTATGGCCACAAACAAAGTAGGAATGACGTGTAGCTCGGAATGAGGACCTGCCCTCATCAGTGAATTCGACCACAGTAGTACATTTACTATGACCTAAGTGTACTGAACCTTTCTTTCTAACACAAAGATGACCAGTGACTGGTAATACTGACATAGCGGGGAGAATGGGTGCAGCTTCGGACTCGATAGTAAGGATCATGAGGTTAACTGTGTAATTACCTAATCCATATACTTCGTTTTCTAGATCAGTTCCTATTCTAACGGATCGTCCACTTCCATCAGGGTAACAGACGTTGAACAGAACTGAATTCAGGTTTCCCCAAACCCAGCCCCCCTCGCGGGTAACAGCAATGTCAGAATCTAAAGAATTAATCAATCTACTCCATGCACCACAGGAGCCATTGTGAGTGAACGGATACGGAAAGAGGGGCAGAACTCCCTTGTATTTCTGATGGGGAGGGAGTCGGCCACATATCCAACAGTTTGTAGCATTGCTCGTCTGATGGGAGTGATGTAACATGCTAATGAATGTGTTGTTGCGCAGCGCAAGTCTGTAAGACAATTCGTGAGGGGGTAATGTACTAAAAGAATGTTCAGCAGAAACATTGTAAGCAGATTGTTCACGCTTGAAGATAGGGTAGTACATGGGGAGCAATATACTCGCCACAATAATCAGAAGACTTAGAAAAAACATGATTAATAAAGTCACTATACAGTGGCTGCGGAGTGATTTGCAATATGCACGATTCTTGAATTCTCTCTCTCTCTCTCTATCTCGATCTAGGGGATACATGTCAGAAACTATTTAACCGATTCACCTAGGGGAGGACTTAAACAATTAAACTGTCTGACTTGCTAGATCGAAGCTTCAGTTTATACTCCTCTTGGGGAGTTTTCTCTCGTTCGGGAACCTTAAAGTCACTAGGTTTAATACAGTCTTTGGAGGGGGTGGACGAGTCAGGGTCTGGTTTCAGTTCGTTGCACTTTTTAATATGACTCGTATGTATCCACCCCTTTCTGCCTTCCACCTTTATTGCTGTCCTCGTAGTGAGAAGGACGGTCTTCGGCTCTTTCCAGCGGGGCTCCAGCGGACTTTTCCTGTCAAAGTTCCTTATTAAGATGGTGTCACCTGGTCGGACATCGTGCGGCTTTACATCAGTGTTGTCAGGGAAGGCTGCGGCAACCTGTGAACGACATGATTGGAGTGCAGACATCAAGGAGGCAAGGTAATCTGTCAGCATATTACAATCGACATCAGTAATTTTCTTAGGCATGGGCGTCCCCCACATATTCGGTGGTCTGCCAAAGACCACTTCGTACGGGGATAGTCCTGATCTCGAATGGGCAACCATTCTCATATAGAACAATGCAACTGGCAGGGCGACTATCCAGTCGACCCCTTTCTCTTTACAAACTTTAGCAAGGCGGGTCTTTAATGTCTGGTTATGCCTTTCTACAAGGCCTGCGGCTTCGGGATGTCGGACACAATGGAATCTCCACTGATATCCTAGCAGAAGGGAGACATGCCTCATGAGTTCGAATGAGAACGGCTGTCTGTTATCTGAGTACACGACACGAGGCAAGCCGTATCGTGGGAAGAATTCTCGAACCAGCTGCCTGGCAGGGGTCGGGGCAGTGTAATCTGAGACTGGGCATGCTTCGGTCCAACGGGAAAGTGCACAAACAACTACGAGGACATATTTGAATCCCCGACAACGGTCCATCTGGATATAATCCATCTGGAGGACTTCAAAAGGGTGATCGGGAGGATGAAATCCACCTTGCTCTACAGGAACGCTTTTACCTGGATTGAACTGACAACAGATCATGCAAGTACGCACTTTCTGTTTTGCTGCTGCTCGTAAGTGTTTGTTGTACCAGAGATTCTGTAAACTGTCTAACATAGCTTTCTCTCCTAGATGTGCAGGACTATGTGCTGTATTTATCATGATTTGGACCATTGAGTCGGGGAGAAACCATGTAGATTTTCCCTTTGTGACCCATCCTTGATCTGTCTGGATCCCTCCTAGTTCGGTCCATTTCTTTATTTCATCTGGAGTGGCATGTGTCTGAATATCGATTACGTCTAGGGTGGGATCCCTGACTGACATACACTGAGTTGGTACTATTGTCTTTGTCACATCAGTAGTCTGGGTGTGAGTCAATGCTGTATGTTTTGCTGTCTGGTCTGCCAGGTCATTACCCTGGGAAACAGAATCCGTAACTTTAGTATGTGCTTTACACTTCATGACTGATATGCCCGAGGGCAAATGTATTGCTTCTAACAGTGCTTGAATGAGGGGCCCATGTTGGATCTTGGCACCATGAGAGGTCAAGAAACCTCTTTCTTGCCATAACATGCCGAAGTCGTGTACGACTCCGAACGCATAACGAGAATCTGTGCATATGTTAACATTTCTGTTCTTGGCTAGTATACAAGCTCGGGTCAGAGCGATGAGCTCCGCCGCTTGAGCAGACAGTGTGTCAATACGATGTGTTTCTTTAACTTCAGTTTCAGTGGTCACTGCATACGCGGCCACTAATTCTCCTGTACTTGTTCTCATGCATGAACCGTCCACATAAAGTGTCAGGTCTGGATTTGTCAGTGGAACATCTGTTAAGTCTCGTCGAGGTTTTGTTACTGTATTAATGATCTCTATGCAATCATGCGGGGTTGGATCTGTCATAATTGTAGGTAACAATGTTGCGGGGTTCAGAATGCTACAGTGTCTGATTTCTATGTGTGGCTGGAAGAGTGTCAATTCATAGCCTGTCAGTCGTGCTATAGTCAAGTGCTGAGTCTGAGTTCTGTTTAAAAGAACCTCTACAGAATGTGGAACTTGAACTGTTAATGGATGTCCTAAAACAATTGAATCGCTCTGTCTGATTGCTAGGGCTGTTGCGGCAACTGACTTTAAGCACGCAGGGAGTGCCTGGGCTACTGAATCCAATGTACTTGAAAAATAAGCGCAAGGCTTATGTGAACCTGCTTGATCTTGAGTGAGGACAGACAATGCTGTACCCTCGCGTTCTGTAACAAAAAGTGTAAAAGGTTTGCTGTAACATGGTGTCGCTAGAACTGGTGCTTGGCATAAAGCTTTCTTTAATTCTTCAAAAGCCTGTGTATGTTCCTGAGTCCAAGGGAGGGCAGTCGAAGTCGCTGCCTCCTGTGTTGTTAACTGGATGAGTGGTTTAGCTAGAAATGCATACTGGGGAATCCATTGTCTGCAGTACGAGGTGAGGCCTATAAAGGCCCGCACTTCCTTTTGTGTCTGTGGTTGTGGCATATTTACAATTAACTGGATGCGATCGGGAGTGAGCTGTCTCCCCACTTTGGACAGCAAGTGACCCAAGTACACAACTTGCTGAACACAGAATTGTAGCTTCGAAGGAGACACCTTGTGTCCCTTGTCGGCCAGAAAATGTAAAACTGTCAGTGATGCTTGTTCACATTCGGGTTCACTTCGTGCGGTGATCAGCAGATCATCGACGTATTGCAGTAAAGCGGTGTTAACTGGCATTATGATACAATCAAGTTGTCTTTTCAGTGCTTGGCTATAGATGCTGGGGCTTTCTGTGAATCCTTGAGGTGCGCATGAAAATTTGAAACTTCGTCCATTTAAACTGAATCCGAAGAGATATTGGCTCTCCGTATCAATAGGTACACTGAAGAAGGCGTTCTTGAGGTCAATTACAGTAAAGAACGTTGCTTCTGAATCAATAGCCGTCAATAAGGATGAGATGTCGGGAACCACAGGGTACTGTGGAATAATGCATTTATTCAATTCTCTTAAATCAATCACCAGCCGATATACTGGCGGTGCATTGGGATCAGTACGTTTAAGAATCGGAATGATGGGTGAATTACAGATATTGGAGTCGGTTTCTACGACCACTCCTTGGGCAATGAGCTCTTCAATGATTTCCAGTAAAGCCACTACAGCATCGGGTGGTAACTTGTATTGTCTGATTCTGGGTAAAACAACACCTGGTTTGAGTGTGACACGGTATGGTGTAATGTGCATACAACCTACATCAGTTGGGCCTTTCGCCCACAAGTGATCTGGTACATTTTTCAATCTGACATCAAACTCTCGTAACACATAATGACCCTTAAAGTCTCTTAAGAAAAGTCTAACTCCTTCCGGAGAGCAACATATAACAGCTCCTAGAGCTTTCAATGTCTTTATGCCTAACAGATTTTCTGGACAAGATTTCGTGAGTAACAGGTCTGTAACACGTGATAATGGACCCACAGCCAGGGGAACGGGTTTCGATACCTCATTTACAATAGGCTGTCCTGAAAAACCAAGGGAAACATTCTGTGAGCCTGAGAGGGGTGCCCCTGGAACTTCATCATGGCTGATTGTGGTGCGACTTGCCCCTGTATCAATTAAAAACTTTCTGTCTTTTCCCAATACTTGACTGTGTACATAAGGACCCTCTTGATCTACAGGAATCTCAATAAGAGGCAAGCCACCCTCCCTCTCTAGGCTGTTTCATGTGTATCGTTGATAATCGGGATAATCGGATTGGGCATACTGGTACATCTGTTGCGAAACTTGCTGAGTCGCGGCAATGGGCTGTGGCTGTGACTGTCTCTGAGGTACCGCTACTGTCTGTGCTGTATGTGATGGAACATGCATAGGCTGTGTATTCTGCATGGGCTGTATATTCTGTGAAGACTGATGCTGATTATGATCTTGTCTAGGCGGATGCGGTCTTTCTTTAGTTTTACCTGTCGCTATATTATGTTTCAGAACTGGGCATTCATGTACGTAGTGACCTGGCTGCTTGCAATAGTTGCATGTCCCTTTAACGGGAGCTGCGGAATGGCCTGTCTGGGTCGTACCATTTCTCTGGCCGTCGGCTGGAACCGATTGGGCCACTAACATTTTCATTTTCGTGTCTTTCATGCGTTCCTGATCCTGTTCTTCTCTAATTCTGTTCTGATGATATTGTAACATCTGTAACATCTGGGATGGCGTATTTGCCTGCCAAGTACTTTCAACTTTATACACGCGGTTCTTAACTAATGGCAGGGAATTCTCGACTAATTTTGATACGAAAAGATGCTGGTATGACTCACTACTTGGTTTAAGGCCACTATTAATAATGAAACATTTCTCGAATCTTGAATAGAAGTCACTAGTATCTTCATCGTGTTTTTGTTTACAGGACGAGATGGCGTCCCAATCTTCCTTTCTAGTTGTCAGTAATCTTGGCAGAACCTGTACTATTAAACTTGGTAATGCTTTAGTTTTCTCCCCAAGGCCTAGCCCTGGGGTACGTTTTTCCTCCTCTTCTTCTATTTCTGCCCATACAATCTTTTTGTCTCCCACTTCCCATTCTTTTTCCTTGAGTTTCTCGTAGATGCCCGTGGGCAGCAGTACCTTTAACATTTTCATGATATCTTCATATGTGTAATCCCCCATCAGTAACATGTCTTTAAGTTCTCTATGAAAACCTGCAGGGTCTTTATCATGACAGGGTACTAGTTTCTTCATTTCCAATAGTTCTAACTTGGTCAGAGGTGTGTGTACATACACACGTTTCAGATTATGATCGGTACCCATGACTGGATGTACTTCTCGTAAGGGGTTCTGACTTTCAATGCCATGCAGGCGCTCCATATGATACATTTTTCTTTCTGGGGGCGGAGCAGGAACATATTGTGAACCCTGGAAAGTGTTATGTCTGTGTCGTTGTTCTAGAATTATTTGAATTAATTTGGTACTTAAACCTCTCCATCTATCCATGAGTAGTGCTTCTAATGTATCGTGTAAGGGACCTGGGTCAGCGTGTTGATATCTGAATAGCGTGAGGAGGTGTTGAATCATGTATACACCTGCTAACTTCTGCTCGTCTGGGGAAAGGTTCAGAAATGTCTGTGCTACGGTGTCATCATTGTATATATTCGGGTTGTCAGCCCATAGTACAGCTGACCGGGCTAGTTCTTGTTCATCCATAGAATTGAGTACATGGTACCCCATTCGTTCTCGAAGCCTTTTATCAGTCTCCTGGAACTGATGTTCAGGAGAATTCGGTTTTGTTATGCCAGAGAGAAAAACTCTCTTGCTTTCTGGACGAATGCCTTTCCTAAGGTAAGCTTCCTTACCTACATATGCTATCGTATCTGTAGTCTTTTCTGGTTCTTCAGGTTCTTCCTCCTCCTCGGAGGAGGCATTCTCTTTTTCTTTTTCGTGTATCTCTATTACTGCTTTTCTTATTTTCTTGTACATACTAGCTATGCAACCTCCTTTATCATGTTTTCCTTCAGATATATTTTGACCCCACTTGTTGAGTCCATCTAATTCATCCTGTTCTGTCTCAGGCCTGTCTCGTTCTCTTATTAAGCAATTTATGAAAAAACTTAGTATATACGCTTGAGTGTCAACTTTCTGATGTGCCATGGCTTCCTTAATACTGTCAGGGTCTTCGCCAGTCCGGACAAAATTATATATTCTATCTAGGTACTCTTTCATTCCTGAGAAGTACAGTAGGTAATCTGTAGCTTGTCGTAAGCGTAGTGATGCTATAAACATCCTATCATCTTTACCGGGTACTGGGTCGTATCTGCAAACTTGAAGCGGTTCTTTGAGTGGGTCGAGGCGGGGTGAGTGGAGCATAAAGGGCGTCTGCAAGTGTAATCTGCGTGTTGGCGGCGGGGTCTGGTGACCCCCGGACGCACCTCCTGAGGCTGAAGCTTGAGCGTTATCTCTTTGTGGAGTCTGTATCGGTACTTGAATTTGTCTTTTAGTAGGATCAGGTAGAAGCGGTTTCGGTAGATTAATTTTAGGTGCGGGAAGTGGTGGAGGTGGTGGAACAGGGGGAACCTGTCGGACGGGAGAACCTTGCTGTGGTACTGGCGGGATACGATCTCGGGGCGGGTTACCACCCCCGTCACCGTCGGTAGGCGGGACGCGGACAGGCAGATTGGTGTAAGCGGGAGCTACATCCTCTAGATAGGAATTCAGAAATATGTCTTTAGTGGTCCTGTGAGTTACTTTAGTTGGAATTAATGGTGGCGGCAGATTTTTCGGTATCTCTGAAGTGGCCTCTGGCGAACCCTCGGCCACGAGATACATGCCATTTACGAGATTGTTTCGTGCGCGGTCTATTTGCTCTGATTTTACTCGGATCCCCTCAGTAACTAATTCGTTTTCTTGAGCTTTATCTGATTCTTTAAGTCTGTCTTCTCTACGGAGTGCTTTTTCAGCACGCTTATGTGATTCCTTACGCCAAAATTCTATGGCGTCTTTCTGAGATTGTCTGGCTTTCTTTTTCCATAATGCTTCTTCTACCTTCATGATGCACTCGGCATCCCATGTTCCGGTAACGGGCCATCTGTGTCTTTCGTCTAGATGCTTAGTATAATCGGCCCATAAATCTAGATACAGTATGGCGTCTATGCCATGTTTATGGTACATGAAATTTCCAGGAGTGTCCCTAGGGGGGATAGGAATTTCTTCCTCTAGCATCCCTTTCCTAGTTCCTATCTGCTTTAACTTGTTGAAAAACGGCATCTTGTTTACTTAATACTGAATGCTCAATCCTTGCTACTTAATACTGAATACAGCTAGTTACACAAGAACACAATAATGTACATAAAAAACAGTCACTCATACAACGACATTAATCACATGGAAAAAGACATTTAAAAACACCTATTGCTACCCCCTATACCGGATGTACTGCTAAACAGCACAGATACACTGCTGAGAACAGTGCAAGAACTTGAATCATCGGATATACTGCTAAACAGTACAGATACACTGTCTAAAACAGTGCAGACCGGACTTGTGTACCCAAACCCGTCTAGATACGTCCCAGCAATGGTACTCACCGGGAAGCACGGAAAACAGAAGGCCTCGGAAAACTCGACTGGACTGGACCGGACTCGACTCGACTCGACACGTGGATACTTCGGAAAACTGGTGGGCCTCTTGACACCTCGGACCTTACTTCTTTCGGCTAGGCTCTGGTCGGGATCCTCCGCGCTCCTCACCGCCTCGTCTGGGTGCTAATTGCAGTCTTCGTCACCTCCGTGGGCCAGAGGGAGATACAGGAAATCCTGCCGGTACGCGTAGTTTCCGTCTAACTGATGGCAGGGGACAGAGTTTGCAACGCACCAACCGGCGCGTGAGGTGGGGGAGGGGTCCCTGTTCGGGCGCCAAAATAATGTCGTAAATATTTGATTTACCGTCTTAATTTCTATGCAGGTAAGTACTTAATCAATAATAATTCAATCGGAAAGAAAGACGCAGAGTCCGTGGTGTTAGAGTTCTTAGGGGTTTTATTCCTTAAAAAGGAATGGTCATGACCGGATATCTGGTTCCTGCCACCACTGAGGGTGCAGGAAGGAATAGAGCAATATTTTATTGACAATACATAGCTTATATACTTGAGTTACATTATAGAAACCAATATAGTAGGCGTAACAGCTGAGAGAAACAAGATAAAACACACACGTGGTAGTGATACGTAATTAGAAGGCGTGAACTAGGCGTGAACATAGAGGTGTGTGCTAGAAACGTCACAGGTAGGTGTCATAAGTGGGTGGCAACAAAAGCAGAATCTTGCAATGTCAGCAGAAATCTGAGGCCTGGATGCGCGCGCAGCTGCATGACGTGTGACTGACGTGAAGCTGAAGGGTGCAGAGGACTTGACATTTTAACTAACGGAAAGAGACAGAAGTCTGGCATGTCAGATAAACTTGTGCTTCTATCATATCTGATATCTGATGTTTAGGAACTGAGCTATCTGGACAGAAAGGTCTCTGGGGCAGAAGCTATTCTATACTGACTGTGAGTGCGTGTTTAAGCGCCTAAGTGTCTGCATGAGAAGCGTGGGGGCATGGGCCTTCCATGGGAGCATGGTAACAGAGGCTATGAATCACTTGCACGGAGACAGTAAGACCAGGCCCTTCGCTCTGCAGCTGGGGGGATGTTTACTTAAACTAGTAGGCAGGAATGCATTTTCGGAGAGGGAAACAGATAACTCGAAGGTTGAATTCATTCTTGGCAGGCAGCAGGCTGAGCTAAACGCGGTGGGCCGCGCTGGAAGTAAGGCAGAGTTCACAGGTACAGGGGCAGCCTGGGCTGAGGCTTTCAGAGTCAGAAGGCAGGAAAAAAGGCTCGATGGCAGAATTCAGGGCCTACTTTGCCAGAGCTGAAAAACGTGTAAAGTACACCACAAAAGACGTTGGCATGGCATACTTAGAAACTGACTATTCAACCCATTTTGGGTGGGTCTGAAAGAGGACATGTTAACGGTGGACGCAAATGTATTTGCGTCTTCATAGCTGGCACAGGAGGGAAGTTACATGCACTTTAAGCTCGTACATGGAGACGGTGGGGTACACGATAGGGAACATAACTTGACCAAAAATTTATATTTCCTCACCACTCTGATGTTAGAATTGTAGAGGTCCCAACTCACCCTTCTTTTGAAAACAAATCCAAGTTGTGGGTATCTCCAATAAACAAAGTGTGAACTCTGTTTCCGCTAAGTCCCTGTCAAGATTGGCCTCTTGAAGAAGACCATCAGTTTGTAATATTTGATTCAAGTCAAGTCTATTTATTGGGTAGGATTTACTCTGCAAACGGAACAGTTTGACCTATTACACACCGGATGGTGTTGAGCTCCAGACACACAATAAAGATACAGACTTTAAACTGAACAAACAAGTGTCAACCACTGGGCTCCTCCCAGTTTTGACAAAGGGCTGCTTGCTCTCTGACTTAAAGTACTCTGTGATAGAGGAGGTCTGAGATTTTTCTAGCAAGGATATTGGTGTGATCAAAGATGTTGAGTCAGTGAGAATAACAATGAAGCCAAATGCAGACTGTCCCTGCAAGCCCCAGTACAACCTCTCACCAGCATTAGTGGCTGGAATTACCCCTCAAATTGAATCCATGCTAGAGCAAGAAATCCTAAAACAGTTACTAGGGAGCCCTGCAATTCACCTATAATAGGTTGACAGACAATACATTAAAAAGTAAAGAAGTTTACAAAACCTGCAAATGCTCAATAATATTATTGTCCCATGTTGTTCAGTGGTACTGAATCCTACAATGACACCATATCAATTTCCGTGCGATGGTGAGTGGTTCACTGTCATTGACTTATGTCAAGCATTCTTCTCTATTCCTCCTCATGAGGACAGACAATTTCTACTTGCTTTCAGATTCCAACATAAAGTTCTGGCATTGTGTTGAGTATGACAGGGCTGTACTCAAAGCCCCTCAATATTTAATCAGATACTGAAGAAGATTCTGGAGGCCTTGCAGTTGCTATGCAACTCAGTCCTGGTCCAATATATTGACATCCTATTGGTGGCGTCAACAACACAGGATGCCTGCAGACAAGAGATTGATAAACCATTTGGGAGAAATTTAACACAAAGGCTCCTCGACCAAACTGTAGTACTGCCTGTAAGAATTTCTGTACTTGGGATCCCATATTCAGAAGGCAGTTAAGAAGGTTTCTCAAGAGAGAAGCTGTATCTTTCAAGATGAACCCTCCTCGACAAAAAGAGGAGCTGTGATGTTTCTGAGAATGGAGGGCTACTGTCGCCAATAGATCCTCAACTTTTTCCTAATGACAACTACTCTACAGAAGCTTACACAAAGATGTGACTGATCGGCTACCCTGGGACAACAAATGAAAGAGTTCTTTCCTCAAGCTGAGAGAAAGTCTCTGTCACGCTCCAGTTCTAAAAACATCTGATTGTGAAAAGATTTTTACTTTGTACTGTTGTGAAAGTAATGGTTGCACCATGTTTGTGTTAATACAGACCCATGGCAATTCTAAAAACCAGTGGTGTACTTCTCTGCAGCGCGTGATTAAACAAAGAAGACTAGCTTAAGTTGACCAAAGTGTTGCAGTACTCAAATTAGTTCTGTCACGGGCACCTTGTTGGTGTATTCATGAAGCCCTCACCCACCAACCTAGTTGGTGGCATGCTTCATCATCGGGCCCACCCAGTGACACCTAGTATGTCCCGGGTGTGCTACGACGCCTGATTACAGCGGAGCTGGTATATTGCTGAGAGTGCAGTGAGGTTGGGTGGGTTGTGATTTAAAACGGCTTGGTGGTGGTCCCAGTACCCGAGGGTAAATTAAATTTTAATAACTGGGCCGTCACCAGCGGTTAAAAGTAAGGCTACAGGACGCGTGAGGGTGGCGAGTTACTGCCCCCTGCGTCCTTCAGATGGTCGACATGTTTCAGCCAGTGCCTTAGAGTATTCTGGCTTTCCTCAGGACCGTTTTTTAAAAAGGTGTGGTGAAATAAAACAGACTTAGTGTTGTGGTACAGACTATGTGATACACTCACTAAGGCGTTTTTCTATATGTGAGAGGGGGATTCCCTTCTCATGCATACCTGTACAAACAAACATTAAGAACAAGGACAAAACATTTACAGAGAGAGTCAGTAGTCAATTTAGACATATGGTCAACAATGCTTTGGTGGCCGGATCTATAGTGCAAGGTGAGAGGACTATAGTCGGCTAGGTGTGATGGTACTGGTGGTGCCATCAGAGTGAAAATACGCGACTAATTAGGAGCGTGGTGTGGCTAAAACACGGAAATCACACTGAGAGGAGTTGACTTAGTGTGGCAGGGTGAAAGAAAATTGTTCTTACGCTTTGGGTTATTAGCCAAGGCTTCCTGGAGGGAAGCGGTAAGGGGATGACCCTATGGGAGAAAAAGAGATAGGCTGTAGGGGTTAGGGACCTGTGAGGAAAGAAGCGCTTACCCAGTTTGTTGTTTGGAAGCTTGTCAGGTTTGTGATACTCACAGTCTTTCTGGTCAGTGCACTTGACCCAATAGCCACAGCGTTGCCTAACAGCGGTGGCTGCAGTTGGTATCAGCATTGAGCAATGTGAGGGCATTTTAATGTGGTACGCCCTTAGAGTTATGGTTTCCCATTCTATTGAGATCTTACTCACCCACACACAGATACAACACATTACTCATAGCAGGCTAACTTTTTATGAGCAGTTGATTCTTTCTGCGGAAAACATCACTCTGCAAAGGTGCACCTGTCTCAACCCTGCCACACTGTTCCCTTTGCATATGTCTGATGAAGATGATGATGGGGTTAACCATGGCTGCCCGGTGTTACAGAATTGTGTAGCAAGACCCGACATTTGAGACATTTATTTAGAAGAGCCCGATTGTATATTGTTTATGGATGGCTCTTGTTTAAGCAATGGATGAGGAATGCTGGGTACTGCTTTTGTTGTGTGGTAGGTAGAAAAGCTTTATTCGATTCCACAAGCTTATAAAATCGTAAAAGTGACATTTCATACACAAGTTAAAGCAGTTCCATAAATTACAATTAGTGCTGAGCATAAAAGTGTTTAAGAACTTTTTTAAAAAACTTTTATTATACCAACACAGTACATATCACTCAGAAGTTGTAAAAACAGTAGGGCAGGACGGCAGTGACGCCATGTTCCCTGATTTAACCATCTAGCCCTTTCCGCCGAGTAAAATTTGCAGAAGAATAACACGTGCAATGTAGATTGGCCGGATAGGTTGTCACACGGACATTTACAGAGGATTCTGCACCAGTCATTAGTTTTAGGAAATGTAATTAATCGAAAAAAGTAATCAAATCTAAATCTGGTCAGGATAAACCTATCAAACCACTCTTGCCACCAGACCAGGTATGGTTGAATTGAAGGTGAGGTCAAGGTAAGTTGGTGTTGTATTACCGTTTTCTTGTTTATCTCCACTCCTAGTCTTAAGGATTCAAAGTGGTACCAGCAGAGGACCTGTAGGTCCTTCCTGGATATATTGACTAAGGAGGCAGGGTTATCGTAAAACTCGGGTCTCCCCAGGTCATTGGTGAGGTTGCGGATGTACTTCAAGCATGGGATCTTTGTGGCCTGGTGTAAGCCCAACGAGTCTCCGATGATTTCCCTGTTTAGAATTAGATCTGTTGAGGTCCATACTCTGTGCCATAGCAGTAAGGGTTGCATACTAATTAAGTCACTTATGTGTCGTACCCCCAGCTCGGAATGAAGATTAAAACAGATGTGCTTTGAGGAGTGGCTAAAACAAACCTTAAAAATGCATTTTATACCCTTTGAATGGGTGATATATCAGAGACTCCCCATACGCCTGCTCCATATACAGCTACACTGATACACTTAGCCTTATATATTTTCAATAGGATTTCCGACGGCCTTTTGCCCATCTTTATAGCGAATAACATTAATGCTGCTGTTGCTCTTCTAAACATCAGTCAAACGCAGTCAAAGGCCGTAGTAACGTCTACAAAAACTGCAAACAGTTTACTGTTCTTGGCCTGAGTATATTTTCCATGTAATATGGAAAAATTTAGCACCTGTTCTACTGTGCCCCGTCCCTCCCTGAATCCATATTGACCGGGCTTAAGACATTATTGTCTTCTGCCCTGAGTTGAAGGCGGTTCAAAATGACCCTGCCTGCAACTTTCATAAATGAGTCGAGCAGGGATATGGGGCGGTAGCACGCAGGGTTGTCTCGATCCCCTTTTTTAAAAATGGGGATGATTATCGACTCAGACCAGGATTTGATGAAACCCTTCTCGCAGCTTGCTTCAAGGACTCGGGTTAATAGAGGGGACCAGAGCTCAATTGAGTGTTTGTATAGATCGATCGGAATCCCATCTGGGCCTGGCGCTTTGCCTCCCTTGCTATCTTTTATAGCAGCCAGTACTTCTTCATTTGTAAAGTTAATGTGAATAGGTGCAAATTTTTCCCGACCCTCCTGGGCGGCAGGACCAGTAGCAACTATTTTATCTGTACCCCCTGGATTGTACACTTCTGAGAAGAAGTCAATCCATGAGTCTACCGGGATAGCTACCTCCATTCTTGGGCCATCCCCTACTCTGAAGAATGGTGCCTTTACAGCTACCCAAAAAGGGAGCCATCCCTCATCATGAGGCTTCATGCAAGTTAGTCCAGGCCTGTTCTTTAATTTCCTTCTTGCGCTTCTTTTCTTGCTAGGTTATAATCCTTCCTGAGCCTCCTGACTTCCTCACTGTTCCTCTGGGAACTTTGCAGGGCCATTTTTAAGAGGGAATGGGCCTTGGCGGAGTTAGAGTCGAACCATCCATGTTTTTCGGGCTTCTTGGCTCTACAATGGCGGGTCAAGGTTTTTGGGATTATCCTACAGATATCAGAGAAGGAACCCAGTATGTCAGAATAAGTTGAGTCTTCTTGCAGACACTTTACTATTGGGATTTTTGCGTGAATCATAATATCTAGGTTTGTGGCCCCAGGGTCGCTCTTTGCCCAGCTCAGGGAATATCCATTCTGTCTGGCCAGCACACACCCTTGAGCCAAGGCTTAGCTCTCAACCAGGGAGCTTGTCTTTTTATAAGGAAATGAAATATTAATGCTAAGTGGAAGGTGATCGCTAATCCCAATTGGGTGGGTGATAAAATCCGCAACCCATGATTCATAGCAATTTGAGAGAATAATGAAGTTGAGCAAAGTGCTGTGACCTCCACATACGAACCTTGGACTAAAATCGACAAGTTATATGTTGCCATGACCTCATTTGAGCTTTCTCCCCCGTTAGCCTGAGAAAAATGGAGCTGGTGAACCACATCTGTGACCTCCCCGTTGCCACATCCGCACAAGGACTGTTGGCAGAGGTTAGTGTTAAAAATTCCCCCCCCCCCATACAAAGATAGTGTCCTTCCCTGGGTTATTACTTAGACTCTTAAGTTCCTTGTTGAGATCTTGTGACAGGTCAGTAAGAAAGCCCTTCTCCGTATTATCATACATGTTTATGATGACTATATCAACTAGTGGGGACACTTTGATGACAACAATCTGATAACTACTTCACGATTTCACCATGTTTATCCCCACTGCCCCCAAAAGATTGGTAACATACACACAAGTTCCCCCTTTATGTCTCCCAGGCTTGATCGGCCCGCTGGGACGTTAAATGTTCTGAAACCATCAAAGTGAATTTCGTTCAAAGTCCATGTCTCCTGCAGGCATATGACATCAAAGTTCTAAATAAAGTCTTCCCATTCAGGGTTATTGATCTTGGATTGTAGACCAGCTATATTCCGGAAGGCTACCCTCGCCCGTCCCTGGACATGCGGAGATTCAGTACCACAAAGTGCGGCACGCCCTGTCCCAGCTTCCTCCCCTCTTAACTCCCTGGGTGCTGAAATATTGCTCACTAGGATTTCATTCATGGTTGAATCGAGTTGGGGTAGACTATTCAATTCTACATATTGTATCTGTACTCCCCTGATCGTGCTCATGTTGTCGCCATCGGGGGTCAAAATAGGGCCTAGTAGAGGAGGGACTTTGAGAGGGGTATTCTTCACTTCATATATAATATCGCCCCCTTGTGCATGATCTTCCAGGCTTGGTGGGGCAGGGTAACCAATGGTGATTTTATGTTTTCGAGGAACCCTATCTAGTGGATGTCAATCCACGTCCTCTAACGAATGTAGGGGGCCGTACCTTTTTGATACCTCCAGGTTATACCTCATAGGATGATTGTGGGGATGACTTCTTAAAGGGATGTTATATCTGTTGATCGTTTTAGGTTGATAGAAAAAATCTAGAGGGAGCACGTTTATCCCCTCGGCCCATCCACTGTTTGCGCCTAGATGATTCAGGATTTCTTGTACCAGGGGGGGTGAGGCACGAGTTAACACAATACAGTCCCCGCCCATGGATTTTCTGGATGATCCGAGCCACCTCACTCGTCTTACCATTTTAAATGAGTAGAACATTCCTTGGGTTAAGAACGTCTTCTGCCCTCAAAAATGAATCGCTTTATTCCTTAACGTCTCCCAGTTTTCCCTCTCGCCCTCACCCTCCTCCAGTTGAGGGACATTGGCCAAAACCAAGGTGTAAGGGGCTGCAGCCGGGGGGAGGTTCAAGATGGGCAGAGTGTTAATTTGGACCTGATGCAAGGTTTGGTGCCTTCAATGTTGTTGCGGTTGTCTATAGCTGGCGAATGGTTTCTTTGGCCGCTCTTTGAACAATTGCCGGGCACGGGGGTGATCAATAGGGAGCTGGCTAAGTTGGCTGGGCTGTGAGGGGGGTGATCAGTAGGCAGCTGGCTAAGTTGACTAGGCTGTGAGTTATTAACCCTGCCCGGGAGGGCCTGTTTACTACATTCATCCTTTCGGTGACCAATAAGAATAGACAAGTTAGACTCAATTAAACCCATTCTATTTCCCATTGTAACTATATCTTCCTTAACAAACATAGTGAGATCCATAATGGATTTCACGATCTCGCCAAGTTCTGGTTTTTTTTATCCTTTACAAGAACACTGATTATTGCCGCTTTTGTACATGCTTTGCTTCTATTTTTTGTCACCCTATTGGCAACCCCCTCCTTGCTGGTCGATGCTCTACTATTAGTCTTTAGCCCATTAGGTGTTGGTGGCACTTCATGGATCTGGGGGGGTAATGCAGTGAGGGGAGGTTTCTTTGATACACAGGCTGTTTTGTGGGGGGGAAGTTATAAATCATTTACAGAGATCTCGTTGCTACCCTGCTGAACACACTCATTACGTGGGTTGGTCGGAGATTTGTTTGGGAGAGTAGTTACTATTACATCATTTAGTTCAGCAGAAGGAGAGTCATTTATGATTGTTGCTGTCAAACTAGACGAGCCTATTTTAAGTTTCTCTTCTACATTGGAGATCTGTTTCTCTATGGCTCCTACAGCTCCCGTCAAGTACTGCAATACGGAAGTGCTGGGTTCTCTAGTACTGGGTTCTCTGGTCTTGGTCGTTTTGGAGCCCGGTGGACTGGAGTGTAACTTTCTTGTCCCCATTTTATGAATAGCAGGTACGTGTCGATTGTCCCTGGTTCAGTAAGGGGGATCAATACAGCTTCAGTAAGCAATAGGTTGAGTATAGTCAGACACCTATGCTAAAGCCCCGCATAAGCAGCTATCTATACTTTACCGATGTGATGGGGCACGCAGTGACACTTGATTCAAGTACCGGTTAGCTCTAAATCCAGTAGCCAGTAAACAAATAATGCCCTCTTGGTATTGTTCACGTTTCCCAGTTCTAGTATCAGTTATTAGTATCTGAAGAAATACAAGTCAGATGATACTGGGGGCTTTGGACAACAAACAAAGTTTGAAACGGAGTAAATGTTACCAGTAATTTCAGGTGTGCAGGCGGTTCCGCTTCAAGGTAAAGAGGCCAAGAGACCTAGCACAGCCCAGCCTCCTTCGGCCTATGACGGGCGCGGATGGGCCTGCCGTTGGTGCTCGCGCGTCCCACGCCGCGGGAGGTGCCGCATTCTTTTGAGCGCCTCCGGGCGCTTGTCGATGGCGTGCTGGTGCGCGCCCCCTATGCACCCTGGGAGTTGTAGTGAGGCTCCCCGTTCGATATGGATGACGGCGAGGCTGGAAGTCGCCGCTGCACTCCGCGGTATTCCCGGGACCTTGTGGCTGCAGGTAAGGCTTCTCATTTAAGTGGAGTGAAAGTCAGCGTCCCTCGCCGCGGGAGTTGCCGCGTTCTTTTGAGCGCCTCCGGGTGCTTGTCGATGGCGTGCTGGTGCGCGCCCCCCTATGTACCCTGGGAGTTGTAGTCAGGCTCCCTGTGCAATATGGATGACAGCGAGGCTGGAAGTCGCGGCTGCACTCCGCGGTATCCCCGGGACCTTGTGGCTGCAGGTAAGGCTTATCATTCAAGTGAAGAGAAAGTCAGCGTCCCGCGCCGCGGGAGGAGCCACGTTCTTTTGAGCGCCTCCGGGCGCTTGTTGGTGGCGTGCTGGTGCGCGCCCCCTATGCACCCTGGGAGTTGTAGTGAGGCTCCCCGTGCGATATGGATGACGGCGAGGCTGGAAGTCACAGCTGCACTCCATGGTATCCCGGGGGCGTTGTGGCTGCAGGTAAGGCTTCTCGTTCAAGTGGAGTTAAAGTCAGCGTTGTGTGCACTTTAGTGAGTGTAGTGGAAGCCTCCTATTTGTGCAATGTAACCTCCTCTCAGGTGACTGAACTGGTGACTCTTTCTCAAGCTTGCTGTGTCTCTAACAATTTGAGAGTTAATTTCTAAACTGATAGCCAGTAGGGTTTGACTTGGTCTCAGTTTCAGGCAGTTAAGGAGCCAAAGGATTTTCATGACCTCCCCTGGCATCGCAATCCATAATGGGAATTTATGTTAGGGTTTTGGTAGAGGCATTGCAGTTGCCGGCTTAAATAGCAGTAGAAACATGTACAGCACCCAACAGTAGATTTGATCTTGTAACTGCTGAAAACTGCTATGCGAATGAGATGAATCAATGCTGTGCTCCTGAGTCTTGCACAGTGAATAGAGATCATTCAGATGAATCAAAAAATGATGTTACTATGAGCCTTTTGTTGAATGTTGCTGCTTCGTGTCAGGACATCAAAGGTTTACAAGAGAAAGTCCCAAAAAATGGACAGGAGAGGTGTGTGACAGCAGGGTGTATAGAGAATCAGGATGAGATTTGAGTTTCAAGAGGTGGGATACCCAACCTTCCAGAATCTAGTTTTCCCCAATGACCAGGCATTTCCATGGCCCCAAACATATTGGAAGAGATGTGGTACGTCTCTTCAAAACCCATTATTTGACCATCCGTTCCATGTCATTGCAGAGAATCTGTGCCAGCAATGTGTTACCTGCCAGTAGTTAAATGCAGGCAGGAGGACAGTTGTTACAATCAGCCATAAATAAAAATCAGGTGGTCCCTTCAATTGCATATAACTCAAATGTATTGAGATGCTTGTGTTCAATAGACTATGTGATATCCTGGTGGTAGTGTGTATCTTTTTCTGTTGGGTGGAAGCATTCCCGGCTAAGAGGAGTGACAGTCTCACTGTGGCCAAGCTGTTATTGAGGGAATCGATTACTAATTTCAGCTTATAGGTTTCTCTAGAGTCAGATCATGGGACACAGTTCAATAATCAGATGATGAGGATGTTGTGTGTAGCCCAACAAGAGGATCAGAGATTCCATTGTAGTTACTGGCCTGAAGTGTCTGGGAATGTCAAACAGATCAATGTGATGCTGAAGTCTTTTCTTGCCAAAGTATGTGCAGCCACACTACTCAAGTGGCAGGAAGCCCTCCCCTTGAGTCTCCGAAGCAACCAAGATCAGAGGACAGAACTGTTCCCCCATGAGATCCTAATGGAGAGAGCCATGCGACTTACCACCATGCCTGCAGTTGCCCTTGTGGATATTACAGATGATATAGTTTGCAACTACAGCAAACGACTGGCTGATGTGGTGTGTTTGATCTCTCACCAGGTTGAATTGGCTACTCCCCTTTCAAGTGCCTTCACTTCAGTCCAGGCAATTGTGTCCTGGTGAAGAAACACATCAGGAAAAGCAGTTTGGAGCCTCACTGGCATTGCCCCTTCAAGTCACCATTGTAAAAATGTAAATTGATACTTGTATAGCCCACTACTCACCCGCAAGGGTCTCAAGGCGCTTGTACGAATACCACTGTGGAACCCGTCCTGGCTTTCCCTGTGAAGCGTCCACTCCTGGGCACCCCCAGGGTGAAGGCCAGGCATCCTTAGCGTTGTGGGGGCCGTTGTGGAGATTAAGCAAGCTATTGCCCAGAGTTGCAGAGTGGGACTCCATGATTAGAATAGGCACCGAGGCCAGAATTATCAGGTCCGTGGAATTTTGAGCCCAAGACCCGCCGAGGCGGGGAATTGAACCCTGGTCCCGGGCTAGACCTCTGCATCAGGGTATGTAACATATGATGTGATGCACACGGATAAGTGGTAAATTGTCCACCACATAAATAATAGTTATTAACTGATTTGCGACTCCCTGTAAAACGTATTGATTACAATGATAGACATCTGCATGGAACTGCATTTGCAATGTGCCTGCATAGCAACACCTCTTCTTTAAACAAGACCAGAGGCCACAAACAGAGGCACATTGTGAAAGAGACATCAGAGAGTGCAGGCTGGAGTCTGGGGGGTTACAGTGTGCGCCTCCCAATGTTTGCAGCCTGGATAAGTAGAGTGTGAGATGGCAACATTTGATAGTTTACAATTTGTGACTCTTTATCCCCTGCCCTTGGCAGGGACGAACCAGTCCACAATTTGCAACCACAAAAACAGTTGCAAATCATGTTCTTCCAAATCACAGGAACTTCGTTTGGTCGCCCTCTTCTTTGCTTCTCACAAGGGTGTCCGATGTCCATTTTGTTATGTTTTATGTAATAGTTTAGTTTTAATCAGCTCCTAGCAACAAGGTTCTACTGTTGGAATCCGGTATGTGGAGTCCAGCAGAGAAGCTTGGCTGAGGAGCTGAGAGGTTGGCTCTGGGGGTCGCTTCACATAATCTTCATTAAATGTTCTTTTCAATTTGAATTGGCTCCTGTATTTACAAAAATGGCGACGAGGATGGGATGGAGTTTATGAAGAGAAACATCTGGAGCCAATGAGAAGATTACAGCGAGTCAAAATAATTATTTCTCATATTTATGGATCAAAAGGAATAATTAGCAAGGAAGACCCCCAGATTAATCAACTACTATCATTTAAGGTCAGTGATGGATATCTGATGCCTTTTTAAAAAAAAATCAGCAACCTTTGCGATACTTGAAGGAATAATGAGGTTGTTATGATTTCAAAATCTGTACCTGAACATTGTTACTGGAGTGGATTGCATGATAGATTCACTGGAGCTGTGATAGTTTTGTATCCACGGAGGTCGGTTTTGTATGTCAGGACTGCTGTCTGCTGCAGTGGAACTTTCAATTTTCACTTGTTGTGATTCGGAAATTTCCGTGTAACCTTGTTTTGTTGGCAAGAATTCTTCTGAATCCACGTTGAGAGGTGCACGAGATGCGGCGCGGGACATAAGGCACGGAGCTGTTACCAAGCAACGCTAACTACGTAAGGAAACGTGCGAGTGCGAGGTGGAAGACGTACGCTGACAAAATCTGCAACCAATGAATGACGCGTGTGTGTGCATGCGCAGTATATGCAGACAATTTCATCTATAAACATTCTAAGTTGAGCTATGTTTACCGGCAGCTTAGCAACCAACGCGGAAGCGGCGAGAACTTGTGGATCAAGTGACCCAATTGACACGTTATCATTGTTTTGATGACACAGTCTGTCGTAACTCTGCACTACGATCGCTCTTAAGTGTGCGGTAGGAATTGCGGGTGAATTTACATTTTTTACCGCATTTTGGACAAGGTGTACACATGGACGTCGAGTAATTGTTAAGTATCTGATTGACACATTGTAATGAAACGCCATAGTTATCACTAATGTAGTTGTTATACAAGTCAAGGGGAAGTGGTTATAATAGAAGCATCATCATTTTTGTGTGGCTGTGTGTATGTGCAGTGTGGATGAAGCAATATATGTGTTAAATTAGTGAAGGTTTTAGGAATATTTTGAAGCAATATATGTGTTAAATTAGTGAAGGTTTTAGGTGATATTTACAGTCACATTCTTTTAAGTGAATACAATATTATAATTATTTACCTTGTTTAAAAACTGCATAGATAAAACTATGGCTACACAGTCTTCTATTCCTACTCCACCTACATTTCTTCCTGAACTTGGTTCCCCTTGTATTGATTGGGAGGATTGGAAAGAGGCTTTTACCACTTACCTTGAAGCAATTGGTGGTGATGTGTTCATTGCTAAAAGAAAATTTAGCAATTTTAAAAGTTTGTTTAGGTGTTGAGGGTAGAAATGTTTTAAAGACTTTACCAAATTTTCAACCAAATATTGCTAATGGTGAGAATTTATCTGATGAGGAAGAGGAAGATGTGTATGAGATGGCTTTAAATGCCTTAGCTGAAAATTTTGGGGAAAAAATAAGCATAGTTGTAGAGAGACACAAATGTTTCTCTCGATCACAGAAACAAGGAGAGAAGATAGAACATATGTAGCAGCTTTGAGAAAATTATCTATAACATGCAGGTTTAAGGATTTGAGAGATGAAATTATTAGAGATCAGCTTATAAATAGAATGAATAATAAGAAAATCCAAGAAAATCTATTAGATCTAAAGGATCCATCATTAGAAAAATCTACTGAGATCGCTAGACGTATTGAGAATACTTCTCGGTATGTAAAGGAATTCTCAAAAAATAGTCCAAAGACTAAAGCTTAGTCATGCAAAGTGTGTACATTGAATTCTAATGCAAAACAATTAGTCAAAACTAATAAGAATGAAAAGGGTGGAATGGAAAAAAAATAGAAGTGAATTATAAAATAAACTGCTACAGATGTGGTAGTAACATACATGGTGCTGAAGCTATACAATGTCTTGCTGTAAGAAGTTGTTGAGAAAAACTGTAAACAATATTGATGAAGTTAAAACTGTGCATGTAAGAAGTGAACTGGATATTGAAGAAGAAAGTGACATTGAAGTAATGGTAATAGAAAGTGTAAACACACTACATAACAATACCACAGAGATTTATAATCCACCCAAATGTGTGGTGTACATCAATAAGTATGAAGTGCATATGTGGGCGGATTTGTGTTCCCCATTTACCTTAATAGATAAAGACCATTGGAAAAGTTTAGGGTCTATTCCTTTGATTCCCACCGATGTAGAACCACTTAGTTATTGCAGTGTTAAATTACCAATTTTGGGTTATATTAATGCCAATATACAATTCAAGGACCGTTCTATTATTGCCAACATTTATGTGGTAGAATCGGGTAGGAATCTGCTAGGGTGGAAGGAACAAAAAGGTTTGGGCATTATTTTAAATTCTAACCATCCACTACAAGTATTATTAACAAATTGTGTTGGGGATAATAAATGGGTGAAGGATTTCCCCAATTTGGTCAAGGATGAATTAGGATGTTTAAAGGGGTTTCAACATCAAATAATTGTCAAGAAAGATTCCAAACCTAAGGTGCCCAAAGTACAAAACGTACCCATGGCATTAAGAGGAAAATTGAAAGACCAATTGGAAAGGTTGTGCAATGAAAAAATGATTGAACCAATAGAAGCATCTGATTGGTTAAGTCCGATAGTGATCGCGCACAAACCCAATGGAAAAATCCAAATGTGTGTGGATTTGAGGGACTTAAATGATTGTATTTGGGTGAATAGATATCCTTTACCCCGAATTAATGAAATGTTGTCATGTGTTGAGGGTGGTAAATATTTCACTACATTTGATTTGTCAAGTGCTCATCACCAAGTACGTTTGCACACAGATTCTAAGCATTTAACATCCTTCATTACACCAGAGGGTGCATTTCAATTTATAAGGATGCCATTCGGTCTAGCCTCAGCATCTGATGTATTTCAAAGGATAATGCAAAATATATTAAAGGATGTTAAGAATGCGTTGGTATTTCAGGATGATGTATTAGTTTGGGGAAAGGATGAGTTTCAACATAATGATGTGCTGAGAATGGTATTGAAGAAACTTGAATTGGCAGGCCTCACAATAAGTCTGAACAAATGTAGATTTTGTCAACACGAAGTTGAATACCTAGGGCATACGTCATCACAAAAAGGAATAAAACCCAAATTGAATTTAGTGGAAGATCTAGAGAAGGCTCCATCACCTGTAGCCAAGGATCAGCTGAGATCGTATCTAGGTTTAGCTGAATATTATGCGAAATTCGTCCATCATTTCTCTGACAGTTCAACCCTTACGCAACATAATGAAAAAAGGTGTACATTTTAAATGGTCGGATGAACGTCTGGATGCTTTTGTTTCATTAAGAAAGCAGTAGCCAATGCCACCACATTAGAATATTTTAATCCGCAGAATAAATCTATCATAGTAACTGACGGAAGTAGATATGGTTTAGGGGCTGTGTTGATGCAAGAGTATGATGGTAAGGAAAATGTAATAGCTTTTGCATCGCGCACACTTAAGGATGCTAAACCTTCCTATTCCACTATGAAGAAGGAAGTGTTAGCTTGTTGGTGGGGGTGTACAAAATGTTTGTGTTATGTGTGGGGAACAAAATTTGAACTTCGCACAGATCACCGTCCATTGTTGGATCTTTTTACTACATCAGGAGCAGGTAGAGCCACGCCACGAATTGCAAAATGGTTGTATAGGTTACAGGATTACTCTTCTGATTTAAAGTATGTGCCTGAAATAAAGAACATCAATGCCGATTGTATGTCACGGTTACCTGTAGATGGTAAATACGAAGAAAGCAATGAGGATGACGATTTATTAATTGCTAGCATTGAAGACTGTCATAAGGCCATTAGTGAAAATGATTGGAGAGAGACAATTGATTTTGATAAATCATTAGTAAAGGTAAAGAAAGAATTGCCTTTGGTAAAAAGTGGTAAACTAGATGATGACATTGCAATGTATAAGGATGTATGGGAAGAACTATCAGTTGTAGATGGAATAATAAGAAGAAGTGAAAAAATAGTAGTACCAATGTCGTTAAGAGAAAAATTGATGGGTTTGTTGCATGAAGGTCATGGAGGAATGTCAGCAGTCAAAAGTAAAGCTAGGATGGATTTTTGGTGGCCGAATATGGACAGAGACATAGCGAGATTTGTGAGAGAGTGCATATCATGTACTTGTAGCAATAAGTCTCACATTTTAAGAAATTCTCCCATCACGCCCATGAGTTTGCCTGATAAAGCATGGGAAAGACTTAGAATTGATATTTGTGGCCCGTTTGAAGGTTTGGGTTCAGTTGAGAAGTATGCATTGGTAATGATGGATTATTATTCTAAATGGCCTGAGGTGGCTTTTGTAACTAATGTGAAAACTAGCAGTGTCATCGCTTTTTGTGAGGAAATTTTTGGAAGAGAAGGTTGTCCAGCAGAAATTTTATCAGTCCACAGTTTATTTATCATGAGTTTGGTGATTTCTTGAAGAAATGGGGTGTCAGGCATCTAAGGACACCAGTGTACCACCCAAGGGGAAATGGTTTGGTTGAGCGCTTCAACCGAGTTTTTGGAGAACATATTCAATTAGCTACATCTATGAATAAGTGTTGGAGAACCCAAATAAAAAAATGTTGTGGAATTATAGGACTACTCCGAAGTCAGTAACTGGAGAAACCCCATTTTGTCTTCTCAAGGGGAGAGTTTCTTGTACTGCTGCTGTACCTGCTTGGATGGGTAGAAGTGGTAGGAAATGTGTGAAAGAAGACGAAATACTTGAAAATGTAGAACAATATCAAAATAAATATCAAACAAGATATAATGATAGAGTTAGCAAGGTTCAAAGAATCATTAATGAGGGAGATTTTATTAGAGTATGTTCTGATACTTATGTAAGGAAAGGTAACTCTAAATTGTCTAATCCGAAGAAGGTCTTAGAAGTAAAAGGTAATTCAATAAAAAACATTGGATGGAAAGTGGTGGAACATTTGCAAAGTGGTTAAATGTAATGATGCTAAATTAAGATTTTGGTTTAATGAAAACTCTGAGAATATGAATGATGACTTGGATAACAGTACAAAAACTCCAAGTACACGTCCAAAAGTAAGACCTAAGAAATATGATGATTACGGTTGTTCTTAACATGTTTTGTGTATAAAGGGAGATGTGTTATGTTTTATGTAATAGTTTAGTTTCTATCAGCTCCTAGCAACAAGGTTCTACTGTTGGAATCCGGTATGTGGAGTCCAGCAGAGAAGCTTGGCCGAGGAGCTGAGAGGTTGGCTCTGGGGGTCGCTTCACATAATCTTCATTAAATGTTCTTTTCAATTTTAATTGGCTCCTGTATTTACAAAACATTTCAATTGAAAAGGAAGCTTAGTGCATTTTAAGTTTTATTTGGTGACTTTATGTAGCACGAATTCATCCAACGGAAAGTAGAGCACATGAGAAACAGTTTATATTATAATTTTGTAAGGCACGGGGAGATCCAGTGATTTGCCCAGAATCACTGTCTGTTGAGTCGAGGCCGGTACTCGAACCGGGTTTTCCAGCGCCAAAATTACTGGCTATGACGGTCAGGCCACATCCCTTAACCACTGCACTGGTTTTGCACTCACAAGGCTTCATGAGGCTTCATGAATCATGCCTAAATTGTTATTTTGAAATGGTGCGGTTGAGCTGAGTGAGCATCCTTACAAAAGTGTATTGGGCAGGGCAGCCGCCCTCAGGATACACTGGTCTCTGCTGTATCCCGTTGTGCTACCGCTTACCTCTCTGACCGCCGCCATTTTCAGCTCAGTGTGAGACTGGCCTCTTCCCAAAGAGAGTCCACAGCAGTTGCATATAAAAAGGCTTCTCAACTGCGTGTCTCTATTTAGAAACAGAAACATGAGCCTTTATGTGAACAGAGGGACAATGGGAAGAATGAGAATGACCCAGCCAGGCATGACAAGTAATAAAAAAAGGGTACAGCGACAGGAACTTTACTTAATCGAGTGTGCGGGTCTCAATGCAGACCTGCATTTGATGTTCACAAGCTTCTGTTAACCAATTAACCATTTCACTTGAGGAATAATACACCTGGAGAAGTTACTCTTTTCAGGCTTTTGGCACCCCAGTGAGAATAATTAACTACAAACTGTCTGTGGGGATTTGTTTTGCTTGGGTAATTTGTGTTTTGGGCGCCTGTTCTGTAGTTAGAGTGACCAGGCGTACCGGATTTCCCCGGACTGTCCCTGTTTTCCGAGGACTGTCCAGGCGTCGCGACACTTTTCTTAGTTTTAAATACATGTCCCGATTTTTGGGACAAAGGTCAGGTCATTCTGCAAAGCAGAATGGAAAGATATGCTCTTCTTTCGCAGGGGCCTCTGCAGTCTCTCAAATAACGAAAGTAATGCATCTGTTTCTGTCAGGCAGCAAACAAGGCGGTATACTGGATGTTATCAGCAGAGGAGAGACAGACTGAGAAGGAGAGCAGGTGTGCGCAGGGGGAGGTCCTGCCATACCTTATGTTATGATGATATAACACACACACACACACACACATATATATATATATATATATATATATATATATATATATATATATATATATATATATATATATATATATATATATATATATATAGATAATATAAATACATATATACAACATATTTATTTTATTAATTTTTACAAGCCCACGCAAAAAAAACGGGACAGGCCAGATATAGAATTAAGACTAAAGGCTTTAGTCCTACTTTTATGTTTGGCCACTTCCGGTTTTTGCTTCTGAAAATCTGGGCCTCCTACCCGTAGTGGCCCAAAACGCTTTCATATAAATAATAAAATGTCTCGTTTTTGAAAGAGGGTCAGGTGATTGAGGAAACCATTTGCATCCTTAATCTTCCACCGGTCCCCTTCCTAGCAGGCCCGGTTCTAGCATGATCCTTGGCCCGAGCAGTAAATCTGCCACCGATGTACAACACCAATAAAAAATGTTCAGATAACTGGTGATTTATGATCCTGCTGCAGAGCAACCATTTGTAAATGAAGATAAACTGAATTTTATGGGGATGGCTCAGTGGGTTACTGCCTTTGTTACAGATATCCTTGTGTTACTTGCAGTTCAGACGTTACTATCCTAACATAGGACAGTGACTTATGAACTTTCATCAAAGAGTTGCATACAAACTTCGCTTTTTTGAGTTGCGATATAGTTAGAACGTCTCCAGTCCTTCATCATTCTAATGTTGCTAAAAAGAGTTTGTTTGAGCAGTTATATATTTTTATCAGTAAAGCAACCCCCAAACACTGGAGTAATCTTTAAATCCTGAGTTTGTGCTTCTCCAGACCAAACCCTTGGAAAATATATTGCCCACCAGTATGGATGACATGTGATTTCTACACCTTGTAATCCTCATTGGCTTTCGTGACATTCCCCGTAGACTGATTTATTGTCTCTGTATAGTGTGAGCTGTGATGTAACTTACTGTGACACCCTACCTACATTGATATGATTAGCGCTATACAACAAATGAAATGCATACAAGAGAGGGGCAACGGAGAAATGAGGGGCACTAGTGGAGTGTGGCAGTGAGGGAATCCGAGGAGGAGGTCACAGGTTGTGGGTGGAGCTATGGAGAGATGAGGGTTGCTGTTTGAGGGTGGCAGTGATGGAGTCAGAGGAGGAGGTCACGGGGTGGTGGGAACTACAGTGAGATGAGGACACTAGTGGAGGGTGGCAGTGAGGGAAGCCGAGGAGGAGGACACGGAGTGGGGGGAAGTACAGAGAGATTAGGGGCACTGGTGGAGGGTGGCATTGGGAGAATTCGAGGAGGAGGTCACGGGGTGGGGGTATCTACAGAGAGATGAGGGGCACAAGTGGAGTGTGGCAGTGAGGGAATCAGAGGAGGAGGTCATGGGGTGGGGGGAACTACAGAGAGATGAGGGGCACTAGTGGAGGGTGGCAGTGAGGGAATCAGAGGAGGAGGTAATAGGGTGGGGAGGGTGAGGGGTACTGGTGGAGGGTGGCAGTGAGGGAATCGGAGGAAGAGGTCATGGGGTTGGGGGAACTACGGAGAGATGAGCGGCGCTGGTGAAGTGTGGCAGTGAGGGAATCTGAGGAGGAGGTCATGTGGGGAGAGGGCTACAGAGAGATGAGAGGCACAAGTAGAGGGTGGCAGTGAAGTAAGCCGAGGAGGAGATCACAGGCTTGGAGGGGACTACAGAAAGATGAGAGGCACAAGTGCAGGGAGGCAATGAGGGAATCTGATGAGGGGGTCATGGGTTGGGGGAACTACAGAGAGATGAGGGGCACTAGTGGAGGGATGGCAGTGAGGGGATCCGAGGAGGTGGTCATGGGGTGGGGGAATGTACGGAGAGATGAGGGGCACTGGTGGAGGGTAGTAGTTAGGGAGTCTGAGAAGGAGGTCATGGGGGGCTACGGAGAGATGACGGGCACAGTTGGAGGGTGGTAGTAAAGTTATTTAGAAAGAGGTCATTGGTGGGGTGGCAAAAAAAGACTTTTGCATCAGCACTAAAGCTGACCCTGTCATGGCCTTCCTGTTTTCCTTTATTTAATTAACAGTCGGGTGATTAGGACAACTGTGGAACATTCCTTAATGTGCATGCTAATTTCATTTACTGCTATATTCAAGTTCAAGTTCAAGTTCAAAAGACCTTTATTCGAATTTGATAAAATTCATAAAAGTACCGAACACACCAAAGCACATATATACATATAATACAAAACAGTTAAATAAATAGAATTCCATAGTAACAAGACAATTCATACAGTGGTTAAGCAATAGATTTCATTATCTTATAAAGTTCTAGCAGTAGTATCTTTATGACTGATTCTGTTTTCAGGGGCTTTCCATAGTCTTACGTGCACGTATGGCTAGTCTTAAAAAAGTGCTAGTGCGAAATGTCAGTTCATCAGTGTCCAAGGTGAGCAACAGCATATAGGATTCCTGAAGTGTAAGAGGTCTGAATTTTCTAAAATATGGGGTTAAAAGCCATTTGGTATATCTCACATAAAATTTACAGAAAAACAGAAAGTGCAAATCATCTTGAGTGCTTATAATGTCACAAGGGCAGGGGGTAAGATCTGTATGATGTTGATACCCCAGAGGAAAAGACAGCAAAAATTTCACAGTTCCTGCCCTTAGACGAAACAGTAGGGATCGCTCCCAATTTGACATAGGGAGTGAGAGGTAGGGTGGCATGATTTGCATACAAAGACCATTACCAATGTATTTCTTGACCCCTGATTTCTGTGATTCAATTCCAAGCCGTTCATTGCGGTAAAGTGCATAAAGTGCCTTTTGGACCTCAAATTTGTCCTTTAATTCGATAGCCCTTGGCTCAGTAAACAAAATGCCTCTACCAATTTGGTTAAATGTTTTAAAAACTTCTTTAAACCAGGGGATCTGCATGCCATTTTCACAATTAAGGCAGTCCTTAATGATGTTTTGCGTAAGGACAGCAGCCTCATTCCTCCAGATTCTGATCCAGAAGAGTGCTGGTCTTGCTTTAATGAAGTCATTTATGAAGGGGAGGTTGAGTTCGTTATGGCAGATGAAATTAGAAGAGGAGATCGGTGCTCCCAGCAATTTTCTGCAAAAACGATTTTCCTCTCTTTGAATGCTAATGCTGCTGGCCGATCCCCAAACTTCGGCTCCATACGTGGCAACAGGGGAACACTGTAGTTTAAAATTTTTTACGATGGCTTTTGTGGCGCCGATTTTCTTTGGGCGGGGGAGACTCAGGACAGAATTGTTGGCTTTCGAGAACTTGCTCGTGGCGTGGGCCACATGCCCACTCCACGAGCCGTTCGCAGCGAAAACCAACCCCAGATAAGGGAACTTATGGACAGATTCTAGTTTATCTGTTCCAATTCGAATTGTGCTGAGTTTCCTTTTGCCCGGCCCACAGGACATAATAAAAGACTTTTTAAAATTAACTTTCAGATCCAGTCCCTCCATAAAATTTACAAAACTATGTACAAGCAGACGAAGAGCGTTAGGTGTACGTGCCATAAGGACAGCGTCGTCTGCATATAAAAGCACGGGTAGGGGGTTACCTAAAATAGTTGGGACATCAGGGGTAGCTTTCTTTAAACAGTTGGACAAACCATTGATATAAATGATAAACAGCAGGGGTGCTAAAACGCACCCCTGTCTCACCCCCCTCCCTATCTTAATGGCTCCCGATACCTCTCCGCCCATCCCAATACGTACCTGTGCTTTCAGGTCAGTATGGAGATAGGCTAAGAATCTAACAAGAGTGGCATCAAGACCATTGGACAGGAGAGTTAACCAAAGCTTAGATCTATTCACAAGATCGAATGCGGACGAAAGATCCATAAAAGCTAGGTAGGCGGGGGATGAGCGAGCAATGCAGTATTTGTCGATTATCAGTTTTAAATTTAAGCATTGCTCGACTGTTCCTACCCCGCTCCTGAACCCCATCTGGCAGGGATCTAAAAAGTCAGAATCAGACGCCCATTCCAGTACCCTGTTATAAATTATTCGTCCTAGTATTTTTAGAGTATTATCCAAGAGGGAAATGGGACGATAATTTGCTGGGTCTGATCTGTCTCCCTTTTTAGGTCTCGCCTGTCGATGCGCATGCGCATCGAGCAAGCGAGAGTATTGGGACTTATCCACTCTTTCCCCAACTTGCAAGGAATCGTGGCGATTCCTTGCAGTGCCCGTGACTTTTAAGCTCAATGCGCATGCGCATTGAGCTTAAAAGGGCGTGCACATGCCCCCAGCCGCCTGCCTTGCCTACTCTCCCGCCCCCTCACTTCTTGATTGCACGGCCGCTAGGCCGTGCCTCCCCTACTCTCCTACTCTCCTCCCCTCGCCGTCTGTTCCCGCACTCCTCCCACAGCCCCGCTCCGCCCCCTCCCCTGCCTGGTCGCGTCGCATTTCTCCTCCCCCCCAGCCGCCTGCCTTGTTTATATTTGTATTTAGTCATTTGCATCCTCAGTTTCTTGAAGAGTAACAACTTGCTAGTATGTAAAAAAACAAAAAAACGCTGCATACAATATTACAAGCGAAAACATAAGTATTATTTTTGACCCAGGATCTGTGACTGCGTTATCTTGCTGACGGGACTGCAAAACATGCAGTCTCTTGCGTCACTTCTTAGCCTCCATATGTCCAGGTCTTCTTGAGGAATATCGTCCTATAAGCACACCAACTGCGAAACGTACTAAACATTAGGTTTGACAGTCCCACTTGTGAACAAGTGCTTCGAAAACCAGTCAAAGGAGCACCTCGTCCCCACCAGTGCAAAGACTGGTAACCGGCGCAGGTCCACCCAAATGCACACAATATAGCCAGTCAGGGCTCCGAGTGCCACTGCCTTACCCACTACAAATTAACATGGAAGCCAAGCCGTTCCAAACGAACGCATACAAAAGCAGTATTTTCTTTCTGCCGCTCGCCAGTCAGACTGCAGCAGTACAGACCAGCCCCCTCCACCAAAGGCCACCCGAGAGGTATACATCTCATTAAGCGCACGCAATCACTTTGGCGGCAACACTTTGATGACCTCAGTGAGCCTCTTGGTGTAAACATCCAGCCCTTCCATGAGCCCTCACAGACTCCAGGTCTGCCCGCAAATGCCTTTGAAATGTCTCTCAAGGACTGTTCCCGCACTCCTCCCACAGCCCCGCTCCGCCCCCTCCCCTGCCTGGTCGCGTCGCATTTCTCCTCCCCCCCAGCCGCCTGCCTTGTTTATATTTGTATTTAGTCATTTGCATCCTCAGTTTCTTGAAGAGTAACAACTTGCTAGTATGTAAAAAAACAAAAAAACGGTGCATACAATATTACAAGCGAAAACATAAGTATTATTTTTGACCCAGGATCTGTGACTGCGTTATCTTGCTGACGGGACTGCAAAACATGCAGACTCTTGCGTCACTTCTTAGCCTCCATATGTCCAGGTCTTCTTGAGGAATATCGTCCTATAAGCACACCAACTGCGAAACGTACTAAACATTAGGTTCGACAGTCCCACTTGTGAACAAGTGCTTCGAAAACCAGTCAAAGGAGCAGCTCGTCCCCACCAGTGCAAAGACTGGTAACCGGCGCAGGTCCACCCAAATGCACACAATATAGCCAGTCAGGGCTCCGAGTGCCACTGCCTTACCCACTACAAATTAACATGGAAGCCAAGCCGTTCCAAACGAACGCATACAAAAGCAGTATTTTCTTTCTGCCGCTCGCCAGTCAGACTGCAGCAGTACAGACCAGCCCCCTCCACCAAAGGCCACCCGAGAGGTATACATCTCATTAAGCGCACGCAATCACTTTGGCGGCAACACTTTGATGACCTCAGTGAGCCTCTTGGTGTAAACATCCAGCCCTTCCATGAGCCCTCACAGAGTCCAGGTCTGCCCGCAAATGCCTTTGAAATGTCTCTCAAGGACTGTTCCCGCACTCCTCCCACAGCCCCGCTCCGCCCCCTCCCCTGCCTGGTCGCGTCGCATTTCTCCTCCCCCCCAGCCGCCTGCCTTGTTTATATTTGTATTTAGTCATTTGCATCCTCAGTTTCTTGAAGAGTAACAACTTGCTAGTATGTAAAAAAACAAAAAAACGGTGCATACAATATTACAAGCGAAAACATAAGTATTATTTTTGACCCAGGATCTGTGACTGCGTTATCTTGCTGACGGGACTGCAAAACATGCAGACTCTTGCGTCACTTCTTAGCCTCCATATGTCCAGGTCTTCTTGAGGAATATCGTCCTATAAGCACACCAACTGCGAAACGTACTAAACATTAGGTTCGACAGTCCCACTTGTGAACAAGTGCTTCGAAAACCAGTCAAAGGAGCAGCTCGTCCCCACCAGTGCAAAGACTGGTAACCGGCGCAGGTCCACCCAAATGCACACAATATAGCCAGTCAGGGCTCCGAGTGCCACTGCCTTACCCACTACAAATTAACATGGAAGCCAAGCCGTTCCAAACGAACGCATACAAAAGCAGTATTTTCTTTCTGCCGCTCGCCAGTCAGACTGCAGCAGTACAGACCAGCCCCCTCCACCAAAGGCCACCCGAGAGGTATACATCTCATTAAGCGCACGCAATCACTTTGGCGGCAACACTTTGATGACCTCAGTGAGCCTCTTGGTGTAAACATCCAGCCCTTCCATGAGCCCTCACAGAGTCCAGGTCTGCCCGCAAATGCCTTTGAAATGTCTCTCAAGGACTGTTCCCGCACTCCTCCCACAGCCCCGCTCCGCCCCCTCCCCTGCCTGGTCGCGTCGCATTTCTCCTCCCCCCCAGCCGCCTGCCTTGTTTATATTTGTATTTAGTCATTTGCATCCTCAGTTTCTTGAAGAGTAACAACTTGCTAGTATGTAAAAAAACAAAAAAACGCTGCATACAATATTACAAGCGAAAACATAAGTATTATTTTTGACCCAGGATCTGTGACTGCGTTATCTTGCTGACGGGACTGCAAAACATGCAGACTCTTGCGTCACTTCTTAGCCTCCATATGTCCAGGTCTTCTTGAGGAATATCGTCCTATAAGCACACCAACTGCGAAACGTACTAAACATTAGGTTCGACAGTCCCACTTGTGAACAAGTGCTTCGAAAACCAGTCAAAGGAGCAGCTCGTCCCCACCAGTGCAAAGACTGGTAACCGGCGCAGGTCCACCCAAATGCACACAATATAGCCAGTCAGGGCTCCGAGTGCCACTGCCTTACCCACTACAAATTAACATGGAAGCCAAGCCGTTCCAAACGAACGCATACAAAAGCAGTATTTTCTTTCTGCCGCTCGCCAGTCAGACTGCAGGAGTACAGACCAGCCCCCTCCACCAAAGGCCACCCGAGAGGTATACATCTCATTAAGCGCCCGCAATCACTTTGGCGGCAACACTTTGATGACCTCAGTGAGCCTCTTGGTGTAAACATCCAGCCCTTCCATGAGCCCTCACAGAGTCCAGGTCTGCCCGCAAATGCCTTTGAAATGTCTCTCAAGGACAGACAACTGCCTACTAGGGTGAGCTAACCCTTTCAATGCCTCTTTGATAAACACCTTTACCTCATCCTGCAGGGGCTCCTCGAGACCCCCTGACATTTCCGCCACTCTTTTAAAGGCAGCTACACAGACTGTTTTGCTTCTGTGTCTGCCTGCTCACTTCCTCTCCTCTTTCCCACATTGCTTTCAACCCCAAATTAAACACAGCAAATTAAGCTTTCAACATCGCCATGCAGACCCAGCCCACAAACATGGTTTATTCTGATCTTTTTTTAATCACACACGTAGGCCCCCGCTCCGCCCCCTCCCCTGCCCGCCGTGTCGCATTTCTCCTCCCCCCTCCCCTTATCTGCCTTCCCTCCGTCTGTTCCCTCTCCCCGCTCCGCCCCCTCCCCTGCCCGCCGTGTCGCATTTCTCCTCCTCCTTCCCCTTCTCTCTCTTCTCTGACATGCAGTGTGCGGCCCTAACTGAAGTAGTGTAAACCCCGGCGCACAATAGCCAACACCCTCACTCACCCTCAACCCCTCACCCTCACTCACCCTCAACCCCTCACCCTCACTCACCCTCAACCCCTCACCCTCACCCTCACTCACCCTCACCCTCACTCACCCTCACTCACCCTCACTCACCCTCACCCTCACTCACCCTCAACCCTTCACCCTCACTCACCCACCCTCACCCTCACTCACCCTCACTCACCCTCACCCACCCTCACTCACCCCCACTCACCCTCACTCACCCTCACTCACACTCACTCACCCTTACTCACCCTCACTCACCCTCACTCACCCTCAACCCCTCACCCTCAACCCCTCACTCACCCTCACTCACCCTCAACCCCTCAGCCTCACCCTCACTCTCACTCACCCTCACTCACCCTCAACCCCTCAGCCTCACCCTCACTCTCACTCACCCTCACTCACCCTCAACCCCTCAGCCTCACCCTCACTCACCCTCACCCTCACTCACCCTCACCCTCACTCACCCTCAACCCTCACCCTCACTCACCCTCAACCCTTCACCCTCACTCACCCTCAACCCCTCACCCTCACTCACCCTCAACCCCTCACCCTCCCTCACCCTCACTCACCCTCAACCCCTCACCCTCACTCACCCTCAACACCTCACCCTCACTCACCCTCACCCTCACTCACCCTCAACACCTCACCCTCACTCACCCTCAACCCCTCACCCTCACCCTCACTCACCCTCAACCCCTCACCCCCTCACCCTCACTCACCCTCAACCCCTCACCCCCTCACCCTCACTCACTCACCCTCACTCACTCACCCTCACTCACTCACCCTCACTCACTCACCCACCCTCACCCACCCTCACCCACCCTCACCCACCCTCACTCACCCTCACTCACCCTCACTCACCCTCAACCCCTCACCCTCACTCACCCTCAACCCCTCACTCACCCTCACCCTCACTCACCCTCACCCTCACTCACCCTCACTCAGCGCAACCACAGCATCTTCACTAAATATATTTAATAAACGTTAAGCTATTGGCAATATAAAATAAAATCCATTTTATTTACGTATTAATTATTAATTGTTTTTTAAAGCCATTGATTTTTTTTATATCAATACATATAAGTCACATATAAGTCCCGTTAATACAAAACATGTTGCTTTACAAATGCTAGAGGTGTCACATTTACAAAAATTATAACTATTGGCTTTGTAAATAAGAAAACTATTAATTTAGCTATTTAGAAAAAACAACACATAAATAAAAAACAAAAAAAAAATAACACCTATAGCTCAAACTTTCCTACTGCGAGACCTATTGCATTTCCAATGCTTGTTGTAAATGGGAACGATGATACTAGTAGCCCAGGTGGCAGGCATGGCTACATGTGGGAGACTGTTAAAGATGTTTAAGAGTATTGGCGTCCAAAGAGCAGCATTAAATTTAATAATATCAATAGGGAGGCCGTCCGGCCCGGGCGCCTTGTTACCTAGGCTCCCTTTAATGGCTTTTCTGACTTCTGGGTCCGAGATCTCTAAGTCTTCTGTTTGGTCCATGTTGGGGAGAGGTTGCTCATCAGAGGGGGCGGCATAAATATTAGAAAAATGGGTCTCCCAGGCTGCACTAGTTATATTGCAGCTAGTTTGTGTAAGCTCTTTGCCCATTTCCCTCGTTCTCCTGACAGCCGACCAAAATGGGGCGCTGCCACCCAGATTGGCGCTAATGACCAGCTTATCCCAGTGGTCGGAAAGCAAATTTGCCTTCCTTATCGATATTTTGTCTTTGTAGTTTTTCCTGGCAGCTCGAACTACATCTTTACATCTGGGTTTAGCAGAGAGGGCCTTTCTTAACTCTCTATTGGCCACGGAGCAAGATGTATCAAACCACCGTGGCTCTTTATGTTCGGTAGGGAGTGGGACTGACAGGAGAATTTTTATATTTGAGCATAAAGCTTCAAAGTCTGTAATCAGTTTTTCATTGTTTGTGTTTGGGGAGGAGAGGCATTTCAGTAAATCAGGATGTGCCTCCTGAATCGTGTCTATAATGGCCCCACCGTCGATTCCCCTCCATTTAAGGCGAAGGCCGTCAATTGAGGGTGTGATATCCCTTGCCCCATTTAAATTCATAAAAATCGGACTGGGTGCGAAATTAAAAATAGCTAACAATGGATTGTGATCACTGAAAGACGTTTGCACCACAGAAGATTTGATTAAACGGTCCGTTAACAGAGGTGATGCAAATATGTAATCGATAATTGAACCGTTATCCCTGCCCTTAAACGTGGGGGCGTAGGGAAAATTCATATCATACCCTACACTCATTACATCAACAAGGTTAAAATCAGAAAGTATGCTGATCAGTTCCAAACCCCTGCGGTCATTACAGTGATCAAAATTAGTAGATCCATAGTTCTCTATAAGTTTCACATTAAAATCACCCCCGATCAGAATGCTAGTCTTAGTGTCTACTGACAGGGAACAATCAATCATGTTTAAAACCTTAGATAATGCAGCAAAGTTTTTGTTCGGTACACCATAAAAATCCTTATTATAAAAATTAATTAAATAAATTGTGGTCTTTGATTTCAATTTATATTCCAAAATTTGAATATTGGGATTGGCAAGGTTATCTAGCTTCAGATCACTAATTGTACCGCCTGCCAAAATTCGGATCCCCATAAAGAGACCACCCACTGCTCGGCCAAAGCTAGGTTTTACTGATGTCAGGCTGAAGCAGTGGTAGCCTTCAATATACAGGTTATCGGCAGCCCAAGTTTCTTGGAACATAAGTATGTCTACATCATTGATTAATTCGATCCAAGCAGGGTCCGAGAGCTTAGATTCTAAACCTGCAACATTCCAGCTTAGAATTGATAGGCCATGTTTGAACCCATGTTTGATGGATGTGCTCCCAGTATTCCCATTATCATGGTTGAGTGATTCGTTAGAAATGGCCGGGATACTATCCAACAATATAATTTCTGTAACAGCAGTTTTGACGTTGTGCAATGCAGCTGGAGTTGTAGCACCCTCTAAGTTACAGGCTTTTGCATCGTTACACATTTCTTTATTGAGGGGTATACTCAGTCAATCCTGTTCGTCTAGAGATGATAAATAATCGAACCGGTTGAAAGTAGGAATATTGTACATTGGCCTAACTTCAGTCATCTGTGCAAACTGGAACGGATTAGGGATTGGGTAAGGCCTATCCCTATAATTACTCTGATGCATTATTGGGGCTTGAAAGTGATGCGGAGGGTTGGGGGTTAGAATTGGCATTGGGGGTTGTGGATGCCAGTTATGATTGTTGGAGTAGGCGGCATTTGGGTTCTGATTTTGGACAAAGAGGGGTGATCTAATCCTAGCTCCAAAATTCGTATCCTGATGAAATTTAGTGGGGAAAGTGTTGGGGAAATTAGCAGTGGCTTGTTCCGGGGTTATCAGGTGTCGGTAGAAATATCCTAAAGGGAGCAGCGTGGTATTGAATTCCCGGGGCGATGGTAGAGGGGCATTGGCTAGTGTTTTCTCTGCCCATTGTGGATTTCTAAAGCTTATGGTGACACAGTCGCCCTCAAATTTTTTCCTAAGTGGTCCAATCCAACCCACTCGCTGTGTGTTAATAATCTCCCTTGCACCATCAATAGGGTAATTGCAATTAGCAATTAGCCAGTGCAGGGTTTTGTTTTTGAGTGATGTGGGATTTTCATCCTGATCCTTTCTTAGTTTGGTGACATTTACTAACACTAGTACATATGCACCGCATTCCGGTGGGAGGTTAATGCGGGCAGGAACTTGTCTGGGTGTTTTTGGAATGGGTTGGGTCGAGATAGGATTGCTTGTAGAAGTTGGAGGGAGACCTGTGGTGCTCACATTTGGAGGTTTAGTATTAGTGATGGTATTGGTACCAGGGCCCTTCCTTTTATCTGTGGGTTCGCTATTAGTGTGCGATGTTACTGCTTTTTGTTTGGTAGTTGGGCCATTGGCCAGTGCGACAGGTGCAGCTTTGTGTGCGTTATTTGGGATAGTTGGAGGTGCTTGTGAAATATTTGTTTTGGAGCCTGCTATTTTGGTGGTGTTGCTGTTATTTGTACTTGTTGCAGGACCTTCCTTTAGGAAATTCTTAAGAGGGCTACTCAATTCAACTAGTTGTTTTTCTATTCGAGTAAGCCTATTTTCGATTGGGGATAGATAAATGCTTAATAGTTCCCCCAGTCTTTCCAGCAGGGGATCGTATGCCTTATCTGTGTTATCATTAGTATCCATTGTTCTACCCTGCTGGACCATTTCGCTTTCATCCCCCTGAGATATTACCGTAACCCTAGTCGTGTTGTGGTTAGGGACAGGGTTGGTATTTTTCCCAGATTTCCTTTGTGCCCGGCCATATTTCCTGACCATGGTGACCCGGGGCTTAGGTGCGTGTGACTTCAGTTTTTGAACTGCCCCCTCTCGCCTACCTCTCACTTGCCTGGTGTTATCAGCAGATTTTACTTTGGGAGAGGGGTTAATGGGTAGATCAGGGTTTTTTTCCAAGTCTGTGCTAGTATCAGTGTCTGAATCTAACAGGGGAATGGAGGCTGAAAGGTTAACCTCGCTGGGGATGGTGTGAATGTCAGCACAAACGTCAAGTAGGGGTCTGATGTTATTAGGCATAGCTTGTGCAGGTGTAGTGGCGGTAGCAATAAGGCCAAGTGAGGAACGTTTGGCATGCGCCAGATCTTGTGATACCCTGCGTTCTAGAAGGCTAATGCCCTGATTGATGGCGTCATTGGCCTTCGTTATAAAAAGGTCGATGGGGCCAGTCACAGCGGCAGCTGTTCTGCTGCGAGTGCCCCTTGGTGACATGCTGGCAGTTGCTAGCCATTGTTCTACAATATGGGTTGCTACGCGGAACAACAGACACAAATGTCGTTAACACCTAGCAAAAAGGCAGATAGTCCCAACAATGATTTCTGTAGCCACAGTTCCCGAATGAAGGCTGCCCAATGGGTCAATGAAAAGTACCTTAGAATAATGGCGAAATGGGGTGGCCCCGTCCCGTCCTCCTCGTGCCTCTGAGGGCCACAGAGGGCCCGCCCTTTGCCCGGGCTTAGCCCGCGCGCGTCCCGCGACGCGGGAACTCTGCGCCCCTTAAGATGCGCCGCCTGGCGCCAAATCGTGTGGTGGGCGGAGTTAGCCGCTGTGCCTGCTGGTTGTTGTGGTCTCCCCTCTCGGCCGCTGCGCACAGATGGGAAAGTGCATCAGCGGCGGGGGAGACCGGAGGAAGATTGCTGGCGAGATGGCGGGAAACAATAAATCCGAGGTCCCAGGTAGGCGGGCAGAAAGGTCCGAAAATGCTACAGAGAGCACCCGCTCCACAGCAGCTCTGCGCCCCTTAAGATGCGCCGCCTGGCGCCAAATCGTGTGGTGGGCGGAGTTAGCCGCTGTGCCTGCTGGTTGTTGTGGTCTCTCCTCTCGGCCGCTGCGCACAGATGGGAAAGTGCATCAGCGGCGGGGGAGACCGGAGGAAGATTGCTGGCGAGATGGCGGGAAACAATAAATCCGAGGTCCCAGGTAGGCGGGCAGAAAGGTCCGAAAATGCTACAGAGAGCACCCGCTCCACAGCAGCTCTGCGCCCCTTAAGATGCGCCGCCTGGCGCCAAATCGTGTGGTGGGCGGAGTTAGCCGCTGTGCCTGCTGGTTGTTGTGGTCTCCCCTCTCGGCCGCTGCGCACAGATGGGAAAGTGCATCAGCGGCGGGGGAGACCGGAGGAAGATTGCTGGCGAGATGGCGGGAAACAATAAATCCGAGGTCCCAGGTAGGCGGGCAGAAAGGTCCGAAAATGCTGCAGAGAGCACCCGCTCCACAGCAGCTCTGCGCCCCTTAAGATGCGCCGCCTGGCGCCAAATCGTGTGGTGGGCGGAGTTAGCCGCTGTGCCTGCTGGTTGTTGTGGTCTCCCCTCTCGGCCGCTGCGCACAGATGGGAAAGTGCATCAGCGGCGGGGGAGACCGGAGGAAGATTGCTGGCGAGATGGCGGGAAACAATAAATCCGAGGTCCCAGGTAGGCGGGCAGAAAGGTCCGAAAATGCTGCAGAGAGCACCCAGTTGGAGGGTGGTAGTAAAGTTATTTAGAAAGAGGTCATTGGTGGGGTGGCAAAAAAAGACTTTTGCATCAGCACTAAAGCTGACCCTGTCATGGCCTTCCTGTTTTCCTTTATTTAATTAACAGTCGGGTGATTAGGACAACTGTGGAACATTCCTTAATGTGCATGCTAATTTCATTTACTGCTATATTCAATGTTTCAAGTTTGAAGGTGATTTTACTACGGTTTTTTACTGAGAATAATAAGAGTGGAACCAAATGGTGGCTGACATGGGGCCCAAGGTCAGCTGTGAGATAAGGTGCACTGGAGAGGGGTGGTAGAAAAGTGGATAATAAAGCCTGTAAGGGAGTGCGATGCAGAGTCAGGGGTCAGGTGGAGGTAGTAATGAAGAGGGTTTCTCCCTGAAGGCTTGCACAGAGGGAGCCCGAGGAGTGTCACTTGCCTGATACTCCCACCATAAAAAACCTCCTCATCCCATCAAAGGGACATTACTTGGGAATAAAACAGTTTTTGAGAGGGATAACATTTAGGAAGAGACTTGGAAAAGAGTGCATTTTACTGTGCCTGGTAAGACTAAGGAGAGATAAAGGAGGGCCCAGAAGCAGCCCTGACTGGATATATAAGCGACAAATCGGGCCAGCAGTGGCCTACCCAAATGCACCCTTGGCCCACCCAAATAAAAATTCCTGGAGCCGGGCCTGCTTCCTAGTGAGATTACTTCCCAGCAAGCAAGGGATGTCTCAAAAACACAAAGCTGCTGCGTCGTGGCAACTCTTTCCTTTTGTTCGTAGTTTCTGCAGTCAGCAGGTCAGCCTGCTCAAGGCCCATGTTCCCTGAGTTCTCAGACACCCATTCTTTGAGGTGTTTGACATCAATCAGTCCTTGCTGTACTCCCTGAGCAAAGCCATCTGAGTTAGACTTCAATCACCCAGTCCTTGCTCTGTTGCAAACAGGCCTTCCCATCCTCAAATAAAACAATCTAAGGTTCACTGTGTGCGTTGGGTAAACACACCAACACAATGGAACAGATCCGCTTGACTATTGAAATCCATGTAATATGCCAATAATATAAGTTGCCATTCTATGTCCTCTGTGCGATTACTGTCAAAATGCTTGTTCATTCTGTTTCAGACTTCGCTGGATTCCTTATATGCTGATGGGTTCTGCTATTGTTGTTCATGTTCCCTGTATATGATCATTGGTCAGTGACAAATAACAACACAACATCTGTGAAAAGTGGAAGTCACATCTGTGACTGCCCTGAACTTCTATGCCCGCTCCTTGTACCCTACACCCCCCAGCGCACCTTGCGCTCACTAGGTCAACACCTCGTGACGGTCCCCCGAACCAAGCTCTGTAGAATGGGCGGACGCTCCTTCAAAGTCTTAGGGGCAAGACTTTGGAACTCCCTGCCTCTACACATCCGCACCCTAACCAATCTGACTGTCTTCCGAAAGGAACTCAAAACCCATCTTTTTTCTGTCATCTAGTCTTTGTTGGTTATCCCACCCACTCCTCAGGTACTGGTTAGGTCAGCGCCGGGACGCTCCGTTGCTGGGGCAGCTGTTTGCGCTTTAACAAAGGGATAACATAACATAACATAACATCTACGCTATAGCCTTCTTTTGGTGTTAAAAAAACGGTCACCCGAACTTAGACATAACTTATAGTTTCTGTCAGATGGTCTCATTTGGTACCTACACACTACCATGTTCTATGCACAGCATTTCATGCTGCTGACACTCCTTCAACCAAAAGCATGGCTATCAATAGTGCAGCAGTGCCGAGGCTTGGAGGGGGCCAAGGAGCATCCAAATTGTAGCAGCTTGTTACTCTCAATCCTGAGAATGGTGGCATTAGATAGACAGACAGACGGATGGATGGATAGATATATAGATGGATAGGTAGGTAGGTAGGTAGGTAGATAGATAGATAGATAGATAGATAGATAGATAGATAGATAGATAGATAGATAGATAGATAGATAGATAGATAGATAGATAGATATGTTCAATGGATGAAGAGGGTTGCATGTATGTATACACATGCATTTTAATTAGGATTTTTGGGTGAATGGGAGTGGCTTGGAGACACAAGATGGAGGCTGCCTAATTACCCTGCTCCCGCTGGGGACCCAATATCTGATACCATCCTGATTGCAGGGAAGATGCCTGGCATCTGCATGAGTAGCCGAGACTGAAGGATAGGGTCCACCCGAGGATGTCGCTGAAACGGCTGAACCTGGGTGATGAGGCTGACTGGGGCCGATTATTGAGATGCTGACCTCTGGAGCCTGGCAATGTACGGCCTCTGGTTGGTGCAGCTGTGCAGGCTGCGAAGACTAGGGGCGGAGTGGTCTAAGGGTCCCCTCTGGCTCAGAGGTATGCAGGAGGCCGCAACAGAAGCGCCCACAGCAGGTGCAGGGAGCCAATGATACTAGGGCTTAGCATGCAACACCTGAGGACATCCTCGCCTCCCAGGCGGCCCATCGCAGAAACAAGGAGAAGCGGCTTTTGACTGGTTGGGTGAATGCTGGAGGATAGTAACGTTACAGAGTCTACCCCCCTCTATTCCGGTTGCTGGGCAGGCTGCGTGCTTCCCCTCTCTCCCCCTCTACTCCACCCTGTATTCACAACTGAGGAGCGCTCACAAGAGGGGATGACTCTGCAGTGGCTGGAGATTACAAGATTAGCCTGGGACCTGTGAAGTGCAGGTTTGAGACAGAGCTGATTGCGGAATAGGGGTTGCCATATCCCACAGAACCTACTGTGGAGGGGGCTGCTCATGCGTCCTAAGGCACCTTAACTCTCACCTTAGCCCTGGGGGTAGGGTGGGCCCCCTACACTCCACTGTTCAGTGCTTCATGGAACTTTGTTTGAAGGTGACTGACTCATCTGGGGCGACTACACAGGCTGCCCTCCACACCTAGGGCTGACATCTGCCCCCAGTTCTGGAGGGCCTCTATGCTGCCATGTGGAAACAGCATAATTTCTGCCATCTTTAGAGAAGGAAGCAGCAAGTTGGCAGGACTGCACATGCCTCCCTGGCCTACTGGCTCAGGGAAATGGCTGGTCCTATCCTTGCCCTTCGATGAATGCCTCCTACATCGGTGAGAACACAGTGCAACTGTGTGGTGGAATGGTTGGTGAATGGGGCACCGCAGTGTGAGTGGAGCGGCTCCGTTGGCACTGCTGCCTACAGAGTTTCGTGCTGTGAGTCGAGTACTTCCCCCTGCTTGGGAAGCAGCAGCAAAGACATCCTCTACAGCATCTGACCCCATTAGGCAAAGCTAGATAAAATCCTCGCTGCCATTATGGGCACCGGGTGCAATCTTGGCGGCAGGCGTGAATGCAGTAACAGTGGAACAGGGCGTCTTAAAGAAGCACCAAACTAAACTCTTGTACAGAGTCTCCCAGGCTGAATGAACTATACATGCCCACCAACCTGCAACTGAGGAACTTGCTAGAGGGATAACAGAGCTTACCATCACAGTTCGCTTCCTGGAGGGCAGAGTAGAGGATGCAGAAGGGAGAATGAGACTCAATAACCTCTGCATCATTGGCTTTCTTGAGGGGGCAGACCCCACTGCTTTCTTTCAGACATGGCTCTTCACTGCTGTGTCTCCTGCTGGACAGTCCACTTTCTTCAAGGTTGAGCCGGCACCACCCACTGCCTGTAAGGCACCCTCAGCCTGGTGTCCCCCCACTACCGGTGGTCACCAGGCTCCTGAACTTCAGAGATACAATACTCAGGGCTGTCAGGCAATTGGGCCGAGTCGCCTTTGATAATGCGCGAATACTCCTCCTCCTGGACTATATATTGGCAGTCCAACATAAACTTTACTGGCACTGCATTGGGGTCCTTTGTCCTGATCTGTTCCCTTTGTTTGTGAAGTAGTGTTTTCAGGACAAGGTTGTTCGGGAAGTGGCGTTTTAACCAAAAGAGATGTCAGCTTCACCACATGCGTAGGTCGCTTGTTGCCAATATTAAAAGTAACACGGCTCCAGGAGAACTGCTTTAACTTCTTTATTAGGTATCCACTTGGCAACAGAACCGTATCATGTCACAGATCTAGATACCGTTAATCAAAAAGGGGGAGGGGAGATCACTTGTCCTGTGTAACCTGGGCACAGTTCTAACTAGAATGACCCTTGTTTAAAAGACCCTCATACACGTGCAATCATGGTGGTATGGGCGGTGTATCTTGATTCTCCGCCTTCGTTCACACGTCTGTGCAGAATCACGGGGTCAGTTGGTATGCACCCTCCACCCGGAGGAGAACACCCTAGGTTAAAACAGTAGTGATCAGTGATTTTGGTGAGGTGACAGTGCTCTACTTAAAAGCAATCCAATCTTGCCGAGAAAGAGATAATTTTATTAGTCGGGATTGAATTGGCAGTGGAGGATACAGTTGAATATGTGTAAGAAGAATTATTAGGATTCATACATATTCAATCCTCCTGTGTACAAAGATGGTCGACATGTTTCAGCCTTTCTCGCCCTAGGGGTCGGTGCGGCTTTCTTCAGGACCAGGTGAGTTCGGTGAAGGAGGTGGCTAAGGCCTACTCTCTCTTGTCGGTCGAAAATGGACCTATAAGTAAAAAGAAGTAGTGTTGCTAGGGTGTGGGTCATAACAATTGGTGAATAAAAGAAAAAATAATGTAGTGTATTTTATCAGATTAAAACTACGCTGTCAGACTCCCTGACTGTAGGGGACGAAAACCACCTACTCAATACTGGAAAAACTAGGTAAGAATGGGGAATTTTAAATGGTATTTCATTGAAAAGTAGGTGCCGGTTTTTAGATGCTCCTACCCTTCAGTACATTTGGCCATGAGTAAATTGGTGAAAAATGCAAAGATTTCTGTTGAAGGCAGCTACTAAGAATTCCCTGCATAGGTTCCAGGCATGCGAAATAATGTTAAAAAACGCTTGTGTTAAAAAACGCTACTTTATACTACCTCCAAAAACCAGAACATTCCCCTTGAAACACATACCTTCCATTGGCTTTTTGTAACTTTCCTCGGGTACCCAGAGGCTTGGAAGAGGGGCTCCTACAAAGATAACAAGGTTACAGTTATGGTGCCTAGCGAGTACTTAACTCTATCAGGTGGTTCGAGCCTCCGTCCTGAGACGCGCCATACCTTGTAGCTCCACTCGAAAAACCGGCAGCTTGTGCTGTCTCTGCCTCTCGCGGTCCCGGATACTGCTGTAGCCTGCAGTGCCGGTTTAAATGACCGAGTTCCGCGTAGAGGTGGAAAAAAGACTAATGAAAGTCATTTAGTCAGTCATTGATAAAGCGAAATGGGTTTAAACATAAATACGAAGTTATATCACAAGAGTGTGATAGTTTCTTGGATTATGAATTACGTTTATAATTTACATATAGAAATAGGTGGTGATTTCAAGCAGGAGAATCACGCTGACAGAAAACAGACTTCCGTATTGGGGTCTATCTTGTGTATGTTAGAGCTAGCCAATTAGTTCTGGTACTCTGATTAATTTGGGGCACTATCATTAAAATTAAAGGTATGGTAGGAAAGAAGGGGAAGTGTTCTAGGTTCATACACTGAACACTGGAATTAACTATTCATTAGATGTTGTCGGGATTTCGTTCATGTGTTTCTTGATCTTTTCTTAAAAATCATGGAAGCATAAGTCATTTGCAGAGGTTTAGCCATGGGACACCATCATTCAATCCCCGTTGATCTGTCCTCAAACGGTGAACCCACCTCTGTTCTTTTTCGAACAGGATGCGTTCAGCGTTATGGTCTTTGGTGGTCAGTGTTTCCAAAATGACCCATTTGAGGTCTTCCACAGTGTGACCTTTCTCCAAATAATGGTTGGCCATCTTGGTTGTTGCCTTCTTGCATCTGACATTGCTTCTGTGTTCACAGATTCTTTGCCGTATTTTCCTGCATGTCATTCCGATATACTGCATGTTGCAGGGGCACGTGATCATATAGATCACGTGACTGGAATTGCAATTTGTATGGGATTTCAAATACCATTTCAGATCTGGTAATAGTTGAATTGTTTTAGTGGGCATTGTTAGTGGGCATACTGAACAATTCCCACATGGAAAGTGTCCTTGGACAGGTGGTAAGTCCCAGAGACGTGTTTGTTTAGTTCCCTGTTCCAATCGCGGTCTAGTATGTACTAGGATGTCCTTTAAGTTCTGTGTTCGTTTATTGGAGAATCTTGGTTTTGGCCATGAAAGATCTGCTGAGGTGAGGATTCGCCAGTGCTTATTGATAATTTTCTTGACCTGATTAGAAGCCGGACTGTACGTTGTAACACAAGTCATGAGATCTTCTTCTTGGTTTCTTGGGTTGGTCTCTAGGAGGCTTTCACGGTTCTGGTTCCGTGCTCTTTTTCTGCACTTCTTAATCACTCTTTGTGGGTAATCTCTTGCTGATAATTTTTTGCATAGATCGTTGGCTTGGAGTTGGTATTCTTCAGTTTTGCTGCAGTTCCTCCGTAAACGTAAGAACTGGCTGAATGGGAGATTCTCCCTCAGAGGTCGTGGGTGATGGCTATTAAACGACAGCAAGCTGTTCTTAGCCGTTGGTTTAAAAAAAGTTTTTGTTTGTAACCTGCCATTATCCACGTAGATGGTGATGTCCAGGAAATCTAGACTCTCTTTACTTGAGGTGTATGTAAACTTCAGCCATTGGTCTTGTTCATTCAGCCATTTGTGAAACTGTGCCAGGCTTTCAGTGCTGCCTTCCCAGATGAGAAGAACGTCATCTATGTAACGCTTCCAGAAACGGATCTGTCTCTGGAAGGGGTTACATGCATTGTTGACAAATGTCCTTTCGAAATCACTGACGTACAGTCCGGACACACTCGGGGCGAAGGTACTCCCCATCGAGGTGCCGTGTCGCTGTTTATACATGGTTGTATCAAAAAGAAAGTAGTTTTCTGTTAACGCCAGTCTACAACACTCCAAAATGAAATGCCTTGGTGTCTTGTAATTCCAATCCATATTGAATAGGATATTCTCCAAGGTATCCAGAGTTTTTCCTTGTGGGAGACTTGTGTATAGACTTTCCACGTCCAATCCTACAAGGATCATGGAAGTCTCACAAAAAGTTACAGAGGTAAGATGGTTGAGCAGGTCTCTCGTGTCCTTAAGATACGTCGGAGTCTTCTGAGTTAGAGGTTTTAAATATTCATCCACAAACTGGGATAAAGGTTCCAGTACTGAACCAATACCGGACACTATGGGGCGTCCCGGAGGAGGGCTCCTTGCTTTGTGTGTCTTCGGTAGAGAATAAAAATATGGTATTCTCGGGGTATCAGTATGTAAAAACTCAGCTTCTTTTCTGGAGAGCCAGTTATGTGCCTCAGCTTCCTCAATCATCAGAGTTATGGTTTGTTGTAGTCTGGGTGTGGGATCCTCAGTTACTATTTCATAGAAGGTGTTATCAGATAGCAGTTCCAGACATTGTTCTTGGTATCTCTTTTTTGTGAGTAGGACAATCCCTCCACCCTTGTCCGCCGGTTTAATTACCAGGTCATTATCATTTTTTAGTTCTTGAAGAGCAAGTTGTTCTCTCTTCGTGATGTTATGGAATGGTTTCTTTGTCAGAGTTGTAAGATCATCAAGATCATGCATTACTGCTTGTTCGAAGGTTTGTATTTCTATCGGTATCTGTGAATTCATAGGACAGTATCTTGACTTTTTTCTGAGCCTAGTATCTCCATCATTAGTAGCTGCTCCTTCTCCTCCAAAGAAGGCTTTCAGTTTCAACTTCCGACAGAATTCAGATACTTCACATTTAGTTTTGAAGATATCTAGGTTCGGAGTGGGTACGAACCCTAGGCCTTTGTTAAGTACCTTCACTTGATCTTGAGTGAGTATCTTTCCTGTAAGATTTACAATCAGATCGCTGTGCTCGGCCCTGCTTTTGCTTTGGTGACACTCCTGGTCTGTACTTGACGTGGTTGATCGGACCAGGTCACGCCTCTGCCCCTTTGTCTCTGTGGGGCACGGCCTCCTCCTAAAAAAGGACGCTGGTTGAAGTTAGGTCCTAATTGTTGTTGTTGTTGATGGTTTACCGGGGGGCCCTGGAAGAAGGGAGGCATCCAGTTCTGAAAATGTGGATTAAAAGGTTGAAAGGGCATGGGGGGGCCCATTTGATAGTGTGACCACATGTTGTTACATAACTGGCTCTCCAGAAAAGAAGCTGAGTTTTTACATACTGATACCCCGAGAATACCATATTTTTATTCTCTACCGAAGACACACAAAGCAAGGAGCCCTCCTCCGGGACGCCCCATAGTGTCCGGTATTGGTTCAGTACTGGAACCTTTATCCCAGTTTGTGGATGAATATTTAAAACCTCTAACTCAGAAGACTCCGACGTATCTTAAGGACACGAGAGACCTGCTCAACCATCTTACCTCTGTAACTTTTTGTGAGACTTCCATGATCCTTGTAGGATTGGACGTGGAAAGTCTATACACAAGTCTCCCACAAGGAAAAACTCTGGATACCTTGGAGAATATCCTATTCAATATGGATTGGAATTACAAGACACCAAGGCATTTCATTTTGGAGTGTTGTAGACTGGCGTTAACAGAAAACTACTTTCTTTTTGATACAACCATGTATAAACAGCGACACGGCACCTCGATGGGGAGTACCTTCGCCCCGAGTGTGGCCGGACTGTACGTCAGTGATTTCGAAAGGACATTTGTCAACAATGCATGTAACCCCTTCCAGAGACAGATCCGTTTCTGGAAGCGTTACATAGATGACGTTCTTCTCATCTGGGAAGGCAGCACTGAAAGCCTGGCACAGTTTCACAAATGGCTGAATGAACAAGACCAATGGCTGAAGTTTACATACACCTCAAGTAAAGAGAGTCTAGATTTCCTGGACATCACCATCTACGTGGATAATGGCAGGTTACAAACAAAAACTTTTTTTAAACCAACGGCTAAGAACAGCTTGCTGTCGTTTAATAGCCATCACCCACGACCTCTGAGGGAGAATCTCCCATTCAGCCAGTTCTTACGTTTACGGAGGAACTGCAGCAAAACTGAAGAATACCAACTCCAAGCCAACGATCTATGCAAAAAATTATCAGCAAGAGATTACCCACAAAGAGTGATTAAGAAGTGCAGAAAAAGAGCACGGAACCAGAACCGTGAAAGCCTCCTAGAGACCAACCCAAGAAACCAAGAAGAAGATCTCATGACTTGTGTTACAACGTACAGTCCGGCTTCTAATCAGGTCAAGAAAATTATCAATAAGCACTGGCGAATCCTCACCTCAGCAGATCTTTCATGGCCAAAACCAAGATTCTCCAATAAACGAACACAGAACTTAAAGGACATCCTAGTACATACTAGACCGCGATTGGAACAGGGAACTAAACAAACACGTCTCTGGGACTTACCACCTGTCCAAGGACACTTTCCATGTGGGAATTGTTCAGTATGCCCACTAACAATGCCCACTAAAACAATTCAACTATTACCAGATCTGAAATGGTATTTGAAATCCCATACAAATTGCAATTCCAGTCACGTGATCTATATGATCACGTGCCCCTGCAACATGCAGTATATCGGAATGACATGCAGGAAAATACGGCAAAGAATCTGTGAACACAGAAGCAATGTCAAATGCAAGAAGGCAACAACCAAGATGGCCAACCATTATTTGGAGAAAGGACACACTGTGGAAGACCTCAAATGGGTCATTTTGGAAACACTGACCACCAAAGACCATAACGCTGAACGCATCCTGTTCGAAAAAGAACAGAGGTGGGTTCACCGTTTGAGGACAGATCAACGGGGATTGAATGATGGTGTCCCATGGCTAAACCTCTGCAAATGACTTATGCTTCCATGATTTTTAAGAAAAGATCAAGAAACACATGAACGAAATCCCGACAACATCTAATGAATAGTTAATTCCAGTGTTCAGTGTATGAACCTAGAACACTTCCCCTTCTTTCCTACCATACCTTTAATTTTAATGATAGTGCCCCAAATTAATCAGAGTACCAGAACTAATTGGCTAGCTCTAACATACACAAGATAGACCCCAATACGGAAGTCTGTTTTCTGTCAGCGTGATTCTCCTGCTTGAAATCACCACCTATTTCTATATGTAAATTATAAACGTAATTCATAATCCAAGAAACTATCACACTCTTGTGATATAACTTCGTATTTATGTTTAAACCCATTTCGCTTTATCAATGACTGACTAAATGACTTTCATTAGTCTTTTTTCCACCTCTACGCGGAACTCGGTCATTTAAACCGGCACTGCAGGCTACAGCAGTATCCGGGACCGCGAGAGGCAGAGACAGCACAAGCTGCCGGTTTTTCGAGTGGAGCTACAAGGTATGGCGCGTCTCAGGACGGAGGCTCGAACCACCTGATAGAGTTAAGTACTCGCTAGGCACCATAACTGTAACCTTGTTATCTTTGTAGGAGCCCCTCTTCCAAGCCTCTGGGTACCCGAGGAAAGTTACAAAAAGCCAATGGAAGGTATGTGTTTCAAGGGGAATGTTCTGGTTTTTGGAGGTAGTATAAAGTAGCGTTTTTTAACACAAGCGTTTTTTAACATTATTTTGCATGCCTGGAACCTATGCAGGGAATTCTTAGTAGCTGCCTTCAACAGAAATCTTTGCATTTTTCACCAATTTACTCATGGCCAAATGTACTGAAGGGTAGGAGCATCTAAAAACCGGCACCTACTTTTCAATGAAATACCATTTAAAATTCCCCATTCTTACCTAGTTTTTCCAGTATTGAGTAGGTGGTTTTCGTCCCCTACAGTCAGGGAGTCTGACAGCGTAGTTTTAATCTGATAAAATACACTACATTATTTTTTCTTTTATTCACCAATTGTTATGACCCACACCCTAGCAACACTACTTCTTTTTTACTTATAGGTCCATTTTCGACCGACAAGAGAGAGTAGGCCTTAGCCACCTCCTTCACCGAACTCACCTGGTCCTGAAGAAAGCCGCACCGACCCCTAGGGCGAGAAAGGCTGAAACATGTCGACCATCTTTGTACACAGGAGGATTGAATATGTATGAATCCTAATAATTCTTCTTACACATATTCAACTGTATCCTCCACTGCCAATTCAATCCCGACTAATAAAATTATCTCTTTCTCGGCAAGATTGGATTGCTTTTAAGTAGAGCACTGTCACCTCACCAAAATCACTGATCACTACTGTTTTAACCTAGGGTGTTCTCCTCCGGGTGGAGGGTGCATACCAACTGACCCCGTGATTCTGCACAGACGTGTGAACGAAGGCGGAGAATCAAGATACACCGCCCATACCACCATGATTGCACGTGTATGAGGGTCTTTTAAACAAGGGTCATTCTAGTTAGAACTGTGCCCAGGTTACACAGGACAAGTGATCTCCCCTCCCCCCTTTTTGATTAACGGTAACTGAAGCCAAGGAACTTGGTGGGATCACGGATTTTCCTTCTCCCTCTCTTTGATCACTACAGATCTAGATACCACATCAACCTTTATTTTAAAATGTGCTGTATTTGTATTTAATATTTTTAACACCTTTTTAACCAATAATGTGTGGTGTGCCTATTTATCAAAATCAGTATTGTGAATAGTTTTATGTAGACTCAAACAATAAAAATACTTAATCTCTTACTTACTACTACTCTTGGCCATAGCCTGGCGCCCCCCTTGGGATCCATTAAGGGCCACAGTTTGAACACCTTTGGACTAAGGTCAGCACTTTCAACCTTAAAACAAAACTGCCAAATTTATGAAGGAATTCTCTGTTGCACAAAAATGAATCCTTTATTGTCCCGTTATATTTAATGAAAGAAGTGAGATTTTGCGTTCAGATTTGTCTTTACTTATTTTTACAATTTTTATATAGCACTAAGCCAAACCTAGGGAATTGGCGCGTTTTACCTGCGCAAGATCATGCACTGTATAAGACTGCCGTAGTGTTTGACCTAGCGTGCATGTGCACCGCCACATCATTGAATTATTATTTTATTCTTATATGTTTTTGCTGACTCTGCACTGCATTCGCAAAGAACATTTCTTTGCCAATGTTTCGCAGCATCAACAAGAAACATTGGCAAAGACGTAGCTTGCAATTGGGAAACCTATCGACTTTGCCAATGCTTGTTCCTTCCCTCATCCATCACATGTGCAACGTGTGAATGCTCGTCTATTGGACTGTGCTCAGCAGCCCAGAAGCAGTGAGCTCAATGGCCTTGTAAAACATAAATCAGGACAACACAGAGTGGCTGGTTGAAGAAGAGGGGGTAATTAACAGCCAGGACTGGGACAAAGGCGCCAGCTTTTCCCAGAAGAAGTTTTCCTTGGCACTGAAATGAAAGCAACAAAGGCAAAGTGTAACTTAAACAGGGCAATTGGAATGAGTTATGTTTGCTGAAACCTACCGGATTCCCAGCTCTTTGATCGAAAGCTTTCTTTGTTTGTTTCTTCTGAATATTTACAAAGTAAAACGGGTCTAAGTGACCCCATTACATCAAAGTCTTGTAAAAATCCAACCCAGAAAACGAAAACAGGAGACTTTCAAAGCCTCACATGCATTATAGCTTTGGCTTCAAATGAACGCTTTCTCGTAGTTTCAATGTTGATTTTCTTTTTATTTTTGGAACAGCTACCCTTTAACGACTTTTTTTTCTTGGCAATTTGAAACATCCCCCTGCTCAAAAAACAGAAGCAGAGGAAGACTAATTTAGAAATGTGGTTCGAGTCCTGGCCTCGCCTCAATATCCTGGGATTCTGGGTAAATCACTTAATTTCCCCAGACCCCATGCCTAAAAATGTGTAATGTAATCTGGAGCTCGTGTAAAGTGTTCTAATATCCGTGGGACAAGTTTGCGCTGTACACAAACACTACAAAAACACTAAAGAAAAGTGACAAGGTCCATTAACACAATTCTTTCCACCACAAAATTAAAATATCTGGATATACACCGTGGCTGCCTGATATAATACATTACCGTCCCTGTTTAAAGAACCATGAAGTACCATCTTTCATTTCTATGTGTGACATCAACATTTTTGCGTTCCAAACTGCTCCTTATCGGCAATGTGGGTAGCTGCAGTATTTGGGGCCGAGCTTCGCCACCATCATGGCAAACCTACTAAACTCAAAGATTTCTGCAGACTAGACAACAAGGAGAGTTCAGAGTGATGTGACCTGCGTTGATACCACAAAATTTTCTTACTAAGAATGCACTGCAACTTTCAGTTTCCCAAAATCGCATTCCTACCATCCAGCATTCCAACACTTCTCCCAAATAAAAACTGCTCTCAATTTATGTATCAGAGCCTAACCAGCAATACAATAGGCTCCAAAATGCAATGCGAAGACATCAGACCGCCTGGAAGACATCAATATTTGTGCTTTGCAAAATGAACCATTTTGGCAATGTGGAAATCTGCAAAATTTGGGTCTGCGTCGGCCGCCTCCTAGGTAATCCTACTAAACCGAGACATTTCTGAAAACTAGTACATAGAGGAGACCAGGCTAGTGTGACTTGCATGCCTCCCACAAAGTTTTCTCACCTGTAAAAGCCTGCAAACACATTTTCATCATATGTTTGTGTCGGAAATTTTACTTATTTATTTGTTTAGGAAGTTTTCTATAGCGCTGTCAAGACCCGAAGGTAACAGAGCGCTTTACAGTAAGAGAATGGCATATAATCAACAGAAACATGACATATGAAAGGTATTAGCAATCAACAAGTGTCAGAGTGAGCGGAGCATATTTGTACTGCAGTACATCTTTGTTTACAGGATTCGGTGTAGTCGCATAGTTCAGGGGTTGCTTTCCAATCCGAGTTATCCACAACCAAGGGAACGGATAAGGAACAAGGATTTGAGTTGACTTTTGAATTCCACAAAGGACGGTATGGTTCTGATGTGCGGGGGGATGGCGTTCCAGATTTTGGGGGCGTTTCCCTTGAAAGAGCAGTCTGCTGTTCTTTTCTTTCTGGTTTTAGGTAGGATGAGCAGGAAGTAGTTAGAGCTTCTCAGATTCCTGGCTTGGCCTGCTTTTTTGAGTTTTTTTGCCAAGTATTCTGGTTTGCCGGTATGGAAGGCTTTGTGGGTTAGGCAGGCCGTTTTGAAGGTACTTCGCATTTCTAGTGGGAGCCATTTGAGTTCTTTGAGTGCCGGGGAGATATGATAAGATTTTTTGATGCCGGTGATCATTCTGGCTGTCGCATGTAATGTTGTTTTGATCGGTGCCAAGTGCGATTTAGGAATACCTGTTAGGATTGCATTCCCATAGTCCAGTCTTGACAGTAGCAGAGATTGAGTGGCCAGTTTGAGATCCTTGTTAGGAATGTAGGGTTTGATTTAATTCAGAAGTCTGAGGTTAAAGAATGCACTTTTGGCCGAGTTCTTAATGTGTTTTATCATGTTTAGTTTAGAGTCTAAGGTGACGCCAAGAGATTCAACAGAGTCTGCTACAGTAAGATTCCCTTTGAGCGCATCAATTGTCTTTAGCCACTCGGTGATTTGAGGGTTGTCTTCCTTGTTCGAGATGAGGAGTGTCTCGTCTTGTCTGGATTTAGTTTCAAGTGATTGTTTGTCAGCCATTCTTGAACATCTTTCAGGACATCATTTAGTCTTTGGATGTCATTGAGAGAGGAAGTTTCCAGATAGATCTGTGTATCATCCGCGTAGAGGTGGAAGCAGATGTTAGCTTTCCTGAGTATCTTGGAGAGTGGTTCCATATAGATGTTAAAAAGCTGAGGAGAGAGCACCAATCCTTGGGGGACGCCCTTGTTGACTTGCTGGGTTTCGGAGGTGAAGTTCTTAATTTTTATTATTTGCGTGCAATTGTGTATGAATGAGGAGAACCACTTGAGAACTACCTCGCCAAGGCCAGCTCTTTCTTGAAGAGCCTTGATGAGGAGTTTGTGGTCCACCGTATCAAATGCTGCAGAAAGGTCAAGGAGAATGAGGAGGCAACATTTGTCTGAGTCAAGAGATCCATGGATATCATCTATGATGTTCAGCATCGCGGCTTCTGTGCTGCAGCCTTGTCTAAAGCCAGACTGGAGGACATTGATGTTGTCCAGATGTTGTGTCAATGGCAGAAGTACGCAGCGTTCAAGTATTTTAGAGAACAAAGGGAGGTTAGATATCGGTCTGAAATTGTTCAAGCCTGTTGAGTCAAGACCGGGTTTTTTCAGCAGGGGGGTGACTTGCCCCATTTTTAGGCAATCAGGGACCACTCCATTTTTTAAGGAGCTGTTTATAATTTTGCCCCATATAGGTGCAAAAGCGTGCTTCATTTTCTTGATTAGTAAGGGAGGAATGGGGTCTGAGATATGTGCTGATGGATTGGAGGTCGAGATCAACGAGATTATCTCTGTTTCTAGAACGGGGCGAAAGCTAAGCCAGGGGGTGAGAGAAGAGCTGGGAGAGAGGGCCTGAGGTACAGCCGTGCTGCTCTTCTTGGGGTGTGATTTGTTTATGTCTAGTGATAGTTCGATTCTTGCGATCTTATCGTTTTTTGAAGTGGGCGAAGTTGTCACCTAGTTCTTTGGACGCCTGTACAGATGAGGACAGTGGCTTGGAGATTTGTTGTCTGATGATGCTGTAGAGCTCCTTCGGTCTGTTTTTGGCTTTGTCCAGTGCCTCGCGGAAGAAGCTGGATTTCTTCTTTTTGATGTGGTTGTTGTACTTCCTGCGGGCTGATTTCAGTTGGTCGCGAAGGATGGCGGTTGGGTTGTTTCTCCACTTTCTTTCTTTGGCTCTTAGGTTTCTCCTTTCTGCATTGAGGTCAGCGCTGAACCATGTTCTGGATGGGATAGCTCTGCTTCTTTTGAGCTTTAGTGGCGCTAGTTTGTCGAGTATGGACACTAGTTCGGAATTATAGCGGTCAGTGAGATCATTGGTGGAGAGGTACGTTTGTTGTCCTGTAGAAGTGAGCTTAACTGACCTTCCAGGATATCCAGGGGTACTTGGGAGAGGTTTCTCATCCAATTGGGGGGTCTTGAGGAGGTTGATGAGAGATGATGGGGTGATTGATATGAAATAAGATCATGTGGTGGTCTGACCAGTCGACGGGAAGTATGTGGTTGACCGTGATTGATTTCTTTTGTGAAATGAAGGCATCCAATGTGGCTCCTTTGTAATGAGTCTCCTCAGTAGAGTGTTGTTTAAGGATGTTATCATAGAGGAGGCTGGATAACGATTAGATTAGAAGATTGTGTGTCTCATTCCATCGAAGAATCAGATCACCAAGAATTAAGTTATTGGCACCGCCGAGTGCGCCTTGTGCTATCAGGTCGGATAGTTGTTCTCCAAAATCGTTGTTTCTGTCAGGGGGGTGATAGAGCAGGTGACACAGTAAAGAATCATTATCTTTGGTCTTGATGATGACGGATAGACATTCAAATGAATCGTAATCAAAAGAGGTGGTTTCCGAGATGCCCAAGCTATCCTTTGCTTGGTTAAGACAACACTCCACTTGTGTGGCTGGGCCTAAAACCTTTGACACAATAGGTGCCAAAACGCAATGAGGAGACATAACGTTTTTTTCTATAAAAATTGACCCATTTTGGCAATATGGGGAGCTTCAGTTTTTAGGCCTGGCTCAGCTGCCACCCAGTGAAACCTACTTTCTGACAAGGAAAGGAGAAAGACTTTGCTGTGTTGTGTCCCCTGCTTGAGGAAGATCTCCAAGGGCTTGAAATAGAGCTTGCCTCCTGTTCTGAAGTCCCAGGTACACCAAGACTTCATCCCCAGTCCCCCCTGAACTCCTTTGCTGGGAGTTCTGACGTGCTGAGAGGTGCCTGCCAGTGTTCTGGAACTCTGGAGGTTGTTTTGGGTATGGAAATGGCAAGAACTGTGAAAATTGACACATTGCCTGTTTGTGACGCATCGCAGCGGTTCAAGAAGAATTTTCCAATTCATTGCACAGCCAAAGCATTGACGCAGCGCCTGCACTCGGCCGAAGTGTCTGCCGTGCCACGAAACATGTGCAACGATCTCCGACGTCTGAGATAACTGCACCAATTATGACGTACGCCCTGTTGTGGAAGACCTGACACATCGAGGGTACGCGGCTGAAATCATTGCAGTGCATCCAGGATCTTCACACATCGCATCATAACGGATTTTCACGCATCACATCGAAGCCTCAAGTCTGTTGCATTGTTGGGGGAAGTAGTAAGAAACAGAAGCATCACCTTTGAAGGACTGGGTTCTGTAGGACCCAGCGGTGCCAGGGCACAACACCTGAAACCTTCGTGGGTAACCTGCTCCGGCGTACGAATCACAGAGACACGGGACACTTCCTTCGGCGTCAAAGATTCAAGGTTTATTTACTGCAGGGAATACAGTAGTCACGACAAGCAACACACATGCAACTTGGGGAGACTGCTTCAAATTGGTTCTGTGGATCGCTCCTTTTATACAGTTTTTACCCATACAACAACATGGCACACAAAAGTTTACAACCCGGTTCCCACCATCATCCCCCAGAGGGGTCGCTTTGGTCACTTTAAAACACACAAGGTCCGGATCATAAGTGCGGAAACATTTGGCGGTTCCCAACTGTAAAAACCCATCTTCCCAACATTAGTGCATTCCAATCGGTAGTAAAACAGATCGAAATAGGAACAAAGACAGGTGCAGAGGAAGACGGAGACAGTGGGGAGATCGGAAAGGGTGTAAAAGGGGAGGTATCGGGAAACACGAGATACAGGCATCAAAGGGACGTGCCTAATGAGATGCACGGCTGAGACAATAAGTCCGTGCGGCAAGATGAGCCTTGAGCGGCGCCATCTGCCTTACAGTAACATCCCCCTCGTCATAAAGACAATTACAAAGGACATGTGTCTTCCGCAAATATCTTTGGAAGCCCCAGGGTCGCGAAGCGGACAGCGTCCGTTCGCTGGCTACTTGAGGGCAAGAGACAAAATGGATGCCGTATCTAAGATGGAACCCGTGGGTACAGATGAAAAACCCACATAACAAACGAACGGTTTAAGTTAGCACAGCGAAACTGCGCACACTTACTAAACTCGTCATTTGCGGTTCTTAGATACCAGACTCGACCATATTCGTGCGAGTCGAATGTACCACTTACAATTGTCACGGAACCTCAGACGCTCCTTTTGCCCTCATGTAGGCAAGCACTAGTCGGAATCATATTCGATATTCATCAGACCATCGAGATGTTGCTGTAGCATAGCTCTGTCCAACCGAGTCCCCTCGGTAACAGGTGGCTGTCTCATACACGTTGTAGCACAGAGGCCACATAAGGCAGGACCACACTGCACACAAAGGCAACACGTGAACAGGAACACCACAACGACTCCGATGATCATCAGAATCTTCCAACCCCAAGTCGACATCAGGCCCCAAAACCATCCAAGTAACGTCCAATCCCCTACATCCACGTGTATGGATTCGGAGATCTTATGTAACCTCGAGATGGCTTGATAGACAGTCGGAGCGTTATCCGGAATGAAAATGCAGCAGCTCGAATGGATCACCTTACATACCCCACCCCGATCTGCTAAGATGACATCTAAAACCATACGGTTTTGTAACGTCATAAGTCTCTCCGCCTGAAGTTCAGTGGTGATATTACCAAGGGCACTGGCAGTAATATTAGCCGTCGATTCTACCACTCGAGTCAACTGTCTCAGGTTCCTACTATTAACCATAGGTCCCCAAAACGGGAGGAAACCCTTGAAAAAGTCTCCTGCCTCTTGACCGGCAGTATCCTCTTCGCTAATTACGCCTCTCACAACTCTAGTCTTGTGATAATCGGCATCTACAGTGAACGTCGGAGGCAACAGATTTGCAATGAAGCATGAGCCCATGAAGTCAGCGGGCAACCATGCATATGCACGATCATAGCAGATAAAGTATGTACCCTTGGCAGCCAGAAACACAGGGGACGAGAACATTGGCAGAATGTAATTTTCAGTGCAAGCACTTGCTCCAAGTCGGGCTTGTGATCTTCGGCCACGACCCATAAGACAAAAATTACCAGTGTGGGGTACGACCCATATTGGAGGCGAGCTTTTAAGCTGCTTTTCGCTAGTGAACACACTATATTCACCTCTACTTAGGACCCTATAGGCTTGTACCTCTTCTTCGGGAATAAGCGAGGGATCATAGATATCGCTATCTAAATCCTCTATTGCTATTGACAAAGGTTTTTGATACGAGGTAGGACCAGAGTAGGGGGAACGTGGTTCTCGAATGGGGTGGAAACCCAGTGCGCTTCGAAACATTGTTTGAAATGCTCGAGCAGACCCTTGGGAACTATATGGTAACACCAGATATGGAATTCCCTTATCCGTAGTATGTGGCATCAACCCACACACCCAACAATTAGTAGTGTTAACCACTAACTGATGCTGATGAAGGAGCTGAATGAAGGAATTGTTGCGGAATTCTACACGTCTAGCCTGCTCATGTTCCGGTAACATATGAAAGGAATGAGGAGAAACAGTAGAGGTAAAGTTAGGGTCAGAAGTAGGAGTAGGTGTAGCAGAAAGTAAAAAGGAGGACATCGTGTAATACACCCCACCCGCCAAAAGTGCAGAAGCAGTCAAAAACAATACAAACAGTTGGAATATGAAACATTTGGTGCGACTGAGTTGTTGCAGCTTGAATCTATGAGCTTGGGCTCCTTCCAAATCGTTCAGCTTCGAGAATGCCATTCCCTATGACCGTCCGCAACGTTTCTTGACGCACTTCGTTCTGTGTAGCAATAGTCAATCCCTAGGAGTTCCCAGGAACCGACGGCCCTTAACCTAGCGTCAAGACCTACTATCCAGAAGGAAGTACGCGCGCGGCCCTACGGCCTTTAATGCACAATATGTATATATATATGCAAAAAAAACAAAGTCTCTTCAGCTGTGGAAGCAAAAAGTATAAGGAATGAAGCTTAGTATATATATATAGGAATAATTACAGTAATATAAATGTTCAAAACTGATCACGGAAAACGGGATAATGCAGTTGTCAATACAACAAAGCAGGATCTTTTATTAGTTCTTAGTGCGAGATCGCAGAAAGTATCGGGCTTTCCCAGGACGTGTCTGCTCGTCGAACAAAGGATCCGTTGAAGAGACAGCGTCCTGCTGATCAGTTGGGTGTTCTGGTCTTGAGTCCTTTGATGACAATTGTTCAACAGAGTCTTTCTGCTGCGCTGAGGATTCTCCAACAGGCTGTGCGTCGCTGAAAGGTACAAACGCTGGCAATGCTTCGGTTTCAGTTGATGCAATGCCTTTCCTTACCCACGGGTCTGCCGGCAAAGGGATAGGGACCTTTTTGGTATGGGTGGCATGCACCCAATTCTTACGTCCCTCGAGACGAACGGCAGTCCTCGTGGCCAGGAGCACCTGATAGGGCCCAGTAAACCTCGGGTCCAGGTTATTCTTGCGTGAAAAATTTCTCGTCACCACCCAATCTCCGGGCTGGAGCTGGTGGCCTGGACCCTCCGTCGACGTCGGCAATGCGTCGTAAACCTGTTGGTGAATTAACCTCAGTTTAGCAGTCAAGTCATGTAGATAATCGATCAACATTGGATACTCAAGATCAGAAAACATTCCTGGCCTAGGAACCCCCCACACATTCGCAGGACGGCCGAACACTATTTCATAGGGACTAAGCCCTACTCGGGAGTGTACAGTCGCCCTAGTTGACAGTAATGCTAAAGGTAAAGCGTCAGGCCACGAAAGACCAGTCGTAGCCTGAATCTTCGCTAGTTTTAGTTTAAGGGTGCCGTTGTACCCTTCAACCAAACCAGCTGACTGGGGATGATTGGCGCTATGGAATTTCTGATTAATTCCAAGGCCCTTACACACACTCTTCATCACACTACCCACAAACTCACTTCCGTTATCTGACCACACGACTCTAGGCATTCCGTACCGAGGAAAGTATTCCTTCAGTAGGATTTTCGCAGTAGACAAAGCAGTATTGTCTTTGAGAGGATAGGCCTCGATCCATCGGGAGAATGCGCAAACCACGACTAAAACGTATTTCAGGTTATTGCATCGCTCCATATGGATGAAGTCCAATTGTATCACCTCAAAGGGACATGAAGGGGGAGCAAAACTGCCAGGAGGAGTTGGGGTTCCTTTGCCAGGATTGTACATCATGCACACCATACAATTCTTCACCAGACGTTCAGCACATTTCGTGATACCATCATTCTTCCATACAGGAGACAGCAACTTACAAATACCTTTCGCGCTAATATGCGCTAACCCATGCGCCATTGTCACAACGGCCAGCACATACGCATCGGGCAACAACCATCTTTTCTGATCCGACAAATCAGTCCAACAACCACTCGTATCCAACTTTCCCGTGCTTTCTTTCCACTTCATCTTTTCAGTCTCGGTGGCCTCATTCTGAATTTCCTTCACACTTTCAATAGTGTCTTCACACATACTCGATTCTGTAGGCCACCTAACCGAACTCGTCACATACATTCGAGTGCTAAGGTTCCGGGCAGTCTCCTTAGCAATCTCGTCTGCAAACGCATTACCACGACCAACATCGTCCGTCACCTTACGATGCGCACTACATTTAACAATCGCTACTTGCTTAGGCAACGTCAGTGCATCCAAAAGATCATTCACAAGCTGTCCATGCTGAATCTTCGTACCGTGCGACGTCAAGAAACCTCTCTCTCTCCACAATCGTCCAAAACTGTGTGCGACGCCAAATGCGTATTGGCTGTCGGTAAACACATTCACACGTTTCCCTTTTGCTAACACACATGCTCTAGTGAGAGCAATCAATTCTGCAGCTTGGGCAGAATTCTGATTCAACCTTGCAGTCTCAACAACAGTATTCAACGTTACAATAGCATAAGCAGTAGTCACATCACCATTTGGCAACTTAAAACATGACCCATCCACATACAATGTACCATCCGGATCTTCCAATGGGGTGTTTTTAAGGTCCACTCGACCTTTTGTTTCTTCTTCGGTCCTCAAGTAGCAATCATGTTCTACTACTTCATCTGACTCTGCGCTAATTGGTAACAGAGTTGCCGGGTTCAGAACATTACAACGTTTTATCTGAATGTGGCTTGCCAACAACGTCAACTCGTACCCAGACAACCTCGCACTCGTCAAGTGCTGAGTTTTCGTACGATTCAAAAGAGTATCGACTGCATGCGGAACCATCACCGTAAGCATATTATCCATGACCAATCCTGCTGATTGTCGGATGGAGACCGCAGCTGCCGCTGTTGCTCTCAAGCAACTCGGCAATGCTCTAGCCACTGGGTCCAAGGTCGAGGAAAAATATGCACATGGACGCTGCTTACCACCAAAAGGTTGCGTTAAGACACTCAAAGCACAACCTTCCCTCTCGTGAACATATAATGTAAACGGTTTGCTGTAGTCAGGAGTACCCAACACAGGAGCCGAACACAATGAATCACGCAATTCAGAAAAACTTTTCTGACATTCTTCCGTCCATGGTAAAGGAAATGTAACATCCTTGCACGTAAGAGCCACCAATGGTTTCGCTAGCAATGAAAAATTAGGAATCCATTGCCTGCAGTACGACGTGATACCTAGAAAGGCACGCACATCTCTTTGGGTTTTTGGCACAGCCATTCGCGCAATCGCTGCAATTCTCTCTGGGGTCAACCTCCTTCCCTCCTTTGACAATAAGTGACCTAGATAGGTTACTTCTTGACAACAATATTGGAGTTTAGTAGGTGACACCTTGTGATTCAACTCACAGAGATGTTGCAGCAACGACACTGTAGCAATTTTGCAAATGTCCTGAGTATCGGCAGCCACCAATAAGTCGTCGACGTATTGGATTAAGGCCGCACCAACCGGCAACCTAAACGCATCCAGTTGACCCTTCAAGGCTTGACTGTAAATCGATGGACTTTCACAGTAGCCCTGAGGAGCGCGCTTGAACCGGAAGCTGCGTCCACCGAGAGAGAAACCGAAAAGGTCCCTGCTCTCCTCGGCAATCGGGATGCTGAAAAACGCATTTTTCAAGTCAATCACCGAAAACCACGATGCAGAAGCTGGGATCAGAGTCAGTAGCGCCGTGATGTCAGGCACAACAGGGAATTGAGGAACCACTATTTTATTCACTTCCCGTAAATCGATAACAAAACGATAAACAGGCGGTTTGGAAGGATCCGTACGTTTAAGAATGGGCAGCACAGGGCTGTTGCACACGTTTCCCCGAGTCTCTTCAATAACATCTTTCTCGATCAGATCATAAATGATCGCTAACAATGCTCGTTCACCATCAAGGGAGATACGATATTGGGGAATACGTGGCAATCGCACATTAGATTTCAACTGAACAACATAAGGGGAGATATCAAGTAGGCCCACGTCATTCGGACCCGTTGCCCACAAAGACGCAGGAAGAGAACTCAATTCCGGTGGAAGCTTATCGAGAGACAAATACATGGGAGAGACAACCCTTTCTCCTAACGTAAGCTTTACACCCGCCGGGGAACAATACAGAGTTGCATACAAACGTTTAAGCAAATCCAGGCCCAGAAGGTTTTCACCACAACCAGTAGTCAAAATTAACGGAGCCTGAAGCTCACGTGGCCCAATTGTAAGGGGCAAAGGGCGCGAAACTGGATTGCTAACGGGGGCGCCAGAGAATCCAACGGAAACATTTGTTAAGCCAGACAAAGGTGCGCCAGGGAGTTTCGAATGCTGAATGGAACTTTTAGCTGCACCAGTGTCCAACAGAAAAGGCTCAACGACGCCCGATGTAGCAACTGCGACGTAAGGCCCTCTCTGATCAACCGGAACTGATACCACTCCCTCTCCTTGTCTTTGGCTGTCCTAGTAATTACTGTCGTCAGTTCCCTGATCGACGTAATAGTCGTCTACATTGTACTGCGCAGATCGTCCTTGCGATGATCCACGTTGATCGAAACAATTATTATTATTAGAGGAGTTATCAGAACGGTCATTCTGAGCACCACGACCTCTACCACGTGATGCCTGCTGCGAACCACCACGACCTCCTCTAGATGAGTTACCACTATTTCGTTCATTCAAAACAGGGCAATTGAATTTAATGTGTCCCTCCTGTCTGCAATAAGCACATTGATTGTACCCTAACGACGGTCTTTGGGAGGAGGAATCATTACGTGTTTGTGATCGATTCGATTGCGACTGTGACCTATTCTGTTGGGATGCATTCTGATTTGAACGCGGAGGATATGCTTGTTGAAGCAATACTTTAGTTTTTAGTTCTTTCGTCTTTTTATCAGCACGGTCGTTCTCCTCTTTCTCTCTATTCTCATAATATTGTGCTGTAGCCAATATCTGAGCTGAGGTAGAAACGGCCCATGCACTTTCCGAATTCTTTAATTTATTGCTCAAATCGGGCAATAAGTTTGAAACAAATTTATCCACAAACAATCGCTGACCACCCTCGGTACCCATATCCTGTCCACTATGGTCAATGAATGCTTCCTCGAACCTCGTAAAGAAGTCGGAAACACTCTCGTCCTTCTTTTGCTTACAAGCTGACAATTTATCCCAATTTACCCTCATAGCTGGCATAAGAGTTTTCATTAATGTTATTATTCGTTGAGGAAGAGCAGTAATCATCTGATCAGGTTTAGCCCCACCAGTTTGTAACCCGTCCGCCGCCACTATGGCAGCCCAATCACCACCTAACTCATTCGGATGATTTTCCTGCCGAATCTTAGCCCAAACAGGTTGCGGTACGACATTGCCGAACAACATATCAATATCGGCAAGATTCATTATCGTAGCGTCTACAAGCTGCGATAATTCCTTGTAATACCCTGTAGGATTTTTGCGAGGGTCAGGCAAAGATTGCTTCACCTGCAACACTTCTGAGCGTTTCCATGGGAGATGTATCCACACTCTCTGGAAATGTGGCAGAATCGGCGGTGCTCGGGTGGCATCACCTGGCATCCATACTGGTGGCACTTCACGCATGGGAAATTGGCCAGACTCGTCTGGCTGCGGTTCAACATCCTCGACAAACAATGCATGAGGTATCGGAGCGGGGCGAAAAGATAGCAACCGCTCAACAGCACGTCGAACATTAGTATCCACTATCAGTCCATTTGAGAACTGAAGCTGAAGATCAGACAAAGCGGCCAGCACCTCGTCAGGCGCATCAGCCGATATCTGATCGCGAAGGAACTTACACATTTCATCAAACACGTATCTTTGGGTTGGTATATTGAATTGACAAAATGTTTCGAGTACAACACGGGGCGGATTTCTAAGAGGGTTTACCATCCAACCCATCGCCATATTATATAGCGCAACGCGTTCTCTGTTTCCAGGAAGCTGACTACGTCTCTGCGGACCATCGGAGCTAGCGGACCCATGAACAGGTCCAAGCGAATGAAAGAAACTAGCTGCAAGAGGAGAATTACGAGAACGAGACGAGGGAGAAGTATAGGACACAGGACTAACAAGTGAAGGAGTAGAAACAGTAGCAACAGCAGGAGTCAACAAAACAGGAGCAGCAGCGGGAGCAGGAGTATGTGGAAGTGGAGGAGCAGTAGGGATAGAAACAGGCAAAGGAGCAGGAACAGTCGGAACAGCGGGTGCAGGATGAGGAACAGGCTGAGGAACAGGCGGAGGAACAATAGGCGGAAGAATAGGTACGGCAGGAACCACAGGAGCTGCAGCTGCGGTACCCTGTACGTACGGAGGTGGCGACTTCATAAGATAAGACATTAAAGGATCCTCAACTGGCTCTTCCTTCTTTTCCGACTCCGTAGGCAAAGCGGGATAACATTTATCTACGGTCATACGCTGTAGTCTGTCAAACACTTCCTTATCCTTATTCTCCTTATCACGCTGAAACTGCTCTGCTTTCTTCACTATGGTAGCAACATTATCTCGCTGATTACGTTTATTCTGTCTGATTTCCTTCTGTCGGGCTTCTTTGCGCCACAACCGAAAGGCATCAAACATGGCCGGCCTTGATTTTCTTTCGAACAGTTTGATCTCTAAATTATCTAAGATTGGGGCCTCGAAGCTACCATGAGGTGGCCAACGAAGGTCACCGTCCTTCTTCGTGTATTTAATCCAATAATCATTAAAGGTAATCGGGCCTACCCCATGCTTACTATATAGTTCATAAGTGGGAGTTCCAACCGGAGGTATCGGACACGAGTCCTCCAGTCGGGAATCCGTACCACAAGGTCTGAAACAACTAAACAAAGTACTGCGACCAGGCATCTTGCACACTAGCCGAGTTTCACAAACTTCAAGGGTTACGGGATTTACCACGTCCCAGCAAAGAACAAAACCCTCGGTTTTTGGCGGCTGCAGTCGTCAAACAACACAACAAGGTACGCTAGCAAAGTGTCACCGACAAAAACACTCACACAGCGTTAACAACAAAAACACTCGCTAAAGTGTCAACAACCAAGAACTCTGGGAGCGACCCACAAATACTTAACTCAAAGATCAATGGCGTCACCAGGAAGGCCCGTCTATCGTCTCGCTATACCAAGGTCTACGCCAGGCGCCAAAACAGGTCTACAGTCAGGGCAGCAGTCCGTCGCAGCCGTCAGGAGGTGGGAATCTTCGCGGGAAAAGTCTTCGGGCCACTTGTTTCGACAACAGGATCGATGAAGCGGGGTGCACCTTCCCTCGGAGATTTCACACGAAGTTCCTCACGATCGTCGGGCTTGGACCGGTACCACTGATGCAGCTCCACGTTGGGCGCCAACTGAAGGACTGGGTTCTGTAGGACCCAGCGGTGCCAGGGCACAACACCTGAAACCTTCGTGGGTAACCTGCTCCGGCGTACGAATCACAGAGACACGGGACACTTCCTTCGGCGTCAAAGATTCAAGGTTTATTTACTGCAGGGAATACAGTAGTCACGACAAGCAACACACATGCAACTTGGGGAGACTGCTTCAAATTGGTTCTGTGGATCGCTCCTTTTATACAGTTTTTACCCATACGACAACATGGCACACAAAAGTTTACAACCCGGTTCCCACCATCATCCCCCAGAGGGGTCGCTTTGGTCACTTTAAAACACACAAGGTCCGGATCATAAGTGCGGAAACATTTGGCGGTTCCCAACTGTAAAAACCCATCTTCCCAACATTAGTGCATTCCAATCGGTAGTAAAACAGATCGAAATAGGAACAAAGACAGGTGCAGAGGAAGACGGAGACAGTGGGGAGATCGGAAAGGGTGTAAAAGGGGAGGTATCGGGAAACACGAGATACAGGCATCAAAGGGACGTGCCTAATGAGATGCACGGCTGAGACAATAAGTCCGTGCGGCAAGATGAGCCTTGAGCGGCGCCATCTGCCTTACAGTAACATCCCCCTCGTCATAAAGACACTTACAAAGGACATGTGTCTTCCGCAAATATCTTTGGAAGCCCCAGGGTCGCGAAGCGGACAGCATCCGTTCGCTGGCTACTTGAGGGCAGGAGACAAAATGGATGCCGTATCTAAGATGGAACCCGTGGGTACAGATGAAAAACCCACATAACAAACGAACGGTTTAAGATAGCACAGCGAAACTGCGCACACTTACTAAACTCGTCATTTGCGGTTCTTAGATACCAGACTCGACCATATTCGTGCGAGTCGAATGTACCACTTACAATTGTCACGGAACCTCACCTTCCCGTACAGTAAGAAACCGATGCATCACCTCCTCTCCGGTAAGGAACCAACGCATCACCTCCCCGGCTCAGCAGTAAGGAATCAACGCATCACCTCCCCTGGTGCAAGGAACTGATGCATCTCCTTCCCTGAAGGTAAGGAACCATCGTATCACCTTCCCTGCGACCCTTTTTACTTACATTTTTCGACGCATTCAAGGTACTTTGTGTAAAGGTGTCCCTTCAAACATTTTCTTGGATCAGAACTGTTTCTACCTTTTAAGAATCATATTTTTAGTACAGTATTGTGGATATTTGTCAGTTTGAGTCTTGTTTTGGTTTAGATAAAGGTTACTTATTTTTCTAAACTGGTGTGTTGTCCATATGTATTGTTTTCACTGTATTACTCTATGTGTTCACAAATGCTTTACACGCTGTCTCTGAAAAAAGCCCGCCTGCTTGTGCCAAGCTACCAAGGGGGTTAGCAGTGGGTATTTTAGAAGTGTATCCCCCTAACCTTGACTTGGAAAATGGGTCCCCACTTGGACAAAGGTGCAAACCCTTGCCAACTAGAGACTACAATTTCTAACATTGGTGGTCAGCGGTGAGGATATGGACTTGGTTTTGTGTATTACATACAGTGATTGGTGTACATTGCTAGTATACTGCAGACCATCACGCAACCACATAAAATTGGTGAAACTTTTTCTTTGGGACTATTTTTTTTCCTTGCAATGAGAATTACCAACCTTCTGTTCTGATTACCAACCTTCATCATGACAAAGCCAGCATCAATTGCATCTGTGGATATTGAGTTTGAAGAGGATAGGGTTGAAACCTACACTGTGCCACAATTGAAAGCTATCTGCAAAAAGTTTATAATCTCTGTAAGAGGCCTCTCCAGAAAGGAGGGATTCCAAAAGGTACTGAGGGCCTGGTTGGAGTCAAGAGATACCAGTGAGCATGCCGGGCAGCCTTTAGAGGAGGTGGAGCATTCCGATGGACAGCAGGATAGGCTATTGGGTCTGCCTGGGGGAAGGTTGCCTTCCCGGGGGGCAGCAGTCTATCTTGTCTCCAGCAGAAGAGCTGGTAAGCAGGGAAAGAAACATGATGCATGAATTGGAGCTCACAAAGCTCAAGCTGGGGAAAGAGGATAAGGAGTTGGTGTTTCAGAGGGAGAAACTAGCCCTAGAAGAGAGAAAGATGATCTTAGAGTATGAAATATTTTTGAGGGAACTGTATCTGAAAGCAAAAAGTATAGAGTCCAATCCCAATGGTGGCAGCACACCAGCAGTGCCTGGTGAAGGGAAGGTATATATCCCCAAGGAGGTTCTTAAGGTTTTTCTATGAAGCATGAGGATATTGGTCAGTGGTTTAAAGCATATGAGGTAGCAATGAGGTCCTACAGAATCCCTGAGAGAGAATGGGGAGCAGGGTTGTGGAGCCGCTTCCTAACTTTGGGGAGGAAACGTTGCTAGCATTGCCTACTGAGGATCAGATGTCATATGCCCCACGAAGGAAGCCTTGGTAAGGAGGTATGGTTTGACCCCAGAACTATACAGACAGATGTCGAGGGCCTGTAAGACGCTGGAGTCAAGCACTTGGGTGGAGTATGTGTCCTATTTTTGCAGAGCACTTGATGGATGGGCGAAGGGTAGCCAGGTGAATGATTTTCAAAGCTCTATGATTTGGTTGCATGAGAGCACTTGTCAGATAATTGTTTCCCAGAGCTATGCCAGCACTTGATTGACAGTAGGCTGACTGACCCAGAAAGCTTGCTGTGGAGGTGGACTGCTGGGTCAGTACCAGGGTCCAAAAGGGTCACGTGGGAGACACTGCCAAGTGTAGGCATAGTACCCAACAGAAGAGGGGGGGCAAGGGTAAACATAAGGAGTTCCAAAAAGGGCCCCAATGTAATTCCCATGGGAACCAAGGGAAGGGTTTGCCGCCTTCCACTGAAAAGAAGCCCTAGTTCCCGCAGGTAAGCTGGCTTAGAAGGGCCTTGTGCATGTTATGCTTAAGGTCAGGTGGGTCACTTCCAGGGGGACCCTAGGTGTCCCAAAACGACTACCACTTCACCCACCGGTACACTGCCCTGGGAGGTGGCTTATGTAGCCTTGGGGGAGGAGTTTGGTGCCCAATGGGGGTAGGAGCCCGCAGATGGTCCCAAGAGCTCATCTTCCTGATAACACAAAAAAATACAGGCAGTGGGGGACCATCAATGGCCATAGTGTGGAAGACACTGGAGTCAGTGTGACAGCTGTCAATTGTTGGCTAGTGTCTGAGGAGCAGGTGGTCCCCAACACATTCTACCCAGTAGTTGCAGCTGACAACTCCAGTGCCTCTGGAAAGTGGTTTCCTTTTTTTTGGTACGGTCTCAGGTACCTTAAAAGTAGTTGTGAGGCCAGCCATGCCTGTCGACTGTCTGCTTAAAAAATGATCTGGCGACTTCCCCTTGGGAGAAGGTGGAAAGTAAATCTCATTTGTAGATGTTAGGTCAGCCTGAGAGGGCGTGGGTGACCACTCGGTCTATGTCAGCCGGTAGGGGCGATCAAGAGGACCTTGAGCCTGAAAGAATGGCCCAGGTGCCAGCCAGAAAGAGAGGAGGCTTGTGAAACTGGTCCCTGAGGTTACCACAATTCGGTTCGGGAGGAGGCAGACCTTGAGGGGGATGTCCTGGAGTCTACAGGGGAACAAGTGGCTGAACTGAGGGACCTGCCTGAGCTGATCCATTGAAAACGAAAAGGAAAGCAGCCAGACTGCACTCAATTGGATCGAAGAATCAATTCTAAACAAATGTACAACTTAATTAAACAGAATTAGAAAAAATGCGTGCAACAGGAAAAAAGGCCCTGCGAGCCTTTGCAAATACTACATGAAAATTACCAGACAGTTATCTGGATAACCTGATGCACTGCACAAGTCACTCGAAAGAGTGTACAGTATCAGAAACACTTATAAACATGTAATCAATAACATTCAGTAGCAAGACACAATTAAACAATCATTAGTCCACATTTAAGAAATAACAGGTAACATGTAGTCTTCTGACGTTGATTTGATGCTTTGTTTTTATCGAAAGTTCATGGAGATTGTTATGAGTTTCACAAAATCCAGAATATGGGTATTCCATAGTGACATCATGATTGTCAATTCAAAATCCCAATGCATTTCGGGCAATAACATTTTCCCTTCTTCAGGGGAATCTATGGAAAACAATGATAAGCAATTTGGTATATATATCTTATACAGCGGAAATAAATGGAATCTTACAAATGAGGCTGGGAAAAATCCATAATGAGATTCATATAATGATAACAAGCGATGTCAGCAGCTCGTTGCAACAAGGGGAGGTTAAGGGAAGGTGAAAGGAAGGAGATGTATAGAAAGATACCATGTCAACTAGTGGGGCAAGCAATCAAGTAAAGAGTGAAAAAGAAACCAAATGAACCAAACTAAAGCGTGTGAAAAAAACGGATGAAAGTAACTAAAGCAGGTGAAAAAAGGGAATGAAACATGTGAAGGAAACAAGTTGGAAGGATATTGATAAGCCTTACCAACTCGAGTGAAAAACTCGACTAACAGGAGATTCGAGAAAGACAAACCGTGCGGTAGCGCATCTTTAGCGGATGAATACGTCTCGGGAAGTGAATGACTGCGGGAAAGATAGTAAAAGCCGTAGACACTAAATGAGAGACCAACTATGCCGGTTAGGAAACAAACAGTGTGTGAAAAACTTACCAAACGCTAATAGTAATTAGCTGAAGATTGGGTTCACAGTTTAAACGAGGATGTAAAGCATGCTAAAAAACACAAAAAAGGGGAGTTCTAATAGCGGAATGGCAAACGCGCTATGTAAAGAAAAATAAAATGTGCAAAGGACACTCACCAGAATGTGAAAGTTAAGTCATGAGCTGACAGATACACCAATAAATCACTGAGTTTGCCCACTACCAGCAGACGAGTCACAGTGAATGCAAACAAGCTCATCAACTCCAGAGCGAGCTGAATACCAGGAGTTCAGACCTAAAAGTACTTTCATTCCACCCATTTCACACAAGGCTATAGACCTTTTCAAAACTCTGGTGAAACAAGACATTTCTAAGTTACCTTTAGTATCTCACTCCGTTTGCATTCACTGTGACTCGTCTGCTGGTAGTGGGCAAACTCAGTGATTTATTGGTGTATCTGTCAGCTCATGACTTAACTTTCACATTCTGGTGAGTGTCCTTTGCACATTTTATTTTTCTTTACATAGCGCGTTTGCCGTTCCGCTATTAGAACTCCCCTTTTTTGTGTTTTTTAGCATGCTTTACATCCTCGTTTAAACTGTGAACCCAATCTTCAGCTAATTACTATTAGCATTTGGTAAGTTTTTCACACACTATTTGTTTCCTAACTGGCATAGTTGGTCTCTCATTTAGTGACTACGGCTTTTACTATCTTTACCGCAGTCATTCACTTCCCGAGACGTATTCATCCTCTAAAGATGCGCTACCGCGCGGTTTGTCTTTCTCGAATCTCCTGTTAGTTGAGTTTTCCACTCGAGTTGGTAAGGCTTATCAATATCCTTCCCACTCGTTTCCTTCACCTGTTTCATTCGCTTTTTTCACCTGCTTTCGTTACTTTCACCCGTTTTTTCACACGCTTTAATTCGTTTCATTTGCTTTCTTTTTCACTCTTTACTTAATTGCTTGCCCCACTAGTCAACATGGTATCTTTCTATACACCTCCTTCCTTTCACCTTCCCTTAACCTACCCTTGTTGCAACGAGCTGCTGACATCGCTTGTTATCATTATATAAATCTCATTATATATTTTTCCCAGCCTCATTTGTAAGATTTCATTTATTTCAGCTGTATAAGATATATATACCAAATTGCTTATCATTGTTTTCCATAGATTCCCCTGAAGAAGGGCAAATGTTATTGCCCGAAATGCATTGGGATTTTTAATTCACAATCATGATGTCACTATGGAATACCCATAATCTGGATTTTGTGAAACTCATAATAATCTCCATAAACTTTCAATAAAAAAAATCATCAAATTAACGTCGGAAGACTACATGTTACCTGTTATTCCTTAAATGTGGACTAATGATTGTTTAATTGTGTCTTGCTACTGAATGTTATTGATTACATGTTTATAAGTGTTTCTGATACTGTACACTCTTTCGAGTGACTTGTGCAGTGCATCAGGTTATCCAGATAACTGTCTGGTAATTTTCATGAGCTGATCCATTGGCAGCAGAAAGGAGGCCCCTCCAGGGAAGATTTCTGCAAGGAGCAGCAGGAATGTCCCTCTCTTGTTGGCTTACGGCAGCAGGCTGGAAGCCAGGCAGCAGGCGATCAGCCTGGGTCACATTGGATTTAATGGGAGAATGATCTCCTGTATAGTGAGCCTAAGGTTGCTGAGCCTGGGTCAGCCCGTGTGCTGGTGGTACCCCAGTGCTTCAGAGCATTCTTACAGAGTCTGGCTCATGATGTGCCTTTATCAGGACATCTGGGGCAAAACAAGACCTTTGAAAGGCTTGTCACCCACTTTTACTGGCCCTGGATGTGCAAGGATTCTGACACCCATTGTCAGTCTTGCCCAACTTACCAAGCAAGTTGTAAGAGTGGGAGGAAGTGTAAGGCTCCACTCCAACCCTTCCCTGTCATTAGCACCCCTTTTGAAAGGGTGGGCATAGACATTATGTGGCCTCTGGACCCCAAGTCCGCTATGGGCAACAGGTTCAACTTGGTCTTGGTGGACCATGCCATCCGGTATCGGAAGCCATCCCTCTCCGAACTGTGATGGCCACCGTTGTGGGTCATGTGTTGATGGGGATTTTCTCCTGTTTGGAGTTCCCCAGAGAGGTGGTGTCTGACCAGGGAACCAACTTCATATCTAGGCATATGAAGTACCCGTGCTAGAAGTGCAGTGTAACCTATAAGTTCACTGCTCCTTACTACTCCCAGGGAAATGGGCTGGCTGAGAGATTCAACCGGACCTCGAAGGGCATGATTATGGGTCTTGTGAACTCATGAGGCGTAAGTGGGACGTCCTCTTGCCATGCCTATTGTTCTCTTACAGGGAGGTACCATATCAGTCCTTTGGGTTCAGTCCCTATGAACTTATGTATGGCCATCCGGTAGGAGGACCTCTAAGTCTGGTCAAAAAACGCTGGAAGAAAGCTCCCAGTAAACCTCCCTAGGATGTATATAGGTACATGCTGGCCTTCAGGATCCACACTACGCGCTTCAGGCAACTAGCTCAGGTGATTCTGGAAGCCAGCCAGGAAGAAATGAGCGGTGGTTCAGTCAGATTGCCACTCTGATCGAGTTTCAGCCTGGCCAGAAGGCATGGATCATGGCCCAAGTGGAGCCTTGTGTACTCCAAGATAAGTGGACTGAGCCCTTTGAGGTGGTGGAGTGCAGGACAAAAGTCACCTACTTGGTGGACTAGTAATTTCCAGGAACCCTGGGGGGTCCTACATGAGAGGTCTGAAGTCGGCATGCTCCTAGCGACAGATGATGGGAAGGAAGTGGAGACTGAGCCTCTTCCTGACCTCCTGTCTGCTAAGGAGCACGATGAGTCAGTGGACGGTGTGAACCTCTCCCCGCCCTGACTCCTGAAGAACAGTGGCTGCCGCCAACTGTTGGGACAGTTTGCTGCTCTGTTCTTCATGACCCCTGGTGTCACTTAGTGGTGTTTCCATGATGTGGACACTGGGTACAGTCCTCCTGTAAAGCACAAAATGTACAGTTTGACTGACAGGGTCAAGGTTAGCATCAAGGAGGAGGTCTCCAAGATGTTGGCGTTAAGGGTAATTGAGCCCTCTAACACCCCTAGGTCCAGCCCAGTGATCTTGGTTCCAAAGGTTGCCGCACCCGGTGTCACAGAAAAACTCCAGTTCTGTGTGGACTACCGAGCTCTCAATGCCGTCACCAGGACTGACCCACACCCAATCCCCAGAGCTGATAAGCTTGTAGATCAATTGGGAGCTGCCAAGTACCTCAGTACGTTTGACATAAAGTCTGGGTACTGGCAGATTGCTTTAACTGACGGGGCAAAGGAGAGTTCCGCATTTTCAACACAAGAGGGGCACTACCAATTCCACATAGAGGAAATGGAACAAAGATTTCAAGAAAGAGGATACCCCCAGGATGTATTAGACCAGGCAAAAATGAGATGTGCACAAAAAAATAAGCAGGATCTTTTGAGAAGAACACCAAAAAAGAAAACACTCAGGTAGTAATAGTTTCCAAATACTCCACCAAAAGTAAAGCTTTCAAACACATCATCAAAAGATACTGGTCTATACTGACACAGGAGCAAGAATTCAATCATATATTCAAACAGGAACCAATTTTTGCATATCAGAGAGTGAATTACTTGGGAGAGATCCTCAAGCCCAAACATTTTAATACAGAAGCAATATGCCAGGGCACAATACCATGTTACAATTGCAGCAATTGCAATAATGTCATAAAAGGCACAATAAACACCCACCCAAGGAAGGGCCATAAGATCAAACTCAGAGTATCTGCTACATGTTACACTATGAACGTGATATACCTCCTTAAATGTCCCTGCGCACAAGGTTATGTGGGGAAAACTGAATAAAAAATCAAGACAAGGATTAATGAACATAAATCGAATATTCGCAACAGAATGACAAAATCGACGGTGGCAAGCAACTTCATGGAAGCATCACACAACATCAGCCAGCTTAGATTTACAGTATTAGAGACTGTACAAAAATGTGAAGGAATAGACAACAACAAACGATTGCTGCAAAGAGAAAACTATTGGATATACAGATTGGAAACCCAAAACCATTGGGGATGAATTATAGAGTTGAACACAGTTGTTATCTATAAACATTGAATATTGCATACTATGTTTACTATGCTTCTAACTGACTCCTGAGATATCTCCCTTGCGATATTGATATTATCAGGAGTCTTTTCTTTTCTTAGGCTTATTATGAACTGATGAAATCTTTTTCTTTCATTAGGCTTAATATGAACTGATAAATTCACATCAATTTTGCTCATGTATTTAACCTGCATTAGTTTATGATCTGGGTTTTGTACACCATGAATAATGCTCATGTATTGCATCACTATTTCTGTCACCAGTTCAGATTTCTGGGCTGTTTATACTGCTCTGTCCGAGTAAGTAGGATTTATCATGAGTTACCATGATTCCAAGATGGCACTCACTATAAAAGTTTCTTTAGTCCTTTTTCTTCACTTACTATTCAGCCCATTTAGTCCTTCGACCATTTTTACTAGCTTTACAAGATGGCTTCCGCTGTTTTGCCCTTTCACTGAGCTTAATTCGCCAGTTGTTATGACCCTCAAGATAACCACGGAGGATCATTTTGCACACATTACGATATTCCCCTAGTAAGTAGCGGCGCTTACAAATTTCAGTACTAGGCATCGATAGCCGTGCACGATTCACCACAGCAATAGGCTTTGATATGTAGTGCACAAACATTACGCGAACTGATCTAATAGATACAGGGATCCTTCTTTTAGTAGAGCTTGATGGCAACCATTATAGTATTTCTATATTGAACTTTTTGATTGAACCCAGGGGACGTTCCCCAAGTTAGGGGCACTCATTTAGAGATTTAATTACGTGCACAAGTGAGTGCACACCCAGGGGCACGCAACAAACAATACATTTAGATAATCGGGAGTGCGAGTGTATAACTAACTGATTGTCACCAGCAATGACCCACACCCAATCCCAAGAGCTGATAAGCTCGTAGATCAATTGGGGGCTGCCAAGTACCTCAGTACATTTGCCTTGAAGTCTGGGTACTGGCAGATTGCTTTAACTGACGGGCAAAGGAGAGTTCAGCATTTTCAACACCAGAGGGGCACTACCAATTCCGGGTGAGGCCCTTTGGGTGAAGAATGCCCCTGCCACCTTTCAGAGAGAGGTCAACCAGGTGTTGGCAGGACTGGAGAATTTCAGTGCTGCATACTTACATGACATTGTAGTGCTCAGTGCCACTTGAGAGGAACATCTGCATCACCTCTGGGAAGTCTTGAAGGCTCTGCAAAGGGCAGGTGTCACGATCAAGGCCAGCAAGTGCCAGGTCGAGCAGGGATCAATGTTGTACTAGGGACACCACATAGTGAGCGGCCAGGTGGCACCCCTACAACCCAAGATTGATGCCATTCTGGCTTGTGAACCCCCCAAGAGCCTGACAGAGGTGACATAATTCTTAGGACTCACCAGGTATTACAGGAGATTAGTCAAAAATGATGGCTCTATTGTTCCCCCCTTGACTGAGCTGACTTCCAGGAAGCAGCCTAGGAAAGTGAACTAGACTGACGCTGTCAGAAAGCTGTGATGCCCTGAAATCTGCCATGTGCATGGCGGCTGTGCTCAAGGCACCCACCTCCTAACAGGAATTTGTGGTGCAGACAGACGCTTCAGAGCATGACATGGGAGCAGTGCTCTCATAACTAAATGAGGAGGGCCTAAACCAACCCATAGCCTTCATTAGTAGGAGGTTACTTCCACGGGAACAGAGGTGGAGTATGATTGAGCGTGAGGCTTTTGCTGTGGTCTGGGCAATGAACTGAAGAAGCTGAGGCCCTACTTATTTGGGGCTCACTTCTAGGTTCAGACCAACCACAGGCCCCTCGGGTGGCTGATCCAGATGGGGGGTGAGAATCCAAAGTTGTTGAGGTGGACCATTTCCCTACAGGGGATGGACTTTACGGTGGAACACCACCCTGGTACAGAACATGCCAATGCTGATGGTCGTCCAAATTGTTCCGCCTTAGTGAAGAAAACTCCCAAGAGGGTGAGTAGTTCTCCCAATATTTCAGCTGGGAGGGACATGTGTTAGACCTGGCAGCCTTGGAGTTGGTTTCCCCTGTATTTTTTGCCTTTGCCTCCTGTAGTTTTACTGGGTGATGGATTTTGTTTTGCTGGTCTAGATGCTTTGAGCACTTTGCCACTGCTGATCAATGCCAAAGTGTAAGTGCTCCCTTAGTAAATTGTTATTATGGATTGGTGTTTCCATGGTTGGTTTATTTGGTTTACTATTAAGTCTCTAGTACAGTGCACCATGTGTGCCCAGGGCCTGTAAACAGAATGCTGCTAGTGGGATTGCAGTACTGATTGTGCCACAAACACAAGCAGCCTTGCAACAAGGTCTCAGGCCCCATTGCAGTGCCTGTGTGCAGTCTAGTAGTGCCATGTCGACCTAGTAAGTGCACCCACTTGCCTGGCACTAACCTTTCCTTTTTGTACACGTGAGTCTCCTCTAAGGTAGGCCCAAGGTACCCCTGTGGGCAGTGTGCAGTGTATGTGAAAGGTAGGACATGCCCTGATGTGTGTGGCATGTCCTGATAGTGAAATTCTGCCACTTTTGTTTTTCACTATTGTAAGGCTATCTGTCCCATAGGATAGGATGGGGAGTTTGCTCATAACATCTTGTGAGCATTACTGCCCATTGGAACAAGATAGGAAAATAAAGTTTGATTTGCCTGAACTCAGAATTTTAAGCTGCATCTTTTAGTGAGGGTGGTTTCTACATTCTGAGTTTTGAAATATCACTTTAAGAAAGTAAGCATTTTCTTGCCTAACCATTCAGTGTGCCTCTGCTAGGTTGTGTATTGACTGTCTGGCTTTCGAGTGACAGGGGCTGGGGATGTGCAGTTTGTTCAGACAGCCACCTGGGGGTTGAGGTGTGTCCTGATGTTCCAGGGTGAGTCCGGGCTGGGCAGAATAGATCTGGGCTGCCTTCAGAGTAGGGAGAGGAGATTTCTTTCACACCTGAATGGGCCTGGTCTGCCAAGGACAATGCTGCCTCCACCTCCTGCCAGGAAGCTGCACCAGAGAGGACAAGTCTGGTTTTGGCTGGGCAAAGAGCTTCTCTGCCACAGAGTACAAAGGATTTTGTATTATAAAAAGAGGAGTCCAGTCCCCAGACTTTTAGATTACTTCTGGTAAGTAAGAGGAACCTTTGCCAAGGAGAAGAGCTGGAGAAACTGAGGAAGAGTACTGCCCCTGCTGGGTTTGGCTACAGTGGCTACTTTCTGCCAGGTAAGGAGAAGGACTTTGCTGTGTGCTGTGTCCTCTGCTTGTGGAAGATCTCCAAAGGTTTGAAATAGAACTGGGAAAATCAACGCATCTTCTGTTTCCGATGCATCGCACCGTGGCAAGATGAATTTTCCGACTCATCACGCTACCGAAGAATCGATGCAGCGCCTGCTCGCGGTTGAAGTGTCAGCTGTGCGACGAATCCTGTGCACCGATGTCCGAGATCACCGCACCGATTCAGACACAGGCCCTGTTGTGGAAGAACAGACACATAGAGGGAACATGGCTGAAATCATTGCAGCGCATCCTAGGTCTTCACGCTTCGCATCGTACTGGATTGTCACACATCCCATCGAAGCATCAAGTCTGTCGCATCATTGGGGGACGCAGTAAGAAACCGACACATTACCTCCCCACGCAGTAAGAAACCGACGCATCACCTTCTCTCCGATAAGGAACCAATGCATCACCTCACCAGCGCAGCAGTAAGGATCTGACGCATGACCTCTCCCGGAGCAAAGAACCGACGCATCACCTTCCCTGAGTATAAGTAACCAACTCATCACCTTCACTGCGCCCTTTTAGCTTGCATTTTTTGACGCATTTAAGGTACTTCATGTAAAAGTGTTCCATCCAACATTTTCTTGGAACAGAACAGTTTCTACCTTTTAAGAATCATATTTTGAGTTCAGTATTGTGGATTTGTTTACGTTTTGAGTCGTGTTTTGGTTTAGATAAAGGTTACTTATTTTTCTAAACTGGCGTGGTGTCTCTTTGTAGTGTTTTCACTGTATTACTGTATGTATTCACAAATGCTTTACACACTGCCTCTGAGATAAGCCTGTCTGCTCGTGCCAAGCTACCAAGGAGGTGAGCAGGGGTTATTTTAGAACTGTATTCCTCTTACCCTGACTAGGAAGAATGAACCCTACCTGGACAAAGGTGCAAACCATTACCAACTAGAGACCCCCATTTCTAACAGTAGGCATATGTTTACTATCTCCTTCCTTGTGCACAATGGAATGCAACATTTTTGCAGATTTAGTGCATTCAGTCTTACTAATTTCTACCTTAATCTCAATGTCATTATATTTTTCATCATCATGTTCTTTGTTAGTATCATCAACAGGGGTTAGTGGATAAGCCTGTGCAATGCCTTTATTAGGACCAATCCGGCGAACAATGCACATTATTAATCATAACATATAAAGAATGAATATTAGTATTACTGCATAAAATATTTTGAAGCTCTTCATTTTCCATTTCCCAAAGGAACAGGTGAGCCAAAACCATAATTGTCCAGTGTTCAATCTCATCTCTTCCTGAATAATGTGGCTCTCCTTAACACTACGCTTGGTGATCTATCTGCTTGTGAATGGTGTAAGAGCTGTTTTTCCCTTCCCTTCCTTAAACAGTTTTAGAAACCGAGCTTGTGTTCACATTGTCCTCCATCTTGAAATTATGTCTAAGTACACAACGTGTATACAATTATAATGTTTGAATAAACTGTTAAAACTCAATCCAATAGTATTATGAGTGAAACCTCAAATGTATTCTGTAGTAAAATATTTCTTCTTGCTTGCTTCTCATTTATAACCATTCTAGGAACCATGTATTTGTATGAAAACCTTTGTCTTAAGTCCTTTAAAACGACATGCTTTTCTCTGTAAATGCAACCCCCTATTTCCCATTTTTACATGGTGAATCTGTGAGGAATTTTTATTGAACTTTACTAAGTTCATGATACTTATGTTCGCCCACTTTACTGCTAATTATTGATGGCATATTTCATCTATTTGCCTACTATATAAATATTTAAAATACTGACCTGTGTCTGTAATTTCTACTGTGAATGTTACAGTTCTAATTTATGAATTGGGCCTAAATAAGAGTGAGAAAGAGACCTGTCCAACCGAGTGAGCACCAAAGTCTGTATAGTCATATGATTATAACACATTCATTGCCTGCATTCCAATTATTTTCAGGGAGAAAAATGGAAGTACTCCTGAGTCCACGCTACATCCCCCACCCGCAAAAAAAAAGTAACATAGTGGGGAGCTGAGGCCGACAGCCAATAGGTCAAGGGAGCCGTGGGTTGAAAAATGTTGGGAACCCCTGCTGTATAGGGACTACGCTGCTTTGGGTCAGAATTATTGGTGCAAACTTGTTAAACTGGTTTGGATGAAGACAATGGCAAGAGGAAGTGTTAGACATATAAGTGCAGCACTTAAGGCCTACAGCAGCACAACCACCTCCCTTGGTGGTAAAGAAAAAGTCTAGGGCTCTCCTACACTACAAAATCGAATTCTTATGGAAATCTAGCTGATTAAATATCAGAAGACCTTAGAGACTCCAAGAGCTATTGCAAACAACTAGAAAGAAGATGGAGAACCGGTTGAGATAATATCTCTAGATACGTCGACACTCAGATCAAAGAAGCCAGGAAAGCTGCCCTGGTGCTAAGACTAGGTTCATGCTCCAACTTCTGCAAAGAACTGTTCAAAATAGCCAGAGAATTCATCAATCCAGTGGTAGCCACCACTCCGCAACAACCTTTCTGACTTTTTCTACAACAAAATACTCAAGATCTACAGCAACTTCACACCCAACCCACTGTAGAAGACATCACCATGCAACCTCCTTCCACCACCAGGATTGCCACCCATTTAACAAACTGTAGCACTCTCACCACAGAAGACAATGCCAGGATTATGCAGACCATTCAGGGGCTCCCACAGACCCCTGGCCCACCACATGTACAACCTGGGAAGAACACTGAGCAGCGCCAACCTCACCACCATAATCAACTCCTCCATTCTTAGCAGAATCTTCCCAGATAGCTGATAACAGGCAGAAGTCACAGCTCTCCTGACGAAACCCTCAGCTAAACAGAAGGAACTCAGAAACTACAGACCCTTCTCACTCCTTCCTTTCCAGGGCAAAGTCCTGGAGAAAGAGATCGATAGACAACTGTCCACCCATCAAGAGAAGCACCACTTCCTCCTTCACATCATGAAAACCGCCCACCTGGCAGCAACAGATGACAGCAGGACCATCATGGACAGGGAAAACTGCTGCTCTCATCCTACTTGACCTCTCGGCGGCCTTCGACACAGTCTCCTATGCCACCCTCATCGCCAGAATCCAGGACTCATGAATTCAAGGACCTGCCCTGAGTTGGATTTCCTCTTTCCTCTCCAACAGAACTCAACAAGTCAGACTCTCCCCTTAAACCTCCGAACACATGAAGCTTGTCTGTCGAGTCCCCAAGGGCTCCTTCTTCAGTCCAACCGTGTTCAACATGTACAATGGCCCCCTCACCCACATCTAAGAGCCCACAGAATCAACATCGTCTCCTACGCCAATGACACTCAGCTCATCCTCTCCCTCACTGACACAAAGTACACCACCAGGACCAATGTTACCTTCTGCATGTCGAACAAGGACAAATGAAAGACAGAGAACTGCCTTAAACGCCACAATGACAAAAAGGAGATCCTGATTTTAGGAAACAAAAGGTCCCCTTGGGAATCCTCCTGGTGGCCACCCAAATTAAGTCCCACCCCATCCCCACAGACCACCTTGCCATTACCCTAGATGACAAACTCATGATGACTAAACAGGTCAACGCTGTGATTGCATCCTGCTGCCTCAACCTCAGAATGTTTCACAAGATTTTTTAAATGGCTCCCCACACACATAAGACGAATTGTCAGCCAGGCCCTCATAACCAGTAGACTTGACTACGGCAACACACTCTATGTCGGCATCTTCACCAGCTCACGCAAAGACATCAGACCATCCAAAATACTGCCACCAGACTCATCATAGTCGTCACCAGAAACTCTCACATCACTTCCTCCCTCACTGAACTACCCTGGCTAACCATGCAGAAGGTTGTCAATTCAAACTGCTCATCCACACCCACAAAGCCCTCCATAATACCAGATCAGCAAACCTGAACAACCGGCTTCAACTCTACCAGCCTTCCAGACAGCTACACTATAACTCTCTCCCTCTCTCTCTCTCGCATGGATTCTCCGCATCCACAGAAGCAAGTCAGAAAGGCATGCCTTCTTCTTCATCGCCTCTAAGACATATAATGAACTTCCTCAACACATTAGGACAGCTACCTCTCTTCTCAGTTTTCCACACGAAACTGAAGACATAGCTGTTCAACTGGGCCTACGTTCCTGCTTCAACTCCTGGAGACGCTCACGGGCAATTAAGCTGGGCCATACAAATTGACAAAACATTACATAACAGGCTGCTATTTTTATACCCAGTGGCATCCTGTCGGTGGGGAATGCCCCCTTTGTCTCACCATCCCCCTTTCCTGGATTTGGCTCCAAACTGTCTAGGGTAATAAAGGGCAGGCAGGCCTAGGTGTGAGCTGCATTGTCAGTGGCTGGTCCGGCAGCCTTGCAAGTCAGGAAAGGGCTGGGCACAGCCTTTGAAAATCAGGAAGGGCTGAGTACAACTACCCAGGCCAGTATATTCAGAAGGGGGACACCCTGTCCATACTCAAAACTCTTAAGGGCATATTATCAAGAAACGGCATTAAAATTATCACCGCTTTAGCAGCAGGAAACTGCAGCTAAAGCGGCGATAATGGTCTTGAGAATATGCCCATGTGAATTCCCATAGAAGCCCATGTTCTGGTGTGAACATGGGCTTCTATGGGAATTCTCAACTGCATATTATCAAGCCCATTATCGCCGCTTTAACTGCAGATTCCTGCCGCTAAAGCAGCGATAATTTTAACGCCCTGCTTGATAATATGCTCTTTAGTTTCAGTGTCTGGAAGGAATACGCAACACACCACAGGAGAGCCACTCAGTCCTGTGACTCTGGTGGAAAGGTATATTTAGTTTAGGCAAAAAAAATACTACTTTCTAAAGGTGGCATTTTCAGAGTCACAACTTAAAATCTGACTTTCTCATTAAAAAGGATTTGAAATTATAATTAAAATGAGTGTAAGAAGTATACCACACCTGCTCCCAATCCGAAGTTATTATTTATTAAGTGTAATGAGGTAACCCAGTGTTACTCTATAGGAGAGATAGCCTTGCAACAGAGAAAAATGACTTGAGGAGTTTATTATTCTCAGAACATGTCAAACTTACATGCACCAATGCTACTTTTTAAATACCATGCAGTGTGCTCTATAAGTCTTTACGGCCTACTTTAGGGGTGACTTATGACAGTAGTAGTATTTAATTTGCATGCCCCGGACACATGTAGTATGATATATTCGGCACTTCTAAGTATATTTACTGTACAAATTCAGTGTGGGTCAATTTCACGATGTTTAGAAGGGAGAGCCCATTGGTCTTTACTACCGTTTTGATAGTGATAATTACATAAGTTGACAGTAAGCACAAGAATTCCCTTTTTAATGAGATCTGAAAATACGACAGGTCATATGTTATGTTATGTTACAATGATTTATAACGCGCACAGCTTCTCATGAGTGTCCCGACACGAAAAAACAATATTGAAACCTGTAAGGAACTGTGAGAGATTACCGATTAAATGAACAGCAGGGTTTTTTGTCTTTTCTTGAACTGTGCTTGGGGTCGTGAATAATGCGCAGTTCAAGGGGGAGAGAACTTCAAGCTTTGGCTGCTTTGAAGGATAGAGAGCTGCCTCCAATTCTTACCAGCCGATAGAGAGGGATCGATGCTAGGCACTGTGAAGCAGAACACAAATGCCTTCATGAGGTATAAAAATGAAACTGTTTCCTCAAGTAGATGGGCCCTGGTCCATAAAGGGCTGAGTGGGCCATCGTGAGAGCCTTAAATTTGACTCTTTGGGCCACTGGGAGACAGTGCAGATCCCGCAAATGATGTTTTACGATAGACCTGCCCGGAATACCCATCAGAGCTCTGGCCGCAGCGTTCTGTATTACTTGACGTTTCTTGAGCTGGTATCCTGGTAGGCCAATATAAAGGGCATTGGCATAGTCAAGGCGGCTAAGGATCAAAGCGCACTTGACCATCTCCTTAGCAGTCCTGGGTAATAGAGGAAGAAACTTCCTAAGGGACTTCAGTGTGCCAAAGCATTGGCCAGCCAGTTTCTTTACTTGGGTAGAGAACCTAACATTTTCCTCAAACTAAACGCCCAAGTTCTTAACTGCCTGCCCCGTAGAACTGGGGAGGGGGTATTCTGGCGGCCAAAGGGCTTCCCTGAACTGTGGGGAAAGGATCCTTATAAGAGGATTTCGGACTTGTCCTCATTGCACTTTAACTGGGCGGCTGCAAGCCATTTAAAAACGGCTGTTAGACAGTTTTTTGCTCTCGTTGGAGAAATATTGGAGTCCTTCCAAGTGAAGAGGAACTGGGTATCATCTGGAATAGGCAATGCTTTTTGCTCCCAGCTCCTCAGCCAGATAGACCAAAAGGGTGACATATAAATTAAAAAGAAGGGGACTCAGGGTAGAACCCTGAGGTACTCCAGTAGTCACCTTTTGTGGGGTTGATGAAAACAGAGGTAGCCACACTTGTTGTGTTCTGTCTGCCAAAAATGATTTAATCCAGGGAAGGTCTAGAAGAGATATTAAAGAATGACAGGAGTAGGGATATTCCATGGTTTAAGCATATTTCCTTCTGGTTCTCAAAGATGGGTATATCACATTTTTGGGAAGGTCCGACCCAGTTGATATCACTATCAAAGAAACTGCAAAAAATAACTTTTTGGACTCATATCCACAATTGCATGTTACACATCTCTAATAAAGGGTCACTTACAACTAAGTTCCTTCTTTTTAAAGATGTACCAAGTTTTGAGCAATTTATGAATGGGGTGCGCCCTGAAAGCGAAAGTAATGAATTGTGTGTTCTATGTCAAAGTGATGCCAAAGAAAATAATTTGCATGTACTTTTTTTCTACCCATTGTACAACACACCGAGGAAGAAATGCACCATACCCATTTGTATTTGTATTTGTATTTATTTTATTTGTAAAGCGCTAACATTCATCCTGAAAGGACATCATGGCGCTGAGGAAAAGTTGCAGGTGATTTGACGGCAGCACTAGTTGAGAATTATTGATCTGGCCTGGGGAAGAGGAATGTGTTTAGTTGTTTCCTAAATGAAAGGAAGCAGTCAGTTGTTCTGAGTTTAGGGGGTAACTCGTTCCACTTTGTTGCGGCAATGTGAGAGAAGGCCCGCTCTCCCATCCTGACAGTCCGAGCTCGGGTGATGGATGCTCTTCCTGACGTCATAGATCGTAGGTTTCTAGAGGGTTTATGAAATCTGATCATGTCATGTAGGATGATGGGGCCTGTATCGTGGAGTACTTTGTGTGAAATACACAACAGTTTGAAAATGGCTCGTTGTCGCATTGGAAGCCAATGAAGCTCATGCATGCAGTTTTTGGCTGAGTCATATTTTCTTTTATTACAGATGGCTTTGGCAGCGGCATTCTGAACCATCTGTAATTTGGAGAAGAGGTAGTCTGCCATTCCCTCAAACAGTGAATTACCGTAGTCCAACCTACTCATCAATAGTGATTGGACTAGTGTTTTCCTGCAATCTGTCGGAACCCAGGGGAAGACTCGTCTAAGCATCTTCAGAAGGCCGAAGCCTCTGCCGCAAACTATGGAAACATGGGATTTCATGGATAAGTCCTTAACCAGTGTTATTCCTAAGTTTTTGGCTTTTGTAGTAGGATTGGGACGCAAGCCCAAGTCGCTCGGCCACCAGCTGTTGTCCCAGACCTGTGTGCCTCTGCCGAACAATAGAATTTCAGATTTGTCAGCATTTAGTCTGAGACAGTGGTCCTGCATCCAAGTTGCCAGTTCAGTCAGGCAGTTCGTCAATCTAGTTTTAGAGTCATCATTTTCATCAATGGTGACCATCAGCTGGGTGTCATCCGCATAGGAGCACATTTCGACACCCCACTGAACAGAGTTGGGCTCAACGACGCCCCCTGGGGAACTCCGTATTTTATAGGTCGCGGAGGGGATGTATAGTCACCCAGGCGAACTGATTGGGTTCGATCCGCTAGGGACGGATGTTACCATCCTAATGCTTTGTCTTGAATTCCTTTCTCTGCCAGGGTGTTCAATAATTGATGGTGGGGTACGGTATCAAAAGCCGCTGATAAATCAAGGAGTATCAGAGCGACTGTACTACCTTGATCCACCTTGGTCCTAATACTGTCTGTCACCGCTAAGAGTGTAGTTTCGGTGCTATTGTTTGTCCGGAACCCTGTCTGTGAAGCGTCCAGCAAACCGTTAACTTCCAAAAATGTGGAAAGTCGTCTGTTGACCAACTTCTCCAGGACCTTCGATAAGTAAGGTAACTGGGATATTGGTCTGTAGTTGGCCGGATTGTTAACGTCTGCCCCAGCCTTCTTTACTAAAGGGGTAACTAGGGCCTGTTTCCATGATTTTGGGAATTCGGCAGAACTAAGAGAGAGATTAAGTGCTCTAGTAACTACTGGACATATTACAGGGGTAAACTGGGAGAAAATGTGATGTGGACATGGGTCAAGTGGTGAACCAGACTTGACCTCAAGCATGACTTTTTCTACCTCCTCTTCTGAAAAAGGGCCAAAACTGTGACAGATGGTATGTGCAATGGTTGGTACATATTGTTCGTTTTTTTCCGTCCTTGGTTTTGGAAAGGAGGCATAGATGGTATCAATTTTTTCGCAGAAAAAATCATTGAGCTTGTTACAGTTCTCCTGTGAGGGAGTAAGATGTAAGGAGAGATTGGTTGGGTTGCATAATTCTCTGACAATTTTAAAAAGTTCTTTTGATGAATTTTTATTCTCGGATACTCTGCGTGTGAAGTAATCCTTTTTTGCCTTTCTGATCGCTCTGTGATAGAGTGTTTGAGCTTTCCTGAAGCTGTCTTTGGTCTCATCTGTCTTGGATACTCTCCATTTATGCTCAAGGGAGGTGCAGTTTCTTTTTAAGAGTTTAAGCTCAGGTCCGTACCATCTCTATGATTTTTTGTTGCCTGGTTTGTGACGGGATTGGGTGGTCGAACAATGTTCAAGTGCATTTTTAATGTTATTATGAAGGAGGTCTATTTCTTCATGAATATTAGTACTTGTACAAGAGGGGTGTGAGAAATGATTACTGAATTTATCAAGTGTGAAAGATTTCCAATTTCTCATGTTTGCTGTGAATGCACTGTGTTTTTTGGTCTGGGGGATGGGGAGATTAATGCGGAAGGTGATCATATAATGATCGGTCCATACCAATGGGGTTAAAGGGTCGATGTCAATAGATTCAATATTAGAAAATATCAAATCTAATGTATGTCCTGCAATGTGTGTTGGTTGATGGACTCTCTGAGATAGCTGCAGGATAGCCATGTCTTCCACTAATAGGTTCGTCAAGGAGCTACTGCTGTTGTCCAGATGTATATTGAAATCTCCAAGGAGGAGGATGTTCTTGTTCTTCAAACAGACAGGCATGATCTGTGTGAGTAATTGTGAACTAAAATTTAATGTGCAGCCTGGGGGATTATAGATTAAAATGCCTCCGAATAGCACATTGGTGTTTATGGACACCGTAAATGCCAGAACTTCATAGTTTTCAACCGGCACGATACTCTCTTGTCTGCATGAAAGGTGGTCTTTGAACGGTAGAGCTACACCGCCACCCTTTTTCTTGACTCTGTTAACATTCAGTATCTTATAGTCTGGGGGAAGGGCTGTGACTATATCTGGGATATTGTGGTCATCAAGCCATGTTTCAGATAAACACACTAAATCAGGTTGATATTTATTAAGAAGGTCCCAGATGTACGTGGAATGTTTGGGTAGTGATCTTACGTTCGTATAGATGCATTTAAGAGGAAATGTGGGTAGATGTAATTTCACAGGGTTCAGTGTAAGGGTACTTTCCCATCTACAGTTGTAACAGTTAAATGGGCCGTAAGTATCCATCGGACCCATGTGAGCACAATCGAATGTATTTGTGGTCGTCTTACCAATCAAATCCAGCAGTTCGCGGCTTGTATAGGTAATGTTTCCACTCGAGTCTGGTGCCTCCCTGATAATTTGGGCAGGGGTCGTGGCCGCTGTCCCCGGTCGGCCGCGGACAGGCGCAGACGCATCAGGGCTTTTAAAGAGGCAGAGAGAATCTTGAAAACTGATACATTGCAAGTAATTGTCTTTGGCGTAAGCAGGTACTTGTTTAATGTAAATCTTATAAGAGCCAAAGCAGGACTAAAGCTATAAAAGTGGACGCTTTGGTAAATAACAGCAGAACTAGAGGAAAAGTGCATTCACGTTATAATTTTGCACATAGGACTTTATGTTTTTTAATATAGTGCTGGGAAGTTGAAACATCTACATCTACACCATGAAGTTGCATAGGTATCCTGGGAGGAAGCACAATCATTATAAAAATGACATTGGATTAGTTTAAATTAATTTTATGATGATATATGCCTGCTTTTATATATTTATTGTATGTTATATAGTTTTATTGGTTGTAGTAGGGGCTGGTTGCACTTTATATATTCGTCCTAAAGGCCCTTATTGCGATATATGTATTGTATAGTATTCATATCTTAACACATTCATTTGAATTATGGAATGTGATGTTATATGTATCTTTTATGATTCTAAACTAATCGAAATAAAGAATTTGATGATGATTTAATCCAGTCCCGCGCTGGGCCAGCGATACCAATGTTTGCAAGATGCACTAATAACAGTGAGTGTGGCACCGTGTCGAAGGCGGCAGAGAGGTCCGGTAAAATCAGAGCCGCTCTCCCGCCCCCATCCAAGTTCTTTCTGATAGCTTCTGATATTTCCAGAAGCGCCGTCTCCGTGCTTTAGGCAGCTCTAAACCCTGACTGAGCAGGATGTAACGATCCAGAAGTCTCTACAAAATTGTCCAGCTGCTTAAAGACTGACTTTTCACGTACCTTGGCTACAGCTGGAAGGAGGGAAATGAGGCGATAGTTGGCAGGGTTGGCCGGGTTGTGGGAAGGTTATATAAGCAGAGAGAGAAGTTTGGCCTGCTTCCATTCGTACAGAACTGTGGCAGATTGGATGGACAGATTGATGAGGGAATTAACTTCTGGATTAACAGCTTCTGCCACAGCGGCCAGCAACCGGGCCTGACAAGGTCAGTTGGCGAGCCCAATTTCAGTTACTTGATCAGTTTCATAACAGAGACAGTATTGAGGGTTGAGGTGTAGATTTTTCAAAAGGTTTATCATAATTTTGATGGGTGCAACTATCGCGCCTGTGGACCAAAACTTAGAAGAAACCTGTTCCAGCAGCTTATTCATTTAGTCAGAGGTACGGAAATTAATAGGAGATAACTTTGATTCAAAAAGCATGGCCGCAACTGCATCTTCCTGATGATGTAGAACATTCACTACTATCCCTATGATCCTTAATAAAGGAAAAATACAGTTCAATTTGAAAAGGTGATCTCTGCCTAACAGGTTTGTAGGAGATATGGGGCCTAACAGTAAAGGATGTTTATTTGTAATGGAACCTAGGGCAACAGGAACAGGGTCTGAAATGTGGTGAGGAGCTCTCTGATTGGAGATACCATCTGCATCGATGAACATGCCAGAGAGAAGTATGGAAGGAAGTCCGTAGGATTTTCGGGCAGACTGTCTGGCACCAGTATCAAGGAGGCATGAAATAGGATTACCATTAGTGGTTCACTTCAAGTAGGGGCGATATTGATCAACCGGTATAAGTATATACATGGCACAGTCATCACCTTGTTGGCTATCCTAGAATTCTGGACACTGGTCGTGTGTAATCTAACCACCTTCATGAGTGTTGGACTTCATAGGTGCACCGGAGGCAAGATTCAGACAGTCTTTATTCATTGTCCCAACTGCCCAAAATGAAAATATGTAATGTTTTTCTAATATTTACACATTCATAGAGCGCACAATTATCCAAAGGGTGTCCTAGTGCTAAACAGAGCAATTTGAACAAGAGGAAAAGATCCCAACTCAGATATACCAGGGCACGATGAATGTACCAAGTTTAAGTAAAGTCAGGTCTTTAAGGCCTTCCTAAATTGTATTTCTGATTGAATCTTCTGCAAGGTACCAGGCAACTCATTCCCGAATTGAACTGCCCTAACATAAAAGCTTTGACCCAAGTGACAGCCGTTGATTCTATGAAGAATCAACAGTTGGGCCTCAGAGGAACATAACCGAAAAACTCAAATGGGGTGGCTCTAATCAGTATGGCTGAGCCAATATCTAGGAAAACAAAATACAAATGCCAGTACTGATACAAAAGATTTCATTAACAAATGTCAGAACCCTGGACCTGAAAAATGGATTCAAGGCTGGTCGCTGATTGGTAGCTTTGTTTATTTTGTTTAATTTTATCAAAACACATATATTAAAGGCAGTAGACAATATTACATGCTAGGTGCAAAAAGAATTTTATAGGGAATAAGGAAATCTTTCATCCAATCAAACATGTCACAGGCATACAACAATCAACCATTCAAGGACAAAAAGGACAATGTGTAATATATTACAGTGGACAGTATTTACAGTGAACAAACAAACACAAAAATTCTAGAAAAAGCCACAGTCTGCAAAATATTTTAGATGGTATTCATGAAAAATTGTTTATACCAAACGTACATTTCTTCGACAACTTTAAATATTCTCTGGTTTAGTTAAACGAAAATAACATATACTAAGTAATGTACAAAGGGTAATGGTAAGCAACAAGGCAATTCATATGAGCTTATCACCCATGCAGACTCAAAGGTGGCTGTGGGCCTACGCGTTTCGAATCCTGCTGATCTGAGAGGATTCTCTTCAGGGCCTTTATTTTTTATCTGGAGAAAAGAAAAGAAAAGATTTTTAGAGGAAGTAATAGAGGGTGTGCATTAGAAAGGATCAACATAAGATTCCTCACTCAGGTGACACCCACTCCTCCACAGCTTGCCACATTAGTGAAATAACATCCGAATATAAAATTTGCAGCTAACTAGCTGGGGAGAGGTACCTAGAGTTGGTCAAGGGGGGCTTAAATTACCTACAGAACTTAATAAGGTACACTGCATGAAGAACAGAAAGGGGGACTTTTAATCTTACCTGCCTAGGCGGGGCTGCTTTGTCAAGGGCAAAGTCACTTGTAAAAACGGAAGTAGCACCTAAGGGACAGTGGGAATGTATATAATCAGGGAAATGTTCTTAATAGTCCGACGACAAAATATTCTATGAGCACAGGAACAATCCATACCTACTCATCTGGAGCCTTTATTTTCATGTGCAACCGCCGTCGGATAAGGGAGCAAGGGACGAAATCTGAAAAAAGTTTGGGAACAGTTTCAGTTCACTGAACTTGTCTTGAAAAACTAACGTCTTATTTTGTGACTGCTGGAAATTCTTACCCGCCAGAGGGGCGCATGGAACGTGAAAAGTTCTTGTAACCAGCGCTGTTTTCCAGGTATTTGGGAAAACCTATGGGGGAGTCAACATACCGCGTGTCAGTACATTTCAAATCTTAGCTGTCAGAGGCTCCACGCCATGAATAGGGAACGCCGAGGCTTACCGTGATTAATTGCACATCAAACGTGTAAATTCTTGTAACCGATACTTTTTTCAGGAAGTTGGGAAAACCTATGAGAGAGTCAACATACTGCGAGTCAGTACAATTTCAAATTTTAGCTGTCAGAGGTTCCACGACATGGGGAGAGGACGCCGCGGCTTACCGTAATTGATTGCACGGGCGTGGACCGCTCAGCGCGGCTCGCTTGGTACAACCGAGTTACAGGCCCTGCAACAATGTAACAGAGCAGGACTAAAAAAGACTATTCAGACTACTAAGCGTGACCGAGTTTGGAAAAACGCTTGAAATCTTACCAGCAACGCGGCGCTGCACGCTGGGGGCATTTTATTGAAGAAGGGGTAGATTACTGTGGTACAAAAAAAGGGAGGAATTAGTTGTGGTATAAGGAAGTAACACTGACTGAAAAAGCGGGACAAGCGTTTCGCGGTACTCACAGTTAAAGACTAGTCCAAGTCCTAAAACGACGGCGTGGCGAGAAGGCTGTACTCTGGCTCAAGCACCTTAGCTGTCTGGGCTGCCAAACGACCGCCTATATATACAACAGGTGTGTCAAAGGTGCACGCCCACTGTGTTTCCCCGGTACCTGTTAGGAAAGGGAAAAACCAGGACTGGATTGACCGATCCACACAGGTTTCCTAAGGGCTACTATTACCTGCAGGGCAGGGAAAATGAATGTAGGTGAAACTTGATTACAGTTTAAATATTTCACTCAATTCATTCAGTCCTGACACCGCAGTGTCAAATTTAACTATTAGCAAGGCCTCCCGTTTTGACAATGCAAGATTCTGATCACCACCACGAGGACTCTTTTCCACTTTGGAAATTACAGTCCATTTCAGGTCACTTACTGCATGTTGCATACGCGTCCAGTGGAGCACTAAAGGGGCGTTTTCAATCTTCCTTTTGATTCTCGATTTGTGTTGTGAGATCCGCTGACGGATCTCCTGATTGGTTTTGCCTATGTACAGTAGGCGACAAGGGCATGTAATGCCATAGACGACAAACTTGCTCTTGCAGTTACTAAAGGACTCGTGTTTCCAGAAAATTCCGTTATGTTGGAACAGTGAACCCTCAATACAGGATTCACAGCAAAGGCAAGTACCGCATTTATGGTGTCCAATTATGGGGGGCATCGCCATCATTTGGCGCAACGTCGCGGGTTTGGGTGCTGGCATGGCAGCCCGGACTATATGATTAGCGATGTTGTTTTCCTTTTTGAAGGCAAATAGAGGTATATCAACAAGGCTGTCATCCAGATCTTTTACTAAATGCCAATTTTGCTTTATGACTTTTTTCAACTGGTTGGCATTTGGGCAATATGTCGTAACACAAACCTGTTTTTTCAATTCTGATTTGGTTTTGCGTTCTAGTGTGGTCTCGCGTGGTGTCCATTGGGCTCTCCTCATACAGCTTTTCACAAGTTTCTTGGGGTATCCCCTGTCACACAATTTGGATGTTAATTTTGCTGAGTGGTGTTGAAAATCTTCTTTGAAAGTGCAGTTCCTGCGGACTCGCAGGAACTGCCCATATGGGAGATTTTCTTTGAGGTTCCTCGGATGATTACTTGAGAACATCAAAGACTTGTTTCTGTCAGTTGGCTTGCTGTATAGGGTCGTCGCCAGTTTCCCTTCACAAGGGAAGACTTCCACGTCTAAAAATGCAATTCTCTCAGTTGAACTAGACATGCTGAATTTTATATCAGCCGTTCTATCATTCAGCCATTGATGGAACTGGTCAAGAGTGTCACTATCGCCCGTCCAAATCATAAAAACATCATCAATAAACCGGAGCCACGCTCCGATGTATTGAACGTAAGGATTATTTTGATAAATGTACGCCTCCTCATACATTGCCATAAATAATACCGCCAATTCCGGTGCAAAGGGGCAGCCCATGGCTACCCCTTTGACTTGATAGTAGTATTCGCCATTAAAGCAGAAATAATTATTCCTTAAGGCGAAAGCTGCCAAGTCCACGATGAATGCGGTGGGCACCTGCATGGGCCTTGGTCTGGAATCGAGGTAGTGTGTAAGCACTGCTATCGCCTCATCTTGAGGGATCTGAGTGTATAAAGCAGTTACGTCCATGGTAACTAGTCTGTCTCTGTTTTCACAGAATTCAATGTTTTCTAGTCGGTTGATAAAATCAGTTGTATCCTGGAGATAGGATTTCACACTGATCATGAATTCTTTTTAGAAAACAATCAACATATTTTGCTGCTGGCTCGAGCACAGAGCCACAACCGGCAACAATGGGTCTGCCAGGGGGATGGTCAGGATCTTTGTGAATCTTGGGCAATACGTAAAACATCGGCACTTTCGGGTGTAACATTTTTAGATATTCAAGTTCTTTTGGCCCAATGAAACCTGAATCAAACCCTTCTTGTATGATGTTAAAGAGTTCATTTTGAAGGTCTGAAGTAGGGTCTTTGTTTATTTTGCGATAACAGCTGCTATCTGCCAGCTGTCTCATGACTTCGGTGGTGTAGTCATTGATATCCCACACTACAATTGCACCACCTTTGTCGGCCTGTTTTATTATGACAGTACTGTCTGTTTTGAGGTTATTTAGGGCTGTCATCTGTGCTTTGGTGGTATTAAATTTTACATATTTCCTTTCCTTTTCCATGGTTTTTTCAGAGGAACATAGGCAGCAGGCAGACATTTATTTATAGAACTTTTTTGATTGGGATTTGTTTGATCAATTGGCTCATGCCCGGACTGTTTGCTCTATATATATATATCTATATATCTATATATCTATATATCTATATATATATATATATATATATATATATATATATATATATATATATATATATATATATATATATATTCAATGAAAAAACCATTGGTTGTAGGCCATATATAGTTAGGGATTTGCATTTAGAAAACCTTATTCTACTCGCATAAAACCATTGAAATTCCATATATAGTTATAAGCGCTAACTATATATCGCGCACCCGCAATCCACTGCTGATGATGTCACATATTACATCATTCATGACATGGTTAGTGACATCACTGATGACATCACTGATGACATGTCAAATGACATCACTGATGACATCACTGATGACAACATCCAGTGACTGTATGTTTCTGTAAAGTTAAAACATGTTTTACATATTGAAGAATGAGTACATGTATAAGTGTCTGGATGAAGGATTTACTAGGTGCATGACTGACTGATTGAGTGAGTGATTAAATGTGTCTCACTGAGTGCATGGGTTAGTGACTAAACTGTTTTAATTTGTGCATCATTATATCTGTTGTTCTACAAACTGCTGCATATGTTAATCAGTAGCTATATGAGTAACTGTATGGGTTATTGATTGGTTGTCCAAGTATTTGTATGGGAAACTGAGTGTGTGTGTATGGGTGGCTGGGAGGTGTGTGACTCTGTACATAGATGTGTGAGTAGTTGATTCACTATATGTATAGATTCAAAACTGCATGTGGAAACAGCTGTATGGGCGGTTGACTGTGCATGAGTGTATTAGTGAGTGAATGGATATCTCAGTGCTACATGTCAAATTAAGTACATATGTAAAACACAGTACATGTGAGAGTTGACATCTATAAATAACTGTGCATAAGAGCTAGTGAATGTGTGAGTGGCTGTATGGATCATTGTGAACATGTATCAGAGATTGTATAAGAGAGTAAAGTAAATATGTGTTAGTATATGTTTGAATAAGTAAGGTGTGTATAACTGTATAGTTGAGAAAATGGAGGTGTGATTAATTTTTGGCATAACTGACTAGGTGTGTGAGTAACTCCATGGATGAGTGACTGTCTGTTTACACTGATTGTATCTAAGGTTATATTAGAGTCTGAAGAGGTTCATGATATTATCACATGAATGATATCATCAGTGATGTGATCAGTCATGTCAAATGAGATGTTATCAGTGATGTCATCAGTGATGTCATTTGAGATGTCATCAGTGATGTCATCAGTGATGTCACTAACCATGTCATGAATGATGTAATATGTGACATCATCAGCAGTGGATTGCGGGTGCGCGATATATAGTTAGCGCTTATAACTATATATGGAATTTCAATGGTTTTATGCGAGTAAAATAAGGTTTTCTAAATGCAAATCCCTAACTATATATGGCCTACAACCAATGGTTTTTTCATTGAATTTTCAAGGTTTTGTAAATGCAAATTCCTAACTATATATGGAGTATAACCTATGGTTTTTTCTGTGAATTTCAATGGTTTTTTAATAGCAAATATCAAAAGCTGTCAAATGTCAAGTACGTGATAGGTAAAAACGTTTTCGTGTTTAAGCACGCTGATGTGCTTTGAACGCTGCCCCCCCCCACTCCCCTCTTTTCTCTTAGTAGTACTCTCTCTTTGCAGATAGTGAACGGTAGTTAACTCAGACCTTTACCCCTGTTGTAATCCGTCGTACCTGCTTGTCTCTCCATTTGATTGATTATTATCCAAGCATTTACTGTTTTACAATTGGTTCTCTTTGGATCATTCTCTATTTACAAACAAGCACAAAGTCGCAATACTCTGTTTAGTCTTTGCAGATAGTGAAAAATCGTGTAAAAAAATAAAAGTAATCGAGCAAAATCAGTAGACCACTAATTCGATCTCTTTTTGACCTCGGTAAAATACAAACATTAGGAATAACCCTTCATGAGAAATACGAAAATAGTGAAATGAACTGAGCTCCACACCATGAGGGCTGCAAAACAGCTCGACTCCGCCACCCACACCGCCCAAAATAACGGCAAACCCTATGCAAATATTATAAATATACACAACACACCAGCAAAGAAACAGAGTAAAACATTTTATTAAATAACTATTTTATACTTTTTATTGCCCGATCCGGCTAGCTCAATCGATCGAGCATGAAACTCATGCACTGATAACAAGCGTTGAGAGTTTGTAGAATGATGGCTTCAGATTTTCCACATATGGTGTACTGGCGCGAACTGGCAGGGGGCGTTTGGATTCTACCCCTTCTCCAAATAAGATTTTCATACGTGAATGTTCGTTCATGCTTTTTGTCCCTGACTTGCTTCCATGTCACTGCCTTACATACATGGCATAAGTCCTGGTTGTAGAGTGCCATACTTCAGAGTTCTAAGCAGCTCTTGTAACACTGTTTAAACCTTATTTGCACCTGCTGCAGCTTCACTATTCAAAGTAAGTGGGGTCCATTTGTGGACCTGACTGCATTGGAAAACAATGTGATACGGTGCCTCCCTAAACCGCTTGACGGAGGCCCCCGAGGGGCGGTGAGATGGCGCGGACTGAGAGGGGGCGCTTGGCTCCTGCCCCCTCCCCAAGTCGTGTTGCCCTGGTGAGGCCTGAGATCGCCCCCGGCATAGGCGGCCGGCTCCCGGGGTCCGGCGGAATTGTTTCCCTTTTGAAGAATCTTTCATTCTGGACCTTGTCCCACAATCCGTTTCACCTGAAGACACGCTGTCGTAGGGCGCCCCTTTACCGTTTTAGTTGCCATTCCGCCCGCTTTTGGTACTCTGTGCCTCTTCCGCCATTCAGCTGTTTACCGCTCGCTCTTGCGACTACAACGTCTCGCTCACCATGTAGTTGAGTTGCTCCCGCTCTTAAGATTTGACCGAACTTTTTGGACTGCTGAAAGCGGTTGTATTCCGACCGCTGGTTGGTGGAGACATTTTGACTATATTCTGCACCTGCATTGTCGCGTAATGCGTCATATGACGCGACGCGTTAGCGCACCCGGAAGTGCTCCGGTGCGCAAGGCGCAGCTTCCCGGAAACGATCCAGAGCGCGCCGCGCAGCGCGTAACGTAAGCATAACAGGTCATGTGACTTGCTAATAAAACTTTTCATTGGTTCATTTTACTTTTCTTTTCCTAATTATGTAAGACTAGGTCATGTGACCTAAAAATAACACTTTTCATTGGATTAAAACATTTTTTTTCCCCAAACGATGAAAGCCCCACCTTGTTTCTGGATGTTTCAGACTGAAGCTGCCGTCACCATGAGAGCACCACCATCTCGTAGCTCCGTCGTGGCCATTCCGCAAGCAATCATGGCAGCCGCTCCCCACCGGAAGCCTGCGGGAGTCGAGGGCCCCCAAGACTTTTGTACAATCTTCAAGGCTGAGGGGACGCTTTCGAGAATGGAACCCAAGCCCTGGCAGACAAGCGTCCGAGTTCCAAGGTGTCCCAGGGCCATTTTACTGGACCAGGCCCAAATCCGAAGAGCCGGCCGCCATTTTAAGAGTCCTGTGGCAGCCGCCTATCGCTGCACCGCAAGAGTGGGAGCAACTCAACTACATGGTGAGCGAGACGCTGTAGCCGTAAGAGCGGGCGCTAAACAGCTGAATGGCGGAAAAGGCACAGTGTAGCAAAAGCGGGCGGAATGGCGACTGAAACGATAAAGGGGCGCCCCACTACAGCAGACAAGCCTCCGCCATGTGCTTCAAAACTGCATATGTATCTCGTGATATCAAGGTTGGGCAACCAGTACAGAACAAGCAGTTACGAGTCCCATTTACACCGGCGCCATTTTGGGCGCGGCCGGGCAGGTCCAGGATCTACTGAAACATAAAAAATGAGGCTGACGTCTCTGAAGCAGTTGACGAACAGCAGGACATAGCAAATAAACATGAACTCTCTAAAGCTGTTAACTCACTGCAGGACAAAACAAGTGAACCTGAAACCTCTGGAATAATTGTCGCTCAAAAGAACAACACACAAAACTCTGTAGAGCCTGAAGAAAAAAAAACAGAAGGGCACTGTAGTTTCAGACACACTTAACACTAATGACTAAACAAAGATATCGTCTGTTTATAAAGCAGTTATCATCTTGACAGAATTGACAAAGAAGTGTACAGACACCAATGCATCAGCATTCTCGGAGATAACATCTTAAGGAACAAAGAAAGACCTGTTCACTCTTGACACCCCAGGTGCTGTGTATATTGCACTATAGTGCTGCATCGAGAAAACGGGCAACCCTATTGATGTGGATTTTTCATTATTGATTATTGTAAAGAAATTGCGACTCCCCCCTTTAGCAGATTAGCTAAATGTTTGCGTAATTTAGGCATAAAAGTTATATTATTGTTGTTGTTATCGTTATAGTTCTGGTTAATTTCAAAAAATGGTTAAATATATTTACAGTTTTTGTTGCGTTCGTTATATTTAAATGTTAATAAAGTTTTAAAATGTAACTGTCTTGGAGTACTATATTTTTTTTAAAAATCGGGTGAATGGGGCCTTGAATCGGGTTATTGTCATGTGTGGGCTTTGCAAGTGTACTGCTACAAGATCGGACATTTCAAACTCAAATGCACGTTCTTTTTCTTACCTTTCCGAAGCATGGAGCGCAATAGCAGGCAGAGAAAGGGTGATGCACGTGTTGAACACTGCCTGGCCTGCAAATTGCTGGCAGTGCCCCCCCGCCCGCTCCTGAAAGAGGGCACACACACACCGCCGCCCCGAGTACTTCACAAATCTTTAAAAGACCATGCGCTTGTTCAATGTGAAGTGGATAACAAGGCTAATAGCATTTGCTGGATAATGCATGAATATCGCTGACTTTTCAACGATATTCATGCATTGCGGCCGTTTTTTATCGCATTTGCGATAAACCTTGCTAATAGCAAGGTTTATGTGCGATAAAATTCGCCGATGTGCGGCGATAATTTTTGTCTCTAAACAAGTTAGAGACAAAATTACCGCTAGTTGTTGGTAATATGCCCCCGGGTTTTTCCTTGCAGGAATCGGGAAGCGAAAGACTAGCACTGAAATCAGTAGTCTCACGCCTGAATCGGGAGGGTTGGCATGTCTGGATACTCTACAGCTGGGGTCATAAACTACATTCGCAGGGCTAGGTGATAGCCTAGGTCCGGCCTGGACAATCGGACACAGAGGAAGAGGAGTGTCAGAGGGTGCGGTAGTGAATAGGGTGAAAGGGAGGTGTCGGGCAGGCACAGGGTGTGATTCTCAGAGAAGAGCAGCGCAGATGGGGGGAAGTATATGGCCCATGCATGAGAGAGAGAGCGGGGGTGACCATTGCGTGGGGGAGATGCGTGCGAGGGTGGGGAGCCATGCTGAGAATCGGCGGCGTGCAGAGAGTGGCCCTGGTCAAGGCATCTAAAATGGCTGCCGTGCACGACAAAATTGTGGCATTGGACAAAACGCAAGATGGCGCAGACAATGTTTATCAATAAGGATTCATTTATAACAAAATATTTACTCGCAGTGACAAAATGGTGGTCAACACTTCCTGATTTCCATCGAATCGAACGTTAACAAACGTCACGCAGCAAAAAAAAACAAAAAAAAAAAAACACGCACAGAGCAGTTTTTAGCCATGTTATCCAATGGAAGGTGGATAACACGGCTAAGAGCATTTGCTGGATAATGCATGAATATCGCTGACTTTTCAACGATATTCATGCATTGTGGCCGATGTGCGGCGATAATTTTTGTCTCTAAACAATTAAAACGAAGCACAAAATGGCGAATTCCCGTTTCGCTACCAGTTTGCGGCCCAGTTCGCGGCCCGGGAAACGCTTCTACCGTGAAAAATAATTTTTTTTTTATTTTCCCCACGGGACCCTTTAATAACCCCAACAACAATCCTAGGGGGTCAAGAGGGGGATACCTTGCCCCCTTTCATTAAATTCCCCCTTCGTTTTTCACCTCTTCTTCTCTCTCGATCCTACCGAGAGATAAGATGGCGGCCGCTCCGGACTGTCACGCAGCAAAAAAAAAAAAAGCTCACGCACAGCCGCTGGAAGAGATGTATCAACATATATGAGCCTCCTCAGCCACCCTCAGGAAATATAGGGGATTAGGATACTTCTCCCGCACCCCCTTATACCTAGTAATTTAATTAACGAAGCACAAAATGGCGAATTCCCGTTTCGCTACCAGTTTGCAGCCCAGTTCGCGGCCCGGGAAGCGCTTCTACCGTGAAAAATCATTTTTTTTTTAATTTTCCCCACGGGACCCTTTAATAACCCCAACAACATTCCTAGGGGGTCAAGAGGGGGATACCTTGCCCCCTTTCATTAAATTCCCCTTTCGTTTTTCACCTCTTCTTCTCTCTCGATCCTACCGAGAGACAAGATGGCGGCCACTCCGGACTGTTTAGAATGTTGACAGACACCGGAGAGCCAATCAGCTTTCTGCGCGCAAAGTTCCGAAACGCGAAAAGTAAGCGGACCGGATCGCTGCCCGGAGCGCTGTTACAGATATATATCTTGATTTAAACGTTAATTTCTCAAAATCCACTGAAGCACATATATTGAGACCTAGCAAAGGCACATCGGGCTAACAGTCCCTACAATTTTGCCAAGTTTCGTGCAAATCCATTCAGCCGTTCGAGCTAAAAGTGAGTCCAACCGCCCTATGGAAAACTCAATGTAAAAAACGCGTTTTGGGACCCCCCTTTTTTCTCAGCCCCCCCTTGACGAAACCCCACCAAATTTTCAGGGGCTGCTCAGAAACAAAATGTGCCATTTTCCCGAAAATTTCAGCCGATTCCGTCCACAAACGCCAAAGTTATTAGACATAGAATTTTCAGAAATCCCATAGGGAATTAATCCTAACTATATATACCTACTGGCGATAGCCAGTAGGTAATATATATATATATATATATATATATATATATATATATATATATATATATATATATATATATATATATATATATATATATATATATATATATATATATATATCACACAGCACATCTATCCATAAGAAGAAGCAAGGGACACAGCGTGGTACTTTGGACGTTTGTTGGATGAAGTGCCTTCCTCAAATGCCTCTGTCCGACACAAACAACTCCAGCAAGTCTTTATCGAGAGCTCCTCCTACCGATTGATGAAGGACTGAGCTGCAGCATGATTAACACATAGGCACCAGCCCAGCCCCTGCCACGGACTGCTAGTACCAGAATGCTCCATAATGTGTCAAATTAAGCTACAGTGGGAGTGTTAGGCGAAAATACAGGGCAATAAACGTCCTCGAGTCCCCTACTGGCTTGGCAGTTCGGGCTGGACTGTTCCCATGAGGCACAGGGTCAGACTGATTTGCATATGGCCATGTCTGAACTGGGGTGGCAGAGTGGGCTAAAGAACGGTGATGGATTAAACCCAGAACTTTTGACTGGGTGTGAGTTTTTGATTGGTTCAGATGCTCCGTCCATCACCACCCCCTTTTGTACCGCTTTGTTCTCTTGGATTCCAGCTTCTAGGAGGCGTGTCTTTAGAGTGCGATGGCAAACTGTGCCGAAGGCAGCTGACAGATCCAGGAGGATGAGGGCTGATGTTTTTGCCATTGTCTAGTTGGCGCCTAATGTCGTCTGTGGCGGTGATGAGGGCTGTCTCTGTGCTGTGGTTTCACCTGAATCCGGAATAGGACGGGTCCAAGATGTTGTTGTCTTCCAGTTGGCGGGCCAATTGCATCTTGACAATTCTCTCGCTGACCTTTACCGGGAACGGGAGCAGGGAGATGGGCCGGAAGTTCTTGAGTTCCTTGGGGTTCGCTTTGGGCTTCTTGAGTAGGGCATTGAATTCGGCGTGCTTCCAGCTTTCCGGGAAGGTTGCTGTTTCGAAGGAGATGTTTATGACCTTTCGTAGTTGGGGTGTGATGGTTGCATCTGCTTTGTTAAATATGTGGTGTGAGCATGGGTCTGACGGAGATCTTCAGTGGATGGAGTTCATGACCTTGCGTGTCTCGTCGTCGTTGACGTTGGACCAGGAGGTCAGGCGGCTGGCGCTGGTGGTGTTCACAGGGGAGGTGGAGTCTGGCGTAGCGGGGCAGTCGTGGTGTTGAAGCTGTCGTGGATGTCAGCGATCTTGCAGTGGAAGAAGATGGCTAATAAGTCGCACAGTTCTTGTGAGGGCGGGATGCCAATGGCGTTGGCGTTGGCGAGTTCCTTTACGATGCTGAAGAGCGCTTTGCTGTCGTGTGGGTTGTTGTCCAAGGGGTTTTTGAAGGAGGATCTCTTGGCTAATCTGATGAGGTGGTGATGTCTGTGGGTGGTGTCCTTGTGGGCTGTGTGGTTGTCCGGTGTGCGTTCGTGGAGCCATATCTTCTCCAGTTGCTGGCATGCGCGTTCGGAGGTCTGGAGCTCATCGGTGAACCAGGTGGCTCTCCTGCTGGCGTGGCTGTTGGGGGGTTTCTTGAGCGGGGCGAGGGTGTTGGCGCAGTTGTCAATCCACTGTCTGAGGTTGCGGGCTGTGGCGTCCGGGTTGGTGGGGTCGGTGGGTGGGTTCTGGGCGAGGGTGGTGATCAGCTGGTCGTCGGTGACTTTGCTGCAGCAGCGGCGAGGTAGCTGTTGGGTGCGGTGGTGTGTGGTTAGTTTCTTGAAGGTGAAATGGATGCAGCGGTGTTCGGTCCACTGGAGTTCGGTGGTGTGGTCGAAGGTGACATGGGAGCCTGTGGAGAAAACGAGGTCCAGTGTGTGGCCGTCGGCATGGGTGGGTGCGGTGACAAGTTGTTTGAGGCCGAGGTTTGCGAGGTTGTCGATCAGGGTGGCGGAGTAGGCATCGTTGTTGTTCTCGAGGTGGAAGTTCAGGTCCCGAGCATGATGTAGTCCATGGAGGCGAGTGCGTGGGTGCTGGCGAGGTCGGCGATGGAGTCGCTGAACTGAGATGGGGTCCGGAGGGTCTGTAGATGAGTGTTCCTGTGAGGGCGGTGCTGGGGTCAGTGTGGATCCGGAAGTGCCGGTGTTCGGCAGTGTTGAGGGTTTCGTCTGCGTGGGTGGCGACCTTGAGGGTGGACTTTTGGACGATGGCTATTCCTCCTCCGATTCCATTGGCGTGATCCCTGTGGGTGATCTTGTAGCCGTCCGGGATGGCTATGGCGATGTTGGGTGCCGAGGAGTTGTTCCATCAGGTCTCGGTCAGGAAGGCCACGTCTGGGGCAGAGGTGTCGGTCAGATCCCAGAGCTCGACGGCGTGTTTGCGTGCAGAGCGGGTGTTGAGAAGTATTCAGCGGAGGTGGTTGGGTCCAGTCCTTGGAGGTTTGGTGGTTCTGTTGCAGGTGAAGCTGCAGGTGCGGCAGGAGAAGGGTCTCTGGGTCCGTTTTGGGGCTGCCTGGAAGCAGGTGTGGTTTCGGCCAGCGCTGAGTGCGTGGAGGGTGCTGGTGTCGTAGTGGATTCTGGTGTTGTGGCGATCGCGGGGTCCAGGGGTTCTGGCGCTGGACACAGTCCAGGTGCGGACAGGCGCAGACGGGCTTGCCTTAGGCGCGCCTTCGGCGCGCCAGCCTCCTCCATGATAAAGCGGGGAGGAAGGGAGGAGCAGCTGGGAGGCGGGAGCGGGGAGGCGAATGGGCGACGAGGGGGGCGGGCCGCCGGGGAGCAGCGGCGGAAACGGGTTACAAAAAAAAAAGGGGGAAGGAGGGGAAAGGCAGCGGGAGAGGGGGGGGAAAGGCAAAGGGAAAAGAGAAAAAACAGGGCACAAAAGGCACAAAACAGTAAATTACACAAAGCAAACAGTAAGTTATGCAAAACGGCACAACACTGGGCAGCAGGGAGAACAGAAAGGCGGGCGCCAGTCAGGCACCGTGGGATTGAGCCCGTGCCGCACTAGTTAGTCGATCTCCTCACTCACCCTTACACTATTGCTTTAACTGCTAATTATATTATTCCTATTGTCCAACCATATCTCTTGACATTTACACTTACCTTAGTCACCCCTAACCAACACTCCAACTACTCCCCGCTCCGGCCCCCACCCCCATCACGCCACATCCACATCTAGACTTTCACTGTTCTCATACTTATACCTGACCACTCACCCACCCACCTACCCACCCCACCCTATGCCCCAGTCCTCGGTCTTCCGCTCAAACTGCCCTTCTCTCGCCCACAGCACTGGTTCTATCGACAACCCTGTCCTGATGACGATCCCGACTAAAGGGGATCGAAACGCCGTCGACTTCACAGCCTGAATCATATGACTCATATCACGTTTTGTGCTCCTGCTCAATTTTTGACAATCTTATTTTAAGTGATTACAACTTGTTTCTGTGGAGCCATTATTTGATGTAAATACTTTAGTTCATGCGTCAATCACGCTGTTCACTTTAGCACTTGCACCTTCACTATCACCAATTGTATATAGCACCTTGCACCAAGTGCCAATGGGTTGTCACATGATCTGCTCTGTACAGTGCTGTTTTAACTGTATTGTCATGTGAAAGACCATTCCCTTTTGCCTCTTGGTGAATAATACTGCCTTTTTTCATAATATTCAAATGAATCCTTGATTTCTTCCTTCTTGTAATGCATATTGCATACATTATTGAAACTGTCTTTGCATGATACCTGTTGGAATTGTTTTTGCTTACACGACACACCCATCCCAACGAGGTTTATGGGTCTTCTCCTGTCGTTCTTACACATCACAGCACCACGGAGCAGCAGCGGGAGCACTGGCGCAGCAAGGGGGAGCTGTGCGACAGAGGGGGAGCGGCTTGGCCTGCGAGCAGGGTCAGGGTCACTCTTCCTGTTGCGCAGCGGCCTCCATAATAAGGCGGGGAGAGAGGGAGAAGCAGCTGGGAGGCGGGAGCGGGGCGGCGAATGGGCGACGAAGGGGGGTGCCGTGGAGCAGCGGCGGGAACGGGCAGGGGTTACACAAAAAAACAAGCATTTGCAATGCAATAGGTCTTGCATTAGGAAAGCTTGAGCTATTGGTATTGTAAATGACAATTTTTTTATTTATGTTTTGTTTTTGAAAATAGCGAAATTAATAGCTTTGCCATTTACAATGCCAATAGTTAAAACTTTCACAAATGTGACACCTATAGCATTTGTAATGCAATATGTGTTGTATTTACGTGACTTACATGTATTGATATTACAAATAACAATGGATTTTAAATTTTTTTAACCACTTCGCAGCGGGGGTAACTCCCCCGCTGTGCTTGGGGGCGGGGGGGGCGCACACGCCCCCATGCTCATGACGAGATGAGCTCGTCATGAGGCACAGTGCTCGTGTGTTTTGGTATCAAAGAGGAGGAGTGATGGGCTATTACTGCTCTTGGCAGAGCAGAAGGTCCAGTCACGACGTGTCCAAATGATACGTCTATACAAAAATTATCGTGCTCTTCCTAATGGAAGAAAGAAATTGATACAGTCTGTGATGCAAATGAATTAGGGTAGGGTAGTCAGAAGGTAACCCTGGGAATCCATTTTGTTGGATTTAATGCCCTCACACACCCTTTCAGGTGTCATGCTTCATCATTTGGGCCTGCTCCTCGTTGGGTCGGCGGTGCAATACCCAACGGGCAACACCTCATAGAGGGGCTCTTTAGCGGAGATCTTTTTCCAACTGCCATATAGATGAAGTGCGGGTATGGGGCCAGAACTAAGGGGTAGACGTGATGTAGTGGGTTAAAATAAAGCCAGTGGTACCGGGAGTACTTTATTCAGAAGGGCCACTGCCTTAGTTAAAAACGATTTTTCTGGAGGAGAGTAATGGAAAGTAATGTTTCCAGCTCTCATCTAGAGGGAAAAATCTTATCTAGGAATCTAAGAGAAAGAGGGTATCCAACCAGAGATATCAAAAGAAGTATGAAGAGAGCGCAGAACAATAACAGGGAGGGTCTGATAGAACCAAGAGAAACGAATACCCTGGCTGTCCAACCAATGACATGTGTGACGACGTTCACACCAAAGTCTAACTAGATAAGAAAAATTGTGAAACGTCATTGGTCTATACTCAATACTGGCACCTTGAATATAGACCAACCAAGGTTTGCCTTCAAAAGGTCAAAAAATATAAAAGATATCTTGATTCACACTAGACCCAAGATCAGAAATGAACCAAACCGACAAGTAACACTATGGAACTTGCCACCAGTGACTGGACATTACCCATGTGGTGGTTGTGCGGCATGCCCATTCACTAAGAAATACAAAAGTATCGCCCTATCTGAATCATTTAAATGGGAAATGAGAGGCCACACAAACTGCAACCGCACGAACTGTATTTACTTGATAATATGCCTGTGTAACCTGTACTACATAGGCATGACGACACGCAATATAAAGACTAGAATATCTGAACACCGCAGCAACTTCAGGTGTAAGAAAAGCAACACCAAGATGTGTAAGCACTTCCTGGAAACGAATCATACCCCAGACTCCCTCCAATGGCTTATCTTAGAAGCAAGTCAACAGATATCCAAAGAAGGGCTGTTCTACAACGAACAGCGTTTGATCCACAGATTATCCTCTGACAGTAATGGTCTTAACGAAGATATACCTTGGACCAGCCTCTAACAAATTCACTGAATCGATACCAACTTCAATATGCAAACTGACATTCCCCAAATAATAATGAGAGATAAGATTTCAGTAAGAGGACTCCTAGAGGAAATCATCACCTCACTTACATAGTACGCTAACAACAATAACCTCATGATTCTACCATTCTAAGATGGCCGAAGCAATACCGTCTTCGACACACAACACTGGACATAAGTTAATCTATGTGTGGCAGCATTGCCCCAAATAGCCCTTGACGAAGTAAGCTTTCCAATTTTCGAATATGAATATGGAAACGCTGGCGCTCAACATCGATCGCCATAATAAATAATAATTATTATTCTTCAACCTCCATAATTATTTTTGTTTTTCAATATTTTCGTGGGTATAAATATGGAGAATTTACTCCCGAGTCCATTTAATATAAAATATTTGAATTCGAGCCATCCTTTCATTAAATCTTCATGAATAGAACTCACGAGGTCAATTGATACTTGGATCTTTACACTACGTACTGTTCACCACTTTAGACATTACAAAATGGCTCCCATCGTAGTGAACCAATCAGGTGCGTGGTGTATAATCCTTAAAACCGGAACTTACCCCTCCCACTTCCTCCACCCGGTTCCAGCGGCGAAGGGTAGGTGCATACAGCGCAGCTCAGGAATTGCCAAGTAAGTGGAATGGAGCCAAACATTGGCGCATTGCTGTCATCCTATATAGGGTAAGATTCAGCACTAGCGGATTTGCACGTCCTTTAATACACCCCTGAGCCTCACCACGATGATCAACCAAGTTATATTATAATTTTTGTAACTACTGCTGGGTTTGGTCCGGTAAAACCTTCGACACACTGCTCAGCGAGAATACAATGGTTTGTCCTGACCAAGCGCTACGTGCTAGCAGCGTCTGTATAAACTGAATGACTCGGCTAAACGCAATTAATATTATTGGCAGCACACCATTGCAAGGTGCTCACCGTACCGGAATCAGACGAGATCTAAACCAATTCGCACAACGTAGGTTTTACAATAGCACTGATCCATAGAGTCCCCAGGCCAATTAACCTACTGCTAGTGATTAAAACCATTTATCGCCAACAGTTAAGAATCGCTCAGGGTAAACTAGACTAAGTTACAGCAGGCTCAACCGAAGGGTGGTTCCCTTGCCTTTTGTTTACACGATCTTGAAACCCATGTAAATATACTTTGATATCCTGATTGATACAGGTACCCTGAGTTACACGGAGATGCTTACTCCTTCAAATAAGAGAGGTATCTACCCCACCCACCGTGATGATTAGCGGCTTTTCACTACCCAGTCACCCTCCAGTGACCATGTGTAACACATTAAATACAATATTAGTGCGGTCTCCTGCATTTTTATTCCACACTTGTGTTACTATTGTATATACCAGTACAACATCCCACCCAAATCCAGCGCACAATGCCATACAAGACCTGACTTTGATAACAAGTATACCCTCACATTGGGGCAAAAGAGTGGGTGCCATTCATCCGGCATCCCCACAGTCCTCTGACACTTCTCACACCATCTGTTACTCAAGTTCTAGCCCCACACTATCATAACCTCACACGACTGGACAGCTTACACCAAGGGGAACAAAAAGTGTAGTTAATATCTACATTCCAGTCTCAACATGCTGTAACACTTGATTATACGTGTTCACTAAAGGAATTTTTTGTAATGCCCAAATGTATAACTCTTCTGCTAAATACACCTTTGACACTAGATTGTAATCACCATCCAATCAATGTGTGTAAATGCAGGTCATTAAGATTTTTCCCTATATATAGCCTCATGGTGGAAGATCTCCCTGAAGCCTTACCCGCTGGACACTGTCGTTGTCTGATTGTTTTTAACTTTAGGTGAGTTTTGATTAACTGCGAGTGACGAATACCAAATTGGTATTCTATTTTTAGCCTACTGTTTTTATATTCTCACATGTCACTCTCACTGAATTTCCACACCTGAGAGTGCCCGATACACTTGTGCATTGGTGTTGTGACACGCCTGACTCCCACTGGCATGCAAAACGCACAAGTATTACAGTCACTGATGCACCTTTTATCAATCTGTTTGTGATATGCTCTCCCTCTTCCTTCAACAGGTACTGACAATCACAACTTGAAGAAGGGTAATATAATATTGTTATCCCCTCCAGCCACTAGTGTGGTAGCCAAACGAGCATACATACACCACACTCCAGGGTATCAGCGTAGATAGTTGCTTGCACCATTAGATACTTGCTAATTAGTCATCTTGGTCCTGAAGAATCGCTAGACAAACTTCACAGTAGCGAGAAACATGTTGATCGGACTACAATAATTTCTAGATGAGAGCTGGAAACATTACTTTCCATTACTCTCCTCCAGGAAAATCGTTTTTAACTAAGGCAGTGGTCCTTCTGAATAAAGTACTCCCGGAACCACGAGCTTTATTTTAACCGACTACCACACGTCTACCCCTTAGTTCTGGCCCCATACCCGCACTTCATCAATACGGCAGTGGGAAAAAGATCTCCGCTAAAGAGCCCCTCTATGAGGTGTTGCCCGTTAGGTATTGCACCGCCGACCCAACGAGGAGCAGGCCCAAATGATGAAGCATGACACCTGAAAGGGTGTGTGAGGGCATTAAATCCAACAAAATGGATTCCCAGGGTTACCTTCTGACTACCCTACCCTAATTCATTTGCATCACAGACTGTATCAATTTCTTTCTTCCATTAGGAACAGCACGATAATTTTTGTATAGACAGTGCTCGTGTGCTCATGACGAGCTGAGCTCATCATGACCACACCCGTTCCCGTGGAACGCTCAGCAGAGGAGGGGAATTATCCCCGCGTGTGAGTGTTCCACGGCTCATGAGGAGCTCAGCTCGTCATGAGCACTGGAGCACCGTGCCTCATGACGAGCTGAGCTCGTCATGAGCATGGATGGAATTAATAATTAATACTTAAATTAATGTTATTGTAATTTATAATGGCAATAGCTTAAACTTTTGTAAATAACTTTTGTGAATAACTTTTGTGAAGATTATGTTCAGTGTATTTTATTGTGACGAAAATCCAAGAACAGAAGTGAAATATTAACATCTTTTTGTTTCATTTGTAATAAAGCTTGAAACATTGTGAGAACATATTTGAACCAGTTGTTGTTGAATGGTTGCACAGATTGATGCTGTGGTGGCGCTGAGTGATGTTGTGATGGCGAACGAGTGATGTTGTGGTGTTCAGTGATGCTGTGGTAGCGCATAGTGATGTTGTGGTGCCCCTGAGTGATGCTGTGGTGGTGCTGAGTGATGCTGTATGGTATGCTATATTTTGTTTTGCTATCCTATGTTATGTTTTGTTATGCTATGCTATGTTTTGCTTTCTTACGTTTTGATTTGTTATGCTATGCTATGCTGTGTTTTGTTATGCTATGCCATGTTTTTTTATGCTATGCTATGTTTTGCTATGCTATGCTTTGTTATGCTATGTTTTCTTATGATATGCTATGTTTTGTTATGATATGCTATGTTTTGTTGTGTTTTAATATGCTATGCTTTGTTTTGCTATGCTATGTTTTGTTATGCTATGCTATTCTATGTTTTGTTGCATTTGGTATGCTATGCTATGTGTTCCTATGCTATTATATGTTTTGCTTTGCTATGCTATGTTTTTTGTGTTTTGTTAAGCTATGTTATGTTTTGTTGTGTTTTGCTATGCTTTGTTATGCTGTGGGTTGTTGTGTTTTCTTATGCTATGGTTTGTTATGTTATGCATGTTTTGTTATGCTATGCTATGTTTTATTTTGCTATCCTATGCTTGTTTTGTTATGCTATTCTATGTTTAGTTTTGCTCTCCTATGCTTTGTTTTGTTATGCTATGCTATGTTTTGCTGTGTTTTGTTATGCTATGCTATGTTTTTTTGTGTGTTGCTATGCTATGCTTTGTTATGCTATGCTATGGTTTGTTATCCTATGATATGTTTTGTTGTGTTTTATTATGCTATGCTTTGTTTTGCTATGCTATGTTTTGCTATGCTATGTTTGTTGTGCTATGCTATGCTTTGTTATGCTATATTTTGTTGCGCTATGCTAAGCTTTGTTTTTTATGCTATGCTATGTTGTGTTTTGTAATGCTATGCTGTGTTTTGTTGTGTTTTGTTATGCTATGCTATGTTTTGCTATGCTTTGCTATGTTATGTTTTGCTCTGCTATGTTATGTTGTGTTTTGTTATGCTATGCTATGTTTTGTTTTGCTATGCTTTGTTATGTTATGCTATGATTTGATTTGTTATGCTATGTTTTGTTGTGTTTTGTTATGCTATGCTATGCTTTGTTGTGTTTTGCTATGCTATGTTTTGTTTTGTTATGCTATGTTTTGTTTTGCTATCCTATGCTTTGTTTTGTTACGCTATGCTATGTTTTGCTATCCTAGAGGGCTGTGAGGGTGAGAGGTTTGTGAGGGTGAGGGGGTGTGAGGGTGAGGGTGAGTGAGGGTGTGTGAGGGTGTGTAGGAAGGTGGCTACCTGACTATGGTTACCCCAGATTTTTTGCCTTGTGTTTAGCTGGTTTTCGACTTAGTTGGCCTGGTTCCCTGCTAATCAGGGCCCCAGGCTATCTGCTCTCTCTGTAAAATGGATTCCATGTACCCTAGGTGCATAACTAGATTGGCTTGGGTCACCTTATCAGCCCCTGTACAGAGCACTATAGGTGCCCAGGGCATAGGTGCATCCAAGGCCTACCAGGGGCTGCAGCATATCTTTTGCCACCCCTGGCTGGCTATCTAAAATTGACACAACTGGCTGATCACTCAGCTGGGGCAAGGTGGTGTAATCACCCCTTGCTTAGATATAGTATGCCTATATCTAAACCTATCTGGACACATATAAACCTGTGAGCCACTCCTATGGCAGGCCTTAACAATCCTGAAGGCAGAGGGCGTGGTTTAATGTGAGATGGTGCTCTAGCATGAGCTGAGCCTGTCTGCAGCTGTCGGGACCAATTCCCTTAGCTGTTCTGGGATAATGCCAAACCATATACTATTAAGTGCATTATAATCCTCGCGGTTATATGTCAACTTTGGTTTGGCTTTATCAAAACATGTCGTGTAAGGTGTCATACGAATTGGAATACTACCCCCTCGCCAGTCCTGGCGACGGGGGTAGCATTCCACCCCTCTAGAGGGGACGACATGTTACTTTTGCTAAAACGCGGTTGATTTTTAAAAGAGCCTCAGATCCACAAAATGGATGCTTCTGCCACAGACACATGTCTGACCTCCTGCTGCTGACACTCTGTTCATCACCACCCCCTTTTGTAAATCGATTTTGGCCACTATAGGTGTGGCAGGGTATACTCAGACATGAGTCCCTTTCTCACTGCTCCATCAGGATTCAAGCAAGCCGGGCCGAAGAGGCTGAAATGCCAGAAACCGGTCCCCGGTAGCTTGGCTCCTTTCTGGTAAAGAATTGGCTTGGTAGTTTAGTCTGCCCTGTTCCCATGATGCACTGGGCCAGGGACAGACTGATTTGCATATAGCCAGGTTCTGAGCTGGGATGGGGCAGTGAGATAAATAACGGTGATGGATCAAGCCCTGATCTTTGGACTGGGTAAGAGTGGTCTGCTCAATTCAGACACTCTGTTCATCACCACCCCCTTTTGTAAATCGATTTTGGCCACTATAGGTGTGGCAGGGTATACTCAGACATGAGTCCCTTTCTCACTGCTCCATCAGGATTCAAGCAAGCCGGGCCGAAGAGGCTGAAATGCCAGAAACCGGTCCCCGGTAGCTTGGCTCCTTTCTGGTAAAGAATTGGCTTGGTAGTTTAGTCTGCCCTGTTCCCATGATGCACTGGGCCAGGGACAGACTGATTTGCATATAGCCAGGTTCTGAGCTGGGATGGGGCAGTGAGATAAATAACGGTGATGGATCAAGCCCTGATCTTTGGACTGGGTAAGAGTGGTCTGCTCAATTCAGACACTCTGTTCATCACCACCCCCTTTTGTAAATCGATTTTGGCCACTATAGGTGTGGCAGGGTATACTCAGACATGAGTCCCTTTCTCACTGCTCCATCAGGATTCAAGCAAGCCGGGCCGAAGAGGCTGAAATGCCAGAAACCGGTCCCCGGTAGCTTGGCTCCTTTCTGGTAAAGAATTGGCTTGGTAGTTTAGTCTGCCCTGTTCCCATGATGCACTGGGCCAGGGACAGACTGATTTGCATATAGCCAGGTTCTGAGCTGGGATGGGGCAGTGAGATAAATAACGGTGATGGATCAAGCCCTGATCTTTGGACTGGGTAAGAGTGGTCTGCTCAATTCAGACACTCTGTTCATCACCACCCCCTTTTGTAAATCGATTTTGGCCACTATAGGTGTGGCAGGGTATACTCAGACATGAGTCCCTTTCTCACTGCTCCATCAGGATTCAAGCAAGCCGGGCCGAAGAGGCTGAAATGCCAGAAACCGGTCCCCGGTAGCTTGGCTCCTTTCTGGTAAAGAATTGGCTTGGTAGTTTAGTCTGCCCTGTTCCCATGATGCACTGGGCCAGGGACAGACTGATTTGCATATAGCCAGGTTCTGAGCTGGGATGGGGCAGTGAGATAAATAACGGTGATGGATCAAGCCCTGATCTTTGGACTGGGTAAGAGTGGTCTGCTCAATTCAGACACTCTGTTCATCACCACCCCCTTTTGTAAATCGATTTTGGCCACTATAGGTGTGGCAGGGTATACTCAGACATGAGTCCCTTTCTCACTGCTCCATCAGGATTCAAGCAAGCCGGGCCGAAGAGGCTGAAATGCCAGAAACCGGTCCCCGGTAGCTTGGCTCCTTTCTGGTAAAGAATTGGCTTGGTAGTTTAGTCTGCCCTGTTCCCATGATGCACTGGGCCAGGGACAGACTGATTTGCATATAGCCAGGTTCTGAGCTGGGATGGGGCAGTGAGATAAATAACGGTGATGGATCAAGCCCTGATCTTTGGACTGGGTAAGAGTGGTCTGCTCAATTCAGACACTCTGTTCATCACCACCCCCTTTTGTAAGCTGACCGAAACTCAGCAGAGGAGGCCTGGACATAGGATTTCCTGTCACAGGGAGGTGTCACACCACCCCAGACAGGAGATAGTGGATTGTAGCAGGGAGGTTTGAAAGAAACCAGACAGTGCCTGGGGAGCACAAGGCTTCCCCTTGCATAATCCGGTCAAACCGGTTCTGGGGCAGCCCAGCCCCAGCTCCAGTGAGACCTGGACAAAGGAAAGGGGGTGTAACCACCCCCCTTCCTGGTCCCACCCTTAGGGGAGGGACCTAGCAGGAGATCCACCCCTCAGATTGGAATAAGAGTGGGAGCAGTGCCAATGCAACTCAGATCATCCTGAAATCAACTTTAAACTAAGAAGACGACTGTACTTCGACATTCTGATGATAAAAGACTGAAGAGCATCTCCCTTGTGGCCTAGGAGGGGCCACCCTGTGAACACAGGCACCACCCAGCACCTCGACGTCTGCTTTGCCGCCGCCTCCCGCCGGAGCCCGAGTGCAGAGCCTGACAAGACCCAGCTTCCCAGACTTCTCCCAGCCCGATCCACAGTCCCTGCAAAGAAGGGACCCGTGGAGGCACCGAGAGACGTGGGAGCGGACATCTTGAAAGACCCCCGAGACGCTGACTGCGCAGCACCCGAGGGACCCTCAACTCTGTGCTTTAGCATTTAAGAAGCCCCACAACCAAGCAGCATTTGCCCTAAAGATCATCCCTCCAGCTTCTCCACGATCTGCATGGGGCCCTTTTGTTTTGTGCCACTCGACTTGCCATCCTGGCCGCTTGTCACGTGGTCAGCGGCCATCTTGGCAACGAAACCTACGATTTACACTGTGGGTCTGGTTGTTCCAGACCTGCACTCGCTCCTGTAGAAAGGAGTACCCGCTCTGACCTTGCTGGTCCGAGTAATAAGCCTTTTTTACTTTCCCCGTGGCTTGCATTAGCCAAGGCTTGTTTGCCTCAATCGAGTTGCCGACACCGCCATCAGCTAGAACCTTTTAGGGACAGCTCGTGATCGACTCCTGGACGTCCTTGACCTCCTCGTGTCCACGTGGCTGCAGAGAGAAGCAACACCTCATCACCTGTTTGCACCCGACTTTGCCTGGTTCCAATCTGGTTCCACGGTGGTCACTGGTCAGTGACTTTGAACATTGTCCCCTCTGCTTTCAGGTCTTCACCACTTCAGATCCACCCTTAGATCCACCGGACACTTCTCCTTCACATCGCCTGCAGCATCTTCAGCTTCAAGCGCCAAGAAACTGCGGGTCAAAACTCGACGCCACTTCGACCCTGTGCACCCACTTCCTGTGGGTGAGGTAACATTGCAACGCCGGTGTTCCCACACTGGTACACACCTCTAGGGTCTGTGTCTTAAGTTTTGTTCCTCTAGGTTCAGCGGAAGTATCCTTAAACTCACTTTGTGTAACTTTTACGCACCATTGACATTGCATTGGTGCAAGCCGCACTTTCCGTGCTGCACCCGAATTCCGTGGGCTACTCCCGACTTCAGCATTGTTAGTCCTGACTGCTCCCAGCGATTCTCTAGGCCCTAGGCCTAACCACTGTTCGATTGGTATCTCTTATACCATTTTTTTAGTCACCGGCCCTCATCCAAAATTGTGCAACTTTGTATGTTATACTGTGCTTTTGATTTAACGCTTGTGCCCCTTTCCTCATAAAGAGTACCGGGGATTAATTTAGAAATAAACACATATATTTTTATAATATATACTTGTGTGGTGTCCTTTCATTTGATTACAGGGTTGTATGTGGTAAAACAGCTCGCTTAACACGACCTCTTAAGTTAAGCCTTTAAGGCTGCTTAGTCCATGCTACCACTAGGATAGCTTGTCTAACAAGGTTGACTTACAACCAGACATCTTTGGGGTTTGTTTGGACTGATACCAAGTGGATCCAGAATTGGAAACACTACATATCAGGCCAACTTCTCACATTGGTGTGCAGCGGTGCGGATTTGAGCTTGCTGTTTGTTTTACCATTGCAATCTTTACATCAAATTGAAAGATCACATCAAGTACCTTAGGTACATATAAATCAAAAGCTTAGCATATTAAGTTCTACTGAACTTAGTAGTTGTAGATTAAAGGGATTAGCACACCCTGACTACAACTCACTAGCAAGGTACAGTAGGAAAACACTTAGTGTAGGTAAGTGCATCACTTACACCTCACTAGCAGTCATGTCTGATACAGGTGGAGCCTCAGGCTCTGCTCCTGTAGCAGTTGACCTTACCAAGGCAACTTCCAGATATGACAACCTTAGCCACAAAGACCTGAGTGCCTTGTGCACAGCCAGGGGGCTAAAAAAGGGCAGAGGCCCTACCATTCCTTCCCTGATAGCTATCCTGGAAAAGGATGACTTAGATAAGGTGAGTCAGGCTCCCTTAGATTCAGGTGAGGGGATAAACTCCCCTGAGAATGATGATCTTCCAGATGAAGAAGAGGAGGAGGAAGAGGAAGGCTCAGATGTAGAAGAGCCTGAAGATCAGGATCAGAGGGGGACCAAGGTACAGGTTGGCAGGCTTAACCAGGCCAATCTAGACCTACATGGGAATGGAGAGGGCCAGCGCCTCCCCAGATCCCATAACTTAATTCTCCCAGGCAACAGGAGGGTGAGATCTCCATCAGGGGACTCTCATGTTTCTAGTGTCTCAAGAGAATCTCAAAGGGGAATGACTTCCCCCCAGAGGAAAGAGCATAGGGCCAGGATTAGGGCTGTCCAACTCCAGATAGAGAGGGAAGAGGTAGCCTTGGCTCAAGCTAAACTTGCTTTAGCAAGAGAAAGAAAGTTGTGTGGATTAGATTCCACTGGTGGCAGCAATATTCCTAAAGAGAAACCCAGGTCCTATGATAGTAGAAACCTGACAAAGATTATGCCCCCCTACAAGGAAGGGGATGACATCCACAAATGGATGACTGCTCTTGAGAGAGCCTGCATGGAACAGCAGGTTCCTGAGGAACAGTGGGCAGCAATCTTATGGTACTCCTTTTCAGAGAAAGGGAGAGATAGGCTCCTCACTGTCAGACATGAGGATGCCAGCAATTACAAAGTCCTGAAGAGTGTTCTAATAGATGGGTTTGGCTTAACCACTGAACAGTACAGGTTAAAGTTCAGAGACACCCAGAAGACACAGACTCAGGACTGGACTGATTTTGTTGATTGTGCAACTAAGGCTCTGGAGGGTTGGCTAAATGGCAGCCATGTACATGACTTCACAGGATTGTATAATTTGATTATGAGGGAGCAGATCCTAAGTAATTGTCAGAACCAGCTCTTACACCAGCACCTGGTGGACTCAGATTTGACCTCTCCCCAAGAATTGGGAAAGAGGGCAGATAAATGGGTCAGAACCAGGATTAGGCCTAAGAATCAGGACAATAACCAGAAGAAGGAGTCTACCAAGCCTCAAGATAAGGGTGGGGATAAAAGTAAAGAAAAGACTTCCCCAGGGCCCCAAAATTCCAATGAAAAGGGTGGGCCCCGCGACACTTCTTCAACAGAGAAAAAGCCTTATTGTCATGCCTGTAAACAGGTTGGGCATTACAAAAAAGATAGCTGTTGTCCCAAGAATGGCAATAAAGAAAACATACCTCCAAAGCCAGCTCCAACACCTCCTGTTACTGTCAGCAGTAATCCCCCAGGAAGTGGGAGCACACCCAGGAATCTGGGTGGGTTTACTTTTGGAGCCCAGGAGGACCCTGGCCTATCCAGGTCCCCATCCCCAAATGATCTTGTTTATGAGACTGGCATGGGGTTTGCCAACTTCTCTGATTGCCCAAATACCTTGAGCAAATATAGACAAGAACCCATCATCAATGGTTTGAAAGTTGAAGCCTTTAGAGACACAGGGGCTAGCATCACCATGGTGGCTGACTGTATAGTCCCCTCTAAGCAACTTTTACCTGGTGCCACATACCAGGTAACAAACATTGATGGCATCCAAACAAATCATCCCATGGCAGTAGTAAGTCTCAGCTGGGGAGGTGTCATTGGCCCAAAGAGAGTGGCAGTGTCACCAAACTTGCCTGTAGACTGTCTACTGGGTAATGATTTAGAAATCTCAGCCTGGGCTGAGGTTGAATAGGAAATCCATTCTAGAATGGTAAACTCCAAAGGAAAGGTTAGTGGGGCTGTAATAGCTACAGCCCCAACCCAAGATGTCCTTCCTGAAAAGGTTGATAGGGCTGAGCAACTCTCTGCCCCATCTTTAACAGAAGCTCTTCCAAAACAGAATAGCAAAGCTGTTATGATAACAGCAGAAACCCAAACTGAGTCTCCTCCTGAAAAGGTTGGTGGGGCTGTGATGGCCACAGCCCAAACTCAAACAGATATGTGTGTTGTGAAGCCTGAAATGATGGATCACTCCACCCAAACTGAGAGCAAGGAGGAGGAAGAGAAATCTTCCCCTCACCAGACATTAGGACAGGATCAGCCTCCTCAGGGAACTGATCTTACCCCTGATGAAGGAACTGCCCCAGAGGTTGTTAGGCCTGGCCTGACAGAGCCTCTGATGGCAGTGGACCCTTCTCAGGTGGGACCCAGTCTGGAGCAGGTAACCTGCCCCTCTCTACCTTGCCTCAGTCAGCCCAGGGCTGCAGAGGACAAGAAGGACAGTGAGACCCAGAGGGCCCCCTGTCAAATAAAGCACCCCCATCAACAGATTGGGGCACCAAAACTAGTAGTCCTAGTAAGGTGAAAACTTTAAAAACTCCTGAGGGAGCCCCCTTAAAAACAGTTAGGGACCTCCCACAGATGGATTCTGTTGGGCACAGCCAAACCTGGGACCCAAAGGGCCCAAACCTGAACTGTCCCTCCAGCAAGCCAAACAGAGGGACCCAGCCTCCAGCTTTAGGTAGCCAGAGACTGACCCTGAGAGCTCAGTGCAACTCAGTTGAAGAAAGAAAGGCACACATGGTGGAAGATAATTGGAGGAAGTTGAGGCCAAAATTAGTGGCGCCTCACTTCAATACTCCATATCCAAACCAGCCTTTAACTTTGCATAAACACACCCAAGGTAGTGATTCCCTATGGTGGAGACCCTCTAATACCCCTAGGGTGAGGGACTGCTTAGTGGACCATGAGACAGGGGGTACCCATGCTAGTGCAGGTACTTCCTTATATGGCCACTCAGGCAATATAGGCTTACCTGGCCAAGGATAGCCTTATCTCCTTTCGTTTGGGGGGGGGGGGTTGTGTAGGAAGGTGGCTACCTGACTATGGTTACCCCAGATTTTTTGCCTTGTGTTTAGCTGGTTTTCGACTTAGTTGGCCTGGTTCCCTGCTAATCAGGGCCCCAGGCTATCTGCTCTCTCTGTAAAATGGATTCCATGTACCCTAGGTGCATAACTAGATTGGCTTGGGTCACCTTATCAGCCCCTGTACAGAGCACTATAGGTGCCCAGGGCATAGGTGCATCCAAGGCCTACCAGGGGCTGCAGCATATCTTTTGCCACCCCTGGCTGGCTATCTAAAATTGACACAACTGGCTGATCACTCAGCTGGGGCAAGGTGGTGTAATCACCCCTTGCTTAGATATAGTATGCCTATATCTAAACCTATCTGGACACATATAAACCTGTGAGCCACTCCTATGGCAGGCCTTAACAATCCTGAAGGCAGAGTGCATGGTTTAATGTGAGATGGTGCTCTAGCATGAGCTGAGCCTGTCTGCAGCTGTCGGGACCAATTCCCTTAGCTGTTCTGGGATAATGCCAAACCATATACTATTAAGTGCATTATAATCCTCGCGGTTATATGTAAACTTTGGTTTGGCTTTATCAAAACATGTCGTGTAAGGTGTCATACGAATTGGAATACTACCCCCTCGCCAGTCCTGGCGACGGGGGTAGCATTCCACCCCTCTAGAGGGGACGACATGTTACTTTTGCTAAAACGTGGTTGATTTTTAAAAGAGCCTCAGATCCACAAAATGGATGCTTCTGCCACAGACACATGTCTGACCTCCTGCTGCTGATCGAAACTCAGCAGAGGAGGCCTGGACATAGGATTTCCTGTCACAGGGAGGTGTCACACCACCCCAGACAGGAGATAGTGGATTGTAGCAGGGAGGTTTGAAAGAAACCAGACAGTGCCTGGGGAGCACAAGGCTTCCCCTTGCATAATCCGGTCATACCAGTTCTGGGGCAGCCCAGCCCCAGCTCCAGTGAGACCTGGACAAAGGAAAGGGGGTGTAACCACCCCCCTTCCTGGGCCCACCCATAGGGGAGGGACCTAGCAGGAGATCCACCCCTCAGATTGGAATAAGAGTGGGAGCAGTGCCAATGCAACTCAGATCATCCTGAAATCAACTTTAAACTAAGAAGATGACTGGACTTCGACATTCTGATGATAAAAGACTGAAGAGCATCTCCCTTGTGGCCTAGGAGGGGCCACCCTGTGAACACAGGCACCACCCAGCACCTCGACGTCTGCTTTGCCCCCGCCTCCCGCCGGAGCCCGAGTGCAGAGCCTGACAAGACCCAGCTTCCCAGACTTCTCCTAGCCCGATCCACAGTCCCTGCAAAGAAGGGACCCGTGGAGGCACCGAGAGACGTGGGAGCGGACATCTTGAAAGACCCCCGAGACGCTGACTGCGCAGCACCCAAGGGACCCTCGACTCTGTGCTTTGGAGTGTAAGAAGCCCCACAACCGAGCAGCATTTTCACTAAAGATCATCCCTCCAGCATCTCCACGATCTGCGTCGGGCCCTTTTGTTTTGTGCCACTCGACTTGCCATCCCGGCAGCTTGTCACGTGGTCAGCGGCCATCTTGGCGACGAAACCTACAATTTACACTGTGGGTCTAGTTGCTCCAGACCTGCACTCGCTCCTGTAGAAAGGAGTTCCCGCTCCGACCTTGCTGGTCCGAGTAATAAGCCTTTTTCACTTTCCCCGTGGCTTGCATTAGCCAAGGCTTGTTTGCCTCAATCGAGTTGCCGACACCGCCATCAGCTAGAGCCTTTAAGGGACAGCTTGTGATTGACTCCTGGACGTCCTTGACCTCCTCGTGTCCACGTGGCTGCAGAGAGAAGCAACACCTCATCACCTGTTTGCACCCGACTTTGCCTGGTTCCAATCTGGTTCCACGGTGGTCACTGGTCAGTGACTTTGAACATTGTCCCCTCTGCTTTCAGGTCTTCACCACTTCAGATCCACCCTTGGATCCACCGGACACTTCTCCTTCACATCGCCTGCAGCATCTTCAGCTTCAAGCGCCAAGAACCTGCGTGTCAAAACCCGACGCCACTTCGACCCTGTGCACCCACTTCCTGTGGGTGAGGTAACATTGCAACGCCGGTGTTCCCACACTGGTACACACCTCTAGGGTCTGTGTCTTAAGTTTTGTTCCTCTAGGTTCAGCGGAAGTATCCTTAAACTCACTTTGTGTAACTTTTACGCACCATTGACATTGCATTGGTGCAAGCCGCACTTTCCGTGCTGCACCCGAATTCCGTGGGCTACTCCCGACTTCAGCATTGTTAGTCCTGACTGCTCCCAGCAATTCTCTAGGCCCTAGGCCTAACCACTGTTCGATTGGTATCTCTTATACCATTTTTTTAGTATATGGTTTGAGTGGCCACCGGCCCTCATCCAAAATTGTGCAACTTTGTATGTTATACTGTGCTTTTGATTTAACGCTTGTGCCCCTTTCCTCATAAAGAGTACTGGGGATTAATTTAGAAATAAACACATATATTTTTATAATATATACTTGTGTGGTGTCCTTTCATTTGATTACAGGGTTGTATGTGGTAAAACAGCTCGCTTAACACGACCTCTTAAGTTAAGCCTTTAAGGCTGCTTAGTCCATGCTACCACTAGAATAGCTTGTCTAACAAGGTTGACTTACAACCAGACATCTTTGGGGTTTGTTTGGACTGATACCAAGTGGATCCAGAATTGGAAACACTACATATCAGGCCAACTTCTCACAGGGTGTGTGAGGGTGAGGGTGTGTGAAGGCGAGGGGGTGTGAGGATGAGGGAGTGTGAGGGTTAGGGAGTGTGAGGGTGAGGGGGTGTGAGAGTGAGGGTGAGGGTGTGTGAGGGTGAGGGTGTGTGAGGGTGAGGGGTGAGGGTGTGTGAAGGTGTGTGAGGGTGTGGGGGTGAGGGGTGTGAGGGTGTGTGAGGGTGAGGGTGTGTGTGAGGGTGAGGGGGTGTGAGGGTGAGTGGGAGTGAGGGTGAGGGGTGTGAGGGTGAGGGTGTGTGTGAGGGTGAGGGGGCATGAGGGTGTGTGAAGGTGTGGGGTTGTGAGGGTGAGGGGTTGTGAGGGGTTGTGAGGGTGAGGGGGTGTGAGTGTGAGGGTGTGCAGGGGTGTGAGGGTGAGGAGGTGTGAGTGTGAGGGTGAAGGGGGTGAGGGTGACGGGGTGAGGGTGTGTGAGGGTGAGGGTGTGAGAGTGAGGGTGTGTGAGGGTGTGTGAGGGTGTGTAAGGGTGAGGGGGTGTGAAGGTGAGGGGGAGTGAAGGTGAGGGGGTGTGAGGGTGTGTGAGGGTATGTGAGGAGGTGTGAGGGTGTGGGGGTGTGAGGGTAAGGGGTGTGAGGGTGAGGGAGTGTGAGGGTGTGTGAGGGTGAGGGGTTGTGAGGGTGTGGGGGTGTGAGGGTGTAGGGGTGTGACGGCGAAGGTGTGTGAGGGTGAGGGGGTGTGAGGGGGAGTGAGGGGTGTGAGGGTGAGGGGGTGTGAGGGTGAGTGTGTGTGTGAGGGTGAGGGAGTTTGAGGGTGTGGGGGTGTGAGGGTGAGGGGTGTGAGGGTGAGGGGTTTGAGGGTGAGGGGGTGTGAGAGTGAGGGTGTGTGAGGGTGAGGATTTGGGGTTGTAAGGGTGAGGGGGTGTGAGGGTGAGAGGGTGAGGGGGTGTGAGGGTGAGGGGGTGTGAGTGTGAGGGTGACGGGGAGGGGGAGGGTGTCTGAGGGGGTGTGAGTGTGTGTGAGGGTGAGAGGGTGTGTGTGAGGGGGAGGGTGAGGGTGGAGGGTTGTGATGGTGAGGGGGTGTGAGGGTGAGGAGGTGTGTGAGTGAGGAGGTGTGAGGATGAGGGATGTGAGGGTGAGGGTGTGAGTGAGAGTGAGGGTGTGAGGGTGAGAGGGTGTGGGGGTGTGAGGGGGTGAAGGTGAGGGGGTGTGAGGGGATGTGTGAGGGTGAGGGTGTGTGAGGGTGAGGGGGTGTGTGGGTGGGTGAGGGTGTGAGAGTGAGGAGGTGTGAGATTGAGGGTTAGGGTGTGAGTGAGGGTGTGAGGGTGTGTAAGGGTGAGGGGGGTGTGGGTGGGTGAGAGGGTGTGCGAGGGTGAGAGGGTGTGTGAGGGTGAAAAGGTGTCTGAGGGTGAGAGGGTGGGTGAGGGTGAGAGGGTGAGTGAGGGATAGAGGGTTAGTGAGGAGGTGTGAGGGTGAGGGGTGTGAGGGAGGGTGAGGGTGAGGGGGTGTGAGGGTGAGGGGGTGTGAGGGTGAGGGTGTGAGGGAGGGTGAGAAGATGTGAAAGTGAGGGGATGTGAGGGTGAGGGGGTGTGAGGGTGAAGGGGTGTGAGGGTGAGGGTGTGTGAGGGTGAGTGTGTGAGGGTGAGAGGGTTGTGAGGGTGAGGGGGTAAGGGTGTGAGGGTGTGTTAGGGTGAGTGTGGGGTGGTGTGGGTGTGAGGGTGAGTGAGGGGGTGTGAGGGTGAGGGGGTGTGAGGGTGAGGAGATGTGAGGGTGAGGGGTGTGAGGGGTAGGGGGTGTGAGGGAGGGTGAGAGGATGTGAGGATGAGGGGATGTGAGGGTGAGGGAATGTGAGGGTGAGGGGTGTGAGGGTGAGGGGGTGTGAGGGTGTGTGAGGGTGTGTGAGGTTGTGTGATGCAGAGGGGGTTGAGGGTGAGTGAGGGTGAGAGGGCTGAGAGGGTGAAGGTGGTGAGGGTGTGAGGGTGAGTGAGGGTGTGTGAGGGTGAGGGGGTGTGGGGTTGAGGGTGAGGTAGTGTGAGGGTGAGTGAGGGTGTGTAAATGTGAGGGTGTGTGAGGGTGAGGATGTGTGAGGGTGAGGGTGTGAGGGATGGTGAGGGAATGTGAGGGTGAGGGGATGTGAGGGTGTGAGGGGGTGTGATTGTGAGGGTGTGTGAGTGTGTGTGAGTGTGTAGGAAGGTGTGTGAGGGTGTGTGAGGGTGGGGGTGTGTGAGGGTGAGGGTGTGTGAGGGTGAGGGTGTGTGAGGATGAGGGTGTGAGCGAGGGTGAGAGGGCTGTGAGGGTGAGGGTGAGGGGGTGTGAGTGTTAGGGTGTGTGAGGGTGTGTGAGTGTGTCGGAAGGTGTGTGAGGGTGGGGGTGTGTGAGGGTGAGGGTGTGTGAGGATGAGGGTGTGAGTGAGGGTGAGAGGGCTGTGAGGGTGAGGGTGTGAGGGTGAGTGAGGGTGTGTGAGGGTGAGGGGGTGAGGGTAAGGGTGTGTGAGGGTGAGGGTGTGGGGATGTGAGGGTGAGGGTGTGAGGGTGAGTGAGGGTGTGTGAGGGTGGGTGAGGGGGTGAGGGTATGTGAGGGTGAGGGGATGTGAGAGTGAGGGTGTGAGGGGGTGTGAGGGTAAGGGGATGTGAGAGTGAGGGTGTGAGGGTGTGTGAGGGTGGGGATGTGAGAGTGAGGGTGTGTTAGGGTGAGGGTGAGTGAAGGTGAAGGTGTGTGAGGGTGAGGGTGCGAGGGTGAGTGGGGGTGAGAGGGTTGTTAGGGTGAGGGGGATGTGGGTGAGTGAGGGTTTGTGAGAGTGAGGGGTGTGAGGGGGTGAGGGTGAGGGGGTGTGAGGGAGAGGGTGTGAGGGTGGGTCAGGGTGGGTCAGGGTGTGAGGGTGAGTGAGGGTTTGTGAGGGCGAGAGGGTGTGGGGGTGAGTGATGGTGAGGAGGTGTGAGGGTCCAAAGTAAATGGTGGCTGGGCAGACATCATAAGACAGAAAGAAACACAAATGTTACGATAACAGTGCTCAAAGGAGTTGTAAGAAGGTGGAAATGGGATTAATGGAGAAAGGATGAAAAGTTAAGTAGGAAAGAGGCCAGAAAGGAGATACAAAGGAGTGGAGTGTATGGTGGAAACAGGGAAAAGCAGAAAAGAATGAATATGGATCCGAGAGGGTGCAAGTAGGGTCACATGCGGGAGAAGGAAGACTCGTTAGGAGAGTGTGATGACGCTCTTAGAATTGCTGTGGTGGTGCGGGGGAGCGCATTCCTTTGAAGTCTGATTCGGGGAGCGGGGAGTGGATCCCTTTGAAGTCTGATGCCGAGGCATCTGGTGTGCTTTGTGCATGCGCCTGGCTCACATGAACTGTACCTAATCCGCAGCAGTTTGGGTAGACTTTTCAAAGCCTCACTATAATCTCAACACAAAACAAGCATTGCTAAAGCAATGCTGTAGGTCGAGACCTAAAAAGGGGGGGGAGAGGCAGCGGGAGAGGGGGGAAAAAAGGCAAAGGGAAAAGAGAAAAAAACAGGGCACAAAAGGCACAAAACAGTAAATTACACAAACCAAACAGTAAGTTATGCAAAACGGGGCAACACTGGGCAGCAGGGAGAAAAGAAAGGCGGGCGGCAGTCAGGCACCGTGGGATCGAACCCACGTCTCACAGCGCCACGGAGCAGCAGCGGGAGCACTGGCGCAGCAAGGAGGAGCTGTGCGACAGAGGGAAAATGTTGGATAGCGGAGGGGTAAGAATTACTATTCCCACTCCAGTGAGTGTAACAGTAGAGAAAGTGTTGGATAGAGGAGGGCTACAAATTACTATTCCCACTCCAGTCAGTGCAACAGTATGGAAAGTGTTGGATAGTGGTGAGATAAAATGCAACTGTAGGGAAGCTGTTGGTTAATGGAGGGGTAAAAATTACTATTCCCACTGCAGTCAGTGCAACAGTAGGAAACGTGTTGCATTGCGGAGAGGCAAACTTTACTATTGCCCCTCCAATAATTGTAACAGTAGGGAAAGTGTTGGATAGCGGAGGGGTAACAATTTGTACTCCCACTTTATTTAGCACAACAGTAAGGAAAGTGCTGGATTGCGGAGGAGTACCAATTATTATTCTCACTCCAGTCAGTTCAAAATAAAACAGAAACAAAATATTAACAACAAAAATATTTACAAAAATAAATAAATAAAAAACAAATAAATATGTTAATAATTACAATGAAAATATAATTATTATTAAAGAAATGTAAAAAAATATGAGGTTAAACACATATGACAAGTATCTGCAAATATTATATTAAATTAAATAAAAATGATTTTCAAACCAATAAATATTTTTAATTAGAGGTTATTTAGAAACAAAAATATTAATTATTACATATATTTACTTTTTTTTATTTCCTACCCTATAACACCACACAATTCATAACCCACATCCCAAAACATGTTTAAATGTTTTTCCATAACTAACATAATTAATTACCAATCAAAGAAATATAATTAATTAAAAAACATATTAAAGGTCATAAAACTTCCCACATTTTACCCTATAATCCCCACAACCCACAGCTAAAATTAAACTGTAAAAAATGAATTACACGATAAAAACGTATTTACAATTAAAAAACGAATAGTATTTAACAACCAATTATAAAGTAAAATTAATTTGCACCCTACCCTTTACCGATATAAAAGGAAAACCCACACACAAAAAATGTGAACAATTACCCTAATTAAATATCAAATAATTTATATGAATGATCAACTAATTATAATTCATGAAACATAAATCACTTCCCACCCTTTACCTCTTTAAACCCCACAACCCACACCTAAAAGTAATTGCACAATTTCCATTTTTAATTTTCAATTAATAATTAATATTAAGTAGGTACTAATTATTAATTAAATCAACATAAATTACTTCCCACCCATTTTCCCCTATAAACCCCACAACTTGCACCTAAAAATAATTACACAATTTCCATGATTAATTTACAATAAATTAATTATTATAAATAAACAACAAATTATTAATTAATTAAAAATAAATTACTTCCCAACCTTAACCCCTATAAACTCCAAAGCCCGCACCTAAAATTAATTACACTATTTCCATAATTAACTTTCAATCAATTAATAATATAAATATACAACTAATTATTAATTCAGCAAAAATAAATTACTTCCCACCCTTTACCCCTATAAACTCCAACCCACACCTAAAAGAATTACACAATTACATAACTAATTACCAATTAATTAATTAATATTAATTACCAACTAATTAATAATTAATTACAAATAAATTACCTCCCACCGTTACCCCTATAAACACTACAACCCGCACCTAAAATAAATTACACAATTACCATAATTAATTACATAATAATTAATTAATACTAATTAACAACCTATTCATAATTAATTACAAATACATTACTTACCACAATTAACACTATAAAATCTCAAGTAGGTAAATATGAATAGATACAAAATAATCATTAATTTATTATAATTGAATTACTTCCCATCCTATTCCCCTATAAACCCACAACCCGCTACAGACCTAGGAAAACACAAAATGTAATTAAAGTAAAATTGATAACTACTAAAAATATAAACTAAAATACATAACACCAATTTAAAAAATCGATATTTTAAACAGCTACATTTTTGCAAATTATATTAATGACTTCTATATTTTTGAAAACGATATTTCTTACCTTAAAATCGATATTCTTGAGCATGATATTCTTGCTGTCAATATTTCTTTGTCACGATATTTCCAACTTATTTGTGTTAGTCGACATTTCCAACTCGATATTCTGTCTCAATACCCTCGTAGTCTACCCATTTGACAGCTTGGTGGGTGGGGGCACAGGACCATGGGAGGAGGTCCAAAGTGCAAGAGGTTGAGACTGCTCCCCAGGGACATAGGTGGTTTCACCTGTGTGGTCCAGGTAAGTGTGCAGAAGATTAGGATATTAGGTCCTTGTTGCTGTGACACATCTGGGAATGGCTCACTTGTAAATAGATGCATGATATAATCCCTACTGTTGTCTGCACAATTTTCTTAGAGTGTTATTTTGCACGTTTTTTTGTACTCTTTTATAACTATTTCCTAAAACTCTCAAAATTGTTATAAAAATTATATTCTTTGTTTGAAGTTTATGATCGTCACATTTGTAGGAGATTGATAATAAACATGGCCTTTTTAACTATGGAGGATAGTAGAGGCTTACCACTGATTCACTTTACTTGGAGGGGGGGTGGGTCCAAAGTGCGGCTTCCATTCACTATCAGTTCTCAGAGATACAGGGGTTGTGGTTGCACATTTTAGATGTATATCATTCTGTGAGGGCAGTCCACCTTGTGAGTGTTTTCACTGTTAATAATACAGCGCAACTGTCAGGGGTCTCCTCGCGCAGACCATAAGCTTGATATATCAGGGAGGAGCTGGCTTAAATAAACTTTTAGGGGCCCTTGCTAATTTTTGTAGAGAGACTCTGTCACAATACATGTCCAGTATGCTTTCTTTATAATCCCTGACTGGAGATTTAAACAGACAGGTGATATTGGCAGAGAATAGCACATAGAAGTGCAACACTGGATGTTCATTTCAGCTAAAACTTCCTCACCCTGAACAGTAGTCTTCCCCGTCACAGTCTCAAATGCCCTCCCTCCTTCCTTCACTTTCTTTGCCACTTTAGTAAGCATTACACTAAAGGAGGTGAAAAGGCTGAGAGATCAGAATAGTGTTTTATGATTGAAAAGGAGTGTGTTATAGAAGTAGAGAAAAACTCTGCTGGAGTGTTTTTTTTAATTTATCATCTTAGAAAGTAAACTGTCTCGTGTGGGCTGGGCCACACTCTGTAGAAAGGACTGGGATGGAGATAGCGGACAAAGGTCTAATACCTTGGAGCCCAGAGCCGGAGGGCTACACTGAGTGCACTCTGTTGCTTGCCATGCGAAGCAGGAGTGGGCTACGGACTGTCATAGTGCACTGGGTTATAGTGGACAAGGCATAACTGCTGGGTTTCCAAGGTCCATGTGTCTTGCACTCCTGGCTTTATAATGGAATATACTAGTGTACAATTCCCAGAGTTCAAAGAAAAACATCAGCTCATCATACATTGGCCTGCCAAACTCTGAATGGTTGCACAGGCAACCAGGTTAATGGACTACAGAACCCCATGACTCCGACTGCTTCTGAATGCTGCTGGGCTGCCTATGATGACTTGTGACTGTGGGAGTCATAGCTGACTGGGCCTTCAGTTGTGTCAGCTGGATAGAATATGGCGATGGACGCAGGACAGGGCAAGACAACACTAGACAACCAAGAATCGGTGGAAAGAGAAATCAACAGTGTCCATCACCTTGACATAATTGAGCGATCCACAGGCACTACGCTGTGGGTGTCTCCCATCATGATTGTACCAAAGAAAGACAATCCAGGAGCTTTCTGCATATGCATAAATATGTGCCAGCCGAACAAGGCAATAAAGTGAGAGCGCCATCCTAATCTGCATATCGCAGACTTGATCACTCAATTCAATGGTTCGATACTCTTCTCCAAACTGGATCTCAACAAGGCCTACCATCAGAATGAGTTGAAAGAGCGGTGCCATTATATCACAACATTTACCACTCACTTAGGTCATTTTCACTACAAGAGATTGAACTTCAGCATCTTGTCAGCAACTAACATTTTTCAGGAAGTCATTCACAAAATCATCCAGCCTATTTGTCTTTAGTGCCACCCGTAAGGCACATGATGGTGTACTGGACAAGGTCTGTCCTTTACTTTGTGAAGCTGGGCTCACCCTCAACTCCAGCCAATGTGAATTCCACAAAACCAAGTTGAAATTCTTTGGACACCTCTTCTCGGAGAGGGTATGACACCTGACCTAGAAAAGGTTGCTGCCCTTACATCTGCTAGCCCACCAAGTGATGCTCTCATGCTCTATTATTTTTTGGGCATGGCCAATTAATGTGCTAGATATCTCCAACACTATGCCACTATTATCACCCCTCTTCGACACCTCACAAGGCAAGGGATAGCGTTCCAGTGGTATCTGGACTGTGAGCACAGTTTCCAAAAAATGAAGGCTGCTCTGGCCAAGACAACCATCATGGCTTTCTTTAACCCCATGCTATCTACCGAAGTGACAGTTGACCCAGCCTGGTAGGTCTCGGTGCTATTCTAGCTCAACAGTCTGGAACCCCAGAGGCCCAACGTCACATAGGCAATTATGCCAGTACAAGTCTCTTAAGTATTGAAAAGTACTACTATCAACCAGAACAGGAAAGCCTTGCAGTGGTATGGGCCTCTTGAACACTTCCATGTCTTTCTTTACAGCAAGAAATACACTATCATTACCGGTATCTAGATACTCAGCAAACAAGCCATTGACCTAGCCCATGAAGATCACTAAGGAATGGTTGCCATCAACAGGGCACTCTAAGATAGATTGTGGTTCCCAGGGGTAGAGGTCATGGTGAAAACTGAACTACGGAAACGCCACCTCTGCATCCGCCTAACACCAGTCATGCCTCCCTTGCCACTGGAAATGTAGGAAACACCAGAAGGTGTGAGAGTGAGGATAGCGGTTGACTTCTTTGGCCCACTAGAGTCTGGCTAATACCTCCTAGTAGTGATCAACAAATAATCCTGATTCCCAAAGGCCAAGATGGTCTCCTCCACCAGTGCAGTCAAAGTACTCAAAGTTTTGAATTACATCTTTGCAAATGGGAGATCTCCTATGGTTTTAAAATCTGACCATGGGCCGCCATTCACCAGTGGTGATTTCAAAGACTTTTGAAATGCCTTGGTGTTGAACACCAATGAATATCCCGGCTTTGGCCACAAGCTAATGAAATAGCAGAGCGGTTCATGTCGACCATCAAACAAACTGTACATAGAGCCACCAAAGAGTGATTTGTACTAGAATGAGCCCTCTGTCAAGTCCTGAGGGCATACTGGGCCACCCCGCACTCAACAACTGGAGAAAGTCCGGCTACACTCATGTTTGACTGATCCGTCCACACCAAGTTACGGCAGCACACTTCAGAGTGACACATGAGCTCTGATATGTTAAGGGCCACAGAGCGAGAAAAGAAAAGGAAGATGAAAGTTCATGCTGATGTCAGTCAGCGAACGCAAGAAACAATCTTTGAACCAGGTGACTGGGTGGTGGCCGAGCAGAAGCAACAGACACCTCTTTCAACACCCAACGGCTTCAAGTCAAAGCAGTTAAAGAGAGAATGGTCAAGGCGTCACACCCTCGAATATCCATCACCCGAAACGCATCAAACTTCAGAACAACATAGCACAGTAGAGATCAGGACAACCTGTGCACGACGGCCATGAGCTCTGATGTACCAGCCACCTTCCTGAGTGACAAAAGGTGTGCTGAGCTGGGGCCTCCAGTGAGGACCACCCGCTCCTGCAGAGTGGTCAATAGACCTTGCAGACTTACTGAAGACATTTGATCTTGTAAGATCTTTGGGGCCATGTTTAACGGAGGAGTAGAATCGGGCTCTCTAGGATCCTGACTCTGCCTCCAGCAGGCTCGCCGTCACAGCCTCAGCTGGAGGCGGGAAGTTAAAAGGGCAGGCATCGGAATATGGAGGTTAGTTGAATGCTGAGTAGTGGAGGTGCAGCATATAGCTATCTCATGCTTCCAAGATAAGAAATAAAGAAGCTGAGCAAAACTCCTTGGGTCGTATCCTTACTACTACACAGACACCATAAATGTGGCCTTGCTCAATGTAACTTGTGCTCATGTAAAGTGCTCCGCCTCCAATACCTTTAACTCACGTTTGTGCTATGTTTTAAAAAATGCCCCACGAGGTATAAACAAGACAAATAGATTCCCATTATACTGGCTCACATTAATCACTGCCCATTTAGTGACAAATTTTCACAAAGTAAAACGAGAAAACCAGGGTAAATTGTGGCTTCCCCACTTAAATTGAGGGATATTTTAGCAAATATTTAATTGCATCTAAACTCTTTTTTTCTTTTCTATCGCGTAGGAAATGACTTTCAAATATGTGAGTTCAGAATACCAGTTGTACAAAACTACCACTTTGCATAGGTATGTCACAGCGCAGTGCTATTATGTGCTCTGTTAAAGAAATACACTTTTTAAAGTGATGGTTATTGTATGATTTACATAGCAAGTATATGCAGGGCTCGGCTCGTGCACGAACTCTAAAATCCATGCCCTATCCTTGGTTCGTCTATGGTTCAGCTCTCCCTGTTCATTTGTTGGCTCGTCCACCTCTAAGTTTCAGCCCTTGAGCCCTTGGTTGGCCCAGTCACAGCAGGCCCAGAAGTATTTAACATTGTTGCAGAACTGTTCTAGGTACCAGGCCTGAAAAATGTAGCAATGTGGACAGTTTGAAGGATCGGGCATCTACATTTTTAAATACACCTGTCGTGATGGTTATTATTAAGAGTGTGACATTCTGAACCAGTCTTCTTACAATGATAAGGGCGCCGAAACACATTTAATGAAAATATAAATACATATAAAATGAAAACACCTGCCCAACTTACAGATATCGCATCAAATCAACGAGAAATTAGACCTCCTTGCATTTTCCACCGTAAGTGTAAGGCTGGGCACAGAGGGGAGACTAGTTAGAGAAATTCAAAGTCTCCTACTGTCACGTGGTCCACCTGAGGCTGAACCAGACTGTGCCTTTTTTTCACATCACCTATGACCGAAAGCATCCCCTTGGAAGACATTGGGCGATTTACAGGTTTTGTTACTGCGACATTTGCCGCTCAGATCTGCCTCGGGCTGATCAAGAGGCAGTTACGTCACATTGCCACCGGTGTTCTCTCCACAGGGGCCCTTGAAAGGCACAAACCCCAATTTCAGGAATCCCACAGGGTTCTTAATGATCGGTGTAATGGCCAGCATGCGATTGGGGTACATCGCTGTGCCTCGCCCATGTCTTTGGCATCTTTACACCTGAGGTGACTACATTGTCAAGCATTATTAAGCACGAAGATCACACGAGGGCAGTGGCATTTACAGCATGCAATAAATCCTCGGAGGCGGGGCTTTGCTCCCGGAGGCCACAGCTTTGTCTCCTTAAGCCCCGCATATTATTGGGCTGATGGGAGGGTTGTAACCTTCAACTGTCCGGTTTGGTGTATTTGGCGTTGGCCTAAAAGCCGCCGCCCACATCAGACAAAATGAATGCGCCGTCAGTGGCGTAACACGCAATTATGTCCCCGCCCGTGCTGAACTCCGGAGGGGCACCTCAGACTCCCGTATCTCACGGCTATTCAAAGGCTTTAAACTGATGAGGGGCCCTGGATGTGGGGTTCCTGACCCGCTGGTGATGCAAGGGCCCGTGTTAGGCCCCTGTGCACCGTGTGGCCATTGAATGAAGCTCAGCAAATTTGGGCGCATTGCAAAGCAAATCCTCGAGGTGCACGGGAACGGCGCACCTATAAAGAATTCGAACTGATTTGGACCGTTGGTACACAACCCAAACATCCTGCCCATGGTGATGCTGTCTGGTTCGTCACATACTCAGAAAAAAAACCTGTCGCCCTGAAATGGGGGATGGCGTCAAAGGTCAAAGCAGGGGCGCCTCTAGGTTCATGGTGGCCCTGGGCAGGGAGCATAGGTAGGGGGCCCCGGAAGAGGGGGTCCGGCAGGGCGGAGCGCGGAGGCCAGTGAAGAGGGGGGGTCAGGGTGTTTGGAAGTGGTATAGAGCCAGAGTCCACCAAATCCCTGCAGGGGCCGCCACACAAATATGTATCCATCCTCAGAGGATTATTATATTAAGGATATATATTGATGTGGTGGCCCCTGGGATTTGGTGGCCCTGTGCATGGGGCACAGCTTGCACATGCCTAAGGCTGCCCCTGGTCAAAGGGGGGCACGTGCCTATCTCGCTGAGCTTCCCTAAGATTGTATTGGCGCACATAATGGAGGCCTTCCTCAAAGAACCTTCTGGTCCTGTGAGACATGGTTATTGGTCAGCCTTAAACGAGTTAGGGAGTCAGGGGAGGCAATGGGTACAAGAGTACTCGGTGTGAAATGTAACTTGCGTGTCAGTTCCTCGGCGCAGCTTGTTGACAGCGAAAGAACGAAACCCTGTCCGTTTCTGATTGGTAGATTGAGAGGGCTGATGGTCTGCGTTGCACATACCCCCAAATCATCTTGCCAAGCTGCCTTTGCATATGTGTATGTATGTCGATGTTTGCTGACTTGGAGGAGGTTCAAGTTTGCCAGTGGAGAAAATAGAGGTCGAAACAGTTCGACGCAAGCATAAGTACACCCACTGAGGCAGAGAAGAATGCCCGGTTACTCACCGGTAATATTCATTACTCCGAGTCCTTGTCTCCCCGTCCCATTCCTTAACAGTGAGCAGCTAGTCTGCTCTACAGAAACCTATTACCTAGCTGAGCTTTTGCACTTCCCCCAACATGGCGTCACTATCACGTGACAATAAAGGGGGAAGTGAAGCAGAGAAACATCCTGAGAATACCAATGAAAACAATCCCAGAAAACGAAACAATCACCCCAAAGAAAGAAAGTAACACAGGGAGGGAGGGAAGGGCTCAGGAATGGGACGGGGAGATCAGGACTCAGAGTAATGAATATTACTGGTGAGTAACTGGGCATTACCTCCTTGTCTTGTCTTCCCGTCCCATTCCTTAACAGTGAGCCCATACCCAAGCACACAGTGATTGTAAGAAAAAACAGACCAGAAAGTGCGAGAAAACAGGTCCATTTAATCAACAGAAAAACAGTACATATCACAAACCATGTACCGCAGACAGTACATGAGTGCCAAAGGAAGCAGAGGCCGCCATCCCCAACTCAAGATGATAATGTGAAACAAACATATGGGGAGCAGCCCACGTGGCACCATTACAAATGTTCCTCAAGGAGGCCCCCTTGAACATGGCCCAAGAGGAGGAAACACCCATGGTCGACCTACCCTGAACAGAAGAGGGGAGAGGACAGTGGGCAGAACCGTAGGCCGAAACCACAGCACCCTTGACCCAACGAGTCAAGGTGGACAAAGAAGGACGAAGACCCAGCCCAGAGAGGCCATAGGTGACAAACAAGGAATCAACCTTAGGGAAACCAGAGGTCCGCTCCAATTAGATGCGGAGAGCCCTCAGCACATCCAACAAATGGAGGACCATCTCCTCAGGAGAGCGGTTCAAAAGGGGGTGGTGATGGACGGAGCATCCGCATCAATCAAACACTCACACCCAGTCAAAAGATCTGGGTTTAATCCATCACCGTTCTTTAGCCCACTCTGCCACCCCAGTTCAGACATGGCTGTATGCAAATCAGTCTGACCCTGTGCCTCATGGAACTGCCAAGCCATGTCACTTATGGTGGCCAAACTGGGGTGGCAGAGTGGGCTAAAGAACGGTGATGGATTAAACCCAGATCTTTTGACAGGGTGTGAGTGTTTGATTGATTTAGATGCTCCGTCCATCACCACCCCCTTTTGTACCGCTTTTGGCCGCCATAAGTGTGGCAGGGTATGCTCAGACGTGAGTCCCTTGCTCACTTTGCCACTGGATTCAAGCAAGCCGGGCTGAAGACGGCTGGAATGCCAGAAACCGGTCCTCGGAAGCTTGTTTACGGTCCAGGGAAGGCATGGCTTGGCAGTTCGGGCTGGACTGTTTCCATGAGGCACAGGGTCAGACTGATTTGCATATAGCCATGTCTGAACTGGGGTGGCAGAGTGGGCTAAAGAACGGTGATGGATTAAACCCAGATCTTTTGACTGGGTGTGAGTGTTTGATTGATTCAGATGCTCCGTCCATCACCACCCCCTTTTTGTACCGCATCTTCTCAGGAGAGGCAGGATCCGGAAAAAAAAAACGGGAGAACAATATTCTCCTGACAGTGAAAAGACAACAACACCTTAGGCAGAAAAAACTGACTGGGATGGAGAATGACCTTGTCAGCACAAAAGCGCAAAAAGGGGGGAAAAGCCATCAAAGCCCCAATCTCACCAACCCGCCGCCCAGAAGTAACGGCCACCAGGAAAAGAACCTTAGTAGAGAGGAACTTTAGGTCCACGGACGCCAAGGGCTCGAAAGGGGGATCCGTCAAGGCCCGGAGAACCAAGGGAAGATCCCAGGAAGGCACAAGAGAGCGAGAAACAGGATGCTGAAGCAAAAAACTCTGCAGAAGGCGAGATAGAGGACACAGAGGAACCCCGAAGAGCAAGAATGGCAGCCGACTGCGCACGCAGGGAAGAAACCGCGACCCCCAAGATGAAACCATCCTGCATGAAGTCCAAATCCCTCACAGCTTCACAGGAGGCAGAAGAGAGACCCTTCCCAAGACACCAAGAGGAGAAATTCTTCCAATGACGGGCATAGGACTTCAAGGTGGAAGGGCGTCGCAACAAATGGAGGAACCGAAACACCTCAACCGAGCAACCCTGACCCAACAAACTCAACCTCTCAAGTGCCAAACCCCCAGCTGGAGGCGACACAGGGAGACAATCCCGAGAAGAGGAGCCCACAGAGGGCAGGGACACAGGGGAAACCTCCAATGGGGGCAAACAGACAAAGTCTGCAGCAGGGGAACCCAAGACTGACGAGACCATTCCGGCACAACCAGCAGAACCTCCGCTCGGTCCAACCGAATCTTCCACAGGACCCGCAGAATTAAGGCAAACGAAGGGAAGGCAAACACCAACCCCGGCGACCACGGAACCGAGAAAGCATTGGTCGCCCATGCCAACTGGGAGGGAACGAGGCTGGAAAACTGAGGAAGAAGGGCAGAATCCTCCGAGGCAAAGAGATCCAGCCAAGGACGGCGGAACCTGAGGACATTCTGTTCAACCGATCCAGGGACAGACACAGAGACACCGAGGAGGGGAACACCCTGCTCAAAGAGTCCGCAGGCCCATTCTCCATCCCCGGAAGATGGACCGCCGTCAGAGACAAGAGATTCAGCTTGGCCCAAAGCCCGATCTTCCTGGAGAGGAGAAAAAGAGACCGACACATGCCCCCTTGCCGATTTACATAAGTCCGAACCACCTGGTTGTCGGTCTGCACCGAGACAGCCTGACCCCAAAGGAGAGGAGCGAACCACTGAAGAGCCAGCCAAACCGCCCTCAACTCCTTCCAGTACGAGGACTGGAGGGACTCGAAATGGGACCACCGACCCTGAGCATTGGAGGCACCCATCACAGCACCCCAACCCAAGGCACTGACATCCGTGGCCAACACAACCACAGTCCGAGGAGCAAGAAGATCGAACCCCCGAGAAAGAGACTGAGAGGACAACCACCATTGGAGATCCACCAGAATCCCCGGAGAGACAGGTATCAGAGCATCGTAGTCCAGGGAGGCAGAATCCCAGTGCGACAGGACATGATGCAATAGGGGATACAGATGCAGTCTGGCCCAAGAAAGGAGATGCAAAGTGGACGCCATCTCCCCCTGACTCCGCAACCAGAGACGGGCGGACACCTGGGACTGGGACAGAAGCTAAGAAAGGTGACAAAACAAAGTAAACTGGCGCTCCTGGGAGAGGGATAAATGAAGGGCGTAAGGAGCACTCCCGTTTGTTCAAGATATTTCTAATATATCCACTGGTGCTCCGATTTATCAGGGTAGTCAATCCTGTGGTGTAAGTCGGGGTTATGATGGGTTTTTTGGACCCACCAAATCGGGCACTGTACACTTAGCGCTCCGCGCCTTAATTATACTTTGAACACTTTTTGAGATTTTATGCTTATTTTTATTATTATTCTTTTTCGATTTGTTTCATTTGCTCATGTATTATTATCATTTCTCATAATACAAGAATGTAAATCATTTCATCAATTTTACAAACATTATATCAAATATACATGTTCAGTACTCTGGCTTCAATTGTATTTCCACAATAAACAGTACACAAAAATTTAACACGTGAGCCCAATGCATTTCGGCGCCTCTATGGTGCCTTCATCAGGGGCATATCTGAAAATAAAACATATGAAATGGTGTGAGATTCTTAATTCCATGTGGTTCATGGGGGGTATATGTAGCTAAACTCTATGGAAATGTCATACCTGGTGTTTGCCATAACAGATGGGTTTGTTTAAAATACGCCTCACTCGCTGGACTCAGTGTCCAATCACTGTAAATAATGATAAATAACCTGTGTTGGTTATAAGATTATAACTGCATATGGGTTGATTGTGTCTTAAAAGGACTAATAAGAACATACCTGTGTAGATTGATATGTACTCGCTGAAAAGAGAAAGTAATATGTATCAAGATAAAATTTCGCCCTATTATACGTGTTGATTGCTCTAACAACAAAGGTCCAAGGACCCTTACCTTGTCTTAACCAAGATTATAATTCTATCTGGTGAGAAAAAACGCAATTACTCAACTGTTTACGGGCAGTATATCGGTATTATCAATATACTAAATGTGAGCGGATTGAAGCATACCTGATGCGCCAAAGATTTTCTCCGTATTTGGGGTTCCTGTTTATCGGTCGTTTTCCTTCACGATGTGCTGGTAAAACGCCATATGAAACTCCGCGAACTCCGCCAGGAAGCGGAGTTTGTAAACATAGAGAGAGGACTTAATCTTAGTAGTGTGGCCGTGCTAATAGTAACTATGGGCGCCATACTTGAATGTGTAAAATGCCGGTAAGCCCTTCTGGGTCATGTACTTAATACCTTGTTATGGGGTTAGTGCTTAAATAATATCAATATTACGTACTCGGCTCACTGTCAGGTATTGCCAATAGTAATAACTCGCATAGTGTGTCCCGTGACTCAAGTGTCATAAACAATCTACAAGTCGTAAAATATTAACGTTTACTAGGATCACGTTTAGAAAAAATTCCTCCGGGTGTTAATGGTCAATGTTCTATTGAGTTAAAGCGTTAGAGGTATATTTTAAGGTGTTATTGATAAGCAATCTAGAGTTCTCCTGATGGAAGTAGGGATCGGTCGGTATATCAGGTTATTTGATCGTGTCAGATATTCTGAGATCTAATGAGAATCCTAACCATGTTTTACGTGCTGAGAGTGAATATGTTTACAATACATAACCTTAGTTGAGCGGCCCACTGCTATGAACATTTGATGGTCGTATACATTGCAAGTCTGTAGAACCATAATTCATGTTGGCATATATAAAATCGATATGAACATTTAGTAATCATGTGCATTGCAAGTCTGTTGAACCATAATTCATATTGGCACATATATAATTCACATTGATTCATAATTAGATGCCCTTTGATACGACAATCTACATAACCAGTTCCAATTAATGTAGTGCATTTAAAGTATATATCTGTTATTCATTGTTTAATGTTAGTCCCGGAGATTTGCACGGGTTTTACCATGACTAAATAGTGTGTGTTGTTATATTAACTAATATTGCTGAAGCAGTTCTTGTGTTTAAAGATAACACGAAAGGTCATATTTATCATTAAGCCCTGTGGGAGTTAATGTTTTTAGATATTTTATCCAGAACAGTTCGCGTTGCATCAATCTCTGGTGATTGTCAATCCCTTCCTTTATCTGTACTTTTTCAATGACAAAAAATCTCAGCTGAGATATAGTGTGTTTTTCGTCTCTCCAGTGAAGTACTAAAGGTGACGTCAAGTTCTGATTGCGGATTCTGCTCTTGTGCTCCGTTATCCGCACTTTCACTTTACGTTCCGTTTTTCCGACGTACATTTTGCCGCAAGGGCACTTGATCGCATATACAACATTGTTGGAATTGCAGTCACTGTTATGTTTTAACTGTATCCATTTTCCTGTGGTTGGATGAGTGCACATATTTCCTGTGATTACATTGTTACAGTTGGTACAATTTGTGCATCTTGTTGTCCCCTTGTATGGTACCGAGCTTATAACAGGTTGTTTATGTTTTAACCTTGTTCTCAGGTTTGGTCCTCTGGTGTGTGCATGTACTGGTAATTCTCTGAAGATCCCGTGAAAGTCTGGTTCTACTGATAACAACTCCCATCTTTTGTTGATTATTGCTCTGATTTTTGTAGATAGCGTTGTGTATTTGGTCACAAATACCATCCTGTTTTGTGTTTTTCTCTCTCGTGTTTTTAAGAGATCGTCTCTATTCATCATCTGTACATTGTTCAAGTGTTGTTCCAATACTTCTGGAGGATAGCCTCTGTCTATGTATTTCTGGGTTTGTTTTTCCAGCTTAGTTTGGCACACATGTGGTTCTGAACATATACGTTTAATTCTGATGAATTGGGATGCTGGTAAGTTGCTGATAAGGCTCTTGGGGTGGAAGCTTTTGTAGTGGAGCGCACTGTTGCGATCCGTCGGTTTCGTATACAGTGCTGTTTCAAAACCTTGTTGCGTTTTTGTTATCCTGACATCAAGGTAGTCGATGACGCAGTTACTGATCTTGTGAGTGAATTGAATCCTGTTATCCACTAAATTCAAAGCAATGATCAGCTCCTCAAGTTTTTCTCGTGTGTCGTCCCAAATTAAAAATACGTCGTCTATAAACCGACTGTACATTTTAACGTGTGACCATTCCCTCAGTGACATTAAATTGTTCGCTTCATATTGAGCCATAAAGGTATTAGCGTATGCAGGGGCCCCTGCAAAGCCCATAGAAGTCCCATTCAATTGGGCAAAGTACTCATTCTTCCAAGTAAAATAGCTGTTGTGAAGACAAAATTTTAGCAGCTGAATCAAAAAAATGTTTTGGTTCATGGGTAAGTTCTCCATTTTGAGCAATGCCCATTCAATAGATTCCAGTCCTGCGTGATGTGGTATGGAAGTGTAAAGTGCCACCACGTCGATGGTGCACATAATCCAGTGTTCTTGGAACCCTGCTTCCGTCCATTTCAATTTGTTGATAAAATCTGTCGTGTCCCGTATGTAGGATCCCCATTGTTGAACAAACTGTTGTAGATGGTAATCGATGTATTTTCCTAATGGGTCAAAGATTGATCCGCATCCTGACACTATTGGTCTGAATGGAGGGTTTGTCGGGTGTTTATGTATCTTTGGGATCATGTAAAGACTTGGACGTCTTGGGTTCCTCTGGGTCAGATATGCTGAGGTTTGCTCATCAATCCATTCATTATCCAACGCTGACTTCAGTATATCACTCAGCATTTGTTGTAAAGAACCTGTTGGATCTGTTGGTAATTTCAGATATGCGTTTATGTCTGCCAAATGTTCCTCAACTTTTTGATCATAAAACTCCGTGTCCATTAGTACCAGGGCACCCCCCTTGTCTGCTGGTTGTATTGTCAGTGTTGGGTTGTTTGCCAAGTTGTTGATTATATTTTGCTCTTGTTTGGTTAAATTGCTGTGTCTTCTTCTTTTATAATCCAATTCCTGTAGGTCTTTCCTCACCATGATTTCAAAAGTATCGAGCATCTTATGTGATACTGGTGCTTGGAACACGCTTTTGGGTTTGAATTTCCTGTTGGTATCTTCGCCTGTGCTCTCTGTGGGTTCAATTACATTCTCAAAATAGTGTCTCAATTTTAATGTCCTCATACATCTGAAGAATGCCCCCTCTGTTTCCAATTCATTTGTAATTACAGTTGGAACAAATGTTAGACCTTTATTTAAGGTTGATGTTTGTTGTTGGGTCAATGTGATGGAAGATATGTTGATAATCAAATCACTGTTCGTCCGCTCCTCAGTGCTTTTCCGGCCACTTCCTCGCCTTGTTTTCCGCTTGATGTTAATGTCTCGGGTGCTGTTGTTGGCGGTTGTCCTGAGTCCTGTTCCTGTGACAAAAAAGACGATGCTTCTCTGCTAGTTGTTGCTTGGTTAGTACTTTCACCAGATATTATGATTCCTTCCTGAGTGGCTTTAACCGGTCCTCTCCGTATGGATGTTTCTTTGTCTGTTACAAGACTTTCCTCTGAAGACCATGCTGATGTAGGTGTTTTCTTCGGTATGTATTGGCGTCGGGCGTATATGTCTGCCCAAGTATAAACCTCGTTGAGCTTATAATCGATGGTATCACGCTTGTACTTTCTGAGTTTTCCTTCCTGTAATTCTTTTTCATATTTGTCTAGTTTAATATTGATACCTTCCAAGCTCATTTTCCAGGTATCTGTCTCCATTCTAGTTTCTAGTTCTGTTTTTAGAACGTAGATTTCATCTTCCAGTTCCCTTATTGTTTTAGCGAGTTCTTCGATTATTAGAAGTATTAAATCCAAGGAGCATTTGTTGAGAATGCTAAACCATTTCTCCATGAATTTTGAATTGAGGTTGAAACGAAATAACATGGGTTTAATTGATAGACGTAGACCTCTTGGAATGCGTTTTGCTCGATGATATTGAATAAGAGTGGAGGCGTGCATCCTTTGATTTAATTGACGGCGTGTCAGGTACTCCAGTTGTTTGAGTTGTTGAGTTATTGATCCCCCATGAATCATCTCATCTCAACATGCAGTTTGAAACCATTACAGGAATGACCGATAACAGAGCCAATGCATTGCATCAGATTTTATCAACAAATTGAAATGGACGGAAGCAGGGTTCCAAGAACACTGGATTATGTGCACCATCGACGTGGTGGCACTTTACACTTCCATACCACATCACGCAGGACTGGAATCTATTGAATGGGCATTGCTCAAAATGGAGAACTTACCCATGAACCAAAACATTTTTTTGATTCAGCTGCTAAAATTTTGTCTTCACAACAGCTATTTTACTTGGAAGAATGAGTACTTTGCCCAATTGAATGGGACTTCTATGGGCTTTGCAGGGGCCCCTGCATACGCTAATACCTTTATGGCTCAATATGAAGCGAACAATTTAATGTCACTGAGGGAATGGTCACACGTTAAAATGTACAGTCGGTTTATAGACGACGTATTTTTAATTTGGGACGACACACGAGAAAAACTTGAGGAGCTGATCATTGCTTTGAATTTAGTGGATAACAGGATTCAATTCACTCACAAGATCAGTAACTGCGTCATCGACTACCTTGATGTCAGGATAACAAAAACACAACAAGGTTTTGAAACAGCACTGTATACGAAACCGACGGATCGCAACAGTGCGCTCCACTACAAAAGCTTCCACCCCAAGAGCCTTATCAGCAACTTACCAGCATCCCAATTCATCAGAATTAAACGTATATGTTCAGAACCACATGTGTGCCAAACTAAGCTGGAAAAACAAACCCAGAAATACATAGACAGAGGCTATCCTCCAGAAGTATTGGAACAACACTTGAACAATGTACAGATGATGAATAGAGACGATCTCTTAAAAACACGAGAGAGAAAAACACAAAACAGGATGGTATTTGTGACCAAATACACAACGCTATCTACAAAAATCAGAGCAATAATCAACAAAAGATGGGAGTTGTTATCAGTAGAACCAGACTTTCACGGGATCTTCAGAGAATTACCAGTACATGCACACACCAGAGGACCAAACCTGAGAACAAGGTTAAAACATAAACAACCTGTTATAAGCTCGGTACCATACAAGGGGACAACAAGATGCACAAATTGTACCAACTGTAACAATGTAATCACAGGAAATATGTGCACTCACCCAACCACAGGAAAATGGATACAGTTAAAACATAACAGTGACTGCAATTCCAACAATGTTGTATATGCGATCAAGTGCCCTTGCGGCAAAATGTGCGTCGGAAAAACGGAACGTAAATGAAAGTGCGGATAACGGAGCACAAGAGCAGAATCCGCAATCAGAACTTGACGTCACCTTTAGTACTTCACTGGAGAGACGAAAAACACACTATATCTCAGCTGAGATTTTTTGTCATTGAAAAAGTACAGATAAAGGAAGGGATTGACAATCACCAGAGATTGATGCAACGCGAACTGTTCTGGATAAAATATCTAAAAACATTAACTCCCACAGGGCTTAATACTAAATATGACCTTTCGTGTTATCTGTAAACACAAGAACTGCTTCAGCAATATTAGTTAATATAACAACACACACTATTTAGTCATGGTAAAACCCGTGCAAATCTCCGGGACTAACATTAAACAATGAATAACAGATATATACTTTAAATTCACTACATTAATTGGAACTGGTTATGTAGATTGTCGTATCAAAGGGCATCTAATTATGAATCAATGTGAATTATATATGTGCCAATATGAATTATGGTTCAACAGACTTGCAATGCACATGATTACTAAATGTTCATATCGATTTTATATATGCCAACATGAATTATGGTTCTACAGACTTGCAATGTATACGACCATCAAATGTTCATAGCAGTGGGCCGCTCAACTAAGGTTATGTATTGTAAACATATTCACTCTCAGCACGTAAAACATGGTTAGGATTCTCATTAGATCTCAGAACATCTGACACGATCAAATAATCTGATATACCGACCGATCCCTACTTCCATCAGGAGACCCCTAGATTGCTTATCAATAACACCTTAAAATATACCTCTAACGCTTTAACTCAATAGAACACTGACCATTAACACCCGAAGGAATTTTTTCTAAACGTGATCCTAGTAAACGTTAATATTTTACGACTTGTAGATTGTTTATGACACTTGAGTCACGGGACACACTATGCGAGTTATTACTATTGGCAATACCTGACAGTGAGCCGAGTACGTAATATTGATATTATTTAAGCACTAACCCCATAACAAGGTATTAAGTACATGACCCAGAAGGTCTTACCGGCATTTTACACATTTAAGTATGGCGCCCATAGTTACTATTAGCACGGCCACACTACTAAGATTAAGTCCTCTCTCTATGTTTACAAACTCCGCTTCCTGGCGGAGTTCGCGGAGTTTCATATGGCGTTTTACCGGCACATCGTGAAGGAAAACGACCGATAAACAGGAACCCCAAATATGGAGAAAATCTTTGGCGCATCAGGTATGCTTCAATCCGCTCACATTTAGTATATTGATAATACCGATATACTGCCCGTAAACAGTTGAGTAATTGCGTTTTTTCTCACCAGATAGAATTATAATCTTGGTGAAGACAAGGTAAGGGTCCTTGGACCTTTGTTGTTAGAGCAATCAACACGTATAATAGGGCGAAATTTTATCTTGATACATATTACTTTCTCTTTTCAGCGAGTACATATCAATCTACACAGGTATGTTCTTATTAGTCCTTTTAAGACACAATCAACCCATATGCAGTTATAATCTTATAACCAACACAGGTTATTTATCATTATTTACAGTGATTGGACTCTGAGTCCAGCGAGTGAGGCGTATTTTAAACAAACCCATCTGTTATGGCAAACACCAGGTATGACATTTCCATAGAGTTTAGCTACATATACCCCCCATGAACCACATGGAATTAAGAATCTCACACCATTTCATATGTTTTATTTTCAGATATGTCCCTGATGAAGGCACCATAGAGGCGCCGAAATGCATTGGGCTCACGTGTTAAATTTTTGTGTACTGTTTATTGTGGAAATACAATTGAAGCCAGAGTACTGAACATGTATATTTGATATAATGTTTGTAAAACTGATGAAATGATTTACATGCTTGTATTATGAGAAATGATAATAATACATGAGCAAATGAAACAAATCGAAAAAGAAGAATAATAAAAATAAGCATAAAATCTCAGAAAGTGTTCAAAGTATAATTAAGGCGCGGAGCGCTAAGTGTACAGTGCCCGATTTGGTGGGTCCAAAAAACCCATCATAACCCCGGCTCCTGGGAGAGGAACACCATACCCAGATCCATGCGGAAGAGAGCCCCCAGGAACTTCAGGGACTGGGAGGGCACCAGGGAGGACTTCCGGTGGTTGATGAGGAACCAAAGGAACCCAGGAGAAGACACACATGGTCCACATCCGACAGAGCCTGAGAAAAAGAAGGAGAAACAATCAACCAGTCATCCAGATAGGGAAAAACCTGCAGCCCCCTGGAATGAAGAATACCCACCAGAGGGGCCAAGAGCGTGGTGAAAATCCTGGGTGCAGATGAAAGGCCGAAGTGGAGCACCCAGAACTGAAAGTGATGGGAACCCACAGCAAACCAGAGAAATTTCCGGTCCGCTGGATGGACAGGAACTTGCAGATACGCATCCATCAGATCCAGGGACGCCAGGAAGCCCCCCGGAAGCACCAGAGGCAGGATGGAATGCAGAGTCACCATTTTGAACGGGCGATGGAGAACGAAGCGATTGTCCCGCTTCAGATCCAAAACAGGACACAGATCCGAAGTATCCTTCTTGGAGACCAGAAAAAGGATCGAATAACAACCCTCACCCATTTCCAGAGGAGGAACCTCCACAACAGCCTTCTTCTCCAACAGAAGTTGCACACCTGCCAACAATGCCACCCTTCGCAGAGGAAGACGGGGCAGGGGAGTCACAAGGAAGACCGGAGGTGGAGGAGAGGAAAACTCCATCCGGCAATCCTGCGACACTGTCTGAACTTCCCAGGCATCGGGAACTAACAACCACTGGGGCAGGAAGGACTGGAGGCGACCACCAACTGGCAAAGGCAGATAGTCATTAGGGAGAGGAAGAAGCGGCGGCAGCAACACTGGCAGGGGGCTGGGATTTGGCACCTCCGGGGCCCCCCGGCCACGACCCCTGCCATGAACAGGCTGTAAAGCACCCCGAGCAGGAGGCCCAAAAGCGCGACAGTAGCCAAAACCACGCCCCCCGAAAAGGAGGGCGGACTGGAGCCACAAGCTTGCAGTTCTCCTCCGATTGTTTGACCATCTCCTCAAGCTGAGGACTGAACCCTTTGGAAACCCCAAAGGGCAACTTAAGGAGGACCGACTTCTGGGAAGACAGCCTTCCAGTAACGCATCAGATATGCCGTCGTGCAGCGATTGAAGCACCAGAAGCAACTGCCGCTGCACTCAAATTGTCTAAGGAAAGATCCGATAAGTACCGCACCTTCAACTACATCAGAGACAAAAGAGGGGTGGCATCCTCACTGTCCTGCAACAGAAGGGGCAGGGACTGAAAATCCTTGAGGAGGGACTGGACCATGTAATTAGAATAGACAGTAGCACGGACAGAAAAATTGGAAGCAGCATAAGAACGCTTCACCGCCCCCTCAACACACTTATCCACAGCATCTGCAGGAAGGGCGTCACCCGAGAGGACCAAACCTTGAGAGGAAAGACCAGCCATCAAATTGTCGACCTTCACAGCCTGAGGAAACTCAGCAGCAAAACCCTGCAGAGGGTAACTAACGCCTGGACAAGAAGCGAGGGAAGGCGGACTTATCCACCTCCTCCCACTCGTGATCCAGCACCTTGCACACAGCACCGTGCAACGGGAAGGAGTCAGGAGCCGGCTGGTGATATTGTGTAAAGAAGTCATCTTCCAGAACATCCGTAACAGGAGGAGAGAAACCCAAATTGTCCCATACATGGGCGAATAGACCAGAGAGCTCAGCACCCTGAACAAAGCGCCCCTCGGACACCCTCATCCTCTTCAGGACCCATCTCATCATCCGGAGTGGCCTGCGGATCCACAGAACCACGAGGCACCTTGGAAGGAGGCCCAGAAGCATCCCTAGCCAGGAAAGCAGCAGCCACCGCCTCATTAATTAACAGGCGCAGGGCATCAAGAGGAGCAGCAGAGGACGAGGCATCCGTGTCCATGACTGCAGACAACAACGCCCAAGAACCAAAACAGACACACACAGAGGACTAGGGCATGCAAGAAAGGACCCCATTTTGAAGCAACTAAGTCCCGAGGACCCGAGCTCCCGTGGGACCAGAAAAAAGGGGCCGGACTACAAAACACAGCCGGCCGCCTGAATTTTGCCCCCAGGATCCAAATCAGATCACACGCGCCGCCGAGAACACCGCCGCAACCCCCGCCCGCTAAAGCAGGGCGTCCCGGGACCGGCAAAAAGGAAAACGGCCGCTGAAGCAGCCCGCGACCCCCCAGGTGATTGCATCCAGCCGAAGCGGCCGCTAAAGCTAACCGCATAGAAAGGCACAACAGTAAAGGGGAAAAGAAAGAAAAACAAAAAGGCAGCCGCTAAAGCAGGCCGCCGCAACACAAAAAAAATCAAAAAGGCAACACTTACCCACAGCACAGCTAGGTAGCAAGGCAAACTGCAAACGCAGAAAAAAAAGGAACAGGATGTTTCTCTGCTGCACTTCCCCCTTTATCGTCACGTGATAGTGACGCCATGTTGGGGGAAAGGCAAAAGCTCAGCTAGGTAATCGGTTTCTGTAGAGCAGACTAGCTGCTCACTGTTAAGGAATGGGACGGGGAGACAGGACGAGGAGGTAATGATCAGTGGAGTCTGATTGTGTGGCCTTGTCAGCAGAGGTTGAAACACAGCCCCCTGCAGCACTTGGAGGGGGAGGTGAGGGGGGGGCTGGTGAGGTCAGAGGACCCTCATTCAGTTATGAATCTGTGTGGGATCTGGGAGTCTGAGGGCTCCTCAACAAATTCTGTAGGGGAGCCCCCACATCTTGCATTATGCCTGAGACAAAGCAATAAGGGAGAAACATAGGGGTATATTCACAAGGAAATGGTCAGGGCAGCGCTGTAGCAAATCTTGCAGTGCCAGGCTGCGTCATTTTGAAAATGCAGGGGTGAGCCTATTCAGAAGAATATGGCGCACCCCTTTTTTTCCCTTGCGCTGGTGCTAAAAATAGCTGCCTAGCGCCAACATGGGCACCTTACGCCATAGTGCAAGGGTGACTGCGTTGGAGGGATGATTTCCTGCAACACAGGCAAACTTGCACCATAGTGCAAATGTGAATGCATTGTAGGGAATCATCCTTGCAACTCAGGCATCCTTGCACCATGATGCAAGGTTGTCTGTGTTGCAGGTAATATTTGTTTGTGTGCAGGAAGGCACACCTTCATGACCATTAGAACGCTCACACGCTGGGATTATTCCCCTGCTGTGCTGAACGTTCTATTGAAACAGGTGTGGCTGTGACGAGCTCAGCTCGTCATGAGCACAGGAGCACTGTAGCTCATGACGAGCTGAGCTCGTCATGAGCACTGGGCGCTGTGCGCACCCCCCTCCCCCTCCCCCCAGCACAGCAGGAAAATTACCACAGCAGCCAAGGGGTTAAAGGCAACTTGCTCTTTCTATGTGTGCTGCGTAATGCAGCACACATAGAAAGTGCAAAAACTAGGAGAAATCAAAGTATTTCTCGTTGCAGCAATCTAACGCCTGCTTTTGCATGACATTAGTTTTTAGCGCTGTATTAGATTTACAGATCCTTGTAAATCTGGGGCAGTGTCAAAAAGCAATGGGTGTTGTGGTGGAACTCCCACAGTACCACCCATTGCACGCCGCTTTAATGCAGAAAATTGAGTGAAAGGGTACCACATTTACAAAGCGGCATTAAGCTAAGCAAAGTGGCTTAATGTCACTTTGTAAATATGGTGCATGGCATTGCGTAACTGGAACACCGAAAAAAGTGATGGTCCTGTAGCGCAATCCCCTTGTAAATATGCCCCATGCTTTCCAACAGAAGGTGAATGAAGAAGAACAGTGCACCTTCGTAGAGTCCCCTCCCATCAGTGAACAATTACATCTCCTTATCTGTTCTTTGGTGATGCCAAAGCAGTGCAGCCTCCTTTCACTACTGCCAGTAAAAGTAGTATCAACACTAAAGCTACCAGCACTACTACTACTACATCTGCTACTGCTTCTACTGCTTGGACATCCACTGCTGCTACTACTGCATCTACTGCTACTACATCTACTACAAACCCTACTGATACAAGAACAGCTACTACATCTACTACTACTATTACTACTGTTATTACTACATATACCGCTACTACTACATTTGTTAGTTCTGTTACTACTAACACTACTGGTACTGCTACTATATCTACTACTACTACTACTGTTATTACTACATCTACTGCTACTACTACACCTGTTAGTGCTGCTACTACTAATACTACTGATAATGCTACTATATTTACTACTACATCTACTGCTACTGCATCTATTACTTCTACTACTACCGCTACTGCTACATTTCCTGGTTCTCCTACAGCTACTGATGCGACTTCTACTGCTCTTACTGTTACTAAGCCCACTGTTGGTACTGCTGCTGACACTACGGAAACAACTACTACTGCACTCGTGTTTATTTGCGTCGTTCACTGTGCAAAAAAAATCAGTATGCTACTGCTAATCATACTAATATAAAAACAACAACAAAGCTATAACGGTAAATCGATTAGCAATGAAGTGATAATAACCACACTTATGTCGTGCTTCTTTATAGCATTTGAAGCCTCCAACTCTGTCATTTCTATGCCGTGTAACTACCAGTGCTTAATTTGAGCTGGTTGTTGACGGTGGCGGACCGACTCTTGCTTTTTTCGCATCAGAGAGAAAGAAAAACGGAAGACGGGGAGAGAAAGAGACACAAAAACCGTCACAACGGGAAAATGCAGGAATCTGCTAAACAGATTATCAGGCAGGGAGTTTCTGGTAGTGAGTGGATTATGCAGGCACGACGAGGTGGATTTAGGACTGCGCAGCCGCGGTGCTCGCGCGCCAACATTCCAAGGCACCGGCTGCCGCTTCTGAGCAGAGCTGGGGGCACCGGCGCGCTTTCTTTTACAAGTTAAGCACTGGAATATGCAGTTTTACTTTAGACTGAATCCCTGTTGGGCAGCACAACCAAGGCCCACTTAAGCCCCTCTTCGCATATTTTATTACCCAAAACATTCCTTTTGATGTGTGCGCCTAGAGACTAGAGAGATGGCTTTAATGACACATTTTCGCGGGCCGAGTAAAGGAATGGTGAGCCCTCATCCCCCCCACCACACGCACACGCACACACACACACACGCACGCACGCACGCACACCGGATTCCCTGAATTCGTGAAAGGTTCTTGTGCAAATAATGTCCCCACCAGCGTGGGACTGACCTCGAACACGTCTAAGACTTTTTAACGCTTGTGGGGTGTGTACGGTCTCTGAGAGTTGCGCGCGACGAATATTACAAGCAGGGCACAAGTCCTTAAAAAAGAAGGAGGGGGGGGGGGACTAACCTAATTATTCAGTATGTAACTGACATCACGGCGCGCGACATCGCGGTGCGTGACATCACGGGAAGTGACATCACAAGAAGTGACATCAGATCTTAAGCCCTCGTATATATGTTTAGCAGGTCTATGCATGGGTACATTTCGAGTATACTTGCACACCCTTCTGATTTAGGCAGAAGATTCACACTTATGTAAGCTTAACATATACCAATGTTGCCTTTTGTCAGCTAAAGCTTCCTCTACCCATAGTGCTTTAAAAGAAAAAATAGTGATATTTAAATTATTTCAACGCCTCCTCAGGGGTAGTAAGTGTTATATAAAGGCTATTTTTTGTGTGTAAATACTGGGAAAGACCAACACATCTGACGTTCTTCCAGTGCATGTATACCGCCTAAACAGAGTCTGAACAAAGTGAAAATCTGCCTCTCTTATTGGTATTGCCGAGTCCCCTACCATAAGATGATTTGTGGACCTCGCCTCACTGAATTACTTTCCAGACAGGGAGCACGGGATGGATGTTTGTAACCCCCTGCCCTCTCCCCCGAGGCATCGATAAAAACACACCCAAAGACAACTTGTATTAGGGGTCATGTAACCCGGCGTATTTTATTAAAATGAATAAAGCATAATTAAAGTTCATAACACCACACATTTTTATATACGCAGAAAACCCAAAACATATTCCATAACATTTGAAGTACACATAATCTTTTATGGCTAACCTTAACATGAGTCTAATACATAGCCATACCTAACCTAAAATTGAAAATATGTACACTTTGTTTCCTGCGTATCCTGGATGACCCTACGTGCAAGTTCATGACTGTTTCCAACTATGTGCCCTTTAACAGAGTGACCTTGCGTAGGAGGCCCGTGTGCCCACCAGATTCCTTTCCACGGGCACCCCCTACGCCCTTCCATACTACCTCCCAGGGGCTGATGTTATTCCACGTTTGCGCCCATGCGCCTGCGCAGGGGTTGGCCCAAGAGGGAACTTCCTACCCACTGCACCATTTAGACTACCGGCCGTAAGCGCCCCCTGGAGTGGGATGGGGGACCACAGTCCCCCCCCTTCCAGGCGTCCCCCTTAAACAATGGGATGCCTACTAAGCGATGTAAAATTTGACCTAGCAATCATGACCTAACCGCAGACCAAGGATACACAGACATAAAATGCGACAAGTGAGTAAATTGACATAAACAAGCGAATACATTGACATTAACCTGTAAAGTAAAACATAACACTATTGCATTTTGTAAATGAAAATGACATTACAACTTCAAACTGAAAAGTAACCGCTAATACATGCCTGACAAATACTACTTCCTAAACCTCGCTGCCTCAGGGGATGGTGGGTGGGGAAAAGAAAAAAGAGGCGATGTGCTGGCAACGGGGTGGTCTGGGGAAGAAATAGACTCTTCTGGCGCTCAGCAGCTAATTTTAAAGAGCATACAGGCCCAGAACTGGAATTAACAGGTCTCAGCAAGATCCGGGACCCGTTTCCCTTACGTTGCCCCAAAAGCACTTTAACTGCTTCCGGGGCACTGCCTGTGCTGACCAATGGGCACAAGCGCGGGGTGGGCCCAGGCGCGTCACCAATGAGGTGGCCCCACCCCCTGCCAGGACGCGTCCCAGGGACTGGCACAACCGCCATATTGGCAGCGTGAATTGCCACGAAGCAAATTACTGTTTGGAAACCCTTGCTGTGAGGAGAGTGTAATCCTCGTTATTCTGTGCCTTAGACCGCCCGCCTCCCGCCGCCAGACCCCAGCTCCATCACCGGGTTCGGCCGCCGAGCGGAGCGCGGCGCTGGTTGCTGCTTACAAACTACAACTCCCAGCATTCCGGAGACGCATCCCGCGTCAATCACCCGCCAGGCGGCGCTTAAAGCTGCTGTCACCCCCGTCTCGCGGGACGCCGGGCGAAGCCCGGGCCAAGGGCGGGCCCGTTTCAGCCCGTTCCAGACCGAACCAGGCTGGGCTGGGCCACCCCCCTTGCCCCTTTCTTCCGGTCATTGCCTTAAAGGTACTGTTTTCCACCCATTGACATTGGACATTTGCTTATCCAACTGTGACATCATAAACTGTTATAATCATGACTAGGGGTTTAAGAAGTAAAACTGCTCTTAAAGCTGCCTCATTTACAGGTCCTATTGATTTATTTATCTCTAAAACAACTGAGGCCATTAATCAGAACATTGCTGTCTTAGAACGTAGGGTCTCTCAGGACCTTGCGATTGCCCGGAGATCTTCCTTGGGCCCCATAGCAACTGCCTTAACCCCATTGCCATCAGTTACCCCAATTCCAATTCTAATACAATCTGGCACCACAGCACAAGTTCATTCCATCCCTAGTGCTGTGGATTTATCAGCCACTAATCTGTCACTGGAATTGGATTTAACGGAGAACCTTGAGACAACCCCTGACCTTGAGCATATTCTATCTGAAGATCCGGTTCAGGATCTAGCACAAGCTAACAAGCTTAGGGGGGTCAGAGAAGGCGCCGTCCCAAAGCAGCCTGAAGAACACAAAAAGGGGAATACTAAATCAAACCCCCTTACTACCAGCAAAAAGAAAGGGCCAACTGTCCCATTATCCAAAAATGTCCCTCTCAGTAAAAATTCCGTTGCATCAGATCCATCTAGCCTACAATGCTCTACTTTGGTCAATGTCCAAGAAGGCGGCCCCAGCCCGCCGGACAGTGACACATCACAATTCCTTGCTAGTTTCAGGGACTTACTAAAACTCCACCTCCAACCCTTGGAGAAGAGTATTATGGCAATAGAAAAGCAACTTGCCATACTCCTCACTAAAATACCCAATCAGACCAGGGCGGGTATTACTAAAACTGGAGGGGTACCAGTAACAATCAATTCGGGGACCACACCGGTTAATCCATCCAGACCGCCGGTCACACCCAAAGTACAGGCAAAAACTAAAGAGCCTTTAATTACCTCATTACCTGCCCCAAACAAGAGTGCATCTTCCAAACCCAATGCCAAATCCACATCACAACCTATATCTCAGTTACATCTAACCAGTCAACAAAACTCTATCCAACTCTCCCCTGCAGTTTTACCCCCAGCTGCTAATGTCACCGCAGCACAGGGGTCACTGCAGCCACCCCAAGATAAACCCTCGGTCACTCAAAAATTACATCATACAGATGCTAAGAGGGGGCTTAGGCCTAAACGCCCAGTTCATCTTCCACCGGAGGTCTCCCCATTCACGGTAATTTTAACGGGAGTCCCGGAACTTCCAGCAGGTACTGATGAACCCTCCTGGTCCCTTTTGAATAAAATTCTTCAATGGCTTAGCATCAACAGGCCATTACAGCCTACTAATACCTGTAGAATATCTTCTGTCCGTAGGGTCCCATGGGTGGGGGCGAGTCCCAAGAGTATTCAGGGGGATTGCGTCATTGTTACCTGCGAAGACGCATCCTCGGTGAATCATATCTGTTCATGGCCAGAGTTGGAGAAGAAAGGGGGAATCGATACCCAGCGGCTCTCCTTTTTCTATCCACCAGTATTCAATTTTCATGCTCCAATATTAGCCCCCAATTGGGTTATCCCCCAAGAACAACCCTGGAATTATGGAGGCCCCTGGATGACACAAAAGAGCAGGAATAGGGATTGGCTACCCCGTCCCTGGTACCCCAATAAAGGCCAACCTATGGGGAATGGATGGCAAGGTATTCATACTAGCAACAGATTTGACTGTCTGGAGATGGTCGACTGACGTAGTGCCCCATTACCCTCTAGCCAGCCTGCCACCAAGCAGCTTGTGTCCCCTTATGCTCGCAAGGTATCTGCCTATGATAGAGTTACGGCATCCCGTATGTCGGACTGTGTACCCGCCGTTGAACGGGCGGGCAGATGATATGATACGGTAAAAGAGGGAAGCCCCACAGAACCTTCTCCATTTTATACCATTGCTAGTAACAATCCAACCACCCATTCTTGTAAAGGTGCCCATTGTATTAGTCCTGATGTGAGTACATCCTTTGACGCCCCTAGACCAGGCTTAGTTGCGAGTACCCTGGAAGTTAGTTCAACCATACCTTGCGTTACCCAGCCGGTGACGGCCATTCATGATACCATCAAGTCTGCCGGTCTTACCCTTATCTCCTGGAACATCGCTGGTATTGCAGGGAAATTAGACTCACCCTTTTGGTCCAGGTTTATTGGGGAAGGATTTGACATAATCCTCCTCCAGGAAACCTGGTGCCAGGAACAAATTAATATTGAAGGTTATTCATCCCATTGCCTTAAAGCTACCAAATCCAGTTCAGGTAGGGCTAAGGGGGGTCTTCTGTTGCTCCTGTCCAACAAGTTGAGTAACTGTGTAGCTAGAAGCAGTTCGACTGTGGGAACCCACAGCCAGGTAGTGAGGGTTGAGTGCAGTAAGGGAATCGATTTGGTTATAGTAAATTTCTATAATAATATCTTTGATGCCTCCAGAGGGAACATTTTATACCCCCTTGAAAAGGAAATTGTAAGGGTTATGGGCATTTCGAACAGAAAGGCAGAGGTTATATGGGCAGGGGACTTTAACCTACAGCCATGCCATTTGTCCAATGGGAATCCCTGTGGTCTTGGAACGGTAATGTCCAACCAATGGGGGGGACCGGGAGAGAGGGAGGATTTCCTCCACTTCCCACACTGTCATTATGGCTCAAAACTTAACAAAATGTTAACTAAGCTAGACCTATACCTGTTAAACTGTAACAAAAACATCCAGGCAGTTACGTGTCCTACCTTTACAGGAAGGGATGCTGGGTCATTTATAGATCATATCTTGCTGTCTAGTACCGGAGACTTCTCCAACCTGTATATTAAAGAAGAAAGTCTCAGTGACCACAACAGTATTTGTATTACTCTCCTGGGTCACGGTACATCACCAGTGTCAGGAGAAAAGTGCTCCACTGACTTAGTACCCATCAGACCAAATGGTCTAAGGATCAGATGGTCTGGAACTAATTCCAAGGCCAAACAGAAGGAGGTTATAACTAGCTGTAAAACCCAAATCAGCTATTGTTTAAACAATGTAATTAACCCTGATTCCCTATTGTCACATTTTATCTCTATCAATACTACTATTGAAGGTATTTTTACTAGGGCTCCCTCATCAATTAGAGGTATGAAGCAGGGGTGGTTTGACAAACCTTGTATGTTTGCCCTCCGGGAACTAAAGAAGGCATTAGGTACCAAACCACAAGACAGTGATGGAATAAAACACCTTAGGGCCAACTATAAAATGGCAATCACTAACAGAAAAAAGCTCCTACAGAGTGAGGCATGGGACAAGCTAAAGGAAGCAGCAGAGACCAAAAACTGCAAACTATATTGGGAAACAATTAACAGCCCTTTTCTCAATAAAGACGACATCCCGGAATTAACTTCTTATGTTGCATGTAATGATTGGATTACCCACTTTACCAACATCTTCAACCCGGAAGGGATACCCCTAGAGGTATCAACTATTGAGGCTACATATTGGATACCCCTACCTATGGGAGTAACACTGGAGGAAGGCCATGAAGGGCTTTCCAATAGTAAAGGAGGAAAAGCTCCAGGCCCGGATGGGGTTCCGATTGACCTGCTAAAAGCCGAACCGCATTTGTGGGTCCCCATCCTGGTGAGGATCTTTAATTGCGCGGCAGAAGATAATTTCCCTCCTTCTTGGGGCCAATCAGTTATAATTCCCTTATTCAAGAAAGGCAGCAAATCTGAGGCCTCCAACTACCGCCCGATTTCTCTGCTGGATGCCTCAGTAAAGGTTATGAGTAGGATTCTGCTTAAAAGGTTAGAAACCTGGGCAACTGATTCGAATATTTTAACTAAAGTGCAATATGGTTTCCGGAAAGGTATGGGCACTCTGGAACAATGTGTAAATTTGGACCTTATCATTAACAAATATACTGTGGCCAAAAATGGCAACCTTTTTTATGTTTTGCTGATTTGAGCAGTGCGTTTGATTTAGTTAATCATGCTATTCTTTGGGAGGTTTTGCTAGAGTCTGGGGCACCGAAGGAAATTGTCCACTTTTTAGCCAGGCTTTACGAAAAACTCTTGTGTAAGGTCCGTTATGGCACCCTAGGCGAATGCACCCCATTTTTCAAAGTTTCACGGGGAATTCGCCAGGGATGCGTTTTGGCCCCTCTTTTATTTTCTCTTTTTATTAATGGCGTTGACCGTACCCTGGTTGATATTCCCGCGGATGCCCCTTTGATTGGAGGAAAACCTGTCCCACTTTTACTTTATGCGGACAACGCTATTCTTTTATCCCGCACACAGATTGGCCTCCAGCGCCTAATTGATAGTTTTATGTTGTTCATTCAAAATAGGAGGCTCTGTGTGAACAAATCCAAGACATATGTTATGTCATGCGGGCAGGCTGCAAACAAGATGAAGCATAGTTTCTTCCTGGACAAAGATAAAATGACACACGTTAAAACTTTTTGTTATTTGGGAATCACTTATAACAACAATGGGTCTTGGACTTCTGAATTCGATAACATTAGACTGAAAATGCTGCGGACCACTAGCAGCATATTCCGATTTGCCACTAAACTTGGATCGAGAAGCATCCCAGATATGATCAACATATATAACGTTCGCTGTGTCTCTTCTGCACTGTATGGGGCAGGTATATGGGGCCATAGCGAAGGCCCATCGCTCCAAACTGATGAAAATAAGTTTTTAAAGAGATTGTTATGTGTTCCTTCTTCCGCCTCTGTACAATTGATCCATGACGAGGTAGAGATCGAGTTTATATCTGACTTAGCAGCCGTTCGGCCACTCTTATTGTGGCGTTCTATTTGGGCTAAGCCAGAGACTCGATTCACTCAAGAGATTATTCTTGATTGTATAGGTTTGGACCACTCATTACGTATACAGTGGATGAGATACATTCATTTCTGGTATAACCTTTTATTTGATATCGATGTCTTTCTTGATCCAGAGCAGGCAGTCGCCATTCCCAAAAAAGAAATTAAGTTAACGTTTTTAAACTTTAAAAAGGCTGAGCGAGACAAAGTGCACGGTAAGCTAGCCACCGTGAAGTTTTATAAGGACCTGAATTTAACTCTGGGGCTTCAATCTTACCTTGTGAACATGACTCGTCCATCTCACCAATTTGTATTAACCCGTGTCAGATTGGGCATCGTACACCACCTTGTTGCGTTCCCAAACCAGAAAGTCAGATCTGAGACTCCCTGCCCGTGCGACAATACTTCATGCCAGAGCTGTTGCCACTTTTTACTTTTCTGTAAATTTTATCATTTCCTTAGGGTAAAATACCTTAAGCCTATTTTTATAAAGTATAACACTCGATCCACAAAGACCGCATTGATATTACTATCCTCATTGGAGAATGTGGATATTTGCTTTTTTGTGGCTACCTATATCTTGAAATGTACAGCTGCCAGGAAAAGTATAGTGCTGTAACCCCCTTATACTTACCTGTCTGTACTGAACGACCTGTATATGTCGTATATAAAATATTTTTTAACATTGTATTATGTTAGTTTTATGCTCTCCTTGAGACGTACAGCTGCCAGGAAATGTATAGTGCTGCTATTATTTTATACATTCCTGTCTGTACATAAAAGTTTTATAACAGTTTTGTAAATGTGGAATGATCACTCATGTTTTATGTCCACAGCATGTATTGTAAGGTCCTTCTTTATACTCCAAATTTATCCTTTCATGCCCATTTGAGCGGTCCGGATTTTGTTTTGTTTCAACGTACAGCTGCCAGGAAACTCCACTTGTTGTGATAAATATATTGATTTCCTGTCTGTACACATATGATCCTTTTGTATATACCTTCATATTGCTTATATTTTTAAACTATTAATTGTTGCCCACTAACTGTTGTACATGTTTCCTATTCCCCTTTTTTTGCACTACTAATGTGAATATTGTGAATCATTTTGTACATATAAGGTTTTGTATTTTAATGTTGCTTGTATGATTTGTATTTTCAAATCGAATAAAAGCTTATGAATTGAATTGGCAGCGTGATTGAGTTCCCGGTGGTGCCTTCGGAATATGTGTGAAGCGCTAACAAGGTGTGAGCCTTTGTTTCCCCTCTGCTGCATTTGCTTCTAGGTGTGAGGCTCCTGACTGCTGCCAGCAAGGAGACTAAAACAAAATTGAGGCCTGATCACCCTTCAAATTCGCTCTTTGCTATGGGCCCAGCAGGAGTCAGACATAAGAGAGCTCCCTCCCTGCCTGCAATTGTTGCGGATCGAAAGCAGATAACAACGTGTAGGCGCTGCTGAAAGTGTCCCGGTGTTTAGAAATCACACCGGGACAAATTCAGTATCTTTTTTAGTGTGGCCCAACTTCTTGGCAGGGTGGACGGCGTCTACCCTGTGAAAAAAATGGGTGGACACCGTCCACCCGCGTGTACCCCTGACTCGTGCCCTGATTGCAAGAAAGAGGCGTTTTTGGTACCACATTAGATTTGCTTTGCTCCCGGCAGCACCAGCGCCGTCTCCATAGATGAAGGAGGAGATGAGGCCTAACGGATGGAACTGGCGACCTTGGAACTGGGGGCTCACGCTCAAAACCCGGCCTTGGATCAACATTCTGTGATTCTGGTCAAATCAGAAGCCTAGCCTGGATTCTATGGACCCTGGTAAAAGCGAGAACAAACATTTGCAATGCAATAGGTCTCACAGTTGCGAGATTTTGAGCTATTGGCATTGTAAATGACAATGGGCCAGATGTACAACCATTTTTTTGCAGTCGTAACAGGGTTTTAGGCCTGTTTGTGGGCGCAAAAAACGTGTGGCCCATTTATTTAACCTATTTTACGAAACGCGAACAATTTGTGACTTGCAAAATAGGGTTTAGCGACTCGTTATTAGGAAGAGGCGTTCCGTTCCTAATAGCGACTGCAAAAGTTATGTAAGAAGGTTTTGCAACCACAATTGCCGTAGCGAAACACTTGCAGAATACCACCCTTCTCAGAAAGGTGGTAAAGCACTCGCAAACAGGAAGGGGTCCCCCGGTGACCCCTTCCCCTTTGGAATGCATGCACAAACATTTTTTAAGGGGAGGCGGTGGTACCAGGAACCACTGCATGCCCTTAAAAAATGAAAATGAAAAGTTACATTTTTAGGTCTCGCCTGTCAATGCGCTTGCGCATTGAGCTTGCGAGAATATAGGGGCTTAAACAGAGTTTAACCATCGGGGCGATTCCATGCAGTGCCCGTGAAAAGCAAGCTCAATGCGCAAGCGTATTGACCTAAAATGCGCGTGCACATGTAAGCCAGCCATCTGCCGCCAGCAGCTTCACTTCAGTTGAAAGGCATCCGCTCCGCCCCCTGCTGCATCAAAGGCTTTCGGCCGTGTCGCATTTCTCCTCCCCCTCCCCACAGCAATGCCAAGAGCTTTCACTTTCACGGCCGCCAGGCCGTGTCTCTTGTTTCTCCTCCCCCTTCCACCCTCCTCACTCGCTCATCAAAGGCTGCTCACTCCCCTTCTCCCCCGCCCCCACCCCATCCGACTTGTCTTCATTTCGCGCCGATTTTTTTTTCCGGCTGCCAATGCTTGTTTTTATTTTCTACTGATTGTTTAGATCTCGCTTATTTCTCTGCAGCTTAATGAATAGTTGCCTCTTGCAATATTACTGTATCAGCCACGGTTCAGGAAAAAACACTTCACTCGGAAGCAGACTTGTGCTTGTTTATCCCCTGATGGCATCCAATGAATAATCATTCATTTGTGAATTAATTCTTACCAATCCGAATGTTTATTCCTCTATTTGTGTGCACATTGCCTCGGATATGTGGGCAGCTGTGGGGCAGCTCAGGAGGCTATGTACCCTCACAGTGGCACCTTCAAGTCAAGGGTTGGAAACCCGGCACTGCAGAGTCTGCTTTTCATCCTTCCCGAGTCGATACAAAGAACACAATTTCGTTGTGTAGTCATGCATAGACTTTTATCCTTCGTATCTCGATACAGACTTGGGGTTGTCCATGCAACTGCTGTTCAGTTTGCGATGAGTCTTGAACAGTCTCATTATTTTATAATATGTCATTATGCATCAGGCCACGGTCAGGAGCTCACTCCCCTCCCCACAGCAATGCCAAGAGATTTCACTTTCACGGCCGCCAGGCCGTGTCTCTCGTTTCTCCACCCCCTTCCCCCCTACCCACTCGTCATCAAAGGCTGCTCACTCCCCTTCTCCCCCGCCCCCCACCCCATCCGACTTGTCTTCATTTCGCTCCGATTTTTTTTTCAGGCCGCCAATGCTTGATTTTATTTTCTACTGATTGTTTAGATCTCGCTTATTTCTTCGCAGCTTAATGAATAGTTGCCTCTTGCAATATTACTGTATCAGCCACGGTTCAGGAAATAACACTTCACTCGGAAGCAGTCTTGTGCTTGTTTATCCCTTGATGGCATCCAATGTATAATCATTCATTTGTGAATTCATTCTTACCCATCCGAATGTTTATTCCTCTATTTGTGTGCACATTGCCTCGAATATGTGGGCAGCTTTGGGGAAGCTCAGGAGGCTATGCACCCTCACAGTGGCACCTTCAAGTCAAGGATTGGAAACCCGGCACTGCAGAGTCTGCTTTTCATCCTTCCCGAGTCGATACAAAGAACACAATTTCGTTGTGTAGTCATGCATAGCCTTTTATCCTTCGTATCTCGATACGGACTTGGGGTTGTCCATGCAACTGCTGTTCAGTTTGCGATGAGTCTTGCACAATCATTATTTTATAATTTGTCATTATGCATCAGGCCACGGTCAGGAGCTATAAGGAGTCCTGGAAATAATGTCTTACTAGTTACCTGTTGGTCCTGGTGTGACCGGCTTTTCACAGAGAGGTTCGGACCTCAAGCATTAAAAATATTTGTTTTGAAAACGAGGTCAAACTATACATGTTTTGCAGGCAGTTCGTCACCAGAATTGACAAACTATTCCCATACTTAACTCCCTAGCATAGGACCTAGGAGCATCGCTTCTCCACATCAGTAAATCCTTTCTTTCCCTATAGAGAGTGTGTCCACTCCATCTGGATGTTCTAGAGCTCAGAGTTCCAGAGCCCATGCAGCACCTGTAAGCAGCCTTCTTTCTTTCCTTCTCTTTTTCTTTATTTTCCTTCTATGTTTTGTTGTTGCCTTCTTTCCTATTTTTTCATTCTTTCTTTCTTACATTCCTTTTGCCTTCTTTTTTCCCTTTTTGCTTTTTCTGCATCTTTCTTAATTTCTTGCCTTCTTCATTCTTTTTCATTTTTCCTACTTTTCCTCTTTCCTTCTTCATTTCCTTTCCTTTCCTTTCCTTTCCTTTCCTTTCCTTTCCTTTCCTTTCCTTTCCTTTCCTTTCCTTTCCTTTCCTTTCCTTTCCTTTCCTTTCCTTTCCTTTCCTTTCCTTTCCTTTCCTTCCCTTTCCTTTCCTTTCCGTCTTTCTTTCCTTCTTTCTCCCTTTCTTCTTTTTCCTTCCATCTTCCTTTTTGTCTTCCTTGCCCTCCTTCTTTCCTTTTTAGGTTTCGCCTGTCGAAAGCTGCGCACTGTGCAGGTTTTCGCGCAGGCGAAATCTTATGTCTACAGTATGTGTGTGTTGTCCCGCCGAGCAGATTCGTGGGCGTTCCCGAGAATTTTAGGCTTTTGCCCACGTCATGCGGCAGTGGGCGGGTGTTTTTTTTTTTTTTACGCCATGTGTTTGTTGTTAATTTCGTCCTGCCTTTTGCAGGAGTGGGCTGCGCGATTTATGTTGGTTTTTAGGAGTGGGCTGAGCGATTTATGTTGGTTTTAAACGGAGACGAAGGAGGTTTTGTTGTGTTGAAGAGGGGACGCGGGACAGCTGCTCTCTGCCTTCAGCCGGTGCCAGTGGTGGAGGGGAAACAAGCGACGAAAACCAGTTGGACTTGCTGTATTCTTCCCCGTCCCTAAGCAGCTTCAGTTTACAGTCAGTCCACCTTGTTTTTTCTTGCCTTCTGCCTTTTGATTGTGCCCGTTCCCGCCCCCCTCCCGCTGTCCGTGTGCCCGTTCCCGCCCCTCCTCCCGCTGTCCGTGTGCCCGTTCCCGCCCCCCCTCCCGCTGTCCGTGTCTCCGGCCCCACTTGTAAATCACTTGAGTTTGTCTGCTTTAAGTTAAAATGTATAAAGGCATAATTAGACTTATTTCATTTGTCACTTCCTTTTTTATTTGTTTATTTTAAATGTGTAGTTCGTAAATTTCATAGACCAGGGTGTGCGGGTTCCTTGCTGTTGGACAAGTCCACCCGCTGCCCCTCTCACACAAGCGCTTTCAAATTTATTCAGGGTGTAACCCCTTCAGGCGGACACACTGGCAAACCGTTCCGCCTTCAGCCTTGCAGACATGTCGGATATTGTTCGGCGCCTAAATGAGTGTTGCCATGGACTCGGCCGTGCTGCTTATTAACCCAGACGGTGCCCTTTGACTCCGGGGCCCAGCTGACGTCAGCCCGATGTGCCTGGCATGGGTTGTTGGTGCTGCCTGCTGAATCAGCGCTTTTCTTTCCCAGAAGATTAGAACGCCGGTACTCTGCCTCACTAAGGACTGCGCTGTGTTTGTGACACCGCGGGCGAGGCCGCTGCCAGACTCGGCCACGATTCTGTTCTGGCCAGTGAAGCCCGCAGTCCTGCTAATTCCTTGTCTAATGAGTAATCCCTGCTCTTTGGATGTGCCTGGACTGCGGATGGGGTAATTATGAGGCAATCGAGTAGGAAGGCTCGGGAAGGGCAGGCTGAAATGGGATGTCTTGATTTTATTTTAGCTCGCAGTCATCAAACAATGCTCCGATTTTCATTTTTTTTGTCACTGTATTTTTATGTCTCACTCAGCACCAGAGTGGCCATGAATTTTCAGTAGGTAGTTGGCTTGCAGCCTCAACCAATGGTCTGCGTGTTTCCTTTAAAATTTGCAGTTTTCTTCATACTGCGAGGTTACCCCTCCCATCGAAAATATATAAAATCCATCTTTCCGATCTCTAAGCATGAAACGCGGAAGACCCACTGTTGGATGAGATTTCAGACACAAGCAGTCCATATGTTAACTTATGACGCAGACGGCGTACTAAAACACAGTGATACAGAACCAATAGGAATACTGCTTCTTCCATAATATGTTGTATGGACAATGGACAAAGTAGTTCTTTTTCTAGGGGTCTCCCGCCTGTCCCCACATCAGTGGAATTAGGTTACCGATCATAGTAGTTAGCCTAAGAAATACATGGATACATTGTGGGAGGTTGTTTTAGACCCAGGTCGTGTACACAGGAGCAAGATGAGTTGCAAATACATTGGATCAGTGCTTTTTTAATTGTCCAAGGCACAACGAGTTTATTTTGCCTATGTTTTGGTTTTTTTTTAATAGGAGGTGGACTCGTCGAGCTGCATGTTACTAACAGCTAGATTTATGAAGCATTTTTGCGGGCGCAAACGGTGCGAATCGCAGAATTCGGCCGTTTGCACCCGCAAAAATGGCATTTGAAATTCATCATTGGGTCATGTACTCGCAATTTGAGAAATCGCAAAAAATTGCGATTTCTCAAATTGCGATCGCATTTAAGGAATCTCAATTTGAGATTCCTTAAATGCTATTCATGACCCAATAAAAAATTGCGAATTCGCTATTTTTTCCCGCTATTTACCGCGAAGTCAGACCGTGGTAAATAGCGAAAACTGAGAAAAATACACTTTTGTGCATTTTTCTCACTTGTATGTTACACACACACATGTCCTTTGGACATGTGTGTGCGCAACATGAGTCTAATTTACATTTCAGGGGTGCTACAGGGTGTCCTGTGGACACCCCTAGCACCCTTGAAATCGCATCCTTATTTGCGATAATCGCAAATAAGGAATGTGTAGGAATCGCAATTTATTTTGCGATTCCTACATGAATCCCGTTTTGCGAGTCTGTAATAGCGATTCCTTATTATTCGCAATTACAGACTCGCAAAACATGCCGATGATGAATCGGGCTGTTAGCCTGAGCATCTACTCTAAATAAAACCAGTTTTGTTTTGTGACCTTTCCCCTTACCTGCTTGTTTCTTTCTTATACTATTCTTTGATCTACTTTCACTTGGGACCTGCCCACTCATCGGACATGCGCCTCATCTGTTCTACCCGTCCAGGAGTCAGTTACCACATAACCACACCCCAAGAGTGCTGCCATGCTTCCGTTCTTTGGCACTGACCTTTGATTACATGGTAGGCGCATCCTTTGTCACATGGCTTCTCAGTGCTAGCACATCCCGCTGGTCTGCTCTCCCACGAAGCAGGCGCGTCCCTGCATGTTTATCAATCTCCGGAGGCGGTGCCTGTGAGAGCCGGGATGAGCTGGAAACAACCCACACCTGCAGTGTGAGAGACATTGTGTATGAGAGACAGCAGTGTCTGTAAGAAAGACAGCAGTGTGTGTGAGAGAGACAGCAGTGGGTGTGTTCAAGGCAGAGTCAGCAGTGTCAGAGAGACAGCAGTGTGAGACCTTTTATTTATGTTTTGGTTTTTGAAACATAAATAAAACGAATTATTTGCAATGTCAATAGCACAAACTTGTTTGTCTTTCTTTTTCCTTTTTTTGTCTTCCTTCCTTCCTTCCTTCCTTCCTTCCTTCCTTCCTTCCTTCCTTCCTTCCTTCCTTCCTTCCTTCCTTCCTTCCTTCCTTCCTTCTCTCCTTCCTTTCAGTCTTCCTTTCTTTCTGCTGAGTTCACGTGCTCCAGCTTTGGTTGGAACTTAAGTGAATCTATCGATCGCCCTCCCTCTATCTATCTATCTATCGCCCTCACGCTATCTATCTATCGCCCTCACTTTATCTATCTTTCGCCCCTCACTATATCTATCTATCGCCCTCACTCTACCTATTGCCCTCCCTCTCTCTATCTATCGCCCTCACTCTATCTATCGCATCACCTCAGCACCACCACAGCATCACTCAGGGGCACCACAACCTCACTATACGCTACCACAGCATTACTGAACGCCACAGCATCACTCGTCGCCACCACAACATCACTCAGCGCCACCACAGCATCACTCAGCACAACCACAGCATCACTCAGCGCAACCACAGCATCACTCAGCGCAACCACAGCATCACTCAGCAGAACCACAGCATCACTCAGCACCACCACAGCATCACTTGTTCAAATATGTTCTCTCAATGTTTCAAGCTTTATTACAAATGACACAAAAAAATGTTAAATAATGCTATAGGTGTCACATTTGCAAATATTATAAATATTGGCATTTACAATAACAAAATAATACATTTGCTATTATAAAAACATAAAAATAACTTAAAAAATTATTAGATTTACAAGACCAATAGCTCCAACTTTTCTAATGTGAGACCTATAGCATTTCCAATGCTTGTTATTTTTTAAATGCCTCCTGTTTCCCTTTAAGGAAAACGGTCTGCATTTTTAAAAAACTGCCTTATTTGAAAGCTGTCCCAGACATGGAGGTCTGCTGACTCCAGCAGGCCACCATCCCTGGGAGTTCTAGTCATTCCCAATGGGGTCTCAAATTGCGACAGCCTCATTGATATTCATGAGGCATGCAATTTGCGACCCCATTGGGAATTGCTAACAGTGTCTCAAACACTGTTGTACATAGCATTTTTTGACTCGCAATTTGTCGCAATTTGCGAGTCGCAAAATGCTATGGTCGTACATCTGGCCCAATGCCTTTTATTTATGTGTTTGAAAACCTGCCATAATGAAAGGCATTGTCGTTTACAATACCAATAGGTCAAAGTTTCTAATATCCGAGAATGCTTGTTTGTTTACAAGAACGCTTGTTTGTTTACAAGTGTCCCATGCTGGGCTTTCCCGTTAATAGAGGCCACGCCCCTTTCTTTAGAAGAGCCATGTCTAAAGAAAGGTCCTCAGCAGCTATTAAAATGAAAGGGCGGTATTGGGCGCTTTTACCCAAAAAATAATTTGTTTGTCAAGTTGACAAACAAATGCTTTTTTTGTAAACCTGCACTGTTAAAGCTCGCAAGAGCGCAGAATGTTGCAGAAAAGCATGTCGTGCCTGCAGCAGGGGAAACTCATCAAAGAAAATAGTGCTTACAGAGATGTCGTGCCTGCATGTTCAATGCTTGGGGTACTCAGCAGCTTGTTAAATATATTGAAAAGCGCGGGGTCTTGACAAGCGCGCCCTTAAGGCCCGGCCTCCTGGATCCCCGCCACCCCCCCCTCAGTCAGTCCAGTAGCCCGATTGGCTACTGGACGGAGATTAAGTCCTTCCGGGTCGTCTATGACGTACTTCCGGCGGGATCCCAGTAGTGAGGGGGCAGAGCCAAGGGGGCTATTTAGCCCCAGGTGCACTACTGCTCGCCCTCTCTTTTCCCCATCCGGATACCCACCTGACCAGGGATATCATTGGAATCTTTCTCGGATCCTGGGCTGCCGTTTCGACCTCAGGACCATGTGGGGAATTTGCGTAGCGGTCGGCATCGGATCCCTGGTCATCATGTCGGGATTGCGGAGAGGCGTCGGTATTGCGTAACGGTCTCGGGCTGCTAGGGCGTCACGGAAGTCGATGTGAGGTGTTGGGGCTCTGGGGGCTTGCGGAAAGAGGGTGCAGGGAGATCCGCTACCCACACCGCGTGCGTTACCTTTCATTCCGCGGGCAGCATTCATGTAATTTTGTAGAAGAGGTGCCCGAGGGGGGGTCGGCTCTTGGCGGTTTGGGTGGGAGGCTGTGGTTTGGGGCCCGCTGGGTGTTCTTCTTGAGTGGGTCTGAAGCTTGCCTGAGGGGGGATCGGCTCTTGGCGGTTTAGGCGGGATACTGTGGGGGTGCGTAGGCTGGATTCAGTTGCCTGGGGGAAAGAAGTACAGGAGCGCAGAGGCAGGAGGTGGGTGGTGAGCCTGCTAGAATTGTGATTTATCGTTTGTAGGAGCGTTGTGTGCTAGCGTTCGTGCCCGCGTTCGGGATCACTGGTGTGCTCGCGGGGAGGTTTCTCTCTGGGGAAGGCAAGCTTTGTTGATCGGCCGCGATCCCTCGTGCTGTCGGTTCTCGCGGTGCTTGGTGGCAGGCTTGCCGCGCAGCGGGCATTGGCAGTTTTTTAGCGGGGATACAGGAAGTAATCAGTCCCCCTTATGCTGCTGGGTGGTATTGGAGAGAGCGTGCGGACTGCAGGGATACAGGGGCGTAGTGGTTAAAGCGGGATTGCACTAGTTTTTTCAGCGCGCATCATTGGAAAAGGTCGGTGCAATTGAACACTCGGGGTGGTGGTTGGAAGGGCAGGCTAGCCCGCAGAGTGTTTGGGAAGGCCGGAGAGGCCGGTTTGCCACTGAATGTGCTAGGCTCAATCAAGAGGACTACATTAATTAGAGTGGGCGGCATTGCAGCGGAGTAAGCAACTGGGCAGTAGTAGCAGTAAACTTCACAAAGGTGTCATAATGCCACCCAAGCGCAACCAGAAACGTAAAGAAGGGGAATCAGAAATTGTGCAGCTGTTGAAGCTTGTGCTGGCAAAATTGGGCAGGGATGACGAGGATAGTGAAGATGATCAAGGGGGTGAGGCGCCAGTGTCTGATAGTGTTGAGGTAGATGAGCCAACCCCTGGGACACGGCCACGGCGAGCCATAGTACCTCCTAAAGCAGCTTTCCCTCCTCTAGTGAAAAGGCCCAGGGTGAATAAGAAGGGGAAGGGACCTAAGATCACAAATGACTCACCCCCGCACTTATCCCCCCAGTAATGCCGGGACCTAGTGCCCCTCCAACACCAGTCCCAAGCTTGCCGGATTTGGGGCTTCCAGTGCCACTAGTACACCCAGTTGCAGTTCCTGTGGTTCCCGTACCCTCTGGGCCGGCAGCACCAGTGCCCAATGCAATCCCAGTGGTTCCCATACCTGCTAGTCCAGCAGTGCCTGCGCCCAGCGTCCCCCCACAGCCCCAGCTGCCAGTCAGCATGCCAACAGCAGATGGGTGGGATGACGTGGGCACAATCTTGGCTGAGATTCGAGGGGCTTTAAAGGCCTTGGTGCTGTCTCCTAATCCCCCGACTCCTATAGTACCAGAGGTGGCCCATTGGTAGTTCCCATCACGCATGAGGCATCACAAGTGGGGGTAACTCCAGCCGCCTCTGTTCAGGCTGGGTCTGCAGTAGAGGGTGGACACGCGGGTACAGCCACCATACTGTCCACGGTAGTGACGCTTTTGGCACAATTAGGCTCTCCCAGAGTCAGCGCGGCGGTAGCACCATGGGCCCCAGCTGCAGGCTCCGGGGGAGTGCTGGGTGAACTAAATAAACAGGTGGCCCTCTTGGCCAAAGCGCATGAGAAGGTTTTGAGCACACCTCCCCAGGCGGTGGGTCAAGCGGCCCCCGCACCACCACCGACAGCAGGGTCCTCTGCAGGTAAGACAGGGGAGGCAGGAGGCAAATAATTAGATAAGGGTTGTATACCAATAGGGGGCCATGAGTCTGTGCTATCCAAGCGTGGTAAGTTTGCGGCGCATGTTAAGCCGTAAACAAAGGAAAAGATTTGGAAGGGCAAATTTGTGGATATATTCTCCTTAATTGGACCTAGGAGAAGAGAGGTAGAGTCTAAAGAGAAGGATGGCAAGGAGGACTCCTTTAGATATAGGAAACCAAGGGTAGAGGAATCCATCACTAATTGGTTGTTTGGTTTTAATCGATTTTTTTTGTGATGTTAGAGAAGAAGCCGGAGTTGGCCATCCCCTTGATATGTTATGGCAATAGGATTTTGAAAGTACAAACAATGTATGGAGGAGTGGCTTGGTTGGATTATGATAGGAACTTTAGATGGGCCAAGGTTGATGATCCTGACATGGGTTGGGACCAGACAGAAGTAAATGTATGGTTAGAGAGTGTCAACAATAAAGCACCAATGAAATGGCCCTTTCGGACTTCCCAAGGTGGCGCTGGGGACAAAAGGGGGACGTGTTGGGCCTTTAACCGGAAGGCTTGCACCTGGCCCCAGGGTGCATGTAAATTCAAACACGTATGTGCATACTGCGGCCACTCCTCCCATCCCGAGTTCAAATGCATTAAGAAATCCAAAGAGAAAGGGAGAGAGCCCAAGCCCCCTCCTCAGCAGTAAGTTACCCACGCCAGTGGATATGGGGAAGCTGATTTTCTGGCTCAATCAGTACCCTGACAGGAAGGCAGCCAGGACTTTATTTGAGGGGTTTTCTAAGGGTTTCCACATTCCAGCTTACGGGGTACCCCCAGTTGACTATTGCAATAATTTGTTGTCAGCACGTAGGCACCCCTCAGTTGTTTCACAAAAAGTAGAGAAAGAGAGGGCGCTGGGCCGGGTGACTGGACCATTCCCCACCCTCCTCTTGCCAGGTTTTATCTGTTCACCTCTGGGAGTGGTCCCTACGAAGGAGCCTGGCCAATTCAGGATGATTCACAACTTGTCAGCGCCAAAGGGTGCATCAGTTAATGAGGCTATTGATCCGTCCCTGTGCTCAGTTACATATTCTTTCTTTGACTCAGCACTCCAGAGGCTGCGCAATTTAGGACCCAAGACCCTTATGGCTAAGACTGACATTGAATCAGCCTTCAGGCTCTTGCCTGTACACCCTGAGGACTATCATTTGCTGGATTTTCAGCTGAATTCTAATTTTTATTATAACAGGTGTATGCCAATGGGCTGCGCGGTGTCATGTAAGTGCTTTGAGATGTTCAGCTCCATGCTACAGTGGGTCTTTGTCTTCAGAACAGGGCACAAGGCATGGCACACTACCTAGATGATTTCGTGATCATGGGTCCCCCAGCGTCAAGTAAGTGTTATCAAGCCTTGAGCAAGGTAGTTGAGATGTTTGAAGAATTGGGGGTTCCTTTAGCCCCCGGTAAGACTGTGGGGCCAGCGACTAGCCTGTCCTTCTTGGGCATTGAAATAGACACGGCGGAGGGAGAATGCAGGTTGCCAGCAGACAAAGTACAGGCCTTCTTGCATGCAATAGTTGCGGCGCTGGCGGGTTCCAAAGTCACGCTGCACCAGCTACAGGTTATGGTGGGCCAGTTAAACTTTGCCCTGAGGATCATCCGGATGGGGCGCCCATTTTCGAGGTCAATCGCTCGTTATGGTAGGCTTGACGCAGAAACACCATCACGTCCGGCTAAAGGCTGAGGTGAGGGAGGATTTGAGGATTTGGCGCAGCTTCCTGAAGGAATTTAATGGTAAGGTGATTTGGCCTGAGCCTGCTATATCTAGCACAGATTTGGGCCTGTTCACTGATTCGGCAGGGAGTATCGGTTTTGGAGCAGTGTTGGGATCACTCTGGTGCAGGGGTGACTGGCCAGCATCCTGGCACGAGATGGGCCTGACTAAAAACATAGCCTTTTTGGAGTTATTCACGATTGTAGTGGCAGTGGAAGTTTGGGCAGAATTATTTAGAAACAAGTCAGTCATCTTTTGGTCAGATAACATGGCTGTGGTACAAGCGATTAACAGGCAGGGAGCTACTTGCAGACACGTTTTGAGATTGTTAAAGCATTTAGTCTTGGCTTGTTTAAAGCTCAATCTGCTCTTCAGAGCAGCACATATCCTAGGTGTTGAGAATCTGGCTGCTGATGCTTTGTCTCGCTCCAAGTTACAGGATTTCCGAAGGTATCACCCGCAGGCGGAGGATCAGATGACTGTTTTCACGACATCTCTGTCCAGGATTGGAGCCCCGGCGTAGCTGGGCTGGTGGGAGCCTCACTGAGCAAGCGCACTAGGAGGACATATCTCCAACACTTTCAAGCATACAGGGCATTTGCTAAGCACACAAGCCAGGCGGCGCTTTTTTCATCAGGGGCGCTCTGCGAATTCCTGCTAGCCTTGCGGGGACAGGGGAGGCCGTCATCCTATGGACGGGCTTATGTGACGGCAATAGGCTTCTTTGCCAAACTGGCAGGTTAGCGCAACCCCAGCGTAGCCTTCATAGTAAGGAGAGCGCTGTCAGGATGGGCAAGGACTGAAGGTGTTAAGAAAGATTGGAGGAGGCCCTTAGACTTAAAAACCTTAGGGGACATTCTGGGAGTGCTAAGGTCAGTATGCTCTTCTTACTATGAGAGCATCTTGTTTGGCGCAGCCTTTACCCTAGCTTTTTATGGGGCATTCCGGCTAGGGGAACTGGTGGGGACCTCTAAAGCAGACCACACTGGGGGGCTCCAGAGACAGGATGCAAACTTGGTCGCGGGGGCTTGGTGGTGGTTCTGGGAAGATCCAATACAGACCCTTTAGGTAAGGGGACCACGATCCACTTGTCCCCCGCTCTTGGGGCAGGGATTTGCCCAGTGGCCAGGATGGGAGCATACATGGTGATGCGGCCAACAGGGCATAGTCAGGCACTGTTCATACATGAGCATGGGGAATGCCTGTCTTTAAGCACGCACTGTTACATTTGGGCCTGGATACTCTTGGGTATTCCTTACATTCATTCAGGATTGGGGGGGCAACGTTGGCGCAGGCGCCGGCTTACCGGCCGATGCTTTCAAAAGTGTAGGGCGCTGGTCATTGGCCTGTTTTAAGTGTTATGTGCGGCCGGAATTGCTTTGAGACAACGGAATGATGTTTTGGTGTCATGACAATGCTGATGTTTACATTTCTCTTCCTATTAGTATGTCCTCAAAGGTGGTGTGGGTGTTGGGACACTCGTTCATGAGGCGGGCCACAGTGCGGCTACGGCAGAAGCGGGTGTCCGAAGAAGAGTACCTCAGACTTATCGGAATTGCACTTGAGGCTGTTCAGCTGGAACCATTTAAAAACAGCCCCAAGGCAATCCCGGATACTCTCTCCATCAAAGTCTCCTCCCCTCTTACAAGAGAAGAGGAGCTGGGTGTCGTCGGCTTAGGATACGATCTGGGCCCCGAACGACTCCGCCAGTGCCGCCAGAGGGGTCATGAAGATGTTAAAAAGGGTTGGGCTCAGTATAGAGCCCTGTGGGACCCCGACTCCCAAAGGCGGCATCACGGCGGAATCTGGGGAGGCCCAGACCGTTTGCCGGCGGCCAGCTAAGAAGGATGAAAACCAGCTGAGCACCGTCCCCCGCAGGCCAATCTCATAGAGTCTTGCGAGAAGGTCGTCATGGGGGACGGTGTCGAAAGCCGCCGACAAATCCAACATCACCAGCATGGCTTTGCCCCCAGTGTCCAGAACCCCTTTAATGGTTTCTGAGACCTCTAAGAACGCGGTTTCTGTACTGAGATTCGGGCGGAAGCCGGATTGGGTGGCGTGCAGAATCTCGTGTGTTTCCAGAAAATCGGAGAGCACCGTGTGTACATGCTTCTCCAAGATTTTCGTCAAAGCAGGCAATAAGGAGATAGGCCTATAATTGACCGGAGCCTTAGGGTCAAGACCAGGCTTCTTCAGCAATGAATATTAATAATAATCTTGTCATGTTTATGAATGTTTTGGAAGATTAAACATGGCTGTTTTTACCCACACTCTCAGACTGGTTAGTTGTTGTGGGTTGCATGAGGTTGGGGCGGGGGTCATGCTGGGTGGTCCGGGCCCTATGGGGCCTATGCACAAAGCCATTTTGGAGAACATAGAGCAACAGCTTACTTCTTTAGGACTCTTTTATCTACTCTTACATGCCTTTCTGAATTAACCCCAAAACATCTAAAATGGAGATGAAAGGAGAATATTCAGGGCATAATTATATACAATTAATACAACCAGGAAGAAGGGCACTCATTTTGCACTTTTGCTATTCGGGGGCAAGTACTTTGAGGGCCGCTTAACAAAGATGTATAATAGTACGTAAAACAGTTCTGCAAGAGCACTACTTCCCATACTCGTAAATGCCTTTGTGAATTGGCTTCATTAAGCATACATTACCTCGGTAGCTTATCCAGGGTGTCCCAAGCCCTAGTGCAAGGAAGGAAATGCCCCCATAGCTGCTGTTCGACTCATAAAATGCAGCAATAATCAGGGTTCAGTGGGCCCCTCAGGCCTCTAGGCCCTGGTGCCACTACATCTGCTGCACAAATAGGAGCTTACATATCATAGTTTGGATAGTATCAAAGTAGCCCCTCTGAGGGTACAAATAAGAAAATCTAGGACAGCCGAACACAGATGGCCTACCTATTCTTACTTTGTATTCTGAGAGGTATCCGCCTAGCTTTCAAACATGTCAGAGACTGAATCGTCATTTTATAATGCTGCATCTAGCATCATACACAGTAATGCATATTCCATATCAGCTGTCACAACAGGTCTCAAGAGAAGTATTTGTTTCTTGCGTTCTCCCACACAAATCAACTGTTCAACTCCTGGCTTGCCTCTTTGTTCACTATTCTGGTTTGTTCTTGTAAACAGATAGCTCAATAACATCTCGGACATAAAGGAAGGAGAAACAAAACTTTTATTGAAAATGCTATATTAGAAAATTATTGTATGAAACTGGTTGACTGGGGTGTTAGCCTTGGTCAAGCAGCAATCACAATCCTTGTCAGAAAAAGACACAAGCAAACCCCTAAATTAACCTGGGCTCAACCCTCTGGTAGGTTGGCACATAGCAGTCAGGTTTAACTTAGAGGCAAAGTGTAAAGTATTTGTGTAGCACAGTAAACATTTACCACAAAAGGAGCCCACAACAGTTTTAGAAAAATAGAGTGATTGTTAATAAGTAAAACAAGACCAAAATGGCAAAATAATTCAATTATTAGAACCAGTGATAGTCAATCTGTAAGGTTTCAGTGAAAATAGCACCAAAAAGCACAAAGCTCCAACTGTGCAAATCTGGTCGCACAGGACTTGTACATAGTCACAAGTTCAGGCCGACTGTAATGGAGTGTGGGCCGGCTTCCGGGACCCAGTTAGGCCCGCTGAACAAAGAACCTTAAATCCTGGTTGCAGAGTGTTGCAAGGATCCTTCTCGAAGGTGCGCCACCCAGCCAAAGCGATGTGATGTGTCTGTTCCAAGATGCCACAAGGCTGCAGTGCAAGGTCCTGTTGTGTCAACCCCGAGGAACCTATCGACTGGGCTTGCAATGTAAATCTGGGTGTCAGGGATGTGGCGTGCAGTTGGGGTGATGCATCGGTTTCGAAAAGCTGCAAGGCTGCAATGCAGAGATCGTCGTTGTTGTTGAGGCTGACATCGACGAGAGATGCAAGAGCCTACTCTGAGGATGCATCGTGCAGTGGCAGTTCTAAAGGCGATGTGGGTTGTGTCGGCTATGCGAGTCATTGTGACGGGTCCAATCCCTGCAGCCGCATTGATGCAGTGGTTCTGCTCAGGGTTGCGTCGTGCAGCAGAAGAGATCCGTCTGTACCGCTGGATCCACAGAGTCTTTTAAAGCACCTTAAGCCCACTTCCAAGGGTCCAGGACTAAGGTGGCACCTTTTGGCAGGGTAGACTCACAGATGACAGAGTACAGGTGAAGATGCAAGGTTGTTGGAAGCCTGGTATGTCCCTGAGGCTTCAGATCAGGAGGCTAACCAACAAGCCATTGGAGTCACTCTGGGTTCTGGGTTCAAGAGATGCAGGTCCAGTCCTTCTCCCCCAGGCAAGAGGGAAGCAGATATCAGATCAGCACAGCAAACAGATGTCCAGCAGACTGGCTGTCCTTCAGCTCCACAGCAGTCCGTCTTCCTGGTCCAGATGTATACTGAAGTAGTGGTGCCTGAGGTCCAGTAATTATACCCAGATATGCCTTTGAAGTGGACGACAAGTTTCTAGAGGTTCTCCTTAGAAGTCCCCCGTCAACCTGCCGTCCCTTCCTTGACTCCAGACTAACTACAGGGTGTATGCAGCCCTTTGTTTGGAAACAGGACCCAGCATATGCAGGTGTAAATGAGGCTGGACTCAGTTCCTCCCTCCCATCCTGCCAGTGGTGGCCCATCCAGTTACACCTAAGCTCCCATTGTGTGTGGCAGCCTAGGTGGAATACACAAAGACCCACTGCCAACCCATCCAGTCATATGAACAGAGATGGATGCAGGCATCAGATTGCTAAGGCAAGAAAATGCAACCTTTTAAAAGTGGCATTTTCAGAATGGCTATTTAAAATCCGACACCATAAAATATAATTTTAAATTATGATTCCAGTGACACCAAACTTGAACTGGTTATTTCTCCCCATTTGGAATTTACACTAATGGAATGTAATAAGGCAACTCCAGTGTTATCCTATGGGAGAGAAAGGCCTTGTAGTACTGAAAAAATCATTTGAGAGTTTTTCACTACCAGGACATTTAAAACGTAAAAGTACATGACCTACTTTTTAAATACAGTGCAGCCTGCTGTCTGGGCTGTCCGGGGCCTACCCTAGGGGTGCCTTATATGTATTAAAAATGGAGGTTTGGGCATGGCAAGAGGATTATTTTGACAGGTCGTAATGACATGTTTAACCAGATCGCTGCTGTGCATTTTCCCCTCCTGTGCTGGAAAGTGTGATTTTGGACCTTTCATGACGAGCTCAGCTCGTCATCAGCACAGCTCCACTGTGCCTCATGACGAGCTGAGCTCGTCATGAGCATGGAAGGGGTTAAAGAGCTACATGAGTGGGTGGCACAATCAGTGCTGCAAGCCCACTAGTAGCATTTAATGTACAGGCCTTGGGTACATATAGTTCACTTTAATAGGGAATTATAAGTAATTTAAATATCGCGTATAAGCCAAAAATACCATGTTTAGAGGAGAGAGCACATGCCCTTTAGCACTGGTTAGCAGTGATAAAGGGTTTAGAGTCTTCAGGTCCGCAAAACAAGGTCAGAAATAAATGGAGGAAGAAGGCAAAAAGTTGTGGGGAAGACCACCCTAAGGCTGACAGGTCTCACAACAACTGAATGAAAGGAAACTGGGAGACACATAGACTAAGAGCCATTTTGCTATGAGGGGTTGTAAGGTGGTCCTGTACTTTAATCTTTATTGGACTCTTGTTTTACTCTTGAATTCAGGTAGTAAGCTAGGAGTACTGCAATAATAATTAACAGCAGAATCTTTGTAAATAATCCTACAGACAATAGGAGACATAGACAGGGAAAGACACAGAAATAGGGAGACACAGGCAAGGAGAGACAGCACTGGGAGACACAGGAAAACCAGGCGCTACTGGAAGATATCACTGGAAGACACAGACATTGAAAGACACTTCCACAAGGAGGCACACACACTGAACTGACATTGGGAGACACCATCATTGGCATACACTGACATTCGGAGATACATTCACTGAGAGACATGCACACAGAGAGACTCAGGGATACAGTGGCACTGAGAGATAACTTTGGCAGATACGTACACTGGAAGATCGACACTGAGATACAAGTGCAAAGGGAGAGCAGTCACCGGTAAGCACAGACACTACCAGACATGAACACTGGAAAGGCAAATATATAAAAAAAATGGGCATTAGGAGATACATATACAGAGTGATATGGCCAACTGGAGAAAGATAGTTCTGTTCACAAAACTGTGACTCAACTCAAGGAGAGTCCACTTGCACCATTACCAAAGAAAGAGGCATGCTTAGGTGTGTGCCCTCTAATCAGCTTGAAAGAAGGATGAGGCGTCATCTATCAAATTTGATTGAGTAATGGTTGTATGCATACAACATCTTCTGTTATTAACTTTGGCTGGGGCGCTTAATAAAATATTGGTATTGCCATGATCTTAAGATTTGCTGTGTTTAAAAATGCATTGAGACTCATACAAATGTTTGAGTACCAATGAGCTTATGCAATAGTGTAAATTAGGCTGAGGTGGATGTGGTTCCCCCATTTCACCAAAATTTTGGTCTACCTTGCTGAATGGGGGCAATTAATTGACCAGAAGCACTTCAGCACATCCTGTTAATGGTCTTTTTATTTTTTTTAAATGGGGTTTTTATCAACAAAACAAACAGTTCGAATATTATATTGCTGAGATAGATAGCACATGGAGTTAGTTATGTAGTCATCAGATATTACAGTGTATAGCGATCACACACTGCCATCAGTTAAAGGAAATCTAACACTGATACAATGGGCATTGGAGACCAATATCCCTATATCGAACAAGGTGGTGTCTTGCTGGAAGCGGAGTCTAAGTCGATGAAATCATGACTGGCTAAGTTTGCTTGAACAGGTATGTAATATAAGATGAGAATACCTTGCCCTTAACTGTTCTTGCCTGGGATTCAACCCAGACCTGAAATCACAGGACATGACACATGGACTCCTTCATACAAGTTTGTCCCTCCCTACCATCTGTTTTTTTAAGTCGAGCCTACCAGACAGCTCAGCTGCCTCGTTATGAAAGACATATTGTGGGCTTAACGAGAAGAAAGTGGGGCTTTCAGCCTAACCATTGCATGCTATTGATTGGCTTTGCTATAACTCTTGTTTGCCCTATTCTTATTTAATGGGTTGCCTTGTCTACCTTGTGTCTGTCCCTTCCCTGGAGCATTGTCAACTTACTCTTTTCCTTCCACTGCTCACTTTTAGGGAAGTACTTTTTTTTTGCCTTTAGCACTTTACAAGAGTGAATGTGTTTTCCAGCTGTCTCCCTAGTGTGCTTCTCTTCCTCCCTCAGCATTCCATTATGCTCTTTCCTGCCTATGTCCTTCTTCACCTGTGTCCTTCTTGCCCTCGTTTGCTTCTGCCATGTTGTTTTCTAAACCCTGTGCTTATCCACTCTCAGCTCCATGTTGCTATCTCTCTTGCCCTTTTGTGTTTTTTCACCTGAGCTCCACATTGCTCTCTCTCACCTGTTTGCTTTTCTCTGCTTCAGACCCATGTCCTGTGTTGCTTCCTCCACCCACAACCTCTTTGTAACTTCCCCCATCCACACCCGTATGTTGCTTCTGCCCCCCTTTTAGGGTCATATGCTACTTCTGCCCCAGTGATGCTTCCATCCCTGTGTGTTGCTACACTCCACCTGTTTAAAAAACAGAAAAGCTTAAATGAAAATTTAAAAAAATAACCCACACCATTATGCGGGTGTACACATGCATGGTCCATAAAAATTATGCGACTGGCTGTGTCAAAGGATTTTTTATTCTTCTATAGCCATGCTGCACATCATTGAGGATTCTGTATAACACAACCAACAACCACAGGGAAAGCCAGTAGGTCCTAAATGGGAGAACCATTGGCTTTGACAATGCTTGTTACTTTGTGTAGTAGAGAAATGCTGTGTTTGGGGGTGTAGAGAGCTGTATTTTACTGTAGAATGGCAGTCATTGTTCAGGTGTAATTACCTTTTTTGGTTACAGTATGTGGCACAGGATCTCTATAACCACACATTGTTCAAAAAGTTTGTGAGTAGTGACTGCTTGATAAGACTGTGGATTTGATTGGACTATTTTCAGTCTGTGTTTTTTTCCCCAGAGATGGAGTAGAAGGATGAAGACAATATGACCCTCATTACAAGTTTGTTGGCATAGGACAGGTATTTATCACGAGGTAAGAACCACGTGTGGCAAATACCTCCTAATCTGACTTTTGAGCAGGAAAGCGAGGCATAAAATGTTGAATCATGGTTTTTGGAAGACAGATTTCCGCATGTTTTGCTTTTTTCCAGGCCTTTTACCCAAAAAATATTTTGCTGGTTTGACTTGCCGGAATTCATCAGGGGAAAACTATGAGGGTGTGATAATTATGATTCAAAAGAAAGATTATGCTGTTCCTCAAAAAGTGAGGGATTGACAGTAAGGGAAACCAGAGCCAACTACACCCCAGAAGGGGTTTAGAGTTGTGAATTCATGGATTGTAATGCCCTCACACACCCTTTCAGGTGTCATGCTTCCTCATATGGGTGGCTCCTCATTGGGTCGGCGGTGCAATACCCAACGGGCTCCCTGTAGTAGGGGCACTTTACCAGAGATCTTTTATCCAATAGCCGTATGGTGAAGTGTGGGTGTGGGGCCTGTACTGTGTAGATGTAGGGAAGTGCTTAAAATAGGGTTCGGAGTACCTAGAGAACCACACTTGATTCTGGGTGTCTCCTTTCCTAAGTAAAAACAAATAACAAGGCTAGTACCCAAGCGTAATGTCTCAGGATAGAGTGTCCTTATTGAAAAGTGTCGGTCAACATCTTTCCCGCTTTAAGTGTCTTTTACTTGCGATTCTTCAGGACCAAAAAGATGAAACTATCTATACTTTAAAAATTGTGGCATGGGACTTTCATAATCAATGTCTACTTATTAGTGTACCTGTCTGAACCAGGATCTACCTGTCGGGGAGACAAAAAATGACATCATTTAGGCCATTAATTGTACATAACAAAAGCAGGTACATTCTTTATGGTGACCCAGACATCTTATCATTAGTAATATGCAGTGAACGTTATTGCGTTGAGGAATCTAAAAAACTGTTACACAGTGACACGTGATGAGTTCCCACAGTGAGCTATTGTGAATTATTGCCCCTGTGGAACTTCAGTGATGCAGCAGCGATACATTAATATGAACTCACCCAATTCTGTAAAAAGACCAGGTTTCAACAGTACCCGGTAGGTCACGCATAAGGCTTTGCTCCTATGTGTAACTAACTGTAAGGTGAGAAATACGAACAACAGCAAATGGCTCCAACATCACTCAATATTTGGAGAACTACCAGAATTGTTTGTGTGTATTTACATGGATTGGGTGCTCATTCTCATATACATTGGTTACTTCTGGAGGTAAGGAGGTGATGATTCTACCCCTTGGCATGTGCATAAGCATTTCAAACTGTTCATTCTGTTTTTGTTCTCCGTTTACACAAAGGTCTCAACTGGTGGTAACCCTTGCCCTTTTATTGTTATCTTGCTAGCAACAAGTTATACACCATCACTAAGCGCAATTTAGAGTGTAGCCAGCTCATGTTAACGCCCATATTGCTCCACTGGTTTTGCCCTAAAAGCCTTATGCGGACCTACCAGGTACTGTTGAAGCATGGTCTTTCTACAGAATTGAGTAAGTTTGTATTAATGTATCGCTGCTGCATCACTGAAGTTCCACAGGGGCAATAATTCACAATAGCTCACTGTGGGAACTCATCACTTGTCACTGTGTAACAGTGTTTTAGAGTCCTCAACGCAATAGCGTTCACTGCATATTAGTAATGATAAGATGTCAGGGTCACCTTAAAGAATGTACCTGCTTTTGTAGTGTACAACAAACGGCCTGAATGATGCCACTTTTTGTCTTCCCGTACAGATAGATCCTGGTTCAAACAGGTACACTAATAAGTAGACATTGATTGTGATGAAAGTCCCATGCCACAATTTTTTAAGTGTAGATAGTTTCATCTTTCTGGTCCTGAAGAATCACATGTAAAATACACTTAGAGTGAGAAGCATGTTGACTGACATATTTCAATAAGGACACTCTAACCCGAGACATTATGCTTGGGTACGAGTCTTGTTGTTTGTTTTTACTTAGGAAAGGAGACCCTCAGAATAAAGTTTGGTTTTCTAGGTACTCCGAACCCTATTTTAAGCACTTCCCTACATCTACACAGTACTGGCCCCACACCCGCACTTTACCATACGGCTATTGGATAAAAGCTCTCCGGTAAAGTGCCCCTACTACAGGGTATTGCACCGCCAACCCAACAAGGAGCAGCCCATAGGATGAAACATGACACCTGAAAGGGCGCGTGAGGGCATTAAAATCTAAGATATGAATTCCCAACTCTAAACCCCTTCTGGGGTGTAGTTGGCTCCGGTTTCCCTGACTGTGAATACCTCACGTTTTGAGGAACCGCATAATCTTTCTTTTGAATCTTGACTTTGGGGCTGTTATGCTGGACCTCCCACTCTCATGAGAGAGTAAAACGCCCCCTCATCCCTTAGCTTCTATAAGGTGTGATAATTATCCCCCAACTAGTAATTCCAATCCCTGTATAAACCATTGGAATTGAACCCTGAACTCCTAAATAAGGCCTAAGTTGGGTAGAGGGCTTTAACTTCTGATCTCACTGCAGAGCTTAGGCCCTACATACTTGAGTGGTATTGCAGGAGGGGGCTGCGGGGTTCAGACCTTGAATGTGATTTGGCAGTGCACAAGGTATCATGTCCCATTCGCAGACATGCGGGTGGTTTCATCGGTGTGTGAAAGGATAATATGCAAATGAAGTATTAAACCTTAATGTTGTGAAAAAAATAGGCTCTTATCTGCTGCTTTTGTAAATATTTTGTCGATGCTTTAAAATATTATAAATATAGTTATAACATTGAAAAAGCTTTTAAATATACATGAACACTGTTAAACTACAGAAATTGAGGATGACTGTTGTCATTCACTCATCTGTGGGATGGGGAGTATCTAACTGGATGCATCCCAGCTTCTCCGACGACGGAGAAAAATGGCAAACGTTGCCCTTTCGGAACAAGCAAGGTTTTCTGACTTCACTCTAGAGGATGTTTAACGAGGCAAAAGTGATTGGACCCAGGTATGATAAATCTTACAATTTGCAGCCACCCATCACTCCTATCTTACATAGTCCTGTGGCAATTGTCATTTATGGCAAATGAGACCATAATGACACTCGAGTGAAATGCCCTGAAACCTAGGTAAACTAACACACACAACAGTTATCTGCACACATAGAAAAAGCAAAAACGAGGAGAAATAAAAGTATTTCTCTTGGTTCACCATTCTAACGCCTGCTTTTGCTTGGCGTTAGTTTTTGGCGCTGCCTCAGTTTTACACATCCTTGTAAATCTGGGGCAGCGTCAAAAAGCAATGGGTGTTGCGGTGGAACGCCCAGAGCAACACCCATTGCACGCCCCTTTCATGCAGAAAACTGTGTGAAAGGGTACCATATTTACAAAAGGACGTTAAGCCACAAAACGTGGCTTAAAGCCACTTTGTAAATATGGTGCAGGGCATTGCCCCACAGGAACATACAAAAAGTGACATTCCGGTGACGCAATCCCCTTGAAAATATCCCCCTGAGTACCGTCCATCAACGCTAAATCAGCCCTTCAAATAATTAATGCTAACACTAAATTCGCACCCACCTTCTTTTAGCCATATGGCGTGCACATTGTTTCAACTTTTAAAGAATTTTGCTTTCGGAAAGTGTTGAAACCTTCTGGAGGACTGCAGATGCTGTGATTTATTGAAGACAGACAGGGTAGCAATTTACGTTATAGAAAGAAAACTCAATTACTTATAATCTAGGGTGCAGCAAATAGTAATAAGCAGGTGCAAACTTAAGCACAGGGTCAGCCTAAAAACTCAACCTGACCGGTCCCAGTAGCTGCCCCGCCTGCCTTTTATCATGTGCTCCCAGAACGCCCTTTCTCGGCTCCTTCGGCCGATCACTGCAAGCTAGGAATTAACTGTAATGACTGCGCTTTTGTCCACTCTCTATGTTTCTGAAATTGACTTGGCACTTTCTTCCACCGATGGCGGAATTCATTAGTGAAGGTAAGGCTGTAATTGAGGCTCCCTGTAAGTATAGGATCATCATTAGCTGAGGTGGCCTCTGCTCGCTGGTACCCTATGACATGCTGCTCTGGCAGCTTTATGGCCACAGGTCACCAAAGGGCCTGTAATAACACGTCCAGCGTGAGGCGCTAGGCCCTTTGAGCAGGTACCACACAGGACCCGCATTAAGGCCTTAATTAACGCCGTTTAAAACGATTGCTGCGGTATTTAAATCACTGCGTCATTTCACTGCGTGGAGACGTGAGAGGGAGACTCCTTCACAACAAGCATCAAAGCACGAATGCCCAAACCCTCGAGGCATGGGGTCCCACGGTGGCCCCTCGTGATTTAAGAGCTGCCTGGAGCCCTCCAGTTCCTATCTCGGTTTAAACCTCACCCTCAACTTTCCAATAAATTGCCCTCAGACATCAGCTTGGCCTTTAACCTTTCACCTTTTTGTTTTTTACAAGCAAAACGATTTGCTTCTTGTTTCATCAGTCTGTTCTTTCCTGCGCCTGCCACCCTCCTCCCTAAAATGAAGGCTACTGTTTGCCACAGCATACAAAGGGATTTACAGGTTGATTAAAGATGATGGCAATAATGATAGGCGTGTGGTTGCAAAAAAATGGTAAAATATATTCTGAACAGAAGGAAACATTTTCGCGGTCTCGCTTGATAGGTGTGAACTGGGGCAACATATTCATGAAGGAAATGGGAGAGAATGGGGGGAAAAGAGCAGGCTGTGGAAGGAGTCTGCGACTCTGCGCTATGGTCAGTGGACAAAGCTTTGTGCATGGTTATAGAAAATTGGTGAAAGGTAATGCTGGCTATGAGAGCTGTGGCAGAATGGGGCAGGGAGAGCAGGGTTAGTGAAAAAGACTGTGTAAAGAATTGACTTAGAGATATAGCCTTGGGTATTCGGGCGCAGCAACTAAACAGATGGTTTAATTTCTCTATGAAAATGTAGGGCCAATTCCAATGCCGGTGGGTCCACCACCGACAGGTTGGCCCACAGACATCCAGCATAGCGGTCCGACCACCGCATTACAATGCTGTCAGTCAGACCGCAACGGTTGGATGGACCGACAGACATCTCCGACAGGCTCAAGAAGTCTGTCAGATCGTAATCCCTACAATTGGGGTGGTGCCTGCGGAGGCGTCGCTGTAGGGATTACAATGTTGTTTTTCCCTCTGCCTTCACACGGCGGTCCAACCGCCATGTAAAGGCAGACAGAATGGGACTTTGCCCCCGTCATCTGTGGGCCTCTGCTATGGGGCGAGGGGGGCTCCTCTGGTGCCCCCCAAATATCCATGCACTGTGTCTGGCACACTGTGCATTGACGTTTGAAAACATGTCTTTTTCAGTTGTGGCTAGTACTGTGGCCCGTTTCCCGGGCATCAGCACAAGCTGCAATTAATAAACGCATGTTTCCGATTGCCTTCGTGGCCGTCGGACTGTAATTAGGTGGGCGGAGCCATTGACTTCATGTTTGGCGGTCTTCATCCTGTTGCAAGGATTTCTACTCATACACAGAACTGTGCACAGAGACCTAGGACATTAGTGAATTGTGGTGACCCAGAAACTCACCTCAGTACCTAGAAACCCCAACCAGCTAGCAATCAGTGTCACATTAGCTCTTCGTCCTATAGCAAAGTAATCAATGATTAGACAACCTAGAACATGCAACTTAGGACCATCTCAGGAATGGTGGGAAGTGAGAACACTCTTTTGTTATACTCTCATACCAGTATACAACAGGAGTAAAAAAGAGACGTGCTCTCAAGCGCAGTATTTTAGTCAACATAAGCAAACATATAATTAAAAATAATATGGTCAGCATGGTTACAACTCCATAAAATACATTAGGATGAATCATATTACAATGATAGTGCAAACAGGTGATAAAAGCGCCTAGTTTAAACACCCTCCCTATATAGGAATTATGTATTTTAAAACTATAGGTCTCTTGAGCTTCTTTTGGGGGACCCCAATACCTGTCCGCTCAGTAAGTGTAAATTACATCTGGACCGGCTAGTCTCTCTGCATCCCTGGAATCTTCCAAGTGTTTGTAATTATGACAAGTGTGCTATGATAAAGGCGCCATAATCCTACTCGGCTTTCAGCTGCCAAAATGTTGTGTCTAGAATGTGTTACACGGACACGCCGATAAACAGGCTCATATGTTATGATAACCATGGCGGCTCAGCACTCACTGTACAGACTGGGGGCACAATGTATGTCTAGAGATGTCGAAAAACAAACCTTTTCTCATGTATAGACCTTCGTGAAAGCTAACTTTGCAAAAACAGTTAAGCAGTGTAGTGTGCAAAAAGCAGCAAAAGGTAAAATGGTGTTTAAACTTCTAATAAGCCATGCTAACTTAACATGCATGCAAAAAGAGGCCCATAAACCATACTACAATCCCTCACGATGGCGGTCTAGCGCTTGCCCATCCGCCATCATAATAAGGACCTTTGTGTAAACAAGTCCATAAGTCATTTGGGGATACATATGATGGGCAGAATAAATACTCACATAAACCAAACAATAATGCGTTCCATGTATAGTCTGATAATCTTATTATTATGTTTGGTGGAGGGGAAGATTCCCCGCACCTTCTACTCCCACGATTGTGTGATAGTTGGATCATTATATAAAGAATCACCTCTCTGTCACTGTGCGCACCTGCATACCCCTGTTTGCATATAACAGATGTCCAGAGGGCTCCAATTATCCTGATGCTGTTTCCAATCCCATATTCATGTTTAGGGTCACTGTTTGGATAATCCAACTTCTCCATCTAAATGATGACCTTGGACATTTCAGTTTTTTAAACCATCCACAGAGTGGACTGAAATATGCTCTCTGGGGCATTCTGGAGCCAGCAGGCACAGTTTTCTGAAGAGCAGAAGTTTATTGCCTGGATTTAGTGTGCTAATCTGTATTACTCTTTCTCCATTATACCTTGCCCACTCCTTATCAGTGAGATGTGTGCCTCCTATCAGACTTTGTTTAAAAACGGAGGGATTTTTTAATGGAAACAAATATTTTATGTCTATGTTTAGCTCTTCACGAGTTATACTTTCTCGGAGCACCTCTATCCCACTTCCAGCAGGTACCTAGCATACGCACATTCTTCATCACAGCAATTAGCTGAGGAATGGTACAAGGAAAAAATAGAGAAATATTAATAACGGGATAAGGGGGTCTAAAAAAGAGTAAAAAATTAAAATGTACTTACCTTCTGCCGCGTCTCTCCCTCGTTGTCTCTCCTCCGGAGTCGCATGACAGGGAGCACATCCAGGCTCTCCTAAGCCAATCACAACCCTGCAATGCAGCCTTGTGATTGGTCTGAGCGCCGTACTTTCAGCACTCAGATGGGGACCGGCGGCCTGGGCATGTTCTGCACCCAGGCTGTAATACAGTCTGTGTGGAGAACATGCTGAGCAGGCATGACTGTTTGGCCGGCCCTCTCGGACCTGCAAAAGCGTCATGCGAACTCCAGTGTGCCCACCACTCCTCCCCCTGCTCTCAGACCATAATAGCATGGTCTTGCCCCCCAAGGTGCCACAGCAGGACAAAGTAAAATGATTAAAACATCTAGTTATTATCATATTATTTTTCCTTTCTTTCACTGCTTCAAAGCAGTGGGGTGACGCTCCTCTGCCTTAGCGAGCAGCCGCCACTGAGGTAGATGTGAGCCTACTAGCAAAGCTGCAGGATTAGATACAATTTGAGGATAATTGTATTGTAAATGCATTCATATAGTGATTACTAACTCTTTTAAAAAATATATATATTTATTGATTTCAAAGGCAGAAAAATAATCTAGTAATGCAAGGGTGTACAAAATGATTAGGTGACATAAATCCCCCTGTACCCCCTCTCTCCCCCTCAGACAGAACAAATATCAAAATTCAAGGACATTCGGAACACACCTGTGCGTCAATAGACAGTTGTATGTGAGGCAATAGCAATGATGACGATAGAGAAGCTCTCACATGGAATGGGGTACTATGAGTTGGGCAAAACAACACACAAAGGACTGAGGTAACAAATTCTGGGAATTTACAGTAGGTCTGGGTGGGACAACAGGTGAGCTGTAAACGGGGCCCAAAAGTCTTTGGGGCGGGAAGTCTCTGGTTACTACTCTTCATAGTGATTACTAACTCTGACATGGCATTAAAGATCTTTACGCTGGTCAGACCACTGCTCTTGACCCCAAGTTTAGTGGTTTTTCCAGTGGTTACTGGTTGTTATTTGGATTAGTCCTGTAGTATGTAATGAAGTTTGTTTATGTCTGCATTCAGCTTCCTCCGGAGCAAGCGAGGGAGATGCTGGCCACATTTTGAGGGACCAGTAGGGGGGCCACTGGAAGTCAGAAGGTAATACCACCATCACCGAGAGACCCGTTGGCAAGGAGGGCGATGATGCTAGCAGGGAAGACACCGTATAATGTATGAATCTGAAGCCTGTTCCCCTCATGGTGGCGGCATAAACACCACAGGCCATTACATCTCTTCTTGTGGCCACCACCACCACTAGCAACAGCACCCTCACTCATGTCCCCCAAGGTATAAAGCCAGCACCAGTCTGTAAATATTTCATAAATTGTTTTTGTTGATTTCTCAAATACAACTTATCTTTTACTACACTTTTAATTTACTCCGGTGGAGCTTGTACTTGTTTTTTTGCATGTCCAACCAGTTATCTAATCCACTCATGCGAGGTTTTGTGCAAACTCTGTGTTAATTCACACATCACTTCAAAATAGCAATACCCATAAAAGCCACATCTGCAGAGTTAAAATGAAATCAAGAAGGAAAAAAGTAATAGAAATTACCAAACTAGACCAAGTTTCTTAGCAAGAAAGTGCCAATTCCTTTGTCACATATGACTTTGACGGTACAAAAGGGGGTGGTGATGGACGGAGCATCTGAATCAATCAAACACTCACACCCAGTCAAAAGATCTGGGTTAATCCATCACCATTCTTTAGCCCACTCTGCCACCCCAGTTCAGACATGGCTATATGCAAATTAGTCTGACCCTGTGCCTCATGGGAACAGTCCAGCCCGAACTGCCAAGCCATGTCTTCCCTGGACCGGAAACAAGCTTCCGAGAACCGGTTTCTGGCATTCCAGCCGTCTTCAGCCCGGCTTGCTTGAATCCAGTGGCAAAGTGAGCAAGGGACACACGTCTGAGCATACCCTGCCACACATATGGCGGCCAACAGCAGTACAAAAGGTGGTGATGATGGACGGAGCATCTGAATCAATCAAACACTCACACCCAGTCAAAAGATCTGGGTTTAATCCATCACCGTTCTTTAGCCCACTCTGCCACCCCAGTTCAGACATGGCTATATGCAAATCAGTCTGACCCTGTGCCTCATGGGAACAGTCCAGCCCGAACTGCCAAGCCATATCTTCCCTGGACCGGAAACAAGCTTCCGAGGACCGGTTTCTGGCATTCCAGCCGTCTTCAGCCCGGCTTGCTTGAATCGAGTGGCAAATTGAGCAAGGAACTCACGTCTGAGCATACCCTGCCACACTTATGGCAGCCAAAAGCGATACAAAAGGGGAGTCCCTTGCTCATTTTGCCACTGAATTCAAGCAAGCCAGGGAAGCCAGGGAAGACATGGCTTGGCAGTTCGGGCTGGACTGTTCCCATTTGGCACAGGGTCAGACTCCGTCCATCACCACCCCCTTTTGTACCACATATGACTTTGAGGCATAAAAACAACTAACCCAGTACATCAAAATATACCTTTGTCCAAACTTTGATAAAATTAAGTCTTTGATGGCAGAACTTTCTGCAACTAAAGGATGCAAAGAGTGAGTTTCCCTGCATATTATCAGTTGTGCTGCATGTGAATGAACTGGTTGATGGTCTTGCTTCAAAGTCTTTGCATTAATATTTTTTGTATTCCATCCCTAACAGCCTATAAATTCCCACATTAGCAACATGATACAGGCCTGCAATAACAACTGCTTAAAGGCTTACTGATCCCATACTGCATCAAACTTCAAATAATTTGTCCAGGCACTGCCCAGAGGCCTGTGTGCAGGCTGCCAGCTTGCAGTTGCATCCTCCTCGGAATTGGGCTTCTGAATGAAGGATTCTGTGTGAGGAGTTGCACTCTGTTACCCTGGCGTCTCCCCATAATGTATGAAAAGTGCGGTTCTCTGCGTCCTTACACATTGTACCATGCAGGAAGCCAACTCCTGCATTATTCTAGTTCGCTTGACAGAATGGGATCCCAGTGCACAAGTGTGGTCTTTAACAAATTCACACTCCCGGGTTTACCGTGCAAGCATGTTCTCCGTGTTCTAAATTTCAGAATACACTTTTTTGTGGCTCTCTTTCCTCCTGGATCTGCACAAAATACCCACACGTGGGCAAACGCTGACAGTTCCTATTGGAGCAGGGTCAAGGCTGATTCGCATATGGCTGGGTCCAAACTGAGGTCGCATGGTGGTCAAAAGAACGATGGGCTGAAATGCTACCTTGAGCGATTGCAAGTGGTTAGACTTAGTGAAAGCATCCTCCCATGAACTTTTAAGTGTTTCATGTAATGCCCTATGAGGCTAAGGGAATACCCAGACCTTGGCCCGTGCTCACTATGACACTGGAACCAAGCTATACCTGACAGAAGAGCCGCAATCAAGGTGAAACTGGTCTTAGATTGCTTGAGTTTAGGGAAGACCTGGCCTGGCAGTTCGGGCTGGACTGTTCCTAATGACGCAGGTTCTAGACTGATTTGCATATAGCTGGGTCCAAACGGAAGAGGCATGGCAGGCAAATGAACGATGGGCTGGAATGCTACCCTGCACACCACGTCACACACCCCATTTGTCTGTGCCTCGCATCAGACTTCAAAGGCTGCCGCTCCCCCGCCCCCACCTGCACATCGCGCACCACCACTCCCCTACTTCCCCTCCCACAGCCGCTCTTCCCATTCACGCGCCCTACAGGTCACCATTTGCTAGCATGCGGCCGCCAGCGCTCCCCTCTCCTACTTACCCTCCCACCTCCCAAACAGCATCGAGCCGCGAAGACTTGCTTAGGAAAACAGACATTCGTAGGAGATCACAATTCTAACTCATGTGTCCCTGTTTGAACATTTGACGACAGATTATGGACAGATTCAGAGCGGCATGGCACAATAGTAAACGGAATGCCAGGTCTAAAATGACTAATTCTAGCTCGTTTGTCCACGCCTGTACTGTGCAATTCTGAGCTTTCCGCCCTTGAATATGCCTCTATGTGAGGTCTGGAATTACCGAATGCAGACCCTCATCTGCAGAAATGTTCCATCTGAAGATAAAAACATATGTTACTGGGTGACTTCCCCACACATGCACCTGCATGTTCACCACGCCAAACACATCATGATGGGGCCCTTAACCAGAAGGCATCAATGACCCTCCCTTTCTGCTTCCAAAGCCAATTGCACCTACAATGAATCCGGATCTTGCATAAGGTGCCCCCGCCCCACCCCCCTTCTGCACTCAATACCTCAATCCAGAGCGTCATTTAAGACCTCCATAATAAGCCGTTCTACGTTTACTGGGTCATGGGAGAACGCACAAAGATGCCTGGTTTGTTTTGCTGCTGAGGGACAGGGAGCCTCCACAGAGATCAGAACCAGCGTCAGATGAGGAAAGCCTTTTAGAACTTTAACTTCTTTTCCAGTCATTTCCTTTAAGATCAGCGGCTGGTACCCATGCATAACCACACCTAATTGACATCCAGGCCGATCAGATGAAACATTCAATGTACCTCAGTATTTACATGACAGGTAATGCATGAATTGTAATATTTCTTAATAAAATGTCTTGCATCTTATTGAGAGCGAGTCTTTCTCAAATGATGTAATTATTTGTAAAAATGCTCCTGAACATTCAAATTCAGGAGAGGATTTGGCCTAACGGCTAGGGCGGTCAACCTTGAATCTGGGGAACTGGGTTTGAGTATCGGCAACAACGCTGAACATCCTGTGCTTCTGGGCAAATCACTTAATCTCCCCATGCCTAACAAAAAGGAATGTGTCCTCATGTAATGCAACTGGTGCTATGTAAAGGGCTCTGATACCTGATTCGGGTCAAGTTTGCGCTATATAAAACTCTGTAAAATAAAATAAAAATAAACAAAAAATGTGCCTCTCTTATATGGAATAAAACATTTTAAACAGTTAAAGCTAGAAACTTAATTTAAACCTTACTTTTTTATAAACCAAATAAAAATATGAATAGTAAATCTAAGGCCCTGATTTAGATCTTAGCGGACGAGTCACTCTGTCACAACGGTGACGGATATCCAGTCCGCCGCCGAAATATAAATCAAGCTCTAAGCCTACTAAACCCAAGGAATGCAATTTGTTGTATGTTATTTCACTGAACAAACGTTAAGCTATTTTCGTCTGCTACATGGAAGTAAACTAATGACCTTGTTCAAAAGAGTTTACCTCACACTTTTGTTAGCTTTTTTTAGGTTGATCATCTATAGATACTACTACTGATTGCTATACCTTTAAAATAACAGACTTGACTACATCCATCACATTTGAACCAATGGTCCCCTGTGATGCTGTAACAATTTTTAGAATGGGAGTGCTGCCATTATTGTTTTATCACTAAAATCATAGGGATTGTAAAAACTTTAAGCGTCACACAACAAACGTGTGACAAATGCACCACACCCATTCAGCAAGTAAGGGTGTAGTTTGCAGAAGTTATTGCATTTTGGATCACTGGTGAGATGGCACACTGTCATTTACGTAAAGCACATGTTTTCGTTCAAATAGTCACTACATTTGCATAGACATGCAGATTTATTTGCAAAACTCCATAGCACACAAACAATTGTTTGTGGAAATCAGGTTTCAGGGAAATATTTATAATTTGCACCAAGTAAAGTGTCTTGATTTGTTCCTCTTAAATTCTTCATTTCCACCACACTTCAGAATTACAAAATATATGTTTTTTGTGCTTTACAAATTGCTGAAGTATGTTGAAATATGTGTATAGTTCATTTACATGTATTTAAATGTTGTTCTGTACTAGAAAAAACTGACATCCCAAAGTCCTTCCTTTCACCTCCTGTATCACAGCAAGATTGGTCATCTAGGTTACTTTAACAAAACCCTCTCACTTTGCAGTTAGAGAAATATAAGTACACCCCAGTTTCCAAACAAGCTGGGATTTGGCAGAAGACGCAACCTGACATTTGACATTTTACCTTTGCCTTTGAACCTGCAGGAAACATGCCATAATAAAAACAAAAGGTAAAGGCATCTTTATTTCTCATTCACAGTCTGAACTCCAGAATATAAGCACAGCTACTGTTAGCATCCACGATGTCCCCCTAATTTTTAGGTCTCGGCTAGCGCAGGCTGCGCTTGCGCAGTCTCGCTGGCGAGATTTTGTGTTTCTTAGTAGGGAGGCTTAAACCCCCCCTCTTCCCCATTGGCTGGCTTCCTAAACAGCGGCCAGCCATTGGAGAAGAGGTTTGTTTGTCAATTTAAGCCCTGTGTTTTTCAGATTGAGAGGTGTGTTTTTTTAGCTTCTTTCTCTCCTTTTCCCATTGGCTGGAATGTAAACAATAAGAAGTCAAAACACGCCTGTTGTTTACATTCCAGCCGATGGGAAGAGGAGAGAAAGAAAATCACGCCCCCCTGTCTGAAAATGACGGGGCATTTCTCAGATCCATTTCTGCTGGACCTCGGAGAAACATGGTGGTGTTCATGGCATGGTCCGAGGTTCAGCTGAATATGATTTTTAATTTGTGAGGTGTTTGTTTCATGTGAGAGGTTTGTTTATATTAGCGCCCCGTCCATAAATTTTTGCACCTCCCCCACCCGTACTCCGTGGATTTTCACACCTCCCTCACCCCGCACGCACTCCGTTGTCCATGCCTTTCCAACCCCCTTCCCCCCTCCACTGCCATTGGAAATGCTTGTTAGATGTTGCGTTGGTCGCTTATGTATAGGAGCCCTGAAGTTGGTCCAGGGAACACCCCACCCCCACAACGCCTACAAAGAAGAGCTGCCCGGTGACAGTGGTCTGGGAGCCCGAGTTGACAGCGCCAGTGACAGTGGTCTTCCAGTAAAGCATGAATGAATCACACCCTGCCCGTAAATTTTTGCACCTCCTCCCGCCCGCACTCCGTGGATTTTCGCACCCCCCTTACCCTGCACGCACTCCGTTGTCCATGCCTTTCCAGCCCCCTTACCCCCTCCAGCGCCATTGCAAATGCTTGTTTGAAGTTGCGTTGGTCGCTTGTGTATAGGAGCCCTTAAGTTGGTCCAGGGAACACCCCACCCCCACACCGCCTACAAAGAAGAGCTGCCCGGTGACAGTGGTCTGGGAGCCCGAGTTGACAGCGCCAGTGACAGTGGTCTTCCAGTAAAGCATGAATGAATCTGACCCTGCCCGTAAATTTTTGCACCTCCCCCCGCCCGCACTCCGTGGATTTTCGCACCCCCCTTCCCCTGCACGCAATCCGTTGTCCATGCCTTTCCAGCCCCCCTTCCCCCTTCCAGCACCATTGCAAATGCTTGTTTGAAGTTGCGTTGGTCGCTTGTGTATAGGAGCCCTTAAGTTGGTCCAGGGAACACCCCACCCCCACACCGCCTACGAATAAGGGCTGCCCGAGAAATCTTTGGGAGCCCGAGTTGGCAGCGCCGGTGACAGTGGACTTCCAGTAAAGCAGGAATAATTCTGAGGAGGGCGGCCCTACTGCCTCTATAGTGTTTGCTCCTAATCCAGGTGCACTTCTGTCGTTTCGCATTATGTTGTGAGGTGTGTTTGTTTCGTATGAGCGTTTTGTTTGTAGTAGACCCCTGTTCAGCGAGGCAGATAGACACCGACCTGGCTCCTTAGGTCACAGTGAAGGAAGCTCACTTCGGGAAAAAAAAGTCATTATTTTGTTGACGTTTGGAGGTAAGTGGAATCAAACCAATTTTTGTTGTTTAAAAAACCACTAGATAAACGTTTAATTAGAGAGTGGTGAGCAGGACAGACAGCAGGTCGAAGAACATAAAAAAAATGACTACGTGGAAACATGCCTTCTATTTACCTTCCTATGGGACTTTGTCATCCACCCATATGCTCTCACAATTGCAATTTGTAAAGCGCACACTAAGGGTCTCAAGGCGTTTAGGGCCGTTGGGGAGAGTCACATGGTGTTGAGCTGCCACCCGCACCAGGGATCGAACCGAACCATGAACCCTCTCCTTTGGAGTCAGACGCCCTGCCCTGCGGAGACACAATGTTTTGACTTTAATACTGCAAGTTTGGGTGCAAACATTTCAACAGCAGTTCTCGAGCTGTAAAATTAGCGAGTACCTCATCCGCCCCATGGGTTTATTACGATTCTGGGACTTGTAGTCCATTATAAAACTATAACTACAACCCCAGAATGCAGTACTGACTGGATTAATGACTCGTGGACCGAGTTGGCGGCGCCGGTGACAGTGGTCTTTCAGTAAAGCAGGAATGAAGCTGAGGAAGGCGGCCCAACTGCCCCCATAGGGTTTGCTCCTAATACAGGTGCGATCCTGTCATTTTGCATTATGTTGTGAGGTGTGTTTGTTTCATGTGAGCGTTTTGTTTGTAGTAGTGCCCTATCCATACATTTTCTCACCTCCCCCGCCCGCACTCCAAGGATTTTCGCACTTCCCTCACCCTGCACGCACTCCGCTGTCCATGCATTTCCAGCGCCCCCTTCCCCCCTCCACCGTCATTTCAAATGCTTGTAAGAAGTTGCGTTGGTCGCTTGTGTATAGGAGCCCTTAAGTTTCTCCCACACGGAAACATGAATGTGTGTGTGCCTGTGTGTTTGTGTCCATGTGTGTGGCATCTGTGTGTGTGCCTGTGTGTATCTGTGTGTGCCTGTGAGAGTGTGTGTGTGCGCGCATACATGTGTGTGCATCTGTGTGCGTGTGCATCTGTGTGTGCGCGTATGTGTCTGCATCTGTGTGTATGTGTGCATGCCTGTGTGCATTTTGCTGTGTATATGAATGCATCTGTGTGTGTGTGCATGCTTTTGTGTGGGTGTGTACGTGTCCAGGGCAATGTAATACTTCACTTCTGTTAACATGAACATAAAAATGAATTTTATGTTTGAATCACATATGCCTTTGTCAGAATGAAATGACTGCTGATGTGGTCAGGCCTTGCCTCAACATGGGGTTCTGATTAGGGAAATAAGTTATTACAGGGACCTTCCCACGGTTTATCCTTTTGCGAAAAGCTGGTATGTGTGTGTGTGTGTGGCTCTGTGTGTGTCTCTGTGTCTGTTGCTTTGTGTGTGTGTGTGTGGCTGTGTGTGTGTGTGTGGCTCGGTGTGTATGGCTCTGTGTGTGTGTGGCTCTGTGTGTGTGTGGCTCTGTGTGTGTGTGTGTGTGGCTCTGTGTGTGTGTGTGTGGCTCTGTGTGTGTGGCTCTGTGGTGTGTGGCTCTGTGTGTGTGGCTCTGTGGTGTGTGGCTCTGAGGTGTGTAGGTCTGTGGTGTGTGTGGCTCTGTGGTGTGTGTGGCTCTGTTGTGTGTGTGGCTCTGTTGTGTGTGTGGCTTTGTTGTGTGTGTGTGTGGCTCTGTTGTGTGTGTGTGTGTGGCTCTGTTGTGTGTGTGGCTCTGTTGTTTGTGTGTGGCTCTGTTATGTGTGTGTGGCTCTGTGTGTGTTAAGCTGTGTGTGTGTGTGTGTGTGGCTGAATAACAATTACACTTGCCACATTTCTTACTAACCCTCTCTCATCTTCTTTCATTCTCTCTATCTCACTTTCTCTTTCTCTGTTATTTTTTCCTCTTTTCATACTCTACTCTAAACAAGTATACTCTCTATTAATCAGCTTGTCACTCTCTACTAACTATTAATCACTGCTAATACTCTCTACTACTCTCTAATGCTTACCTATTGCCATTGTAAATGACAATACCATATATTTATCGGTTTCAAAAAAACAATAAATGAGAAAAATGACATTTTCAATGCCAATAGCTCTAACTTTAACAAAGACGATACCGTTGCATTGTAAATGCTTGTTTACTCTAGCATTCAAGACCTCTTGTATATACTTTAGCATATACTTATATATATATACATCTATATGTACTTACAGCCCACCAACTGCTTTCTTCTGTTTGTTTCAATGTCTTTTAAAAATCCTTGCTTGCTAGTGGTCAATCCTTCCTCTTGTACCTCCTTTTTGTCTTTCATTTCCTCTAAATTGGAGCATTGAACTAGTATGGAATCCTTACTCTTTTGGGGGACAATTTTATTTCAATTTTCCTGCTTAAAGAACTCTTTTCCACAAAGATCTGCAAGTTGCGCTTGTTAACTACTTTCAAGCTACTCTTTTTACCTCTGCACCACTCCCCTATTACTGAAGGCTTAGCCTGGGTCAGTATCATGCTCCGATCGGGTTCACACTCCACCGTTCCCCTGGGGAACAAGCAGACAAGATATGTCTAATATGAACTCTATTTATACCAAAGTTAAAACAGATATAATCTGGCATCTGCTGACTAATGTATTAGTGAATATGTTTAATAATTCTATCAATCAAAATGTTGGGCCCTAATTACAAAGGTAAAGTTACACTTTTTTGTAAGTTTACTACTTTTCAGCATTCACAAAGGTAAATTTAAACCAAAAGTCCAACTTTACTATTTTTTAGTATTCAAAAAGGTGTGTTACTACTAGTAAAGTTCAACTTTTGTCTTAAGTTTACCTTTGTGAATACTGAAAAGTATTAAAGTTAGACTTCTGGTCTAAGTTTACTTATGTGAATGCCAAAAAGTGCAAGTTAACACACAATTATAAGTTTACCTTAGAGAATTGGGCACGTTGTCTATCATCAACATTTATTATTTTTACACATTTGTTTTATAATGTGCTATATATTTGTACTAATGTACATATTTATATTTTTTGAGGGGGTGTGGCCATAGAGACAAAGATGGCGGACTCATTTTTTTAATGCTCCCAGAGCTCCTCCACCATCCACCACCATTATTTTGGTTGAGCTGGATGCTCAGTGCCCAGACACCTGTGCTGGGCCACTGAAAGTCCCCGGTGTGGCTGCGGTGCTGTGGACAGTCACCTGCCGTTTGACTGCTGGCGAGCTAGAAGGAGCAGCTGTCGGCCTGCAGAGCAACACTGTGCCTGACAGGCAGTGGTGGTGAAGCCTCGCCCCAATACCCTGGGGATCCTGTGGTGTTGCAATTGAGATGCCGCGCCGCTCAGCAGGACTTAGTGCAAGGACTTAGTGGAGGTGGTCGTTGGATGGTGCTGGGGCCTTGGTACGCTGATGTTCCTGCTTGGTGCGGAGTGCTCTCGCCCTTGGCCTGCATCCCACCCAAGCTGCAAGGGGAGCTCCTTTATGAACTTCTCGTGTAAGTGAGGGGCAGTGCTGCATGGCAATTGGCCCAGCCAGTGGTCTCCCAGGGCCCGAGTGGGCAAGCAGTCTTTCCCCCCACCTTACCTCGGAGACTGAATGGTGCCTGTCAGTGCTGTTTGTGCCATCTAAGGCTGCTGGAGGTGTGGGATGTCCTGTTGCTTGAGCTGCCCCCTACTATTATGTTGGGGGTGGGTGCGGCCAGAGCGTCTATTGAGCACACACGGGGTCCCACCTCCCTGGGACACCAGGCTCAACGCATAGACCTCCCGCTGCTCATGGTGCTTCTGTGGCTCTTCGAGGTAAGCTGGCCTGTGGAGTATCTTGCCCCCCCACATTGATTTCTCTTGGAGTTCCAGAGGCCTGCCTAACCCCCCCTGAAGGGGGGATGGTATTTAGGTACATGATCGTGCCCATGTCACCGGCAGGGGACCAGCTACCCTTCCCATCCCGATGCCAGTGTTGGAGCCCCACCTTGCCTAGAGAAATGCTGGGGAAAGACAAAGCCCCGCAGCTGAGTACCCACAAGAAGATAAATATGCAATTTGCTCCTTGGAAACAACTAAACATCACACTGCATGCCCTCGACTTCTAAGCCCCTACCAGTCACAGAGTGGCATGAATACTGCAGGCTTTTCAAACTTCCTGCGAGGCTCTCAAGATGAAAATTGGTGAGTCCGGGGGGACGTTGTCCTCCTAATCAAGATCTTTGCAAAGAGGTTGGAAGGGTCACTGTAGTAAAAAGTAGAGCCTCCATCCTGGAAGTTGATCCCACTGACCTTAAGGCGAGGGTGGCAGTGCTAGCTTCTGCTACCCGCATCCTGGAGGCCAGGGCAGAGGATGCAGAAAACTGCTCAAGAGCACAGCAATCTTCGCATTGTGGGGTTCCCAGAGGATGCCGAATCCCCCTCTCAGAGACCTTGATAAAAAAATTGGGTCAAATCTTGGCTCCTAGAGGGAACTCGCTCCCCATGGTTTGTGGTGGGGCGAGCACATCGGACCCTCACACAGAGACCCCCACCGGGCGCACCTCCATACCCCACAATAGCTTAAGTTTTGAATTACTGGGACGTTCCATTTCAATCTTTCCTGATTATAGAAGGGCTCTTCAGAAAAAAATGCAAATCATTTGATGCAATTAAATCAAAACTGAAGGCGATGTCTCTACAATATATGTTGCTTTTCTCAGCAAAACTGAAGGTGATTCATCAGTTGCATACATACATTTTTGAAATGCCAGAGGAGGCCTGATAATGGGCGGGGGAGAAGCAGGAACCCAGATGCCAGGATCCTCCGGGTGCAGATGAGGTGGGAGACCTGGCACCACCTGTCGCTCCCTCCACTCCACCTCAACTGCGCCGGCATCCCAAATCCAGGAGGGGACAAGGTTCGTGCAAGCAGTCACCTGAATCCTCGAACACTGATCGTGAGGGCTCCAGGGAAGGGAGGAAACATTCCCCTGTCATCTCAACATTCTGTGTGGATCTGGACACCTTCCATACACAGACTTCTGGTGGGGAAACCCCCGTAGCCAGTGGAGTAGCAGCTATGACAAACTTCCAGATGTGTCCTGTGTTTTGTCATTGGGCCCAGTTTCAGGGCTTTCAGCGACCATAACCATTTAATGCTGCATTGAAGGAGGTCCACCAGAAATACTCCAAAAATTATTATGTTTTCTTTCCAGGGGACTTTAGGGTGCCAATGCGTCTGGGGTGGAAGTGTGGAGGTAGGGGGGTGTTATTGTTGGGGGAAGGGTTGTTTTGTGTTTCTATTGGTTCTAATTTGCTATACCATATCATGTTCACATGCACCCACTGCTATGTACCACATTTAAGAGCATGGATCCACCAAACGCTAGCCAAGTCCACCAACTTTCAACTTTCTTCTCCTCTGTTAATGGAACGTTAATGGCCTTTTGGATCATATCAAACGCAAGGTAGATATCCGCTTTACCGCCACCTGCAGGGAGGGCATTGCCTTGCTGCAAGAAACCCACTTGTTGGGCTATAACTGTCCCTTCCTGTGCAGATTCAGCTATAACAGTGTTTTTATAACCATGGGCTGAAAATTTGTTCCGCTCGTGGAATTTGCCAATTTTTGGCAATTTCGTGGTCCGCGAAGCGCACGAAATTGTCAAACAATTTGCAATTCGCGAGTTGGCGATTTTTTTTTGCGTAGTCGCGCTTCAATAATACAATCTTGTGCTTGCGGCGTTGACTTACCGTAATTCTGAGATCGCCGAGTTGTTTTCCGCCCGGTTTGCTTGCGCTGCGCCATTTTGGATCTGGCTGCATGATCGCGTGAGATTTTTCGACTGCGAGTACTTCATGGAGTCCCGCAATCTTGCACTGCAAGGTTTTGAGAACGCGAATACGTCAGAAGGGCCCGCGATCACGCATCGCGAGAGTAAACAATAGCGAATACATAGATGCGACGCGCAGCTGACATCCGGCGGGAGATTTGAACAGCTCGCTTTCCCGAAGTCGCAAAAATTGCAATTCTGCACAATAAATCTATCACTGGCAGCATAAACCTTCTGAAATTGATGATTTGGATTAGAATAACTCCTTAGATTGATATTTGGCTGAACTTTGTTATGCAAGGAGTCCATTTTTGGGGGGTTTGGAGGAAGGAAGTGCCCCAGAGTCTCCAAATTCCTGTTCCTGTCCAGCAGGCTCCTCCCAGTGCTTTGCCCATGTTCTGGTCACTTTTCATTTGGATCTGGAGCTGGAAGTATTACTCTTTGTTGCTGCTGCTGGATATTTGTATTTGAGGAGTTTTTGTTTGGATCACTTTTGGATTTGAGATTTTACAAGTAAGTTGGTGTTGTTTGTTTGGGGCATTGCAGTTGCTGCAACTACAATTTATAAACTTTTTCACAACTTAAAAAAATATATATTGTGGGTAGCCACAGTATCCAGTAGGCCCAGGGTTAGTCGTGGGTGCATGATACAACTGTTTCTGTGAGTTTTGTTGAATTTAAACATCATTTAGGGCATGAATGGCATTGGATTGGGGTGATTTTTGTGTGTATTTCGATTTTTTGGGTGTTGCTGGGGCCTGGTCCAGGGTCTGGCCATGTGGGTGGGGGTCTAGGGGCCCTTTTGAAGCCAGGCAGTGTGCTTTGTGCCATAGGCCTGCACCCAGTATGCCTTGCTTACATCCATTATGCCCAGGGGTACTCAGTGGTGCATGGACTAGGTCTTCCTGTGGGGTCTCTTGAATTTAAACATGTGGGTGGGGGTCTCTGGCCATTTTGAAGCCAGGCAGTGTGCTTCGTGCCATAGGCCTGCACCCAGTCTGCCTTGCTTTCATCCATTATGCCCAGGGGTACTCAGTGGTGCATGGACCAAGTCTTTCTGTGGGGTCCCTTGAATTTAAACACCATTTAGGGCATGGATGGCATTGGGTTGGGGTGGTTTTTGTGTGTATTTAGATTTTTTGGGTGTTGTTGGGGCCTGGTCCAGGGCCTGGCCATGTGGGTGGGGGGGGGGGGGCATATTGAGGCCAGGCAGTTTTTGCCATAGGCCGGCAAGCTTGCGGCCCAGTAGGCCTAGAGTTATGAATGGGTGCATGAAACAATTCTCTCTGTGTGGTCTCTCTTCTATTAATTTAAACAATTTTTATTTTGAGTCTTTCCGTTTTTGGATGTGTTGTGTTAACTTAATAATAATAAATGCCTAGTTGCAATAGTATTAATTGAAGCACAACATATGCAACATTTATTTAATTGATGTTCCTCTGGCTTCTTTGCTTTTAGGTGCACAAAGACTGAGAACCAGGAATCATCCTCATCCTCATCACTTGTTGTAGTGCCAGGAAGAAGTCCTGCTGCAGTGTGTGCACAACGTCACGTGACGTCACGTGACATCACGTGTGGCCAAAGACAAATCTGCAACTCGTGCAACTGCGTCCTGCTGTTCTGACATCTGAAGAAGATGGGCCCAAAGAAAGGTGGCCGTAGCTCCTCTACCAAGAAAGTTGCCAGTGCCACTGCCAGTAAGAAGGAGCAGAAGAAGCAAGTGGCGCCACTTACCAAGGAGACTAGTGTGCCGACCGACACTTTTTTTGGGAGAAAAAAAAACTACGCCTGCAGCAGCGGTGTCCGCCGGTCACCAAGCTAGGAACAGCACCTCCGCTTCATTGGTCTCAGTGCCACCACGCCCATGAGTGCCGCAGAGGCAGCCACTTTAATTGCTCTTTCACCATCGACCAGTGATATTGGCGTTGACTCATCGCAAAGTAGCATCCAATCAATGCAGGGTGTAACTCATCTGACGAGTGGTCAACCACAGCTGCAACAACAACCACAGGTGCAACAAGGAGAGGCGCAAGGAGAGGCGCAAGGAGAGGCGCAAAGAGAGGCGCAAGTAGAGGTGCAAGGAGAGGCGCAAGGAGAGGCACAAGGAGAAGCACAACTGCCCACAAAACTTGTTCCTCCAGAAGTAGCGGCACATCAGGAAATCGAGATTCATGCAGAGGTATCAGCCGAGGAAGCCACTCCTGATGATCCATTGTCTTCCAGATCCCCAGCAAGGAAAAGGAGTGCTCGTTCAACTTCTTCTTCAATCCCCCTTCCTTCTGATGATCTAGATCTTGATTGCCACCCACCAATCCAGTCTGAGAGGGAGGCACGCCATGAGCCGACAAAGCTAGGTAAAGGGAAGGTTCCAGCAAGGCTTTCGTTTATGGGTGATGATGAGTCTGACAAAGAAGTAGAAGTGGTGTATTCTGCTGCTGATGAAGAGTCTCACGATGATGACCCAGTCATCACAGTCCTCACTCCAGCCCCAGCGGGTATGCAGCAGACAGACATTTTTACCCTAACCCGAAATGCTGCGCGGGCTGTGGGCGGCATGACACTGGTACCACCACCAACACAGGTAACTACTACACCAACACGACCTACAGCTTCCATATTTTCTCTTCAGAAGAGCCAGCAGGGACCTTCATCCAGCTCGACCTCATTACCTCAAGTAATGGTGCTGTAAGTGCACAACATTGTCAAATTCCGGCACGCCCATCCTCCACTTCATCTGGCACTGAAAGTGGCACCTCCACCACCACCAGAAATCTCAACTCCCCAATTTGGGACTTCTTTAGTATTAGCAAAAAGGCAGAAAACCAAGTTATTTGTTCGATTTGTAAACAAGTAGTTAGTCGGGGTAAGCTTGGTACCAACTATGGTACCGAAGCCCAGAGAGGTCATCTCCAAAAACACCACAGCATCCAGTGGGAGGCCTACCTAAGTAACACCCGGAAAGCCAAAAGTACAAATCCAAATGTAGCCATTGATATTGCATCTGATGACGAGGTGCTGATCATGCAGGGGGGAGGTGAAGAAGCGAGAGACATTTTTTCTGGTACACACAGTACCCCTTGTCAGCAGCACTGCAGTGGTAGCGCCCACACCCTGTACCCCAGCAACATCTACGAGGCACAGTAAGAGTCTGGTAGAGACACCAATGCGAAAAAGTAAATCAATGAGCCTAACTGGGTTGAAGAAGTCTGGATCATCATCACATATGAAAATGGTCCAGACCACCATTAAAAGCATGTTTTGGTCGGAGGTGCCATTGGAACGCAACCACCCAACAGCACGTCTGTATAATGCAACGCTGGCTAAAATGTTAGCGTTGGACCTTCTCCCTTTTTCTTTCGTGGAAGGGGTGGGTTTTCTAGAATTTGTGGCAACGGTCTTCCCTAAATGGAAGGTTCCTAGCTGGTCCTATTTTTCCAGAGTTGCGGTTCCAGCACTACATCAAGATGTGCTGAACGTGATTGGGGCAGCTTTGCAGAAGAGTGCTGTTCACACTATCCACCTGACAACAGACATGCGGACCAGTTGCCAAGCCATTGATTACATGTGCATCACTGCACACTGGGTCTCTTTTGCGGCTGTTAGAGAGAAGATAGCTGCAGGTGTTGAAAAAGTCGCAATTTTTTAAGCTACTCGGAAACATGCAACAGTAGCCATGTTTGCCATGGAGAAATCTCATACTGCAGTAAACATTTTGGAGGAGTTTAACAGTAAGGCCTTTCAATGGGTGCAGCCAAGAAGGCACATGATTGGTTATGTTTCAACGGATAATGGTAGTAATATAGTTAAGGCCATGGCTGATGGTGGCTATTTCATAGTGTTGTGTTTGGCGCACAGCATTAACATTATTGTTCAAGATTTCTTGAAAAAAGAAAACACAGTCAGCAAGTTACTGACCACCTGCCAAAGAATCTGCACACATTTAAGCCATTCTTTTAAGGGCCGGAAGACGCTGAGGATCATTCAACGTGACCGTAGCGTGCCAGTCAGAGGACTCATCCAGGAGGTGGCAACACGTTGGAACTCAACCTTCTACATGCTTGAGGGTCTGTTTGAGCAGTACTTTGTAATCAATGAGTATGTCTTTCACGCACGGGGTGCTTCTATGAAAGACATGAGGCTAGAGGTGGAGGAATGGGACCTAGTTAAAAGCCTGACAGACATGCATCGTCTTTTTGAGAAATTCATGCGTGAAGTCAGCAGGGAGGACTGTACTTTGGGCAAAGCTATCCCATTGTTGCGCATGCTAGAGCACCAACTGAAGGCGGTGTCTTCAAGGTTCCGAGTTGATGCTGAAAAACAAGACGCATATCGGTTGGCGGAGAGCTTATTAAGCCGCCTAGTTGACAATGCAAGGCTTAAAGCAATACATTTACAACAACATTACATTTGGGCCACTATTCTGGATCCACGGTACAAAAAGGCACTGGCCAGCAATACATTCATTCCTTTTTCTGAAGCAGATACTTCTAAGTACAAACATTAGCTAGCTCTGTCAGCCACTCGGTTCGAAAAAGAACGTCAGGAAATTGAAGAAACCACCACAACTACTACTGAAGCAGCATGCCATCCGGCGTCAAGGTCCACTTCTGTGGCCGAAGGCAGTCACTTTCCCTCAGAGCCGTTACCGACACCAGCAGCCGTATCATCATCACCTGCACTAGGCCCAGCCATAATATTGTCGGAAGCGGATTGGATAACTCATCAAGGGTTTGCTCATTCCAGTATTGATGCAAAGGCAACAGATGGTACGCAAAGTGGAGCACCCCTGGAGGACCTTGAGCGGATGCTGCAGGCCCATCTGGATGACCCAACAGAGGTCTTCTTTGATCAGAACACATTGGTGTATTGGCATGGGAAAAGGCCTCAATGGCACGGATCACCAAGCTGGCTATAAATTATTTGCCTTGCCCACTCACAAGCGTGTCTTCTGAACGTGTTTTCAGTGCTGCTGGTGCCATTATAACATCAAAAAGGACCCGCCTCTCTCCCAAAAATGTGGAGAAGTTAACAATGATCAAGATGAATCAGCACTTCATACCAACAGATTACAAAATACGTGAATCCACGCAGAAAGAAGAGGACACCGACTTAGGTGACAGAAGTTCTTCTCTGTTAGCTGACCTACTCCCGTTTCAATTCACAGAATTTGAGGACGAGCTCTACTTCCCTGACACCTAGGCTTGAAATACTTACTTTTTTTCCCGTCCTTATTCACTTTTATTTCTATGTGTCTTTCTTTGTTTTGCAACTTTTAGCACAACAAAACTCTAATCACAACAAATCCATCAGCAGCACTGTCTTTGTCTTATTTCCATATTGAAGATGCCGCTGTCTGCATTCCTGAAGTTCACAAGTTCTCAACTCAGTCATGCTCATCTATACTCCTCCTCCAGACTCCCCCAATCCATTTCCCTCAAGGCAGATGGCCAGATTACGCAGAATCAAGAAACTGTCGCTTCGTAGACGAGTCCCCTCAAAAGAAGTGGGACTGGAATTACTGACTATGCTGACTGTTACTTCTGAAATTGACACGAGAGGCTGCCCTGTGGCCCTTCACTTAAGAATAAGATGCTGACAAAAAGTGGAACAGGTAATGAATGATGAGATGGCATGCAGTGGACCATACTGGCTGTCTGGCTCTGATGAAAGCAATTGCTGTTTGTTTGTTGTGCATGAAATTAATCCTATGTGTTCTGTTATTATTTAATCTTTTACACAGTAAATGTAACTCAAGTCTACTCTGTTTACCTTGTTTAATGCAAATTGTACTTCTACTGCAGGGGCCACTACGTTGCATGATTTTTTAATGTGGAAAATGTACTTGGACTCACTGTGTGTAGACTGTGACTGCATGCACAACTTTGAGTTTGCCAACACCATGATGATTTATGATGAGTCATGATGACTAAAGTTACATAATATCTTTACAGTCACTCACTGGGATGGATGGATGGATGGATCATCATCGTCGATTTACGGAAGAACTATGGCCATTTCGTGAGTGGCAAACAGGTAAACAAGTCAACAACAACCACAGCAGACCTACATGTCTGTCTAGTCGTGGTATGGAGTGGTCAAGCCAGTGTAGTGTTATGCCGGGGTCCAGACAGTGGTTCATGTAAAATTGCGGCTATGTGGCTTGCTGTATAAAATTAGATCTGCTTTATCTGTCTGATCAAAGAGGTATGCTACATGGAGGTTGGTTCACTCGGTGGTGCCTGCCTTGACCGTCTGCATGACCCTGGTCTGCTGTGTGCTAATTATTATCCTGGAAACAGAGACTCAGAGTAGGCACTTTAGAAATGATGCATGTATGTAATACTGTCGCCTCTGAAAGTAAAAGTGTTATTTTTGCACTACACACCGTACCGTATATTTTTCCTCTGGGGTGTTTTAATGCCCCTTTCTGTTTTTCCATCGACAATTACAGGCCGGCACTTAACCTGTGCGATGGGAAAAACATGAACTCAAGCTTACCATAGCAATCCGCAATTCCGCATCCGCCAGGCAGGCAGTGGACAGTGTGGTCACCAAGAATGATCGACGGAGCGCCCTATGGAATGTAGGGGTACCACGAATAAGAGGAATGGCTGGATGCATGTAACTTTTGACCAGGACAACCACAACATACAGTTACAGTATCCACTTCACTTGTCCTTATCTTTTAAATAATGTTATTGTTGTGAAATTCTATGAGTGCCGTTCTGTGCGTTTGCTCTCTGCTTCAAATTCATACCTACAGCTATTTGATACGCATCTTTGCTATTTTTAAAACTAATGTAATGTACTACTAAGTGTTTATTCTCTCTGAGGCAGATAGGCAAGTTAAATTGCACAATTTCTGCAACCCTGTCCTGTGTAATTGTTTAGTGCTAGTTATTATGTTGTAGTAAGTACTACTTTTCAGGAACCTAACCATCCATTTAGCAAACAACTTCATGCATGCACTTCCTTTATGTCCCTTAAAAGATTTATGGATATCTTCGTATCCAAAGATTTGTTTTTCTTCATTTGTTGTTTGTCCATGCTGTGTTTTTTTTCTCTCTCCAAAAAACTTTCCCAAAACCCCCATTTCCATCCATTTTTCAAACCCTAGCCCTCTTCCCCCGGGCTGTGTGGTTTTCATTGAGGTGTGACTAAATGACACCAATAATTCCACACGCTTGCTGGGGAGGATAAGGTCAAAAGCAACAGAAAATCAATTTCAAGGCAGGTCAAGGAATACGAGGATATATTCTTATTCTGCTTGACACACACTCATGAGTATTTGCAAATCAATTCAGAATTTCATGTCCACCAACGAGTGGATTCAACATCAACAACAACCTCCTACACGTGACAAAAGCTTACCCTTCAATACTAGTTCTTGTAGTAGCCATAATCCACGCAACTAGTAGTTAACTTATGATTGAATACTTTAGCATTACTTAGGCAACAATTTATGGCACTGTTCTTGTGTTCTGTATTATCGTACTGTTCTAATGCTCCTCTCAGGCCACTCAATGTCTCATTTCCTTTTTTTTATACACACCCGTCTTGCAGGTACTGTGGGGGGCAGATGTTGGTTTCGCTGCTCAGCGGCGGCGGGTGGCTACTGGACCACGGCGCCATACCGCTGGAGGATTGCGCTGGCTGTATGACCCAGGGGCAGTGGAGGAGGATGCAGCTGTTGTTGTTGACTTAGAGTCATCCTCCTCCTCCTGAGCCACCAGCCGCCGATATTCGGCGACAATTGCCTCCAGCTTCCGCCGCTTAGCCCGGATAGCCAACTCCTTCCTTGATAGTTTAGAAGGAGTATCTATATGAAGAAAGAAAAAATACTGTAACCAATACTCTTTAAGATTAACACAAAATAATTCAACAGCAAGCACTAGCAACTTACAAGCACAGTACATAACATTTGTGGGTGGCATGTATCTATCTAACCTCCCACTTTGTCGGCCTCCGCTCTAACATTAGTGGGAGTTTCAGGAATTCTACTAGCACTATGGACTCACTACATTAGACTCAGACAGTACACCATTTTTCATCTTCTCTCTTGTTTAGCGAAATTAGTACGTAAACTTGTGGAAGCTGGTATAATGCCAGCGCAGTCAGCTTGCACCCAAGAAAAACAGACACAAGCCATGATGATGCAGACTCACGTTACTGTTACCAGTACATGCAGGTGGGGAAGCTCTTACTTTTCTATTACGGGTGGCACCGGCCATACTCTGTTACAAGGGCTACTGCTCAATTAATTTAACTTTCACCCTTTCCTCGGCTTTGCTACTCTGGCACGGACATGCGGTACATGCTCTTCAAACTAACACTCTTCATCCAGTGACCATATACTCTATCTACTCTACATACACCTATGCTATCTATGAGGAAGATACCATCCAGGCATCCATCCATTCAAAGTAAATGTCAATCATTCTTCTTAATGTCTCAACAGGACAACCTTACTTTTTCTCACCAAAAACACCCTTTTTATTATATTTTGTAAACCGCCACCCAAGCATCCGTGCTTGACTTGTATTTGAATTTGACCCAAAGGATATATTGCGCACACATACAGTTTCTGTTTCACCCACTCAGGCAGTCCTATTTTCTTTCTCCTTCCACCTATCCTTGCTTCAAGCGGCCATGCATCAGATTCCTACCAGCTACCTCTGCCTGCATTCAAAAACACGTATCATTCTTTGCCAGTCATTAATTTAACTCGCTCGTCTTTCCTCCTTCCTTACACCCTTCTTTCCCTTTTCGTTCATCCCATCCATCAAGTTCATCTCTGATCTGACTTGGCTTCTCGATAAAACTTTCACAGCTGATTTGAAGTCAAATTTAGAGGAGGCCATTGGTTACTTGTCAACCCCCGCTGCTATTGCTAATGCGAAGTCAAGGGTGACTGTCTTCTACCTGGTTGACAAAAACTTAGTTTTAAATTTGTAAGTCTTCTTAACAGTATAGTGTACTTGTACCGTACAAATATACACCCCTGCAGCGAGCCTACTCTGCAATCTCAATAAGTAAGGAATATAATGGCTTACCACTGCCCGCCACTACCGAGGCATCACCCACAGCAGTTCCTGCGGCCACTGGTGGCACCACATCTGCCCCTGGAGTGACCCTGGAGTGACCCTGGAGTGACCACCTCCGCGCTGGCCCCGGCACTGGTGTTTGTCTTTCCCGATGGTGATCCGCCTAGAAAAAACATTTTTATATTTTTAGATGCCATATACACCACTCCCTATTTTGTCTAGGAATGAAAAAAAAAGTTACTACATAAAGAAATGTAATTATTTGTGACTCTCTAGTCTAAACTAGGGTGTTTTTATTTATGCTTAGCCATAACATGCTACACTTTTTGGCACAACTGATGAATGCTTGCTTTTTAACACGCACCTTTTTTCTCACAACAGACAGAAGATTCCCTTCTATGAACAAGAGCAATATGTTACTCATCATCATCACCACCAGTACTTTAAGTTCCAACCGGGTGAGGGGTCTCCCACAATTAATGTGTCAGCCAGCCACTGTTCAGTTTTCATGAGTTCACCGTTTCTCTTCTATGAAGTTGATTTTAATAAATGTTTTTATATAATGCACAATTGAAAATTAATATACAGAGTACACACAGAGCTAGTTGTTTTACTTTTAATAAAGCTTTAAAACTTACATAGAGTCTGTGGTTTTTGGTCATGAGTGAGTGAGCGAAAGGGTTTGCAATTTGCAAGCATGATTCCGTGACTCTGAGAGGTCGGGACTCTGACTCCGTAGTCTTATGTTCTGGGTTGTATAATCATTGGGGATCATCACTGCATTTTGGAGCTAAATAATGACTCTGACAGTAAGGAGACTGGAGGTTCAACCTCTGTTATGACTGAGGTATGTGGAAAGTCTAACTGCGCCTATTATCACCAATGCCCTATTTCTTGTCCATAGTTCTGTATGTGCAGAATAGTCCCTGAAACAGTAGTAGTATGTCTTCCTATCCAATCAAAAAGTAAACTAGTATCTTATTCTTGGTGGCCATTGACATTTTATTGTTGGGAATTGTCAAAGCATAAACATTAAGAAGACTTCAATAGACATTATGGACAACCCAGAGGACTGCACTCAGTGCCTAGAGCTATTGCTGAATAGGAGTTTTGTTTAACACCTTTTGCCATCTGTGCAAGATTAGCTAGCTACACAGACTAATAATAATAAATAGTAGTAGCACAGAGAGGCAGGATAAGAATTTAGAAACAGTCTAAAAGAAGATCAAAGACGATTTAGGAAAAAATAGAATTATGATGAACGTTTGGAATAAATAGGTCCTGTAAAAGTTAGGGAAGTATAATTATTAATATTAACAGGAAAACTTACTGGGGCCAGCAGAAGAGCCCTGGGCGGACCGATCCTGGCCTTCCTGCTCCGCCGGCGCCACCAACGCCACCTCTGTCCTCTTGCCCCTGGGAGGAGTTGATGTACATGAAAGAAAGACACAAACATGGTTGATTGATGTCAACGAAATCAAACATTTCAAAAAAACAATAACAAATTATTTTAGGGAAATAAACTATTGCACTAAATTTATTGGCCTATCTGATGTGGTCTACTAGGATATTAGTATTGCTGGATTTGCGGACTGTCTATTTGGAAAGTTATGTAACTCACTAAACCAACTACAAAAAGGTTCTACTAGCACTGGCAGCACTCAGCAGCACGCGAAGTGACAGACACAGTCCCTCATGATTGCAGACCACTAAAAAAATTCCAACTAAATAACAAGTCACAATATACTGAACCTATCAATCCACCACCACTATCTCTTCTTAGTGGCAGGATTACAAAGGAAGGACTGGACTTGAGTCTCTAGTCTCTCTAGCATTGCGCAGTTCTGTAAAGTACACTCATACATAATCACTCTGGCCAATTGAGCACAAAATTGAAAACAAGTAAGCATAGTAGCACCGCCACTGACTGAGCAGGCGAGCACCTGCATTCACAGAAGCTTTTGAAACATAATTTACCTGCAATGCAATCAGCAGCATTCTTGCTCTTCGGAAAAAACATACATTTGCATTATAACACAGAGTAGAAGAAAACAAAGTAGTTATTAACTAGCTACTAGTACTCACCAAGCCAAGGGGTCTCGACGCCAAGCAGGTTAAGCAGGTCTTGTTACCGGTCCAGTATGTTGGACCACCGGTGCGTCACCTGGTTGTAGGTGCACCGGACCCCTGACTCCCGATACATGGCCCGGCACACCTTACCCCATAGCTGGTGACGCTCCCGGAGGCCGCACCCGGTACGGGCCTGCCACCTGCTGCGATGGTCTTGGGGAGGTGGCGCTGCACAAAGAAGACCAATGCGGCCACCTCCACCGCGCTGAAGATCTCCCTGGGACTTACAGACTCCCCCCTTAAACGCCCGCAAGGGAGCCGGCTGCGGTGTGCGGGACTCTTCCCCTTGGACTTTCCGGCTCCCTTTGCGATGGTCCTGGGTTAAACAAAGGAAAAATAGGAAAAAATAGGGAAAAAAAGTAAATAAAAGAAAAGAGAGAACTAAAAAAAAATAGTTATTAACGTAACAAAAAGTAGAAAAAAACACAAAATAGAGAGATAGATAATGAGTAAAAAAGATTTTAAAAAAGTTCATACAAACAAAGGATTACAAAGATTGAAGCAGGATAGAAAAGGCATGCCCAGAACCATAGCAATGAATAAAAAACAAGATGACCACGCCCATTGCAACCACGTGGGTAAGTTTGTGTGATATTTTCACCGCGAGCACGAAAAAACGGACACGAACACGCAGTTGCGCCCCAGAACAGGAAATGCACAGGAAATGCACAACGCGAGCATGCAACTAGCGCCCGGAAACAAAATACGCAACGCGAACAGTGAAAACAAGATGGCCGCGCCCATATATGACCGCATGGGTAACTTCGCGGTAGCCGCGGTGAAAAAAAATCCAGTGAACTCGCAAAAATAACAAAATCTGCAAGCTCACGAGAGTTCGCGGATTTTGCGGACCACGAGTACCCTTTCGCGTGAATTTGCGAACCTTGAATTAGTAAAATTCGCCCATACTTAGTTTTTTACTCACGCTTCAGTACGAGCTCTAGAGGGGTGGCCGTACTACTCCATAAGCACTCCCCCCTAGCAGTTGTACAGTTCGTTCATGAGCCTCAAGGTTGCTATATCGCGGTAGTGGGAACACTCGAGAGGGAAACCGCACAGCATACACATACCCCATCAGCGACAGAAACTGCCAAATTGCCACCAGGGATGGCGATCCTCAGAGGAAACTTCCATGCCACTCTAAATCCAGATGTGGATGTGTCTGACCCCCCTACCAGGCGCCGGCGAGAGATGTCCAAGGTGTTAGACACATATATCCACAGCTACCAAAACCCTCTCTTGCATTGACCACATACTCCTTCCCGCCATTGATATGATGCACATTTCAGCTGCAAACATTCTTGCCCGTGGGATCTTGGACCATGTACCACTTATGCTTCTTGTGTGGACCCCTGTCCAACAGAAGCAACCACTCTAGTGCCTTGATACCTGGCTCCTTGCCAATGACCATTTTGCAGATCATTTAGCCACTGAGATACATTCTTACTTTAAGATCAATAAGGGGTCAGGTGGCAGGGTGGGTACTGTATGGGCAGCTGGCAAAGCCACAATTATGGAAACAGCTCAAACACGCTGAACGAGACAACTTTAGCCACATGACGGAGCTTGAATCCTGCACTACATCTGGAGACTAAAGCCACCACAGATACGTCTGAATCTCTGCACCGGCAATTTGAGCTCAGGAGGCTATAGTTGCGGAAGCTTGCATTCAATGAAGCATGCCAAAGCTGGTAAGAGTCTATCTGACATGTGTAAACGCATGGCAACAAAAGCTGTAAGCTTCTTTATTGGCCTGCCATCAGGGATGATAGCTTCAAATTGATCCCTTCAATTACAGACCCATCGGGAGGCCCTTTACACACACCAGCCACAATAGCAAGCAATTTTGCTGACTTTTACAAGTGGCCCTATGCTAATCAGCTGAGGCCAGCTGAGAATTAGATAATCCTTTGCTTTATGAGATACCTCTTCCACACCTTGCATGTTCTCAATGAGAGGAACTGTAGTCCCCTCTCACAGAAGATGGGATACGGGCAGCAATGCATGCACTAATTCCAGAGAAAATTCCACACCCAGATGGTTTTCTCCTCGTGACATTCTTATCCCCACCTGCCTAAACTCTACAGTGAAGCGGGGTAGATCGGCTCCTTTCTGCCCGACTCAGACTTAGCCAACATGGTGGTCTTTCCCTAGAGCGGGGCATCCCTAAAATGCTGTGCCTCATATTGTCCCATCTCTTTGATAAATGCATATATTAAAATCATTGCCAAATCATTTGCAACGAGTCTTGGGCTCCCTAATACATCCAGAACAATGCAGCTTTATGCCCAATCGTAGCACCTGGCACTGCATCAGGCGTGTTCAATCCACCTTGGCCCATGTTCATGAAATACATGACCACACAGCACTCCTGCTTGTAGACTTCGAAAAAAAACTTTGATTCGGTTGATTGGGGTTACTTGAATCTTGTCCTCCAGTTTATGAGGTTTGGGCCCACCTTCCGAAAGTATGTTAGGCTCCTCTTTAACACCTTGGCTGCTAGGCGTTTTCCCCCCCTGTGCTGGAAATTGCTCTTACTATGTATTCATGACGAGCTCAGCTCATCATCAGCACAGCTCAACTGTGCATCATGACGAGCTGAGCTCGTCATCAGCATCGAAAGGGTTAATGTCCCCTTGGAGCAAGTCCTCATTAATGGGGCACTGCTGTCACACACTTATCACTTCCCGATTGGCGTGAGACCTGCCAACCATGCTCCTTCTCCCACCATCGAGTGTTTAGCCAGAATCATACCTTGTGATGCCTGAGTGCAGGAATAGAGCTGGGCAGGGCACTACAAGACAGGATCGAATTGTATGCAGATGATGTCCTCCTCTTTCTTGCAGACCCACAGGCAACTAGTCCCAGGGTTCTGGACATTGTCAAAGTGTTTGATGAGGCTTCTGGTCTCTGTACAAACCGAGGCAAATTTCTTCTAGTTCCACTACATGGAGACAATGTCATAATTTCCTGGCAGCCGCACATCCTGATCCGTCATCTCAGTTTTAAGTATCTGTGCATCCACATATTGCCATGCTGCCAGAACTTACATGCAGTCTCAATCTTTTACCTATACTGTCTGCCACTAAAGGGAATTTCCCACTCAAAATCCCTAGCTCCTGGTTCATCAGGGTCGCAGAGTTGCTCCCCTCTTTTCTCTGGAGGGGCCAGCCTCCTCGTATAGCCTTTAACAAGTGCCATCAGTCACTTTATGATGGCAGGTTGGTGTGGCAGACATCCGATTATACTATTGGTTATCCCAACTTCTTGTTATCTATGACAGGTTGACTAGGGGCTGGAAAGGTCCAGCATACCAACTGGAACTGGCCCATCATGCACACCATCTATGGCCGATTCATCCCCACCCACACTATGGAAGTTACTAAGATGGTCTTTCTTGTGTGGCCAGCGGCCAATAGGTACAAGGGCAGGGACAAAAGGCCAACTCAGTAGACTTCCCTCTGGAGGGGCCACTGGCTCAGTCATGCAGCACAACTAGAGGGCTTCAGAGGCTTGGACTTGTTTGAGGTCACAACCATGGAAGACGTTTGGAACGGGTCATATATGCACTTAGTCAGTCAGAGAAACATTCTTTATTCAGTTGATTAAAACCATAAAAGACACACACATAAATAAAAGTACAATGTATCAAAAATATTACAGAGTGCTTTCAGTGTAAGTAAATTGGTGCAATAACACATATAAAATCAAAGATTAAAAATTCCAATTCATATTATCAACAATAGTAAAACTGGATCATGTCCATCTATTTTCAGTTTATTGCAAGATCTGGGATAACTGCAAATTGCCTCTTACTGATTCTAAGGGCACCTGCTCAAACTCTGGCGACATTGAAACACATTAAAATACTTGATAACATCTGGAGATAAATTAGGGCTGGTCTTACAAGAAACATTTCCCTCTTAACAAAGGTAATATATACTGTTATCTTAACTGCCAGTGATGTTCGCAAAATATGACAGAAGACATAGGCCTAAATTAATCAACCAAAATTGCGCTCGCAATAGCTGCGAAACAGCTATTGCGATCGCAATTACGGCTCCCGCAATTCATCAAGCAAAATTAAAGTAAATTGCGAAATCGCAAAAATAAATTTGCAGAATCAATGTGGAACCCCCATAGCGAATCGGTAACCACGAATTCCCACTGATTCTGTGAATTAATTTGCGAATTTTCAAATAAATTGCAAATCCAATTCATCAAACATCGCAAATTGCGAAAAACCACAAAATCCCTAAATGCGAGTCGCAATTTAAGGAGAAGTCAAACCAGGTGGCAACCATGAAGTTCAATTAGAAAAAAATAATAATAAAACATTTCAAACCGGAAAAATGGGCGGAGCAAAACAAACACACTTAAGGAGACACAGTAGGAGCATGAGGACATTCACAATGCCAGGTCTATACATCGTGGCAAGGCGGCTGAGGCTCCAGGCTGCAGCCCGGAACCAACGTAGGATCCAGGAGCGCATCTTCTGGCTGCAGATAATACTCATGGGCCAGATTGAAGAGGAGATATACTCCAAATACATGCTGAATGGGGCAATGATAACCAAGCTCATCCGAGACCTTGACCCCCTGATGCAGCATCCAACAAGGAGGACCAATGCTGTGCCCACCCATGTCCAGGTCCTGTGCTGCCTGCACCTCCTGGCCTCCGGAAACTTCCAGGGGATAGTTGCAGTTGCAGGGGGATCTCCCAGAGCACACTGTCACGCTGCCTACAGAGTTTCCTGGACACCATGCTGACCCGGATACACCATTACATAACCTTCCCAACCACCCAACAGGACTTAAATCAAACAAAGCTTCACTTCTATAACATTGCGCAATTCCCCCATGTAATTGGATGCATTGACTGTACCCACATCCACATCTACCCACCCGCTGAGACAGAATACATGTACCGGAATTGCAAGTCCTACCACTCACTCAACATCCAGATGGTCTGCAGTGCAAAGACATTCATCACCGACATAGTGGCCCAATACCCGGGGAGCACGCATGATTCTTTCATATTCAGGCACAGCGGCATACACAACCGCTTGGCCAGGTGTGACTTTGGCGAAGGACCTCCTAGGTAAGTACTCATGCCCACATACAGTATGTCAAGCCCATGTATCTGCGCATGAAAGGCACTGACCCTCTGCTCCTTTCCTTCAGGTGACAGCGCCTATTCCGTGAGTACCTCCTCACCCCATACCTCAACCCTGCCTCACCACAGGAACGGCGTTACAATGCTGCGCACATTCACACCAGGAATGTCATTGAACAGACATTTGGGATGTTAAAGAGCCGATTCCGCATCCTACATAAGACTGGTGGAGCCCTCAAATACCAGCCTGAGGTCTGCTGCCGCATCGTGGCCGTGTGTGCCACACTCCACAATATTGCTATCAAGCGGAGGATACCTGTGGAGATCGGATGGGGACAACCGCCCACCTGCACATGTGCTTCATGCACGCAGGGAGAATCCTTCTGAAGGACACAGGCGCTGCAACAACATCACACTGAATTATTTCTAGTGCACCCATACCCTCACACAACACTGCATGCCAAATGAATTAATGACATGAGTAGGATTCGCGTTTGAAATAAATTCTTAAAATTATGTAAACAGGATCTTACATATACTTTTTGTGTTCTGAAAACTGTATTACGTCATACAGCCCCATGATCGCGGAGCAGGCGTGCTTGTTCCTTCAGCATTGCAAAAAACACAGTTGATGGACAGAATGCAAAACAATGTCTTACATTCACCCCATTACAAAGATCTGGGCCTAAATCCATTGTTTTTTTGCACTCCACACCACCCTAGGTCAGACAATGGCTATATGCAAATCAGCCTTCACCCTCTTCCTCATGGGAACAGTCCAGCCCGAACTACCAAGCCATGTCTTTCCTAGACCGGAACCAAGCATCCATGGACCGGTTTCTGGCTATCAGCCTTCTTCAGCCTGGATAGCTTGACTCCAGTGATGTGGAGAGCCTGGGACTCACGTCTGAGCATACCCAGCCCACTCGGAGTGAAAATTGCAAAAAACACAGTTGATGGACAGAATGCAGAACAATGTCTTACATTCACCCCAGTACAAAGATCTGGGCCTAAATCCATCGTTTTTTTGCTGAAGAAGGCTTCTGGAGTTGGATGTGTGTCCTGTTGTGGGGCTGCAGGGTGTTTCTGATAGAGCTCAGTGCTGTGCCTCTTCCTCTCTCAAACTCTGTGTTCAGAATGAGTGAGGGAACTGCCTACTTCCTGGTTGTGATGTCATCATTGTACTCGAAATGCAACTTCCTGTTTTTGCGATCTCGCTATTTGCGAGATCGCAATTAGCGATTTGGGTAATTGCAAAATCGTAATTTCAACATGCGATTTTTGAAGGATTTATCGAAATTAGTATTCGGCGATTATGGCCGACTGCGAATCTCATTTTTGGATCGCTTTTATTGATGCATCCCATTCTGCGATTTGTAATTTGCGATTCGGTATTTTTCACAAATTAGAATTTGCAGAATCAGGGCTTGATGCATCTGGGGGATGGTGTCTTGCAACGAGAAATTGCAACGAGAAATTGTTACAACTGCAGGGACCCAGGCTTTCAGCTTTATTTATTCCTCCCACATGGTTAAGCAAATAACAAATGCAAAAGATTGAACATGAACCTTGGTTTTTCTTTTTTTTTTAGTCCTCATATTGCCAAAAAAAGAACTCATAATAGAATACCTCCATCTACTCCTTGCCTTTTACCAACCCTCCAGATAGGCCTCGGAGAAAGATAGGGCGTTCATTTCTTAATTTCACCGAGGCCTTCTCCAATCCCGTTCACTGTATCCGATTCCAGCCCTCTTAGTTACTAGGGAGAATAGGATCAACGGTGTTCTCTTTTTTGCTTAATCATTGGACCCATTGTCACTTTCTCTCCAACATAACAAGTTTGCCCATATCTTCACCTTTCTTTTTATATCACATGCCATGTCACTCTCACTTGTACATATTACATTTCTAAAAATTCTGAAAATACCGGGGGATCTTCTGACTTCCAGAGCCTGCAAATCTCTCTCCTAGCTAAAATAATCACAAAGAATATAAAGTTATACATAGGTGAATTCATTTGATAATCATTTGGTAGACCGAAGAAAACCATACCAATGCTTAAATCTATTGGTCTCTTCAGAACAGCTTTCAAAAAAGAACATACTTCTTTCCAGTAAGGTTTGAATTCTACGCACTCCATAAATATGTGGACATCGTCCGCCTCTGGAAATTTACATCTTGGACAGCAATATACTGTCCCTGTTACCTTAGTCAACTTTTCTGGAGACCAATATACTCTATAAGCCGTAAAGAGGTGATTTCTCTTCAGAGCAGCCGGTTTCACTAATTCCTGTAGCATTGAGAAAGAGTCAGACCAAACCTTATATATGTCTCTTGTGTTCCCCGCATTGTCACTATAATCCTCTCCCCATAATCTAATTACATCAGTCTTTACCTGGTCTTCCTGATTAAATAATGCACCATACCAGTATGCCACTACTTTTTTCCGGATTCCTCCTCTCACTATTTGGTCTAAAACTTCAGAGTAAGTTTCTTCCTCTTGCCAAAGTTGTGTTGACCACCATGAAGCTATTTGATAATATTTAAATCTTGTCAATAATCCGTGAGTAAGCTTACACAATGCTTCCCAACTCATCAGGTTACAACCTACTTGTAAATCTCCCCAACACTTTATTCCCGCTCTTTTAAGTGGTTAACTCAATTGATCCTTTAAACATTCAGGAGTCCCAGGTGAATCCCACAATGATGCTTGTGCCTCATAGTATGGTATGTGGAGAAGTGTGGCTCAATGATTAGAGCGGTAGACCCTGATGCAGAGGTCTAGCCAGGGACCAGGGTTCAATTCCCTGCCTTGGCGGGTCTTGGGCTCAAAATTCCACGGACCTGATAATTCTCGCCTCAGTGCCTATTCCAATCATGGAGTCCCACTCTGCAACTCTGGGCAATAGCTTGATTAATCTCCACAATGGCCCCCACAATGCTATGGATGCCTGGCATCCACCTTGGGGGTGCCCAGGAGTGGATGCCTCACAGGGAAAGCCAGGATGGGTTCCACAGCGGTATTCGTACAAGCGCCTTGAGACCCTTGCAGGTGAGTAGTGCGCTATACAAGTATCAATTTTTTATGTCCATTGTGTTCCTTATAAACATCCATGTTTCTAAGGCCGCCCTTAACATCTTTATTCTTACTTTTTTGTAGAATTTGGGATTGCCATACTTATATAAGAAGGAGACCTGACCTTGTGGCGTGTTTCGTAGCATGGCCTTATATAAAAGACCTAATGGTGAAGTATCTGGGTTATTCAATAGAATTCTAAAGTTTTTAAAATGAAAAGCATAACAATAAAATAATAAATCTGGTAGGGCTAGCCCGCCCACTCTTAGGCCTCTTCTCAGCTTTTTCCAGGCTATCCTAGAACCCTTTGTTGCCCATATAAATGTACCGATTCTGCCTTGCAGTTTAGCGATATCTTTTTTATTAAAAGTTAACGGAATAGTATTAAATAAAAACGTTATCTTAGATGAAATAATCATTTTGACTAAATTCACTCTTCCATATATATTTAGAGGGAGATTCGCCCATCTAGTTAAAAGGTTTACCACTTCCTTCGAGATCCTCTTCAAATTTGTTTTTGGGATATCTTCTAGGTTCTGCTCTAAATGGACCCCTAAATATCTCATGCATCTTGTTAATAGAAATGATGTTGAGGCATTATGACCACAGCTAAATATGGCTCTGTTGAGGGGGAAGATTTTAATAAGATATATGCCCTAACTGAAGGTTTACAGAGCTCTCTAGATTCTCTCTCAGAATACGCAAAGGCAAGGAAATATTTCTTAACCCAGTCCAAATCTTTACTTGTATCTGGGGGCCTATATAACTCAGGACGACCCACCTTCCCTGCTACGGCGTTGATGTAACTAAGCCATGGAATGCTATTGCCCTTCTCCGAAGACATACCATCTTCAGTAATTATCTGGTTAGGTTCCAAGTCAGAGTTATTCCAGATCCTGATCCAGCTTTATAGTGGCAAAACTGCCAATAAGTCTGAGTTATACCCACCACCCAATTCTACATGAACTATAAAGGAGGCTGTGGACTGTGGTAGAGATAACAGGCCTCTTAAAAATGTATTTTCTACTAACTGTAGATCCACAGCTTCCCTGTATCCCCAGATATCACTTCCATAGCTGGTGATAGAAGTACATTTTGCTTGATACACTTTCACAAACGCATGTACAGGTTTAGGCCCCAATCTACTAGCAAAATCAAAAACCACCACTACAGCTCGAGGAAATGAATTCCTTTTGGCCCTCCGTAGTGGGATCCAGGAGCTCCTTTAATTGAAAAGGACCCCCAAATAGGAGAAGGCAGATACTCTGGAAATTTCTATGCCTTCCCAAAACAGTTCCTCTGGCATTTATTTTTGGTGTTCATAAAGCCTATAAAAGAGTTGAGGAGTAGCTGATGTTCCACTGCCATTCTTGCTAGTAACATGGCATCAATTGTAAATAAAATTGCAGGAATTAGCTAGGTTCCAACCCGAGGAATGTCTTTACATGCTGTACATAAAGGTGGGCCCAGTTTATTATTATAAAGTGTGAATAAAAGTGGGGTCAGAATACAACCTTGTATAACTCCCTCTGTAAGCTTATGCCTAAGGACAAACTCCCAGTCTGGTTATACCCCACGACTGCCACGGGGAGTTCATGCACAAAATGAATGATGTTACAATCCACCCCTATATTATGAAGCAGAAGCCAATGTTCAGATCTGTTGACTCGATCAAAGGCAGATGTTAAATCCATGAAGGCACGATTAAACATACCTCCCTTGGCTACTGTATATTTCCCAATGACCAGTTGTAACTTAAAGCCTTGATCTAAGGTATCTTTCCCTGGCCTGAACCCATATTACGAATTCGATATTACATTATTTGATCCAGCCAAGAGGATAATCTGCAGAGAATCGCCCTGCACATAACCTTAACCATGGAATCTATGTAGGGTATGGGTCTGTAGCATCAGGATCAGATCTTGCACATTTCTTAAAAACCAGAATAATTATAGACTTACACCATGTGCATTCATTTTGTGACCTGCAGACTACCATTAAACATTTAGCATACTCAATTTCATAAATATTTACAACTGGGAAATGCACTCACAATACACCACCCAAACCTCACAGATTTACCCTAATTCAGCCCGCTGGAGGCGAAGCTGTAAAAGGGACGCTTGGGCCATGATGGCATCTCCCAGATCTACTGTTCCATTGTCCGTAGTGCTCCAGAGGGCTCGAGACACTCAACCACATTTGGGAACAGTGGGTGGGAATCCTGGAGGACACCGAATGGTAGGAGGCATGCATGCCCCGTGAACATGCGATGCCAGTGTGCCTGCGAATGATACAACTACACTATCTGCACATGACCAATTTCATGCCACAGAGGCTCTGATGCACAGGCATTTTACCCGAACATCATTGCCCCCATGGCTCACTTCCAAATGCTGATTTCTTCCATATTTAGTGGCAGTGCTTTTATGTTGCACATTATCGGCAGCTAATAGCCCACTCTTTCTCTGAGTTCTAGGTAGATCAATTGAGCTGCCACCCAAACTGGCATTGCTGGGTCTCCTGTATAAGGTTGGTGGTGCACGAGGGGACTAGAAGTTTGTGGGTCAAGCAATAGTGGTCGCTAAGAAGGACATTGCGCGCAAGTGAAAATGCCAACACCCTCCGAAACTAACCGAGTGGAGGACGAATATGGATTGGTGTGCCAGGCAGGAAGAGCTGATCTTTATCACCAGGGGCTGTCTCTGCAAATATAATAAGATATGTGGCAAGTGGACGAAAACTATCGAATATTGGATTTGTCTGGGGTCGCGACCCCAACCTTTGTGATCCATCTTGATCTTCCTGAGGACCTGGGTATGTGTGGTGAGCTGTACAGCTATTGTAGTTTACTTTTTCGTTGTACCTATGCCTCAAAAACCAATGAAAATGTGTTTATAAAAAATATTTTTATTGTCTATCCCTAATTTAAACATTTATTGTGTATGTTTTTCTTCATTTTATCCCCTAATTTGTCTACATCATGTTTTCTATTCTTTCATCTTATTTTCCACTTTTATACCTTATTTTATTCTCTTCAAATTTTTTAACAGGTTGCACATTGTCCAATCAGACTTCTTATATTCACTTTGACAGCGCGGAAATCTCTGTGAAATTACCCCAAATAATGTCACATTAAACCTACTCATAGAACCTGGAATTTCCACACCATTTGTGGCCAATGAATCTTTGTCATCATTTCCGAATGGAACGTTAAACCACAATGACATCAATCATTACATTTTATGTTCAGTCAAAAAAGAGAGAGTTGGTGGGACGGCGTGGCCAGTAACATGGCCGTGTAAGACGTGTGCCTGAACTGCTCCGGCAAGCTGAAGTAATCCGACGTATATATTGGTGGCTCGAGGACCCCAAAAACGGCCTACCCATTGCCCTGGGGGTCCATATACATCCCGACGACAAAAGGAAGCGAGTGTGGGTGGATGTTCGCCTGTAATCAGCGGCGGAAGAGACTGGTACATGGGTCCCGGAGAGTTTCCCAAGATGGCGACGTCGTGGAGCTGAGAGGCGAGACTGTGCGGCCAAGGAGATTGCTGGCGGTGAGGAGCCGTGGGTGCCCCGCGGTGCATTACCGCCTCGCTGAGGACACCGACAAAACACAGTGGGAGGTGGAGCGCTCACGGAGATCTGCCTCGGCTCCAGAAAGCCGGCTGACGGAGTGTGGAAGAGCTGCCGCCGAGACCACATGCCGGGCTGCTACTGCCGGGCCGGGCGGCAAGAGCAAGCTGAGGAAGGAGCGGTGACTGGAGTACGCAGCATAGGGGCGCTGAGTCGGAGAGGCCGGCGAGTGAGAGCCGCAATTCGCCCAAAAGGGAGACCCAGTGGAGCTGCGTGGAGGGGCGGTGCACCTGTGGTCATGGCAGGCGGTGTGGAGCTGTAGTTGCCAGGCGGTGCATTACTGCTCTGCCGCCGAGATGGACAGGGGGGAAATGGCACCTGCGGAGCACTGCATTGGCTCTGGGAAGCTCGCCCGACGGTGAGTGAAGGAGCTGCTGCTGATACTGAGACCCAGCGGAGGCGGGCAGCGAGGGGCGCGGTGCCCGAAGTGAGCAACAGAAGGGAGTTGCATCTGGGAGGTTGGCACCATGGTGCATTCACCCGCCTGAGAGGTTCGAAGGAGGAGGGGGTGGTGAAGTCGATGCCAGTAACCAGGCCTGCGATTGCCCCCGAGGCCCTGGAGGTGTTGAGGGAGGCCCTGGGTAGCCGCTGGTCCGGACAACAAGGGCCTCCGGCCTCAATACGTCTACTGGCACATATCATCCATCCTGAGGCCCAACTGGGAAGAGCAGCTGGGACGGTGACAATCAGCGAGCTGCAGCGGGGACGCGCCTGCCTGGCCTGCATCGCTTCTCCACCTAATCTGTCCAGGCTGTGCAGGCCGCGAGTAGCCTGTTTGATCGCGACGGGGTTGTTGTGGTGAGACTGGTCCCGGACCCCGCTGGCCTTGACCACCTCGGGGGGGGGGGGGGGTGGGGGGGGGGGATTTGCCTGCTTGCCTTCTCCTCTGTTGCCTCCCCTCCCTCCCCCCCACGAGGAGACGAGGTGGAGATCACGGCTGAGAGCCAGGATACGTGAACAGGGAGGTCTATAAGCCGAGGGGCCTGAGAGTGGCATGTTGAGGTGATAGATTGGACACCACTGTAGCACCGTGGTTCCTGAAGAATCGTGGTGCGCAACGAGGCAACATGGGCAAGCTGAAGGACAGGTACCCCAAATCTCCCAAGCAGGGAACACTGGATCGCTATACCAAAACGGCCCCCCTGCCAGTTGAGGATCCTGCGACTACCCTCTCAGATATGGCCCTACTGATGAATGCAATACAGGCCTCTCGCGAAGCCCTGGAGAACAAGATTGGCTCAGATGTAACTCTTCTGCAACAGGTTCTCTGAAATTTGGCGGCAAGAGTGACGGAATCAGACACGAGATTGGGCGAAGCGGAGGATACACTACAAGAAGGAAGAAAAGGTCTGGGGGTGCTCCAATCCTCTCACAAGCAGCTGCTGTGGAAGGTGGACAACGCAGTAAACAGGGCAAGACGCAACAACCTCCACTTTGTGGTATTTAGAGAAGGAATTGAGGGCACAAATATGGCGGAGTGCTTGCACTCCTGGCTACTACGCACCTTTCCTTTTTTTTATATAAATTTTTATTTGGCAACACATAATTATGGTACAAATAGACATATTAAAATTCCCTTTCAGTAAAACTACTCGTACACCAAACCAGAAAAAGTACAAAATTTCATTTGAATTTACCTAAATAAACAATAGGGACATGTGACAGGGGCAATTTCAAAGATTCCTATACTTAATTCATTAAGAACTTCTATGATTATTACTCCAGTTTTCGATCGGTTCCCAAATTGTTATACCTTGAGCTTTAGCCTTCTTTCCCTTACAGGCAAAGATCGCCTTCTCCTGATTATACATGCCTAAGAGCAGGGCCAGCCAGATCTGAAAGTTGGGAGGATCTACATCCTTCCAACGAGCTGTTAAAATTATCCGATAGACGGCCGTCCCCAGAAAAAGGCATGTTTCCTCCCCCTTAGTATGCTTCAGCGTGCTATCGTACCCCAGATTATAGAGAGTGGGAGATTCAGCTACAGAATGCCCAAACACTTCACGCCAAAAACATGCTATCATATCTCTCAGAGATGTTAATTTCTCACATTCATAAAGCATGTGGAGTAGATGTGCAGAGATTTTTCCACATCTCGGGCATTCTGAAGTGGAACTTTTTCCCCAGGAGTACAATTTTGCAGGTGTGAAATAAAGATTATATATAGTCTTGTATAGCTGAGCCTTCAAATTAGAGGTGACAAATAATTTGATTAATGTCAATATCAACATTAGGATTATTCAATTTATTTGACCAGCTCACTTTGATATCTTCCATATCATCCCATTGATTTTCAATTAACATGTCATATATAGTGCCAATCCTTGTTGTAGATTTGCCCATGCAGTCAAATAGGGGAATACTAACTAATGAGAGATCAGCACTTCTAATATTGAGAATCGCATTGATTTGGATGTATTTAAAACTATTAGTATTAGGGACTGAAAAGTTGCTTTGCAAGTGCTGGAATCTGTTACCATGACTAAGTAATAAAAAGTCTCCAATGGTTAATACCCCGAAATATTCCCATCTTCTAGAAATATCATCATATGCCTGTGCTGGTATCAATGAAGAGTGCGATAACGATGTATACTTATTATATTTGGGGATATTAAGATATCTTGTAGTTTTCCTCCAAATTCTCCAGGCGCTCAGTATGATCTTAAACTTAATTGTCTTATAATATGAGGGTTCAAGTTGCTTTACCAAAAGGCCCCTCGCCTTATCTCCAATTACCAGTTCATAAATTGACGGTATATAATTATTCTCTGGCAAAAGTTCTGGTGTTTTAATCAAACGTAATGGCGTCATCTGCTGAAGCAGAGCAGCCCAGAGGTAAAATCCTATGTTCGGGATTGCGAGGCCACCTCTTGTAAGAGGTAGTGACAGGTATCGCATAGATATCCTTATCTTCCCGTACCCCCATACAAATTTACTCATTTGGGATTCAAGAGCCTTTATAATTTTGTCTTCAAGCAATAGCGGGATGGCACGGAACAGATATAGCACCTTAGGTAAGACATTCATTTTAAGGTAATTGCCTCTTCCAATGATTGACAGGTGTAATTCATCAATCCTTTTTAAATCTTCCTTAATATTTTGGAGGAGTGGGTCATAATTTAACTTTGAAATATCCTCTATTTTGGGAGATATACGAACCCCCAGATACACTGCACTCTCCACCTTTCTGGGATCCTCGAATTGAGTATTCTGGGTACAGATAACAATTGTTTTATCCCTATTTAGGGAATACCCTAACAACTGGCCGAAGGCTTGAGTAATCTGTTCAATTTCGAATATTGCCTCTGTGGGGTTAGGTGTTACAACCGCCACGTCATCGGCATATGCTAATTGTCACGGTTAGCAGCGGACAAGTAATCCCAATGAAGAAAACACAAGCCACTAACCTGAGGTGTCCAGCTAGCGGGGACCACGGCTAGATGATAGTCTTCCCTATACCCGATAGCACTGACCCTCCCCGTGTGACATACACACCGGAGACAGGTAGTCCTCCAGGTAAAGGGAAGGATAGTTGTTCGGGGAAGGTTGTTGTGAAGTCACCCCTCAAGGTCTGGTCTGAGACTTCGGATGACTTCAAGGCACAACAATTGTCTAGAGACACAAGAACACTTGTTAGTACTACAAAATAGGCAGATGCTATAAATGTAACAGTTAGACATATAACCAAATGTTCACTTACGGATAACCACCGCTTCGAATATCCTGAAGTCTGGGTTAGCAAAGACTCTAGTTCAAGCGAATGGGTTGCTGTTAATTCACAGCTAGCTCCACAGGAAAAAACAAGTTTCTGAAAAGACCACCTCGTAGTTGGAATCACTACTGGTGGGATTGATGATTTTAGTATCTGAATATCACAACTATCCTCAGGGGTGATCCGAAGGTAAAGTAGAAAACTATATTCTAATAGCACGGCCGTGCTAACTGTATGTACCTGAATTCTACTTACTGAAATACAACAAGGTTTCTTTTGGCGTCCTCAGCGGGAAGGCAAGCGTCCGCGCACCCTTGGCTCTCGGCGTCCTCAGCGGGAAGGCAAGCGTCCGCGCACCCTCGGCGTCCTCAGCGGGAAGGCAAGCGTCCGCGCACCCTCGGCTCTAGGCGTCCTCAGCGGGAAGGCAAGCGTCCGCGCTCCGTATATTCTCGAATAGCTAGTTCCCAACACGATCGAAAAAACCGAAAGGATTGACAAGCATCCGGTAGTGGGACAAGAGTGTTTTTATACGCTCTCAGAGGGCGTGGACAGAATCGCCAGGCCCCGGGGCATTCTGGGGGATGTAGTGCTGCAGCGGTATTTCCTTACACTAGCTCTCCAGCTATGGGTAATCACAACACTAATATCTTTGTATCAAAATGGCCCACAGTAGTTTAATTGCCACAGCATCTAATAATTTCATGATCAGGGGGTTTATATATAAAGCAAAAAGGATCAGGGAGCATGGGCACCCCTGCCTTGTGTCTCGAAGTATATCAAACAGCTTAGACTCATGGCCCATCACCAATACCCTAGCCTTAGGCAAATAGTACATAGCCTTCACAGATTTCATAAAGCAGGGTCCCATGTTGTTTTGATCTAAAACCGCCCACAAGAATTCCCACGAAACCCTGTCAAAGGCCTTCTCGGCATCCAGGAGGACCACCGACATCCGCCCCCGCGACATTCATGGCATCAAACAGCGCAATGGCCCGACGGGTGTGATCCGTGGTACCCTTACCCGGGATGAAGCCATGCTGCCACGGGGAAACCAGGTGTTCGACGATCCCCCTGAGCCGATTGGCCAAGATCTTAGAATATAATTTTGAGTCCGAGTTTATGAGAGAAATTGGGCGGTATGATGAGGGTCGGCTAGGAGGCTTATCTTTTTTTGGGAAAATCACAATATTAGTTTCTCTCCACGAGCCAGGGGGAGTACCACTTACTTGAATATCTATGAATAAATCCAGAAGGAGAGGCGTTATAATATTACCCAGGATTTTATAAAGCTTGAGTGGTAATTTGTCAGGTCCTGCGGCTTTACCTGAGGCTAATTCTGCAAGAGCCGTTTGTACTTCCATCTGGGTTATATCCCTTTCCAGATTTCCCTGAAAGTCATATCCATACCTAGATTACCTTCCAATTCAATTGTCCAATTAGCCAATGCTTCTCTAATTGCTACTGGGTCTAGTATATCTTCATTTTGATACAGCTTCTGATAATATTTTCTAAAGACCTCTAAGATAGTTTCAGGTGTTGTATATTTCTGGCCATCAGACTCGATGTCAGAGATTAAGTTAAGAGATTGTTTTTGGCGAGTACAAAGTGCTAGTTGCTTATCAACCTTCTCCCCCGCTTCGTAGATCTTGTTACGATTAGATTGGTATATCTCAGCCGCCTTCTGAGAAAGCCTATTATTCATCTCAGTTTTAAGGATCATCATTTCTCTTAAAGTCGGTCCGGCATCCCCCCCCTGCATTATAAGAGAAGTATGTTTTTGCTCTATTCTGGCTAGTTCTTGTAGCTGTAAATTATTCAACCTACCAACCTCCTTCCTCTGTCTGGCTACATAGCTGATTGTCTCCCCACGGATTGATGCTTTAAAACAATCCCAGACCAAATTCCTGGAAGCGCTATAACGATTACAGTCGAAAAACCCTTGAGTCCATGCCTTAATATGATCTATGTAGCTCTTATTAACAAGCAATTTCCTGTCAAAGGTCCAGGCTGACCGAGGTCTACTCATATTATCAATACTCAATATGAGTACTAGGGGATTGTGGTCAGAAATAATTTTTGGAAACTTGTTAATTTGTGCCCTATCAGTGAGATTGCTTGCCAACCAGATGTAATCAATGCGAACATATTTGTTGTGCGGGTGTGAGAAATGCGTATACCCTGGGTCATGGTGTTGTTTCAGATCCCATATATCAGTCAGCCCAAGGCTCTCCTTGAGTTGTAAAATAGCTCTATATACCATTGGTTTACGGTCGACGTATTTATGTTGGCCATGGTTATATGCTAAGCCATTTTGGGTCAGAGAAATATTAAAGTCCCCACAGAATATCAATGCCTGAGGCCAGGAAGCAAGCTCCATTTTGAGATTAGAAAAAATAGAGGGATCATCCTGATTAGAAGCATAAATAGAACATATTGTAATACCAATTTTAAGCTCCACAATCACCCACCTGCCCAGAGGGACAGCTGCTTTGCGTACGGCCTGGCCCAAAAAAGATTTTGCTAGGATAGCCACACCTCTTGTTCTTGTAGTATGCTTTTTACATACCATCAGATTAAACCCCGGGACCCTCAACGCATATTTTTCCACCCAAGGAATGTGGGTCTCTTGGAGACATACTATGTCGAATGAATTTTGGCTAATTATCCCACACATCTGATCCCTTTTCGCCCTATCATTGAGCCCGCCACATTCCAAGAACATAACTTTAGCCTAGCCATATTGCGTAACATTCATTTTCCATTCCAAATTCATTATATAACAAGACTTTCTCATTGCATTTATAGCCTCTATTTCTACCATTACGGTTGCCATATTTATGTACTTTCCCCCACCTTCCCCTCCCCGTTACCCCCTCCACCCTTAACACCCTGAACCTACCCCCCACCCTCCCACAATTAAGGCAATTAGACTCCATAAGAGTCTATAGTGATGGAAGTGCATTATCCATCCAGTGCTCCAACTTAAACCATGTAGTCCGTGTAACGTGTGAGAGCCTCATTTTTGTCTCCTAGTTTTCCAATTTTCCATATTTCCCCCCCCTTTTTTTTTTAGCCTTTCTAAACATAGCACACAGGGGAGAGAAAAGGTCTAGCAGACCCTAAAGAGAAGACCCAGAAGAAACAACCTTACGTGTAATCAAATAGTATTCTGCTTTAAGTAAGAAACAAAATGTATCATTTAAGGCTCTCCAAATATTCTTTGGCCTTGATTTCGGAGGTACAAATTTTTATCTGGTCTCCATTAATAATCTTGAACCGGGCTGGATTATTTAAGAAAGCCTGGAGTTTCTTGTCTTGAAATGGTTTGATGAGTTGGCGCAGGCGCCACCTCCTCTCAACCGTTGCATGACAAAAGTCAGGGCGTACAAAGTATGATGTATGCCCACTAGTTCTTTTAGCCTCTGGCCTTGCTTTTTCCCAGATTGCCTGCCTTAGTAAGAAGTTGCCCAAATATACTAAGAGGGCCCTCGGATACCCCCCGGGTTTTGGTGTGTATCCAACAGTAAGGGGTACACGATGTGCTCGCTGCACCTCTAGTTCCCAATTCCAGGTTGAGAGTTCAGGGAGGGAGTCTTGGAATAGCTTGACCATGAAGGCGCGAGCGTCCCCCCCCTCCACTTCTTCAGGAACTTCAAGAACCCGCAGGTTGTTAAGGCGTAAACGATTCTCCATGTCCTCAATTTTCCACCTCACATCCGAAAGTTCTGCCTCATGGGCGTCAATCTGTGCACGATTTGACGCTGTCTCTGACTCATTCACCACTACTCTAGACTCGAACTCAGTCATTCGATCACTAAAGGATCCCATTTTCCTTGAAAGTTTGCACACAACACCTTGAACCTTTCGTACCTCTGCTTGGGCCTTGCGGCCATCGTGGGACGTCTCCTCCCTATGTGCGGCTATGGCTAACAACACAGTCTCGATAGTAGGCACAGATGTGTTCTGAGAGGTACTAGGATCCGGACGTTGAGAAGTTGGACCCTGTATGCAAGCTGGGGTAGCTGATGCCAGAAGATTACTAGTAGGTGTATAGTCCCAAGTCAACTCAGCTGAGTCACGGTGATTCTTTCTATGTCGTAACACCGTTTTTTGAGCTGTTCTACCCTCTTTAGTGCTTGTTTCGTCATCACTGGAATCACTCAAGGGGGACCCTGTATCATTTGACCAACCTAGCTCGTCCGAAAAGGAGTAAAAGTCGCTAGGATCTTTATCCTTATCTTTGTCTTTATCCGGATCGTCTTCACTAATAGTCTCAGACCTGATTTGCAGAGCTTGAGGGTCGTCAATTGCGCCATCTGAAGCAGGTGCCTCTAGTTGCCCTACTTTCCCTACTTGTGCACCTTGCGAGACCCCAGTGCTATCTACTTGTAGCCCAGAGGATTCAGGAGAACGCAGGCACGAGTGCAGTTGGTTGTTCCCTAGGGTTACAGTGGTTTTAGTGGAAGTATTTTTAGCTGCACTCCTTTGCCCCTTTAAACTAAGCCCACTGTCTTGGGGGGTGCTCACCGTATCTTCTCTAGCCCCCATACCTTCGGCAAGCCTGCCTCTATCCGCGTTGTCATTCACGCTGGTGTCTGTTACATCTTCAATGACCGGGCTTGCCTGCACAGAGTCGCCCACTGGAATCAGAGCCGGCTGGCTCTTCCCGCTCTGACCCGGAAGGAGCCTCGCGGGGTCTTGCGGAGCAGCTCCACAACTGAGGGCGCACTCTGGCCGCCCTTCCGAGCTGCACCACCGTGGTCGGGAGTCTTCGCAATGGGTGCTGCTGCCGTTGCTGAAAGAGCCTCGCGCCTCTCGCGACTGCCTCTGTCGTATCCCGAATGGCCAGCCTTGCCGCTCTTGCCTCTCTTGCCTTCGCGGCCGCCGCAGCCGCCGCAGCCGCCGCAGCATTCTTCGGAGCCATTGCGTCTTCGATATCCGGGACACCACTCTGCTCCCGGGTAAGAGCGCCGTCCAAGTAGGTCAGGCAGCGGCTCCTATGCCTATGGCCGATATAGCAAAAGTATCGAATGACTGAGAGTCCGATTATAGTGCCAAATGCCACTATTTGATTTTTTGACGAGAGCTTGTTTTTTTCTAAAGTTTCCCCCGCCAGCATTTTCCTTGATTGCTTGAATCCACTTTTTTGACCAAACTCGGTATATAACTCCAGTTAATTCCGCAATTCCCACGTTCGGCGTTACATGGTCCACAATTCACAATTCAGTATTCTTTGACCATGAGCACTGGACAGTCCGCACCGCGGTCTCAAGCGGCCGCCATCTTGCCCCTACCTCCCCACTGGAGACATTTCCTTGTGTCGCACCTTTCCTAAGGATAAATTATCAACATGTTTTGTCATCGAAAGGGCTCATCGGGCGCTGCTGGCTAAACCACCGATGGGAGCAAGACCTAGGCCGGTCATAGCTTGTTTTCTGAATTTTTTAGACAGAGACATGATACGGCGGGAAGCTAGCAAACTTGGGGAAATCCGTCTAGAAAAATGCCCACATATTGATTTTTCCAGACTACAGCCAGGAAGTGCAGAGGCAGGGATGCTCCTATGACTCAATAAAATCTAAACTGAGAGACGTCTAAATCCAATACATGTTACTGTTCCCGGCCATACTAAAAGTGATTTATAAGGACAAGGCTTACTTTTTCCAAACCCCGGAGGAGGCGTGGCAGTGGTTGGAGGAACAACCTATGTTGACACGGCGGGTGTCTGGGGCTCCAAAACCAACTGTGGTAGAGAGACCCATGGGAGGCCCTAGTGGGGCGCCAAAGTCACAGAGCACAAGACAGGGGCGGAGAGACTTTTCTCTAGCCGTAACCCCATACCCCACAGTCAGACCGGCAAGGCGGAGGCGACGGAGTGCTGCCTCCCTGGACTCTAACCAACCGTCGGGATCCCACTTTCAGTGCCTGATGGGCGGAACGCGCTCTGAGGGCGAGGAAGATCCTCAGGGTACCTCATCCAAGGGGGAAGAGGCAGACATGCAGTCTTTACATCCGCTGGCAGTGGAAATCAATGAGCTGGAACACGAGCGAACACCGAACACTGAGGCATCACAGGGGGACCCCCTGGACTCTAATTCGTGAAGTTGGGACCGAATTGGCTAACCAAGCAGTGGTAGAGCTTGCCTGGAGCACACAAGTTGGACACCCCTCCTTGTTGGTTCTGTTTCTTTGCTCTAACTTTCTTTTCGTGCTTGCTTACTTCTCTTTTCTGACTCTCTATTCCTTCTTTCTAGTGCTGAATTCTTAGTTCACATATTTTCTGGGCTTGGCCCTGATGGTTCGGGGGCACCCGCAGGAGTTGGAACTTGTGGACTAAATTGGATGAGGGAGGGTGACAGACCTCCCCCTGCCCTAGAGTCTGCCCCCCCATTTTTGGTGCCGGGAGGGAGTCGATGGGGAGGTGGGGGTTGGGGTGGGGTTAGGGATATACACTGGTCTTTTGGTTGAGGGAAAGTTGTTATGTGTTCTGTTTTTTGTTTAGTTGGCATATGGCATGCAGTTCTGCACTACTGGGCACACGGGCCGTCGGAACCACCCACGGCTTGCACCAACCTGCTATCACGACATGGCTGCTGTAACTACACACAACGCCCATGGGGGTGGATGGGTGGTGGGATCCTGTAAGATTCCCACTTGGAAAGTTAATGGTCTGGGTGACAAGATTAAACGAGGGCTGGTGATGGCGCATATCAAACGGTTGCACCCAGACATAGTATGCGGTCAGGAGACCCATCTTAAGGGCACGAAATGTGGATTTCAAACAAGAGGAGCCTACAAAGTATTAGCACACACGGGATACACATCCGGGTCGGGGGTGGCTATCCTAATAAAAAAAACTCCGCCCTTTATCGTGACTCGGACTTGGATAGACCCACAGGGGACCTATGTGGCGGTGACAGGAATATGGGGGAAACAGCGGATCACTCTGGTCTCAGTCTATGCCCCCCCAAAATTACAGGCCAGGACACTGACCGGGTTGGCAGAAGTCTACACATCATAGCCGGTGACTTTAATGACGTTATGTCCACCCCCTGGACCGGTCTGGGTTACAAATTGACAGCTCCCTAACAACGCCACTGGCCAGGACTATTGGTACGCTGGGGTTGACAGATTATGGAGATGGTTGCACTAGGGCATAGGAAGTTATTCCTATTTCTCGGGCCCCACAAAGAACATTCTCGCTTAGACTATATTTTCATTCCCCGACATGCCCTTAGGGCTGATGACAAAGCCGACTACCTGGCACAGGGTATCTCGGACCACTCACCTCTGCTGGTCCGACTAGGGGGGAGGCCGCGACCTCGTGAAGGGGGCTGGAAACGGACGCTGTGGGACCTACAAAACTCTAAGATAATACAGGGCCTCCGGGCAGACACGAAGGTCTATTTTGCTGAAAATATGGGCTCCGTGCAATCAGGGGTAACCTTATGGGAAGCCTACAAGGCGGTACTCCGGGACAGGGCTCAAAGTAGGATATCCTGGGAGAAACAGAAAGCCCAAGAGGAACTGTGCACGCTGGAAACTAAAATTCTAGATCTTGAACGCCAACACTTGACAGACAGGGATCCGCAGGCGCCGAAGCGCCTGCTTGACACCCAGCAGTAGTACAGGGACCTGGCCACAAACGAGGCAAAAGCGCAGGCACTTGCAACCCTACATAGGTTGTACGATGTAGGGGACAAGTCTTGTAAGCTCCTGGCCTGGCTGAGTCATAGGGAGAGGGATACTCGGTGGGTAGAGGGCGTGACCGATAGACAAGGACAGCTGCAGAAGAAAGACCCCCAGATTGCCCAGGCGTTCGCAGCCTATTTTTGAGACTTTTATACGGCCAGGGAATTGGGTGGCCCGGACAAAATCAAAGCCTATCTGACTGAGATCCACACCTCAGTCTTAACTGATGACGACAATGAGACCCTTGAGGCTGATATAACGGCCGTCGAATTAAGGGAGGCAATAGCTAGGCGTCGACCGTGGAAGACTCCGAGTCCAAATGGGCTCCCCGCGGAATTTTTCAAGAAAAGGAGCATACCTTTTATTACCTCATCTTCTGGCGCCCTACAGAGACGCAACCCAAGATGGTGCCCTCCTGCCGGACCTCAGGATGGTCACTATTGTGCCGATATATAAACAGGGCAGACCGCCTGACGCCTGCGAGTCGTATAGACCGATCTCCTCCCTCAATGTGGAGGCTAAGCTCCTGGCTACGGTTCTGGCCCTCCGACTATGTCAGGTGATCTCTGGATTGTTACATCAGGACCAGACGGGATTCCTGCCGGGCAGGGGGACAAGGCAGAATCTCCGATGGACCCATAACTGGCTCATGGAGGTGAAGCAGAGGCAAGACCCACATATGTTCCTCTCCTTAGACGCTGAAAAAGCTTTTGACGCAGTTCACTGGCCCTTTTTGGAGGCGACACTGATCAAGTTCGGGGTCGGCTCCAATTTTAGATGATGGGTGGGTCTTTTATATATGAATCCCAGAGCCCGGGTTAGAGTAAATGGAGTACTTTCTGACAATTTCCCGGTTCAAAGGGGGACCCGTCAGGGATGCCCCCTATCCCCGTTGTTATTCGCCCTCACGATCGAAATAGTGGCTTGTGCAATCCGTCAGGCGGAAGAGGTGCATGGCTTCCGTAACACGCAGGCAGACCTACAGGAGGAGAAGATCTCACTTTACGTGGACGATATTCTCCTGTACGTGACACAGCCGGCGACCACTGTACCGGCATTGTTCAAACTTTTAGACAGGTATGACTGCTTTTCAGGCTACACGATAAACTGGCATAAATCAATTTTCTACTGCCCGCGCATGGAGGAGGACTGGCCCCCGATGCCAGGAGCCCTACAGGTTACCCAGTCAGGGTTTTAATACTTGGGGATTTATCTGACAACCGACAAACAAATCTCCTATCAAAACAATGTCCACAGGGTGATTAACCCTTTCGATGCTGATGACGAGCTCAGCTCGTCATCACCCACGGGTGTCGTGTGCTGATGACGAGCTGAGCTCGTCATGGTGCCACTAAAATGGCATTTTCCAGCACAGGGGGGGGGAAATGACCAGCATCCATGTGGTTAAGAACTTTGCGGAAGACGCCCACCGGTGGAAGTCCCTCCCCCTTACGCTCCTGGGCCGAGCAGTGATGTTTAAAATGATCACATTGTCCCGCTTCCTATATGCTCTGCAGAATAAATACTGTCCCTTCCCTAGGTAGACATTCCAGTCAATAAACGCAGAGCTGCGTGCCCTTTTATGGCTAGGAAAGCAACCCAGAATAGCCCTTGCTACGCTCCAACAGAATCAATATAATGGGGGGATCTCCCTGCCGGACGTGGAGGCATATTATTGGGCCAAACATCTTGCACCGATAAATGAATGGCTTCATGCGCCTGCTGATCACCCGACCTATAGGCTAGAAAGGGCCACTATGGAACGTAGCACTAGCCTGCACTATATATACGGGGGAGTTGGGAAGCAACGGCTACTACCGGCCACACAAATTACCATAGAAGTATGGGACGGGGAGACGAGGATGATGGGGTGGACACACAAACCGACCAAGCAGACAGCGATATTGTCTTGCACGTGGCTGAGAGAACTGCATAAGCTCACAGGCTTTGGTGGATGGGATGCCATAGGGATCTCAACGTTGGGGGACGCAATGGCGAGAGGAGAGCTTAAGAAGTATGAGTCTCTAAGGGCAGAGTATGGGTTGACCCGAGCGCAGTTCTTCAAATATGCACAGTTACCCCATGCCTGGAAGGCGGAGGTGACCCTCGCCCCCCCCCCCCCCCCCCGTTACAGGAATACACTCCGTTGGAGGGTTGCTTGCTGCAGGAACATGTTTCCAATAAATTGGTTTCCCTGAGATATAAAATGCTGAACAATAATGCACCAGATGGATTGGGGAAACTGAAGGCAGTCTGGGAACAGGCTGTGGGCGACCTGGACACCGTAGATTGGAAAGAGGCCCTAATGCATCATAGAGACGTTGCGATCAAAACCCGACTACGTCTTATACAGTATAAAATATTGCATAGGGTCTATTATGACAGGGCCAGAATGCACTGCATGGGCAGAGCTAGCGATCCCTGCTGTTTGAGATGCGTACACCCACAGGAAACCTTCTTCCACACTTTATGGGAATGCCCTACCATTAATGCTTACTGGACGCATATTTTGGGAGAGTTCAGAAAAATTCTGGAGGTAACGCTTCCACTGGACACTAAGGCCCCCATTAGGATAGCGGGCGGAAAATCACCCCGACAGCCATGGAGGTGGGAAATAACCGCCCGCCAGGACCGCTGAAAAACCAGCATCCAAATTAGGATCAACCACCACAAAAGACCGACCGCGGCGGTAGCGGGCCTACCAAAACCGCCCGATGCGGGCAGTGACGGCAAAATACCGACCGCGGCGGTCAGAAAAGCAGCGGAAAAGCAACAACCCGCCGCAAGGATAGCAGATACACCGCACAGGAAATTAGAATATTCCTGAGGATCCCGCGGTCAGAACCGCTGGTTCCGACCGCCGCGGTCGCACACAGGAGTATATGGGAGAGATAGCGGAAGAGCTGCAGCATAGCCACCGCTGCGGAAGGTACGATAAAAAAATGGCGGGCGATGCAAAAACACTGCAGGGATGTCAAACATTGAACAAATCAAAGTAGCCATGCCCCCAAATACATTATAAAAATACAAATGAAATAAATAAATACAAAAAAAAGCACAGGACAACTCCCACAACACACCTCCAGTGTGGGGTGCCGCAGCGCTCTTGCTTGAGCCCCACATTGTTTAATGTATACATGGCCCCCGTGGAGGATGTGGTTGCCCCTTTTGGGATCAAAATAGTAAGCTACGCTGATGACACTCAACTAGTCGTCTCACTTTCTCAACTCGACCAATGCCCTGACAACTTCCATTGGTGTCTGACAAAGATCCATGCCTGGATGTGTGATTCCTCACTCAAGCTAAATGGATCGAAAACAGAAATCATGTTGTTAGGCCACAAGTCAGCCTCACTGCCCTCCTCCATCTGGCCGGCTTGTCTAGGGGTGCCACCTACCCCAAACAAAGAAATCAAAAGCTTGGGGGTCTGGCTCGAGCAGGACCTTTCGCTCAAGACACAAGCGAAAAAGACAGCAGGTTCCCGGCTTCGTTCTACTCCGTTCTGCCCGCAAAGTCCCACCCCTCCTCCCGCATCACTCCAGGAGGCTATTGATACAAGGTCTAGTTCTTTCCAGACTAGATTTCAATAACGCAATTTTCTTGGGAGCCCCTGAAGCTACAATTAACAAGCTTCAACAAACCCAAAATGCCGCTGCTAGGCTCTTAATGGGTACCCCCCTCAGGTTATCAGCCAAACCTGCTCTTAAATCGCTTCATTGGCTCCCCGTGCGGGAGAGGATTATCTTCAAATCCCTATGCATCACCCACAAAATCCTGCAAGGTAAAGGATCCCCGATTATGAGAAGCCTACTCACCCCCTACAAACTCAATAGACCCCTGCGTTCAGACAAAGGGTTCCTTGCTACGGTGCCTAGAGTCAAGAAAGCACGCACCGGAGGTCGCCGCTTCTCAGTGAATGCGGCGTCACACTGGAACTCTCTCCCATTGAAACTACGTGCGGAATCTGGTCATCTTCGCTTCCGGAAAACACTTAAAACCTTCCTCTTTCCTAAATAATCTCCTCTCCCTTCGCCCCCCGCCCCAGAGTATGACTATATCTCAGCGCTGGGATGCCTTCTGGTAACCACGCGCTTTACAAAAACGCCATACAATACAATACAATACAATACACCTGACAGCCAAATTTCACTTGGACACACCCACATAGCTGAGTATAAAACCAGCCCCTTCACTGACCACAATCTTTTGCAACACTCCAGAAGAGAAGGCCATACACCACATCTGACAGGAGAGGCAAAAGAGCACAGCACACACACACAACCACCACCACCATCACTATCACCATCACACCAGCACAAACAATCCCCCATCACACAACACACCTCACACACCAATACCACACCCGCCACCCACACACCTGCACCCACAAACACTTCAACCACCACACACCATGATCACACAGAAGATGCCCAAATTCACAGAGGGTGAGTTGACAGTCATGGTCAATGAGATTGTCAGAGTAGAGCCACAACTGTTTGGTAGCCTGGTCCAACAGACCCCATTAGCCACAAGGACACAAATGTGGGAAAGAATAGTACAAAGGGTCAATGCAGTAGAGACCACCCCAAGATCCAAGATGGAGATCATGAAGCGGTGGCATGATCTCAAGAGGGTTGTCAAGGAGAAGAGGACCAAGAACTGGGAGCTGGCGAACGTGACTGGCAGTGGCCCTCCCATCCCACCGAAAACATTCACACCATGGGAGGAGAAGGTGCTTGCCATACTGCATCCTGAGAGTCTCACAGGAGTACCCGGGGGAATTGAGGCTGGTAAGTACAAACAAATGACAAACAAGACACTGACAAGTACTTCCTTTCACAACCCAAACACCATTGCACTGTTCAGCCTCACCTAACAGGTAGCCAGCCATCTTCACTGTGAGGCCTGTTTGGGGGAGGGAGGCCAGCACTACCACTCCCAGCATGCCCCTAATTCACACTCCAGCAGCATGGAGGCCTCACCCACCCAGTAGCATGTGTCAGCAATTGCACTGTCCACCCTCACCTAACAGGTAGATAGGCACCGTGCTTGTGATGTTTGTCCAACTTGCTTGGGAGGCCTGTTTGGGGGAGGGAGGCCTGTATCACTACTCCCAGCATTCCCCCTATTCCACACTCCAGCAGCATGGAGGCCTCACCCACCCAGGAGCATGTGTCAGCCATTGCACTGTTCTCCCTCAGCTAACAGGTAGGTAGCCACCTAGTATTGAAGGACTGTTTGGGCGTGGGAGGCCTGTATCACCAGCATGCCCCCTGGCCCACACCCCAGCTGCATGGAGCACTCCCTCCCATCCAGGAGCATGTGTCAGCCATTGCACTGTTCTCCCTCAGCTAACAGATAGGTAACCATCATGTATTGTAGGACTGTTTGGGGGTGGGAGGCCTGTATCACTACTCCCAGCATGCCCCCGTCCCACACTCCAGCTGCATGGAGCACTCCCACCCACCCAGGAGCATGTATCAGCCATTGCACTGTCCACCCTCACCTAACAGGTAGGTAGCCATCTTGCTTGAGATGTTTGTCCAACTTGCTTGGCAGGCCTGTTTGGGGGAAGGAGGCCTGTATCACTACTCCCAGCATGTCCCCTGTCCCACACTCCAGCAGCATGGAGGCCTCACCCACCCAGGAGCATGTGTCAGCCATTGCACTGTCAACCCTCACCTAACAGGTAGGTAGCCATCTTGCGGGTGATGTATGTACACCTTGCTTGGGAGGCCTGTTTGGGGGAGGGAGGCCTGTATCACTACTTCCAGCATGCCCCCTGTCCCACACTCCAGCAGCATGGAGGCCTCACCCACCCAGGAGCATGTGTCAGCCATTGCACTGTTCTCTCCCAGCTAACAAGTAGGTAGCCATCTTTTATTGGAGGACTATTTGGGGGATGGGAGGCCTGTATCACTACTCCCAGCATGCCCCCTGGCCCACACCCCAGCTGCATGGAGCACTCCTTCCCACCCAGGAACATGTGTCAGTCATTGCACTGTTCTCCCTCAGTTAACAGGTAGGTAGCCATCTTGTATTGGAGGACTGTTTGGGGTGGGAGGTCTGTATCACTACTCCCAGCATGCCCCCTGTCCCACACTCCAGCTGCATGGAGGCCTCACCCACCCAGGAGCATGTGTCAGCCATTGCACTGTCCACCCTCACCTAACAGGTAGGTAGCCATTTTGTATTGGAGGACTGTTTGGGGGCGGGAGGCCTGTATCACTACTCCCAGCATGCCCCCTGTACCACACTCCAGCAGCATGGAGGCATCACCCACCCAGGAGCATGTGTCAGCCATTGCACTGTCCACCCTCACCTAACAGGTAGGTAGCCATCTTGTATTGGAGGACTGTTTGGGGGTGGGAGGCCTGTGTCACTATTCCCAGCATGCCCCCTGTCCCACACTCCAGCAGCATGGAGGCCTCACCCACCCAGGAGCATGTGTCAGCCATTGCACTGTCTACCCTCACCTAACAGGTAGGTAGCCATCTTGTATTGGAGAACTGTTTGAGGGTGGGAGGCCTGTATCACTACTCCCAGCATGCCCCCTGGCCCACACCCCAGCTGCATGGAGCACTTCCTCCCACCCAGGAGCATGTATCAGCCATTGCAATGTTCTCCCTCAGCTAACAGGTAGGTAGCCATCTTCACTCTTCTTGATGTGTGTGTGTGGGACCTGCATCCCTACATGCAGCAACAATTGCATGCAATGCATTGACACCTGACATGTATGAGTAAATGTTGTTGTTCTGCACCATGAATTTACACAGTGTTGCAATGAATAATACTAGTGTTGACTTCACAATTGTGGAGTGTACAAACAGTTGATGACATGCAGTTAACCCTTTCGATGCTGATGACGAGCTGGGCTCGTCATGGTGCACGGTGGTCGTGTGCTGATGACGAGCCCAGCTCGTCATGAGCCCCACCCTCGGGAGAAGCGCTGGCGCTCCCCCCGAGGTTCTCTGATCTTCGTTGTTTTGCTCGGGGCGGCAGCGGAAGAGCTTCCGCTGCCGCCCCCGCCCCCCCCGCCCCCCCCTGGGAATCCCTGATGACGTCAGCGCGCACAGCGCGCGCTGACATCATCAGGGATGCCCTGCCCTCGGGAAGCCATTTGCTTCCTGCGCGTCTGGAGATAAGGTGAGTTTCTCGTGTCCGGCGGGGGTTTGGGGCCGCAAAGAGGCATCAGGGGAGAGGAAAGAGAGTTTCCTTTCCCCTGAAGTCTCTTTGCAGGGCATTTCTGCCTCCCGATCGCGCACAGCGTCGCGATCGTGCGGCGGAAATGCCCCCACTAGCACCAGGGATTGAACATTTAGCTTTTCGGAAGCGACCCCTTGGGCAAGGGTCGCTTCCAGGTGGGCAGACATTTTATTTTCGATTTTCTGCTGCCCCTGGGGGCAAATCGGCCCGTTATTTCGGCCGTTTTGCCCCCGGGGGGGGGGGGGGGCAGAAATAAACCACTGGCACCAGGGATTTTTTATTAGGGCAATGTTTGTTTTGGGAAGCGACCCCTTGGGTAAGGGTCGCTTCCAGGGGGCCTTGATTTTGTTGTTTATTTTCTGTCCCCCCCCTTGGGGGGGGGCAGAAAATGCCCACTAGCACCAGGGATCTAGAAATTAGCTTTTAGGAAGCGACCCCTTGGGCAAGGGTCGCTTCCAGGTGGGCTGTGATAATCTTTTTGTTTTTCTGCCCCCCCCGGGGGGCAAATCGGCCCGTTTTTTTAGTTGCTTTGCCCCCAGGTAGGGGCAGAAATTCCCCACTGGCACCAGGGATCTGTTTTGGGGCAATGTATATGTTTTGGAAGCGACCCCTTGGGCAAGGGTCTCTTCCTGGTGGCAAGTAATTGTTTTTGAATTTCTGCCCCCCCTTGGGGCAAATCGGAGTGGTGTTTGCCTGGCCGTGTGTGTAGTGGCGCATGGCTGGATGGTGTGCGTGGAGTGGTACTTGGCTGTCTGTGCACGGAGTGGTGCTTTGCTTGCGGTGTGCGTGGAGTTGCGCTTTGCTTGCGGTGTGCGTGGAGTGGTGCTTGGCTGGCGGTGTGCGTGGAGTGGCGCTTGCGGTGTGCGTGGAGTGGTGCTTGGCTGGTGGTGTGCGTGGAGTGGTACTTGGCTGTCTGTGCGTGGAGTGGTGCTTGGCTGGCGGTGTGTGTGGACTGGTGCTTGGCTGGCGGTGTGCGTGGAGTGGTGCTTGGCTTGCGGTGTGGTGCTTGGCTGGCGATGTGTGTGGAGTGGCGCTTGGCTGGATGGTGTGCGTGGAGTGGCGCTTGGCTGGATGGTGTGCGTGGAGTGGCGCTTGGCTGGATGGTGTGCGTGGAGTGGTGCTTGGCTTGGGGTGTGCGTGGAGTGGTGCTTGGCTTGCGGTGTGCGTGGAGTGGCGCTTGGCTTGCGTTGTGCGTGGAGTGGTGCTTGGCTTGCGGTGTGCATGGAGTGGTGCTTGGCTTGCGGTGTGCATGGAGTGGCGCTTGGCTTGTGGTGTGCGTGGAGTGGCGCTTGGCTTGCGGTGTGTTGCTTGGCTGGCGGTGTGTGTGGAGTGGCGCATGGCTGGATGGTGTGCGTGGAGTAGTACTTGGCTGTCTGTGCACGGAGTGGTGCTTGGCTGGTGGTGTGTGTGGAGTGGCGCTTGGCTGGATGGTGTGCGTGGAGTGGCGCTTGGCTGGATGGTGTGCGTGGAGTGGCGCTTGGCTGGATGGTGTGCGTGGAGTGGTGCTTGGCTTGCGGTGTGCGTGGAGTGGTGCTTGGCTTGCGGTGTGCGTGGAGTGGTGCTTGGCTTGCGGTGTGCGTGGAGTGGTGCTTGGCTTGCGGTGTGCGTGGAGTGGTGCTTGGCTTGCGGTGTGCGTGGAGTGGCGCTTGGCTTGCGGTGTGCGTGGAGTGGTGCTTGGCTTGCGTTGTGCGTGGAGTGGTGCTTGGCTTGCGGTGTGCATGGAGTGGCGCTTGGCTTGCGGTGTGCGTGGAGTGGCGCTTGGCTTGCGGTGTGGTGCTTGGCTGGCGGTGTGTGTGGAGTGGCGCATGGCTGGATGGTGTGCGTGGAGTAGTACTTGGCTGTCTGTGCACGGAGTGGTGCTTGGCTGGCGGTGTGTGTGGAGTGGCGCTTGGCTGGATGGTGTGCGTGGAGTGGCGCTTGGCTGGATGGTGTGCGTGGAGTGGCGCTTGGCTGGATGGTGTGCATGGAGTGGTGCTTGGCTTGCGGTGTGCATGGAGTGGTGCTTGGCTTGCGGTGTGCGTGGAGTGGCGCTTGGCTTGCAGTGTGCGTGGAGTGGCGCTTGGCTTACGGTGTGCGTGGAGTGGTGCTTGGCTTGCGGTGTGCGTGGAGTGGCGCTTGGCTTGCGGTGTTCGTGGAGTGGCGCTTGGCTTGCGGTGTGTGTGGAGTGGCGCTTGGCTGGATGGTGTGCGTGGAGTGGTACTTGGCTGTCTGTGCATGGAGAGGTAGTTGGCTGTCTGTGCATGGAGTGGTGCTTGGCTGGCTGTGTGTGTGGAGTGGTGTTTGGCTGGCGGTGTGTGTGGAGTGGCGCTTGGCTGGATGGTGTGCGTGGAGTGGGTCGTGGCTGTCTGTGCACGGAGTGCTGCTTGGCTGGCTGTTTGTGCACGGAGTGCTGCTTGTCTGGCGGTGTGTGTGGAGTGGTGCTTGGCTGGCGGTGTGCGTGGAGTGGTGCTTGGCTTGCGGTGTGGTGCTTGGCTGGCGGTGTGTGTGGAGTGGCGCTTGGCTTGCGGTGTGCGTGGAGTGGTGCTTGGCTTGCGGTGTGCGTAGAGTGGTGCTTGGCTTGCGGTGTGCATGGAGTGGCGCTTGGCTTGCGGTGTGCGTGGAGTGGCGCTTGGCTTGCGGTGCTTGGCTGGCGGTGTGTGTGGAGTGGCGCATGGCTGGATGGTGTGCGTGGAGTAGTACTTGGCTGTCTGTGCACGGAGTGGTGCTTGGCTGGCGGTGTGTGTGGAGTGGCGCTTGGCTTGCAGTGTGCGTGGAGTGGCGCTTGAATTACGGTGTGCGTGGAGTGGTGCTTGGCTTGCGGTGTGCGTGGAGTGGCGCTTGGCTTGCGGTGTTCGTGGAGTGGCGCTTGGCTTGCGGTGTGTGTGGAGTGGCGCTTGGCTGGATGGTGTGCGTGAAGTGGTACTTGGCTGTCTGTGCATGGAGAGGTAGTTGGCTGTCTGTGCATGGAGTGGTGCTTGGCTGGCGGTGTGTGTGGAGTGGTGTTTGGCTGGCGGTGTGTGTGGAGTGGCGCTTGGCTGGATGGTGTGCGTGGAGTGGGTCGTGGCTGTCTGTGCACGGAGTGCTGCTTGGCTGGCTGTTTGTGCACGGAGTGCTGCTTGTCTGGCGGTGTGTGTGGAGTGGTGCTTGGCTGGCGGTGTGCGTGGAGTGGTGCTTGGCTTGCGGTGTGGTGCTTGGCTGGCGGTGTGTGTGGAGTGGCGCTTGGCTTGCGGTGTGCGTGGAGTGGTGCTTGGCTTGCGGTGTGCGTAGAGTGGTGCTTGGCTTGCGGTGTGCATGGAGTGGCGCTTGGCTTGCGGTGTGCGTGGAGTGGCGCTTGGCTTGCGGTGCTTGGCTGGCGGTGTGTGTGGAGTGGCGCATGGCTGGATGGTGTGCGTGGAGTAGTACTTGGCTGTCTGTGCACGGAGTGGTGCTTGGCTGGCGGTGTGTGTGGAGTGGCGCTTGGCTGGATGGTGTGCGTGGAGTGGCGCTTGGCTGGATGGTGTGCGTGGAGTGGTGCTTGGCTTGCGGTGTGCGTGGAGTGGCGCTTGGCTTGCGGTGTTCGTGGAGTGGCGCTTGGCTTGCGGTGTGTGTGGAGTGGCGCTTGGTTGGATGGTGTGCGTGGAGTGGTACTTGGCTGTCTGTGCATGGAGAGGTACTTGGCTGTCTGTGCATGGAGTGGTGCTTGGCTGGCGGTGTGTGTGGAGTGGTGTTTGGCTGGCGGTGTGTGTGGAGTGGCGCTTGGCTGGATGGTGTGCGTGGAGTGGGTCGTGGCTGTCTGTGCACGGAGTGCTGCTTGGCTGGCTGTTTGTGCACGGAGTGCTGCTTGTCTGGCGGTGTGTGTGGAGTGGTGCTTGGCTGGCGGTGTGCGTGGAGTGGTGCTTGGCTTGCGGTGTGGTGCTTGGCTGGCGGTGTGTGTGGAGTGGCGCTTGCGGTGTGCGTGGAGTGGTGCTTGGCTTGCGGTGTGCGTAGAGTGGTGCTTGGCTTGCGGTGTGCATGGAGTGGCGCTTGGCTTGCGGTGTGCGTGGAGTGGCGCTTGGCTTGCGGTGCTTGGCTGGCGGTGTGTGTGGAGTGGCGCATGGCTGGATGGTGTGCGTGGAGTAGTACTTGGCTGTCTGTGCACGGAGTGGTGCTTGGCTGGCGGTGTGTGTGGAGTGGCGCTTGGCTGGATGGTGTGCGTGGAGTGGCGCTTGGCTGGATGGTGTGCGTGGAGTGGTGCTTGGCTTGCGGTGTGCGTGGAGTGGCGCTTGGCTTGCGGTGTTCGTGGAGTGGCGCTTGGCTTGCGGTGTGTGTGGAGTGGCGCTTGGCTGGATGGTGTGCGTGGAGTGGTACTTGGCTGTCTGTGCATGGAGAGGTACTTGGCTGTCTGTGCATGGAGTGGTGCTTGGCTGGCGGTGTGTGTGGAGTGGTGTTTGGCTGGCGGTGTGTGTGGAGTGGCGCTTGGCTGGATGGTGTGCGTGGAGTGGGTCGTGGCTGTCTGTGCACAGAGTGCTGCTTGGCTGGCTGTTTGTGCACGGAGTGCTGCTTGTCTGGCGGTGTGTGGAGTGGTGCTTGGCTGGCGGTGTGCGTGGAGTGGTGCTTGGCTTGCGGTGTGGTGCTTGGCTGGCGGTGTGTGTGGAGTGGCGCTTGGCTTGCGGTGTGCGTGGAGTGGTGCTTGGCTTGCGGTGTGCGTAGAGTGGTGCTTGGCTTGCGGTGTGCATGGAGTGGCGCTTGGCTTGCGGTGTGCGTGGAGTGGCGCATGGCTTGCGGTGTGGTGCTTGGCTGGCGGTGTGTGTGGAGTGGCGCATGGCTGGATGGTGTGCGTGGAGTAGTACTTGGCTGTCTGTGCACGGAGTGGTGCTTGGCTGGCGGTGTGTGTGGAGTGGCACTTGGCTGGATGGTGTGCGTGGAGTGGGGCTTGGCTGGATGGTGTGCGTGGAGTGGTGCTTGGCTTGCGGTGTGCGTGGAGTGGCGCTTGGCTTGCGGTGTGCGTGGAGTGGCGCTTGGCTTGCGGTGTTCGTGGAGTGGCGCTTGGCTTGCGGTGTGTGTGGAGTGGCGCTTGGCTGGATGGTGTGCGTGGAGTGGTACTTGGCTGTCTGTGCATGGAGAGGTACTTGGCTGTCTGTGCATGGAGTGGTGCTTGGCTGGCGGTGTGTGTGGAGTGGTGTTTGGCTGGCCGTGTGTGTGGAGTGGCGCTTGGCTGGATGGTGTGCGTGGAGTGGGTCGTGGCTGTCTGTGCACGGAGTGCTGCTTGGCTGGCTGTTTGTGCACGGAGTGCTGCTTGTCTGGCTGTGTGTGTGGAGTGGTGCTTGGCTGGCGGTGTGGGTGGAGTGGTGCTTGGCTTGCGGTGTGGTGCTTGGCTGGCGGTGTGTGTGGAGTGGCGCATGGCTGGATGGTGTGCATGGAGTGGTACTTGGCTGTCTGTGCATGGAGTACTGCTTGGCTGGCGGTGTGTGTGGAGTGGCGCATGGCTGGATGGTGTGTTTGGAGTATTACTTGGCTGTCTGTGCACGGAGGGGTGCTTGGCTGGCGGTGTGTGTGGAGTGGCGCTTGGCTGGATGGTGTGCGTGGAGTGGCGCTTGGCTTGCGGTGTGCGTGGAGTGGTGTGTGGCTGGCGGTGTGTGTGGAGTGGTACTTGGCTGTCTGTGCACGGAGTCGTGCTTGGCTGGCGGTGTGTGTGGAGTGGTTCTTGGCTGTCGGTGTGCGCTGAGTGGTGTTTGGCTGGCAGTGTGCATGGTCTGTCGCTTGGATGGTGGTGTGGGTGGACTGGCGCTCGGCTGGCTGTGTGTGAGTACCTACTTTCTGTTGGTCACTACACACACTGCTAGTTGAGTGACACTCTACGCAGTCCATCATTTTGTGTAGTTGCTGTGGCAGATATTTGGGTGTGTGAAAGTGATGGGCCCTTGAATGGCGCTGTCTGCTGGTGTGAGTGTTGTAATGTGATGGGTCTGCGGCTGGTGGTGTGAATGTTTTGTATGTGTCACACGTACGAAAGGTGTATGAATGTCCTTACTGCCCCGTGTGATGGGGGTACTGGTAGGAGCAGAAGACCGACTGGCACCAAAGGGGTTAGGCAGTAAAATAAATTCAAAAAATTAACCAGTGTCTTGATGTTAAACCTCATCTAATCCCAATTGGTCTTTGCCCTATTTGATGGCCCCTCTGTGCAAATGTAAATTTGGGGGGCAAATTTGTGCGTGGTTTTTCAATTGTTATATTGTTTGTGAAATGTGGTAGTAATTTTTTTATCTTCTCCATTTTTGCCTTGTTCCAGGCTTTTGCTGTTTGGATTGTTGTAGGTTGCGGGTCCGTCACTGTTGGTTTTGCAGCTTGTGTAGTTGCTTGTGCTTGGTAAGTGAATGTATTTTGTACTACTTTCCCTTGATGTTTGTCTTTTTGAAAAAGGTTGTACTTATATCAGTTTGTGTGGCTCTGTTTCTTTTTTTCTTCAGCATTAGTGTTTGATGTGCACTTTGATTTCTAATTTGTTTTTTTTTCTTTTCTTTCTAGTGGGATATCATTTCTTTTTGCTGTGTCTCAGCAGAGTAGGTGCTGGTGAGTGTAGCTGTATTTGGTAAGAGTGAAATTGTTTTGGATTGTATTGATCTTTGTGTGAAAGCCTTACCTTGTTTACTTCTTACTTGGCACAGTGTAGGTTGTTGTTCACTTGTGTGTGCTGTCTTTCTTTGTAAGGATAATGGCTAGTCGCAGGATTACTGCTCAGCAGGTTCTTAGTTTGCTTTTTGAGTCTTCCTCTGACCATGGTTCAGAGACTGACTCTGATTCGGATTTGGAGGTTGGTGGAGAAGATTCAGGCAGTGAGTTTTCTCTTTGCCTGGATTCATCATCATCGGATGAAGAATCTTCTTCTAGTGCTGATGAAGTGTCTATGGTAGCGGAGGACATTGTTGCGCCGGTAGTGGACCAAGAGGCAGCTGTGCTACTTCCTAGGGCTGCAAGGTATCCTTTCTTTTTACGTCGGCATGAGGCAGGTGGGCTGCAGCCTGCGCCCAAAAGGCTTCACATTGCTGTGGTGCGCCAAGCGGCATCTGGTGCTGTTAGGCCTCCTATTGTTGTAGAGCGGCAAGGTGCATCAGGGTCTGATTTGTTTTCCGGTGGTGTAGTGCAGCAAGAAGCTTCTCAGGCTGCTGGGCTTCCCGTTGGTGAAGTGCTGCAAGAGGCTTCTGGGGCTGTTAGGCTTCCCATTGTTGTAGAGCAGCAAGATGCATCTGGGCCTGCTTTGTTTCCCGGTGGTGTAGTGCAGCAAGAGCCTTCTGGGGATGCTATGTTTTCTGTTGGTGATGTGCAGCCAGAAGTATCTGTGGATGTTAGGCTTCCCGTACGTGTACAGCAACAAGTGGCTTCTGGTCTGCAGGCTGAGGTGGCTGCTCCCCCCGTTCATGGGGATGGCCTCTGGGTTCCCCCTGGCATGGTGCAGCCGGCATTGCCAGAGTTCACTGGTGTTCCTGGGTGTAGAGTGAATACTGAGAATTTTCAGCCAATACATTTTTTTCAGTTGTTTATGGACGATGTGTTTTTGCAAGAGATTGTTGATCAAACCAATTTGTATGCGGAACAGTTTTTGAGGGACAACAGTGCCAGTCTTAAGCCCCATTCTAGAGCTACTCTGTGGACTCCCACAAATGTTGAAGAGATGAAGAAGTTTTTGGGATTAACTTTTTTGATGGGCTTGCTAAGGAAGCCATCAATGTCTTCATATTGGTCCACTAGTCCCTTGATGACAACAGCTATATATCCAGCAGTCATAAGTCGTGATCGGTTTTTGCTTCTTCTTCGGATGATGCATTTTGTTGATAATGGTTTAGCCTTGGCACGCGATCACCCTGATTGTGACCGTCTGTTTAAAATTCGGCCTGTCCTTGATCACTTTGTTGATCGTTTTTCTGAGATCTTTGCTCCTGGAAAAGAAATTGCAGTGGATGAGTCTTTGCTATTGTTCAAGGGCCGCTTGGTTTTTAGGCAGTACATTCCTAGTAAGAGGGCACGCTATGGAATCAAACTGTATATGTTGTGTGACAGTGAGACTGGATATGTCTACAATTTCAGGGTGTACACTGGTAAGGAGTCCAGCATTAACCCTCCTGGTTGTCCTTCCACTTTTGGAGTGACTGAGAAGATTGTATGGGAACTAGGTAGAGGATTATTTCACAAAGGCCACCATTTGTATGTAGATAACTTCTACACTGGTGTGCGGTTGTTCAAGGAGTTGGCCAAAGTGGGCACTGTTGCTTGTGGCACAATGCGCAGTAACCGGAAAGGTTTCCCAAAGGAACTTGTTTGTAAAAGGCTTGTGAGGGGACAGTCTACTGCATTGCGATGTGGGGAGCTTCTGGCTGTGAAGTTTTCAGACAAGAGAGATGTGTACATGCTGACTACTATCCATGACGAAAGTACTGTACCTCTGCCTGTTTGGGGTCAGGTTGCTGAAGTGCGCAAACCTGTGTGCATTCTAGATTACAATAAGTACATGGGTGGTGTTGACAGAGTAGATCAGAGGTTGGAACCTTATGATGCTATTCGAAAGGCTTACGTTTGGTACAAGAAGTTGGCTATTCATCTTTTCCATTTGGCATCCTTCAATGCTTTTGTTGTGTTCCAGACGTCTTGTCCTGAGTCGAAGATGCCTTTTGTTAAGTTTCAGGAGTCTGTAATAGCCAGCCTTGTACTAGTGGAGCAGGCAAGTGTTCCTAGATTTGGAGTGGTGGAGGAGGTGGCTAGATTGAAAGATCGCCACTTTGCTGAATTCATTCCTCCCACTACCGCAAAAGACTTTCCGACTAGAAGATGCAGAGTCTGTTGGCGTAGAGGCGTGCGGAAGGAGTCTCGTATGTACTGCCCTGACTGTCCTTCTAAGCCTGGATTGTGTCTGTCAGCTTGTTTTAAATCATACCACACGAAAAAGAAGTATTGGGAGTTTTAATGAGCTGTGAAGTGAATTGCCTGGTCTGTATTCTGTAAAAAAAATTGGTTTGTTTCAAGGTTTGACTTTAGTGCAATGTGTTTAGTTTTAGAATTTGTGTAAGTTGATTTGTAGGTATTTCCATTTGTTTAGTGTTTTTTTGAAAAGAATAATTCTAAATGTGATTGTGGTGTGTGCAGGCTGGTGCTTGGATGGCGGTGTGCGTGGACTGGCGCTTGGCTGGAGGTGTGTGTGGATTGGTGCCTCCCTGGCAGAGTGCATGGTTTGGTGTTTTGCGGGTGGTGTGTGTGGATTTTTGTTTGGCAGGCGGAGTGCATGGTTAGGTGCTTGGCTGGCAGTGTGAGTGTATGGTGCTTGGCTGGTGGAGTGCAAGGAATGGTGCTTGGCTGGTGGTGTGTGCACTGGTGGTTGGCTGGTGGGCTGCGTGGACTGGTGCTTGGCTGATGGTGTGTGTGGAGTGGTGTTTGGCTGGCGGTGTGTGTGGAGTGGCGCTTGGCTGGATGGTGTGCGTGGAGTGGCGCTTGGCTTGCGGTGTGCGTGGAGTGGTGCTTGGCTTGCGGTGTGCGTGGAGTGGTGCTTGGCTTGCGGTGTGCGCGGAGTGGTGCTTGGCTTGCGGTGTGCGTGGAGTGGCGCTTGGCTTGCGGTGTGCGTGGAGTGGCGCTTGGCTTGCGGTGTGCGTGGAGTGGCGCTTGGCTTGCGGTGTGCATGGAGTGGTGCTTGGCTTGCGGTGTGCATGGAGTGGCGCTTGGCTTGCGGTGTGCGTGGAGTGGCGCTTGGCTTGCGGTGTGTGTGGAGTGGCGCTTGGCTTGCGGTGTGTGTGGAGTGGCGCTTGGCTTGCGGTGTGTGTGGAGTGGCGCTTGGCTGGATGGTGTGCGTGGAGTGGCGCTTGGCTGGATGGTGTGCGTGGAGTGGTACTTGGCTGTCTGTGCATGGAGTGGTGCTTGGCTGGCGGTGTGTGTGGAGTGGTGTTTGGCTGGATGGTGTGCGTGGAGTGGTTCGTGGCTGTCTGTGCACGGAGTGCTGCTTGGCTGGCTGTTTGTGCACGGAGTGCTGCTTGTCTGGCGGTGTGCGTGGAGTGGTACTTGGCTGGCGGTGTGCGTGGAGTGGTACTTGGCTGTCTGTGTGCGCTGAGTGATGTTTGGCTGGCGGTGTGCATGGTTTGGTGCTTGGATGGTGGTGTGGGTGGTCTGGCGCTCAGCTGGCGGTGTGTAAGTAGTTACTTTCTGTTGGTCACTACATACACTGCTAGTTGAGTGACACTCTACGCAGTCCATCATTTTGTGTAGTTGCTGTGGCAGATATATGGGCGTGTGAAAGTGATGGGCCCTTGAATGGCGCTGTCTGCTGGTGTGAGTGTTGTAATGTGATGGGTCCGCGGCTGGCGGCGTGAATGTTTTGTATGTGTCACACGTACGAAAGGTGTATGAATGGCCTGTAAAGAGGTTGGTGCCTTGACGTGGCTTTACAGCTCACGAGCTGTGAGTCAGTGGTTCAGTTTATCATACTTTCAATTATACGCAGTGTATTTCATTTTTGTGAAATTACCTGCAAATAAAATTGTATGTACTGAATCATCACTCATCCTCGTGCCAAATCCAACCAGTATGTGTGTGTGTTAGCGGTTTAGATGGCTGTCCAGTAATATTTGTTTTTGTTTTCCCTTTTAGAAGTAGGGTGTACCTTGTCCCTTTTTGTGAATGTTGTAATGTGTTGCTTTTCCTTCCGGATGGTGTCAATGGTCTGGTGTGTAACAGGTATGAAAGGTGCGTGAATGGCCTGTAAAACGGTTGGTGCCTTGTCATGGCTTTACAGCTCACGAGTTGGGAGTCACTGGTTTGGTTTTTATGCATTTATTTATTGACAGAGCATTTCATTTTTTGAAATATCTTGTTAATAAAATTTTATGTACTGAACCATCACTCGCCCTCGTGCCAAATCCAACCTGTATGTGTGTGTCTTTGAGGAATAGTTAGCCGTGCTTGAATGTTTGACTTTTGAGTAACTCTGTTACGGTGTACATTATAGCTATAAATAACTTACTAAATCTAGATTTTATTGTTAAATCATGGAAGTATATGGTCATGTCTTTCTGGTGAATTTTATTGATTTGTTTTCAAAATCTCCTGCAAACTTGAAATTGTCTGTCACAGTTTCCTTGAATCACACGCTCTCAAATTGAAAACTTAATTTGCCACTGTACAATTTGGACCTTTTCCTGTTGCAGCCACTATGCCTACCCACGCAAGTGAGGTACCATTTTTATCGGGAGACCTGGGGGAACGCTGGGTGGGAGGAAATTTGTGTGAGCCCAGTGACGCCACGCTTTCCCAAGCAAAAAAAGTGTGTAAAAACTGATTTTTCCAGCACAAATTGTGGTTTGCAAGGGATTCTGGGTAAAGGAACGTTGGAGGATCCACGAAAGCCATACCTCCTTGGAAGCCCCTGGGTGTCTACTTTTCAGAAATGTGTGGGTTTAGTAGGTTTCCCTACATGGCCGTCTCGCACGGGGCCAAAAACCCAGGTAACCTCTCTTTCAAAAGCTGGTGGTATTCAATGTCAATACCACCAGCTTTTGCAAGAGGGGTTACCTGGGTTTTTGGCCCCGTGCGAGGCGGCCATGTAGGGAAACCTACCAAACCCACACATTTCTGACAAGTAGACACCCGGGGGCTTCCAAGGAGGTATGGCTTGCGTGGATCCTCCAACGTTCCTTTACCCAGAATCCCTTGCAAACCACAATTTTTGCTGGAAAGATCAGTTTTTACACACTTTTTTTGCGTGGGAAAGCGTGGCGTCACTGGGCTCACACAAATTTCCTCCCACCCAGCGTTCCCCCAGGTCTCCCGATAAAAATGGTACCTCACTTGCGTGGGTAGGCATAGTGGCGGCAACAGGAAAAGGTCCAAATCGTACGGTGGAGACATTACAATAACCAATAGCAAGATTACCTTCTTTTTTTAGGGGGGGGGACTGAGTTTTTGGATCGGGGCTCGGCGGGCATCTTTGGTAACTACCAAACCCAAACATTTCTGAAAACTAGACACCCGGGGGAGTCTGGGGAGGTATGGCATGCGTGGGTCCCCCAATGTTTTCCTACCCAGAAATCCCTGCAAACCATAAATTTAGGTTAAAAAAACAGTTTTCCATACATTTTTGCGTGGGATCGCCGTGTCGGCACAAATGTCCTACCACCCTGCATTCCCCTTGTTCTCCCGAGTAAAATGATACCTCACTTGTGTGGGTGGGCCAAAGGCCTGTGACTAAGGCAGGGGGGCTTAATTTGCAACACTGATATACTACTTTTTTAACATTCATTTTTGGCCTGTTCTGCTTTGGGGCACCCACACAAGTGAGGTATCCTTTTACTCGGGAGAACAGGGGGAGCGCTGGGTGGTAGGACATTTTTGCCGGCACGGTGATCCCACGCAAAAAAGTTTGGAAACGGGATTATTTTACCTAATTTTAAGGTTTGCAAGGTGTTCTGGGTAGGAAAACGTTCGGGGACCCACGCATGCCATACCTCCCTGGACTCCCCCGGGGGTCTACTTTTCAGATCTGTTTGGGTTTGGTACTTTCCAAAGAATACCACCGAGCCCCGGGCCAAAAACTCAGGTGCCCCCCCCCAAAATGAAGGTTGTTTAGCAATTTGGTATTGTAAATTCACCACCGTACAATTTGAACCATTTCCTTTCGCAGCCACTATGCCTACCCACGCAAGTGAGGTACCATTTTTCTCGGGAGACCTGGGGGAACGCAGGGTGGGTGGAAATTTGTTGATCCACGCAGATTCCGGAACTTTCCACCACAGAAATGTGAGGAAAATGCGTTTTTTTTCCCAATTTCTTAGCTTTGCAAGGGATTCTGGGTAAGAGAACCTGGGGGTAGGCAGTCGAGTCACCCCATCCTGAAATCCCCTGGGTGTCTACTTTTCAAAAATATATAGGTTTGCTAGGTTTCCCTGGGTGCCGGCAGAGCTAGGGTTCAAAAACAAAAGGTAGTCTCTTTGCCCAAAAAGGCCATAATTTCACTGAAAAATTGAGTTGTGACCACGTTGCGTTTTGCGCTGTTTCCTGTCGCAGCCACTATGCCTACCCATGCAAGTGAGATACCATTTTTCTCGGGAGACCTGGGGGAACGCTGGGTGGGTGGAAATTTGTTGATCCACGCAGATTCCGGAACTTTCCACCACAGAAATGTGAGGAAAATGTGGTTTTTTTTCCAATTTCTTAGCTTTGCAAGGGATTCTGGGTAAGAGAACCTGGGGGTATTCAGTCGAGTGACCCCATCCTGAATTCCCCTGGGTGTCTACTTTTCAAAAATATATAGGTTTGCTAGGTTTCCCTAGGTGCCGGCAGAGCTAGGGTTAAAAAACAAAAGGTAGTCTCTTTGCCCAAAAAGGCCACAATTTCACTGAAAAATTGAGTTGTGACCACGTTGCGTTTTGCGCTGTTTCCTGTCGCAGCCACTATGCCTACCCACGCAAGTGAGATACCATTTTTCTCGGGAGACCTGGGGGAACGCTGGGTGGGTGGAAATTTGTTGATCCACGCAGATTCCGGAACTTTCCACCACAGAAATGTGAGGAAAATGTGTTTTTTTTCCAATTTCTTAGATTTGCAAGGGATTCTGGGTAAGAGAACCTGGGGGTAGGCAGTCGAGTGACCCCATCCTAAATTCCCCTGGGTGTCTACTTTTCAAAAATATATAGGTTTGCTAGGTTTCCCTAGGTGCCGGCAGAGCTAGGGTTCAAAAACAAAAGGTAGACTCTTTGCCCAAAAAGGCCACAATTTCACTGAAAAATTGAGTTGTGACCACGTTGCGTTTTGCGCTGTTTCCTGTCGCAGCCACTATGCCTACCCACGCAAGTGAGATACCATTTTTCTCGGGAGACCTGGGGGAACGCTGGGTGAGTGGAAATTTGTTGATCCACGCAGATTCCGGAACTTTCCACCACAGAAATGTGAGGAAAATGTGTTTTTTTTTCTCCAATTTCTTAGCTTTGCAAGGGATTCTGGGTAAGAGAACCTGGGGGTAGGCAGTCGAGTGACCCCATCCTAAATTCCCCTGGGTGTCTACTTTTCAAAAATATATAGGTTTGCTAGGTTTCCCTAGGTGCCGGCAGAGCTAGGGTTCAAAAACAAAAGGTAGTCTCTTTGCCCAAAAAGGCCACAATTTCACAGAAAAATTGAGTTGTGACCACGTTGCGTTTTGCGCTGTTTCCTGTCGCAGCCACTATGCCTACCCATGCAAGTGAGATACCATTTTTCTCGGGAGACCTGGGGGAACGCTGGGTGGGTGGAAATTTGTTGATCCACGCAGATTCCGGAACTTTCCAACACAGAAATGTAAGGAAAATTTGTTTTTTTTTCCAATTTCTTAGCTTTGCAAGGGATTCTGGGTAAGAGAACCTGGGGGTAGGTAGTCGAGTCACCCCATCCTGAATTCCCCTGGGTGTCTACTTTTCAAAAATATATAGGTTTGCTAGGTTTCTGTAGGTGCCGGCAGAGCTAGGGTTAAAAAACAAAAGGTAGTCTCTTTGCCCAAAAAGTGCACAATTTCACTGAAAAATATAGTTGTGACCACGTTGCGTTTTGCACTGTTTGCTGTCGCAGCCACTATGCCTACCCACGCAAGTGAGATACCATTTTTCTCGGAAGACCTGCGGGAACGCAGGGTGGGTGGAAATTTGTTGATCCACGCAGATTCCGGAACTTTCCACCACAGAAATGTGAGGAAAATGTGTTTTTTTTTCCAATTTCTTAGCTTTGCAAGGGATTCTGGGTAAGAGAACCTGGGGGTAGGCAGTCGAGTGACCCCATCCTGAATTCCCCTGGGTGTCTACTTTTCAAAAATATATAGGTTTGCTAGGTTTCCCTAGGTTCCGGCAGAGCTAGGGTTCAAAAACAAAAGGTAGTCTCTTTGCCCAAAAAGGCCACAATTTCACAGAAAAATTGAGTTGTGACCACGTTGCGTTTTGCGCTGTTTCCTGTCGCAGCCACTATGCCTACCCATGCAAGTGAGATACCATTTTTCTCGGGAGACCTGGGGGAACGCAGGGTGTGTGGAAATTTGTTGATCCACGCAGATTCCGGAACTTTCCACCACAGAAATGTGAGGAAAATGTGTTTTTTTTCCAATTTCTTAGCTTTGCAAGGGATTCTGGGTAAGAGAACCTGGGGGTAGGCAGTCGAGTCACCCCATCCACTCTGTTCTCCTAGTTTTGCCTGTGCCTCGCCACGCCGCCACGCCCACGCCAGACCGAGCGCAACGAGCACGATTCTGCTCGAGCAGGAAGCAAGGGAGCAGGAGCCGAGCCGAGCCGAGCCGTGCGGGAGAACCGCGCAGAAAAGTGCTGCGCCTTCTGCAGACTTCCATCGGGATAGCTACCGGACGACCGGACGACCGCTTGCAGACATCAACGGTAAGCAGAAAGTAGCAAGGAGCGCGGGGGATCGGCGCTGGAGTCACAGTCCAGCCCATGTTTAACGGACCCCAGCCACAGGCGGACAAGCGGGAAAGCCGGCAACCGACCTCCTCCCCAGCCGCGGATTGTTGCGAGGCCGGCGGGGAGGAGCTGAGGGTGACGAGGGGAGTGGAAGCAGGAGCCGTGTGGGAGCAGGGAGACTCGCCGTAAGAGATCCCTGCGGACAGAGTGCAGCCAAGCAGCCCCTCCCGGGTAAAAAACGGGGACAATATGCTGAACTAGCCGTGCCCAAAAGTTAGCCCATTTCGAAGCTTAGAAGCAAAAAGCGGCAAAAAAGGGAGTGGAATTTATGCCCCAGCCATTAAGAGAAAGTACAAACAACACCAGAAAATACTATTAGAGTAATATTCTCGGCAGAAATATAAGCGGGGCAAGGCAACAAGGCAGCAGGCGGAAGGCAACCGAGGTAGAACAGAGGTAAGTGAATAATTTTTTATTTTCTTATTAAAAGTAAAAATTAAAAATAATTGTTAAACATACCACCTTGATATATCAGTCGCTGCCTAGAAATGGCACCCAAAAGAGGCCAAAAATTACCGGATGAACCTGGAAGGAGTAAATCATTGGAAGGCTCAAAATCCCTTAATGAAAGCCAGGAAAGCCTTGCGTCCTCTATGGGAAATAATAAAGGGGCACGAAAGAAAAAGAAAGTCAAAAGAGTGACGAAGACCGCCCAGAAGGGAAAAAAAGGTGGTAATCAAACAACCATCAAACAGAAAGAGAACACAGAAGCGCTAAAATCTATAAAGGATTTCGTAGGTAAACATTATAGAACTTTAAACCCAGCGATAGCGTCTGTTTTAGATGAAGAAATAGCGGAAAGTGGCGGAGAAATCGGGGAAAAACTAGGCTTGCCGGATGAAAACCAGATTCGGTCAAACCAAGGAGATCCCCAGGAAGAAGCCAACCCTGATAACGAGGAAGGCGGTGTGATCCATAGATCCTTAAACCTGACACTACAGAGCCAAAATCACCAAATCTCGGCCCCTCGCTTATCATCTTCACCAAAAATGTTCTCCTTGATGTCAGTAGGGACTGAAGGCTACAGGGGAAACGAGGACCAGAACCAGAGCATCATCTGGGGAGGAGCTCCGGACCAACTTCTACAACAGCAACTACGACACAACTCCCCAACACGGCAAGAGTGCTTAAGGACAAGCTATCCAGCAAACCCAAGCAGAAATATCACACAGGACTCGGTGCTCTCGGAAACCCCAACATCCTCCCTGATGGAGTTAATCTTGTTAATGCAGAGAGCGCTCCAAGGAATCCTGGAAGTAACCCTATCAAACAACGGAATAATGAAGGCACAGAAACAACACTTAAAGAAAATAGAAGAAGAACTCGGAGAAATAAAGTGCCAATTGCCAAGTAGGGTAACACCAACAGACACAGTCCTACCAAATAAGGAAAGTGATAGGACAGTGTCGGAAGAAGAAAGCTTGGTTCTACTCGAAAGGATGCCCAAATCTGCAGAACAAGCTGCAAAGGAGGTAGTAGAACCCGTGAACAACGTGTACATATCAAGAAGACCCATGCTGATAAAAAGGCGAGGAGGGTATGTTACACTCGGGGCTAGGAACAGGAAGGAAAAAACCAGGAAAACGAACCATGCCGAAACAAGAAAAGAGATGGAATCAAGGAAAGGGAGGGCGACCCCAGGATTAAATGCCTTAGCCCCAATATTTATAACACAAAGATCTGTACAGGTGGCGGCAAAAACTCCTATGCCCCCTAAATCTGTGAGAGTACCAAAGAAAAAACAATCACATAGGGAGGCAATAGAGATCCCCCCCTCCACCCGTATGACGAGACAAAGCGCAAGGCAACGGGTTGTTCCGGCCATAGAACAAAGGGGTATAAGACCACAGATGCATGAAGAACCCAATATAAGAATCAAAAGCCGGAGAGAAGGAAGAACACCCACCAGCCATCAGCAGAACGAATTAAGCATGAACTCATACGAGAGAGATGACAACAAATGGGTATTCCTGGACCTGTTACCAGCAGGGAGGAAAGGAAAGTCTGGAAGAAACATTAATCCCCCGAATAGGGCACAGGTTCTGTCGGCATTTGCAAAATGCGCAAGTCTGAGGGGGATCGGCACTAAAGACCTGCAGCACGTCGGATTCGTTGTAAACAAGCAAGAAAAGGAAATAACAAAAATCACATTATACTCAGACCTGGTAAAAAGGGCTATCCTGAATGCCTCAAAGGAAATAATGCACCAAGGATTAAAGATTATCCCAGAGAGAGATATAAAAACCGTGAAAGATAACAATTTCTTAAATCAACATGCCGGGCTCCAGAAGAGACAAGTAATCCTATATAAAGAAACAAAAAGTGATCGAAAATCTCTGAACATTATAATCGAAAACACAGGTAATGATTCATCATGGGGGAACTGGTCGTCTTACAGCACCCACGCGGAGGAAAGTATCGAAAGGAATACAGTGGCTACAGAAGAGGAAGGAGAGCTGAGTGACGTCGAATAGGATACAGGGGGTCCGCAAGACCTAGGTCTCTTGTCCTGGAACGTAAATGGGCTAGGCAATGAACAAAAATGGGAATACATAAAGGAATCCATAAACAAAGTAGACATTGCCTGCTTGCAAGAGACCTGGTTATGCGACGATACCCCAACCTTTGACGGTTATGCCCAGATACATCATCCGGCCATAAAGAAAAATCGTGGGAGGCCCTCTGGGGGCCTCATGACTTTGGTATCAACAAGAGTAATGAGGGAAATAAAACGGTTGAACACAAAATGTAAATGGGTACAATCAAGCAGAGTTGAACTCTTGACGGTGGATTTAAAATACAAAATGATGATTTTATTAAATGTATACATGCAGTGGGAAAATGGGGAGGAGTATGAAAGGGAAAGGAGGTTTTTTAAGGAGGATGTAGATAGTATTTTAGAAAAATACTCCGCAGACACAATAGTGTTATTGGGGGACTTCAACCATAAATTAAACCCAAGAAAAGCAGACCTTTACAATATGGAACAGCTAGAGGCATACGGTATAAACCCGGCAAGGTTCCCAGTAGGGGAAACCTCGAAACAAGACCAGGAATTAATGCATATCTTAGGAGGCAGGGGTTTTCACTGTGTTAACGGAAGAATAGAATCAGATACTCCTGCAGGAAAAACGTTTATTCAAGGGCAGCAGAACTGCCCAATCGACTATATATTCCTGCAGGCCTGGAATTTTCACCAGATCAGATCCTTCAAGTTAATTCAAAATGTGATGAGCGACCACAAACTCCTCCATATAGTAATAAAGGGGGGTAGGAAACTACAGAGAGAAAGAGTGATAAACCAGGCGGTTGAGTATCCTAAACGAGTGACGACACGTCTAACTGAGGAATATCTGGAAAAAGTGAAGGACACCCAAATAAAAATGGCATCTGCCAATTTTGAAAACAAAAAATTGGAATGGTTCATCTTAAAACTAGATGAACTGGTTCAATGCCTCAAGATAAATCTAAAAAGAGAAGATCCTAATAGGGTAAAGCAAATAAATTATGGTAAAGGCTTCTCAGTAGCATGCCAAATTAAGAAAAGGGAGATAAGAGCAACTCAGAGGAAACAAAAAAAGTTCTTTACACAAGAGAGACATGATCACCTGGTAAAATTGAAAAAAGAATTCAAGCAAATGGTACTCTCTACTAAAAGGATACATAAAGAAAAATGCTGGTTAGAACTTTTGGAAGCCATAGAGAATAAAAATCTAAGGAAATTCTGGCAACTAGTAAAGACAGCATCTGGCACCTCAGAGGGCGAATTAAACTGTGTGGTGAGTGAGGCAGCATGGGATACATACATAAGGGAATTGTATAGGGCAAGGACTCCCAGTCAGGAGATGGAGACTAAATCATGGCAAGATGTATCTGAAGATCTCCTTGCCAAATTTAACGATGAACAAGTAGAGCTCACAATAAAAGAACTCAAGCTAACCCGGGCAGCAGGCCCAGACAATCTGCCTGCAATAATTCTGAAGACCGAGGTTACATGGTGGGCAAGTTTCCTGGCCAATATGTTTCAGGTAGTGTTAAAAGAAGGCGCAATGCCTCCAACCTGGAAGGGGGCCATAATCAGGCCGATACATAAGAAAGGGAGCAAAGAGGAGCCAAGAAACTATCGGCTGATTAACCTTCTAGATATTGGAGAGAAAGTGTTCTCTAAAATCGTTTTAAAACAACTGAATACATGGGTAGAAGAGTGCCAAATAATCCCCACAGAACAGGGCGGATTCAGAGCAGGCCACTCGACAATAGACCACGGGTTTGCTCTATGGGCGTTGGCGAGGAAGTCGACGGAACAGAACGGCAAACTATGCTGCTGTTTCGTCGACTTCAAAGCAGCCTTTGATTCTGTAGACCGGGCCTGCCTATGGGAGACACTAAAGAGACTAAATATCCCGACAGATCTCTTGACCATAATAAAAGAACTACACAGGGAAAACTGGGGGCAAGTAATTAAAGATACGAGAGGCTCCCTAACCCCCAAAATACCCATAGCCAATGGGTTAAGACAGGGCTGCGTGCTGGCCCCCCAGCTTTTTTCTATCTATTTGTCAGATCTCCCGGCCTATTTAGAGGTTGAGGGTAGTGCCAGTCCAAAAATGGATGGAAACAAAATCCCATGCCTATTATACGCGGATGATCTGGTGATAGTAGATCAAACCGAGAGAGGCCTCCAAAGGAAGCTTAATGCTTTTAATACCTACTGTGCTGAAAATTTTTTGACTATCAACTTGGATAAAACAAAAACCCTATGTTTCGGGAAAAAGCTAAGTAGATTTAGCTGGTACATAGGTGACCTTAAATTAGAGACAGTAAATGAGTACCGTTACTTGGGTATTTGGTTTGATAGGACTCTAAATTGGAACACCCATTTAGAAACGCAAAAAGCAAAGGCTCTCTCCTCTATTTGCGGACTTAAAAGATTCAATAGGGAATATGGTGAGATGTCACACCGGCCAATGCTCAGAGCTTTTGAGGCAATGATCCCCCCTCAAGTACTTTACGGCGCAGAGATCCTTTATTTGAGCGGTAAGGGATCCTGGGACGTCATAGAGGGAAATTGCATAAAAAGGCTCCTATCACTTCCTAAATCTGCTATGATTTAAGCCATCAGAACAGAAATAGGCACAAAGTCCTGGGTGATATTAACCCAGATGGCTGTGATCAGATTTTGGAAGAGATTAGAAGATCCTGAAACAAAAAAAGTGGCATACTGGTGTCGCAAAGAAATCCAGAAAAGCGAGCTAAAATGGGCGAAGTCCAGTAGGGATAAAGTTAAGGGAATCTGTAACACTCTTGAGCTCGACTGGGACCTTAGCTCATTGCAAATCACTAGCACCAAAGGTGAATTGAAGCAAAGAGGGAAAGAAGTCTCGAAATTGCTTGATAGAGACTATTTAAGAATGAAAAAATCAGTGGTACATATGTTAAATGCGTGGTCCCTTGATAATTGGTTCCCCTACCTCGACAGATTACCCAATCGCGGATACAGGCAAGAGATCCTTAGAATTAGAATCGGGATCAACCCATGGTTAATATGCAGAGACCTGAATGCAAAAATGTTAGATAAGGAAGGTCACTGCAAGTGTTACTTGGGGACAAAGGGAGACCTGCTGCATATCTTGTTAGACTGGTTTTCACTCCTAGACTTTAGGAAACTTTGGTTGCGTCCTATCTTCATAAAATATGACGTAAAAACAAGAGCACAGGCAGCCAGTCTCTTAACAGAAATCCCCTACATTGATATCGCAATTGCCCTCGGGAAATTTTTAAAGATGTCTCTGACTGCACTGAGAGATACAGAATAACATGGAGTACTGTAGGAGTTTTTAGCAGACTGTAATTGCACGGAGTAATAAGATAAGAATAGTTTTTATTGGACAAATTAAGTTTTAAAATAACTGTAAAATTTTAATGATTTTTTGTATTTTTGATAATGATGTGTATGAACCTCGTATATGGACAAAGTTTTAAAAGTAATAAGTCATACTCCATTCTGTGCTATCCTAATTGCATTGTTTAAAGACTACGGTCACAATAAACACATATTTTGACTTGACTTGACTTGAGTCACCCCATCCTGAATTCCCCTGGGTGTCTACTTTTAAAAAATATATAGGTTTGCTAGGTTTCCCCAGGTGCCGGCAGAGCTAGGGTTCAAAAACAAAAGGTAGTCTCTTTGCCCAAAAAGGCCACAATTTCACAGAAAAATTGAGTTGTGACCACGTTGCGTTTTGAGCTGTTTCCTGTCGCAGCCACTATGCCTACCCACGCAAGTGAGATACCATTTTTCTCGGAAGACCTGCGGGAACGCAGGGTGGGTGGAAATTTGTTGATCCACGCAGATTCCGGAACTTTCCACCACAGAAATGTGAGGAAAATGTGTTTTTTTTCCAATTTCTTAGCTTTGCAAGGGATTCTGGGTAAGAGAACCTGGGGGTAGGCAGTCGAGTGACCCCATCCTGAATTCCCCTTGGTGTCTACTTTTTTCAAAAATATATAGGTTTGCTAGGTTTCCCTAGGTTCCGGCAGAGCTAGGGTTCAAAAACAAAAGGTAGTCTCTTTGCCCAAAAAGGCCACAATTTCACAGAAAAATTGAGTTGTGACCACGTTGCGTTTTGCACTGTTTCCTGTCGCAGCCACTATGCCTACCCACGCAAGTGAGATACCATTTTTCTCGGGAGACCTGGGGGAACGCTGGGTGGGTGGAAATTTGTTGATCCACGCAGATTCCGGAACTTTCCACCACGAAAATGTGTTTTTTTTCCCAATTTCTTAGCTTTGCAAGGGATTCTGGGTAAGAGAACCTGGGGGTAGGCAGTCGAGTGACCCCATCCTGAATTCCCCTGGGTGTCTACTTTTCAAAAATATATAGGTTTGCTAGGTTTCCCTAGGTGCCGGCAGAGCTAGGGTTCAAAAACAAAAGGTAGTCTCTTTGCCCAAAAAGGCCACAATTTCACAGAAAAATTGAGTTGTGACCACGTTGCGTTTTGCGCTGTTTCCTGTCGCAGCCACTATGCCTACCCACGCAAGTGATATACCATTTTTCTCGGAAGACCTGCGGGAACGCAGGGTGGGTGGAAATTTGTTGATCCACGCAGATTCCGGAACTTTCCACCACAGAAATGTGAGGGAAATGTGTTTTTTTTTCCAATTTATTAGCTTTGCAAGGGATTCTGGGTAAGAGAACCTGGGGGTAGGCAGTCGAGTGACCCCATACTGAATTCCCCTGGGTGTCTTCTTTTCAAAAATATATAGGTTTGCTAGGTTTCCCTAGGTGCCGGCAGAGCTAGGGTTCAAAAACAAAAGGTAGTCTCTTTGCCCAAAAAGGCCACAATTTCACAGAAAAATTGAGTTGTGACCACGTTGCGTTTTGCGCTGTTTCCTGTCGCAGCCACTATGCCTACCCACGCGAGTGAGATACCATTTTTCTCGGGAGACCTGGGGGAACGCTGGGTGGGTGGAAATTTGTTGATCCACGCAGATTCCGGAACTTTCCACCACAGAAATGTGAGGAAAATGTGGTTTTTTTTTCCAATTTCTTAGCTTTGCAAGGGATTCTGGGTAGGAGAACCTGGGGGTAGGCAGTCGAGTCACCCCATCCTGGATTCCCCTGGGTGTCTACTTTTAAAAAATATATAGGTTTGCTAGGTTTCCCCAGGTGCCGGCAGAGCTAGGGTTAAAAAACAAAAGGTAGTCTCTTTGCCCAAAAAGGGCACAATTTCACTGAAAAATTGAGTTGTGACCACGTTGCGTTTTGCACTGTTTCCTGTCGCAGCCACTATGCCTACCCACGCAAGTGAGATACCATTTTTCTCGGGAGACCTGGGGGAACGCTGGGTGGGTGGAAATTTGTTGATCCACGCAGATTCCGGAACTTTCCACCACAGAAATGTGAGGAAAATGTGTTTTTTTTCCAATTTCTTAGCTTTGCAAGGGATTCTGGGTAAGAGAACCTGGGGGTAGGCAGTCGAGTCACCCCATCCTGAATTTCCCTGGGTGTCTACTTTTCAAAAATATATAGGTTTGCTAGGTTTCTGTAGGTGCCGGCAGAGCTAGGGTTCAAAAACAAAAGGTAGTCTCTTTGCCCAAAAAGTGCACAATTTCACTGAAAAATATAGTTGGGACCACGTTGCGTTTTGCACTGTTTCCTGTCGCAGCCACTATGCCTACCCACGCAAGTGAGATACCATTTTTCTTGGGAGACCTGGGGGAACGCTGGGTGGGTGGAAATTTGTTGATCCACGCAGATTCCGGAACTTTCCACCACAGAAATGTGAGGAAAATGTGTCTTTTTTCCAATTTCTTAGCTTTGCAAGGGGTTCTGGGTAAGAGAACCTGGGGGTAGGCAGTCAAGTCACCCCATCCTGAATTCCCCTGGGTGTCTACTTTTCAAAAATATATAGGTTTGCTAGGTTTCCCTAGGTGCCGGCAGAGCTAGGGTTCAAAAACAAAAGGTAGTCTCTTTGCCCAAAAAGTGCACAATTTCATTGGAAAATTGAGTTGTGACCACGTTGCGTTTTGCACTGTTTCCTGTCGCAGCCACTATGCCTACCCACGCAAGTGAGATACCATTTTTCTCGGGAGACCTGGGGGAACGCAGGGTGGGTGGAAATTTGTTGATCCACGCAGATTCCGGAACTTTCCACCACAGAAATGTGAGGAAAATGTGTTTTTTTTCCAATTTCTTAGCTTTGCAAGGGATTCTGGGTAAGAGAACCTGGGGGTAGGCAGTCGAGTCACCCCATCCTGACTTTCCCTGGGTATCTACTTTTCAAAAATATATAGGTTTGCTAGGTTTCCCTAGGTGCCGGCAGAGCTAGGGTTCAAAAACAAAAGGTAGTCTCTTTGCCCAAAAAGTGCACAATTTCTCGGAAAAATATAGTTCTGACCACGTTGCGTTTTGCACTGTTTCCTGTCGCAGCCACTATGCCTACCCACGCAAGTGAGATACCATTTTTCTCGGGAGACCTGGGGGAACGCTGGGTGCATGGAAATTTGGTGATCCACGCAGATTCCGGAACTTGCCACCACAGAAATGTAAGGAAAATGTGTTTTTTTTCCAATTTCTTAGCTTTGCAAGGGATTATGGGTAAAATAACCTGGGGGTAGGCAGTCGAGTCACCCCATCCTGAATTCCCCTGGTTGTCTACTTTTGAAAAATATATAGGTTTGCTAGGTTTCCCTAGGTGCCGGCAGAGCAAGGGTTCAAAAACTAAAGGTAGTCTCTTTGCCCAAAAAGTGCACAATTTCACTGAAAAATTGAGTTGTGACCACGTTGCGTTTTGCGCTGTTTCCTGTCGCAGCCACTATGCCTACCCACGCAAGTGAGATACCATTTTTCTTGGGAGATCTGGGGGAACGCTGGGTGGGTGGAAATCTGGTGATCCACGCAGATTCCAGAACTTTCCACCACAGAAATGTGAGGAAAATGCGTTTTTTTTCCAATTTCTTAGCTTTGCAAGGGATTCTGGGTAAGAGAACCTGGGGGTAGGCAGTCGAGTGACCCCATCCTGAATTCCCCTGGGTGTCTACTTTTCAAAAATATATAGGTTTGCTAGGTTTCCATAGGTGCCGGCAGAGCTAGGGTTCAAAAACAAAAGGTAGTCTCTTTGCCCAAAAAGGGCACGATTTCACTGCAAAATTGAGTTGTCACCACGTTGCGTTTTGCGCTGTTTCCTGTCGCAGGCACTATTCAGACCCAGGCAAGTGAGGTAGCATTTTTTTCAGGAGACCTGGGGGAACGCTGGGTGGGTGGAAATTTGTTGATCCACACAGATTCCAGAACTTTCCACCACGGAAATGTGAGGAAAATGTGTTTTTTTTTCAAATTTCTCAACTTTACAAGGGATTCTGGGTAACGGAACCTGGAGGTAGGCAGACGAGTCACCCCATCCTGAATTCCCCCGGGTGTCTACTTTTCAAAAATGTATAGGTTTGCTAGGTTTCCCTAGGTGCTGGCAGAGCTAGAGCTCAAAAACAAAAGGTAGTCTCTTCCTCCAAAAAGCGCTAGATTTCACTGTGAAATTGAGGTGCAACGACGTTGCGTTTTGCGCCGTTTCATGTCACAGCCACTATGCCTAACAATGCAAGTGACGTACCATTTTTTTCGGGGGACCTGGGGGAACGCTGGGTGGGTAGAAATTTGTTGATCCACGCTGATTCCAGAACTTTCCACCACAGAAATGTGAGGAAAATGTGTTTTTTTGGTCATATTTTTAGATTTGCAAGGGATTCTGGGTAACAAATCCAGGGGGTAGGCAGACGAGTCACCCCATCCTGAATTTCCCGGGGTGTCTAGTTTTCAAAAATGTATAGGTTTGCTAGGTTTCCCTAGGTGCTGGCAGAGCTAGGACTCAAAAACTAAAGGTAGTCTCTTTGTCCAAAAAGCACAAGATTTCACTGGGAAATTGAGGTGCAACCACGTTGCGTTTTGCGCTGTTTCGTGTTGCAGCCACTATGCCTACCCACGCAAGTGAGGTATCATTTTTCTCAGGAGACCTGGGGGAAGGCTGGGTGGGTGGAAATTTGTTGATCCACGCAGATACCAGAACTTTCCACCACAGAAATGTGAGGAAAATGTGTTTTTTTTGTCATAATTTTAGCTTTGCAAGGGATTCTGGGTAACAAAACCTGGGGGTAGGCAGACAAGTCACCCCATCCTGAATTCCCCTGGGTGTCTAGTTTTCAAAAATGTATAGGTTTCCCTATGTGCTGGCAGAGCTAGGACTCAAAAACAAAAGGTAGTCTCTTTGTCCAAAAAGCACAAGATTTCACTGGGAAATTGAAGTGCAACCACGTTGCATTTTGAGCTGTTTCGTGGCGCAGCCACTATGCCTACCCACGCAAGTGAGGAACCATTTTTCTCGGGAGACCTGGGGGAACGCTGGGTGCATGGAAGTTTGTTGATCCACGCAGATTCCAGAAATTTACACTACTGAAATGTGAGGAAAATGTGTTTTTTTTGTCAAATTCTAAACTTTGCAAGGGATTCTGGGTAACAAAGCCTGGTGGTAGGCAGTCGAGTCACCCCATCCTGAATTTCCCAGGGTGTCTACTTTCCAAAAATGTATAGGTTTGCTAGGTTTCCCTAGGTGCTGGCAGAGCTAGGGTGCAAAAACTACAGGTAGGCACTTTGCCATAAAAGGGTCAATTTGTAACTGCAAAATTGAGGTGTGACCACGTTGCATTTTGCGCCGTTTCCTATCGCAGGCACAAGGCCGACCCACACAAGTGAGGTACCGTTTTTATCGGGAGACTTCGGGTAATTCAGATTTGTAAATCAACTGTTATTACCAAATGAGCTTTCTAGCATTTCTCCCTTTCAATGACAGACATTGTGTAAAAGAAAAATGTTTTTGAAAAATGACCAATAATTCTCAAGCTAGTATGGGTATTCCCAATTTTGAAAATGTGCAATTATATACTGTTTCTGAACTCTATATTTTGTACCCAATTCAGAAATACATAGGTGTCTTTCATACAGATTTTTCCATGTATACATTTTCTAAGACAAAGTGCTCTATACCCAGTAAAAGAAAAAAAAACATTGCAAGTTGCTGCTCAGTTTTTGGATCTGGGTTCGTTGGGTTCTTGGTGAAACTACAAGTCCTATATATCCCCACAACCAGGAAGGTCTAACGGATGTAACAGTATATTGCTTTCCAAGAGCTGTCAAGATTAGAAAAAGTTATAGGTGAAAACGTTGAGACAAAAGGCTGTTTTTTTCAACAAATTTTCTATTATTCCAAGATTTAACTGTTAGTTTCGATAAAGAATCCTTCATGGATTTAGACAAATGACCCCTTTCTGGATTCAGAATTTTGTTTACTTTTCGAAAATGTACAGCTTTCTAGGATCCATTATTGCTTTCAAACTCTTTTCTACCATTAATTGGAAGGAGGTGGAAAGCTCTAAAAATAGCAAAAATAGGCTATGTCCCAGAAAAATGCCAAAACTGTGTGAAAAATGTTGGTTCCCTGACAAAAGACTGTCATTCCCTGAAAGCTGAGAAAACGGAGATTTCAGCCCCACAAACCCTTTTTTGATACCATTTTCAGGGAAAAACCCAGAGGCTTTCATTTGCAGCCCGTTTTCCCATTTTTCTGAAAAAAACTAAAAAATCACTATATTTTGGTTAATTTCTGGGACCCCTCCAAGGGAATCCACAAACCCTGGGCGCCTTTGGAATCCACATGATGTTGGAAGAAAAGGACGGAAATTTGGCGTGGATAGCTTATGTGGTCAAAAAGTTACAGGGGCCTAAGCGTGCACTACCCCAAATAGCCAAAAAAGGGCTCAGCACAGGAGGGGAAAAGGCCTAGCAGCGAAGGGGTTAACACAATACTTGCACAGTGCCCAACACTGACCATTACCCATCTAATCCACAGGTGATGAAGAACTCACTGCTGAGGACCACAACAACGACCAGCAAAGCCATTCTCCACCCCCGGTACATGGACTCTCGGATGTTGACTCCCAGGACAGTTTGGACGGTGAGCTCCAGGCCGGCCCATCTGGTGTGCCACAGACCCAGAGGTCCCAAGACCCCATCCTCCCCACCACCACGTCTGCTGCAACAACAACAGCACAGCAAACCCCTGCAGTCACGGCCTCTGCCTCCACCGCTGCCACCACCGCCACCACCATCACCACCAGTACCACCTGCAGCACCCTCCCTATCCCAGGGGATGATCAGGCCACACCCACAACTGTGGAGGGCAGGGAGAGTGCGTGTACCCAGAGTGGCGAGGCAACAGGCCCGTGGCAGCAGGGCAGGTGGAAGGGCTAGGGTCACCACCAGACTTCAGGAGGAGTTGACACCATCCCTGGATCACTTCACCAGTGTGTTGGAGGCATACCAACAGGTCCAGGGACAAAGTGGCCGGTCTGATGAACTGTGGCGTTACTGAGGGACAGGCCAACGTCCCAAACAACACCTCAGCCCCCCTCTGTTGTGCCACAATATGACAGTGCACCATCCTCCCCTGCGGCCACAGAGAGGGGTGAGTCCTCAGATGCCACTGGCCAAGCAGCACCCCCCCCCAAGAGATCAAGGGGGCGTCCAAAGAAGAGCCTGGGAGTCTCTGAAGGCAAAGCACCAGCCACACACCAGTCAAGCAGCCAGTCCTGATGGCAGCCCTCTTTCCCACTGCATTGACTCTTTGAACTGTCCTTCCCCGCAGTGCCTTGTGAATGGCACATGTCTGTTGGACTGGGTCACCACATCCATGTGGTCTCTACTCTTGCATCTCATCTACCATGACTGTCAACTCACTGCTCCATCACCACCTACATGTGAAAATGCCTGCACCCCTCACATGTCAACTTTGTAAATAAAACACCTTACACACTACAATTTGTGCATTCTTGTCTTTAGTGCTATTTTGACTGTCTCCAAAATGTCCCTGATGCATACAAAAGATGTACATGATGTAGGCCAGGATGACTCCGTAGCACCTAGGGAGACACAACAGAACAACAGTCACTGGCGTCAGTGTGCTATCACAGACATAACACAACACCAAACATCACCATAACTGTACAGGCAGACAGCACAATGTGCAGCAAGTGTCAACAAACAGAGTCCGGAATACGGTCACATGTGAAATGTCACAGACACATTTCCGCATACAGGTCACTCCACATGTGCCTGTCTGTAACATCCGCGCAAAGCCCTTCACAACAACAGCAACCACACCAGACAATGTACAAGTCGTACCTCGTCACCCACCTTCAAGTGAAGTAGCGGTCGATGAGCTGTTGGTGCAGGTCAACTCCTTCCTCCTTTCCACTGTCCTCATCACTGGACTCAGGTCCTTGAGCAGGCGGTGGCCTTGGTTCCCCACCATTGTCCATGAGCAGGGGGATCCCCTTGTGGATGGCCAGGTTGTGCAGCATACAGCATGCCACAACGATCTTGCAGACATTCTCAGGCGAGTATTCCAGTGCACCTCCTGTCCTGTCAAGGCAGCGGAATCTTGACTTCAGCATGCCAAAAGTCCACTCGATTACACGTCGGGTCCTGCCATGGGCCTCATTGTACGGGACTTCACCCAGGGTCCTGGGATTCCTTAGCGGGCTCTGAGGAAATAGAAATTTTTAGGTAGCTAAAGTGTCCCCCACTCGCACCCCATCCATACACATGTGTCCCCTGTATGTCATGTAATTCCTTTTCCGTGCCTGCTAGAAAGACGCATATGCATTTACGTCCAACGTTAACATGTCAGTTATACAGTCCCCCAAGAAAATCACGTTAATTAGGCTTCTAGGCCTATGGTGCCAACGTCTTTACATGGTACACTTTTGATTCTCGCACACGTTTTCTCCATGTTTTCTGGCCCAGTCGAGCCAGACCCTTAGTCGAGGCTCCGAGTTCTTTTCTGCCTCTGAAAGCTACAGTTTAGGTATGCATCCCTGACCTCTGCCTTACTTCCTGCTCGGCGAAGCGGTGCCCGTCTCGGCCTGGTCTGCTTGCCAAGATGAGGTTTTACCTACAAGTTATCTGCTCAGCCTCCTCGAAAACACATTCCAGTCTAGTGAAATAGGTAAACATATTCCCGGCTGCAGAGCAAAGAGCCCTGCCTTCCTGTCTCCATGCAAGTAATTTACTGCTCCCGTTACCATGGTAGGCCCATGGCCCCCGCACTTCACATGAAGATCCATATGCACGCACTAGTATTCAGTGATGAACAGCCCGAGAGACCTTTTACTTCAGACACTACATCCTCCAAACGTAAGATATCAGATATGTTTTAAGTGCAGGTCGTTCTGACATCCCAGACATTAGTCTCCTCTACTAGTGCTTAAGTCAAAGCCCCCAGCTCTCCCCGGTTACACGTCATGTTCAGTTGCGCGCGCATGTATGCCACAAGTTTCTGCTGATTCTGCAAACTTTCTCTAAGCATCCACCCACATGTGACGTTTCTTGTAACGATTCTCTGACATGTCAAGTGCACGCCCATGTGTACGCCTTCTTACACGCCTCCTGTTACGCACATGTGTTCTTATCTCTCTCTTTTCACCTGTTACGCCTACTGTATTCATTTCAATTATACTGTTTTACTATACATAATGTGTGATGTTAATAAAAAGTTGAATGTCCCTTCCTGAACCTTAGTGGTGATGGAACCCGATGTCCCATGCCTCGAGGCATTTCATTAAAGCCCGTATGACTCAGATACCACGGACTCTGCCTCTCATTTGATTGAGCTATCCTTATTGTCATTTAATGTAATCAAAAATTGTCCGGTAAAATTATTTACCACATAATTATGGCGCCCGAACAGGGACCCCCCCTTCCCCACTCGCCGGCGATGTAACGCAGGCCCCTGACCCCTTCTACAGCTGGGACGGATCCAGTGCACACCTGCGGGTTTTCCTGCTATCTCCCTCAGGCCTACGGAGGAGACGGAGACTGCGGTCCGGCATCCAGACGAGGCGGTGAGGAATGCGAGAGAGCAAGTCGAGAGAGCAAGGTCCGAGGTATCCAGAGGCCCACCTGTTCCGAAGCGCATGCGTAGTAGCAGCCAGACGTCGTAGCAGTCCAGTCCAGTCCAGTTTCCGAGGCCTTCAGTTTTTGCTTCCCGGTGAGTACCGTTGTTGGGAACGCATCTAGACGGGTTCATTAATTTGTGCCCGGTCAAGACGGGTCTGGGTACACAGATCCGGTCCAGTCCAGACGTGTTCACTTAGGTGAACACGGTAATGACGTGTCTCTTTATGGGACCGGTATTGTCTGTACTGTTTAGCAGTGCATCTAGTGATTCAGTATTCTAGTATTGTATCTCGAGATTTCAGTATTCATGTTTTTCTATGTACCAGGTAAATATCAGTCTGAAATGTTTTAATGTGTTTAACGTCGTGGTATGAATGATTGTTTGCTATTCATTACTGTGTTTATTGTGTTCACGTTCAAGTTAGTTCAAAAATGCCACTGTTCTCGAAACTACGTCAGATAGGAACTAGGAAAGGGATACTCGAAGAAGCAGTTCCCGTCCTGCCTAGGGACACTCCAGGACATTTTATGTACCACAAACATGGCTTAGATGCCATACTGTACCTAGATTTGTGGGTGGAGTACACAAAAGATCTGGAAGAGAAATATAGATGGCCTGTCTCAGGGACATGGGATGCTGATTGCATCATGAGAGTAGAAGAAGCATTATGGAAAAAGAAAGCCAGACAATCCCAGAAAGATGCCATAGAATTGTGGCGTAGAGAAGTGCATAGAAGAACAGAGAAAGAAATCAGGAAAGCAGAGAGAAGTAGAGAAGAATCTGAAAAAGCTAGAGAAAAAGAGTTACTAGAAGAAGGAGAACGAGTCAGAATAGAACAACAAGACAGACAAAGGAATGCCCTTATTACAGGCATGTATCCTGTTCTCGCCGAGGGCCTGCCCAAGGCGACCCCGGAAGTACCCCGTAACTTGCCACCACCATTGGTCCCGACTAAATTACGTCATAAACAGACCGCAGCGGACATTTTCTTTTCCTCTTATTTAGATGATGTAGCTCCAGAATATACCAATGTACGCGTACCACCTGCTAATAATGTTCCTAATAATGTTCCACAACAGCCTGTTCAGGATGACACGACCCCTCCCACTGTCCCACCTGCTACTGTTCCTCCTGCCACTGGTCCTAACAATCCTTTTACGCTAGCAACACATGGCCAACTTACATTACCTGCACCTATTACTACTTCACCTACTCGACCAGTTCCATTACTACCACCGATAGCACAGTTAGTTGATGGTTACGCTTCCACTTCAGGAGGCGCAAAAGGAGGTCAACCTGTCACCCCACCTCAAGTAAAACGAATGACACTTAGAGAAGTAGCATTACAACGTACACCAAAAGCGGCGGCATTCTCAACCCTTAGACAGTACCTTACGGATTGCAGATATGATCCCGTACCAGGCGAAGACGAGATGATGCTATTCTCAATACGTTTACGACGAGTCACAAACTATCTGTCTCTTCTACCACATATGAAACAACATTTAGATGACATCTATAATTTCATTAGAACAGGGGAGAGACCAGAATCCATTCACGAGGCCATGGCACACTGTTAGACCTGGCACCTTGGCGTGAGTCTCCCTTCCACTTTTTGCTGATGTGCCTCCGATGTTTTGCTGGTTTTCCGATACTCAGGGCACTGCGCCACGGCTGATCCGTGCCGCAGTGCAAGTGCTCCCTACTGTAAACTGTACATACGATTGGTATCCATGATTGGTGCATTGGATTTACTGTTAGTCCCTAGTAACGCGCACGAGAGAGTGCCGGGGCGTGTAGATGCCAATACTGCTGGTGGGCTTGCAGCGCTGGTTGCGCCACCCACCCAAGCAGCCGTAAAGATGTGTCTGGGAACTGCGACCGCAGAACCCGCGTGCGGTCTCGTACTGTCACGCTAGCTGGGCCAGTGTCCCCACTTGCCAGCACCGACCCTTCCCTTGACTACATATTAGTCACCCCTATGGTAGGCCTGCGGGCAGGGTGCATTGTAGGTGCGAGGTAGGACAAGCCCTAATGTGCGTGGCCTGTCCTGGTAGTGACCTACAACGAAGACCGTATCTCACTACTGGAGGCTACCTGCTCCGTTAGGCCAGACTGAGCTGCGAGGATTATTATACCCTATAATCCCCGCAGGCTCAAGGAGCATGGTAGTGAGTCGTGTTTAGTATGCCTGGACTCAGGATGATGAAATATTTCTTGTAGTCAAGTTTATTTCATTATCCTGGGTTTGCAAATGCTACTTTTAGAAAGTCAGCATTTGCTTGCCTAACCATTTCAGTTGCCTCTGCCAGTATGTGTATCCGACTGTCTGGGATGTGTGAGTGACAGGGCTGGAGGGATGACAGGGGGTGAATGCGCAGATTACACCTTAGTGGGAGGTAGGAGTGCCTCTTGACTCGAACTGTCACCGTGCCCGGCCACCACAATGCTGGCTCCACCCTCCTGGGGAGCGGCGGATGACTCTGCCGGCACCTGACCCAGGAAGGGCGAAGCCCCCATCAACAAGGTACTCTGGCCACTCCTGTCCGGACAATGCCGGCTCCGCCTCCTGTGGGGCGTCTGATGCGCCTGCCCCCCACACTGAACGCAGAAGCCGGAGTACACCCGCCGGGGTACTCCTGAACTGAGAGTGGCTATGCAAAGGCCCCCCTGGCCTGCGAGAACAAAAGAATTGGCCTATAAAAGATGGAGCCCGGCTCCTTGAAAGTTAGATCCAGTTTGGGCCACAGAACGACTCTGCCCTACGAGAAGGACCGCGAGAAGACAAGGAAGGGTGCTGACTCTTGCCTGTGTCTGGTGCCTTGCTGCTGAAGGAGAGGAAGACAAAAAGACTACGAAAAGACTTTTGTGCTACTTGTGCCAAACTCTGCAAAGAGATCTCCAAGGGCTTGGAACTGAACTTGCCCCCTGACCAGCGTCCCAGGACCAGTGGACGCTAGACCCCCCTTGGAAGAAAGCGACTGCGGGAGCTGACCATCGCCGCAGTACCGACAAAGAGGAAGCTCCTCTAAGGCATCCACTCCCTCCCGACCACCGTGACCGGGGCCCCAAAGCTACAGCGGAAGCACAGTGAGGACCAGCCGCCGCTGGCCCGAACATCGTGACCACACCTGCGCTGGGAGCCCGAGAGCAAAGCGAAGGAGGACCCGTCTGGTCTGAGCTATCGAGGCGACTGCATAGCGAGCCGTCCCTCACCTGCAAGGACAGACTATTGCCCTACGAGAATCCACAAGGTCGGTAACCTGCCCGACAGCCCAGCTGTGAGCCCACAGCTGCACCGACATTTGGCTGGGTACGTCCTGCACTTGGGGACCGTACTGCCACTTGTCACCGCCACCCAGCCGCCAACTCCAAGGTCGGAGCAGACGACGAAGAGAGGACCGTGCCGCCACAGAGCACCGCTGCCCCGGACGACCAGTGACCTGCTCGGCCGAAGAGCCGCAACGATCAGCGACACCGGGAAGGCAACGCGACGTGGGACAGATCCCCTGGAAGCCGCTGGCTCCACAACGAACTTTGTTTAACGCCGGCCTACGGGCCTTACAAGAACTACGATAAGAACTGTGGTAATCTAAAGCTAATATCCTGCAACCGTATCCGTTAAGTTTTGACCGTATTCACAAGCCTGCGTAAAGTTTATATAAAGAGATATATTTTTACACGAATACAGTCTGGTCTCGTTGTGTGGTGGGTTGGTTGTAAAGGTGTACTGTTGCAGGTGTTTAACCCTATGTGCCCCAAAGATTAGCCTAAGACTGCTTAAGCCACACTACCTAGAGGGTAAGCAGAGGTTGTCTGGAAGGTAACCCTCAGCCCTGACGAGGAAGAGAGAGTCCCTGCTTGTCGCTAGTGCTTGCACTGCGCCAACTAGAGTCTCCCCCTTCCTACATTGGACGCAGCGGTGAGGATTTTTCGAATTTACACTTGCGATAGTTATACCTGAGCTTCTGACCGCTACACAAGGATTACGGTACAGTTACTAAACCACAGACTTTGCTTTTTGAAAGAAGATTCCGAGTGCCGAAGCCATGCCGGGCACCAAGAGCCTGGATGGAGCGGAGTCCACGACCTCCGAGGTTTTGGAGATAGAATGGGACGCCGCAAAGCTAGACAAGTACTCAAAGCTGGAGCTAAAGTTTTTTTGTAGGAAACTAAAGGTTCCGCACGCTGGTTGCAAAAACAAACCGGAGTTCTACAAGGCCCTGAAAGCCTGGATAGAGTCCCGAAAGACCCCGGAAGAGCAAGACGTCCTCGCCGAGCAGAACGCAACGGAGGAGCAGAATGCACTTGGGGATCTGATCGATCTCGAGCGACAAGACAGCGAGCACAGCTTGGGTAAAGGCCTGTCGCCAGAGGAGCTGGCAGACAGGAAGGAAACCCGGAATCACGAAAGAAAGTTGGCAGAATTAAAAATCCAGCTGGAGCTTGAAACGAAAAGAATGGCGCTGGAAGAGCGAAAGCACCAGATGGACTATGAGGTGAAAATGAGGGAGATAAGTCTCAAGGAAAGAGGCTTGGATCGTCCTCCCTCTGGTGGCAGCACATCGCCAGTGCAGGTAGAGTCAAGAGTGCATATCCCGAAGGACGTAGTCAAGGAGTTCTTTAAGGGGGATGACATAGGACAATGGTTTAGGGCATATGAGGTAGCCATGTCCTCCCACCGGGTCCCTGAGAAGGATTGGGGAGCGGGGTTGTGGGGAAGGTTCCTTAGTGAAGGGAGAGATACCTTACTAGATTTGCCCGTCGAGAATCAGAGGTCCTATACCCACATGAAAGAAGCTTTGTTGAGCAGGTACGGGCTTACCCCTGAAATGTATAGACAGAAGTTTAGGGGGTGTACTAAGCGGCCTGGGAATACGTATGTGGAATATGTGACTTACTTTTGCAGAGCACTGGATGGTTGGGTGAAAGGTAACAAAGTGAATGATTTTCAAGGTCTCTTTGATTTAATTGCATGGGAGCACTTGTCTGATCACTGTTTTCCTGAGTTACGCCAACATCTGATCGATAGCAAGCTGTCCAACCCGAGGAAGCTTGCTGAGGAGGCGGACCGCTGGCTCAGCACCAGGGTCCACAAGGGTCCCGTGGGGGATTCCGCCAAGAGTGGGCAGGGTCCCCAGCAGAAGAGTGGGGGGGACAAAGGGGGAAAACAGAAAGGGTTCCAAAAAGGCCCCCAAAGTAGTTCCCAAGGGAATCCGCAGCAGGGTTCTCAGCCTCCCCCCCCCCCCGAAGCAGAATGGGGCCCCGACAGGTAAACCTGTTCCGAAGGGGCCCTTCAATTGTTTCAAATGCGGCGAGCCTGGGCACATATCGAGTGACCCCAAGTGTCGCCTATTTGGAAAACCCGCACCCACTGGTGCTCCGCCCCGACAAGTGACTAGCGTTCACCTGGGAGAAGAAATGATGGTCCCGGGGGGTGGAGATCCCGTTCACATGACCCTGGTCTCGTTAGGAGACAGCGAGATGATCCCTACGAACTACCTGCCCTCTAACACTAAAAAATATGGGCAGGTGGTGATCATCAATGGCAAGGAAGCTGAGGCTCTTAGAGACACAGGAGCCAGTGTGACTGCAGTGAGGCAGCACCTGGTGTCTCAAGAGCAGGTTGTACCCCATGCCTACTGTAGGGTTATCAACGCTGATAATTCTGAGAGTCAGTGTCCGATGGCTCAAGTTCCCTTCGAGTGGGGGGGGGTCTCTGGTACTCTGCAGGTCTGTGTGAGGAAAACCATGCCTGTTGACTGTTTGCTAGGGAACGACTTGGAGCACTCCCCTTGGGAAAAGGTGGAGAAAGCGACTCACCTGCGGATGGTGGGTCTGCCTGACTGGGCGTGCGTGACCACACGGTCGATGGCAGCCAGTAAGGGTGATCGAGAGGTCCTGGGGCCTGATGGAGAGGCCCCGGAACCGGTCTTAGGGAGAAGGCGCAGGGGGCGCGGGAAACCGGCCCCTGAAGTTCCTACGGTCCAGGAGGAGGCAGACCTTGAGGGGGATGCCCTGGAACCTACGGGGGAACAGATCGCTGAACTGGGGGACCTGCCTGAGCTGACCCATTGGCAGCAAGAAGGAGGACCCTCCAGGGAGGAATTCTGCAGGGAGCAGAAAGAATGCCCTTCTCTCGTGGGTATGCGGCAGCAGGCTGCAGACCAGGCCAGTGGTGTTCAGGCCAAGACACATTACGTGTACTGGGAGAATGACCTCCTGTATTCGGAGCCTAAGGCTGCTGAACCTGGGTCAGCCCGTGTGCTGGTGGTACCCCAGAAGTTCAGAGCCTTCCTACTGGGTCTGGCTCATGATGTGCCTTTAGCAGGACATCTAGGGATGGACAAGACCTATGACAGGCTTGTCACCCACTTCTACTGGCCCCAAATGCATAAGAGTTCCGATACTTATTGCAGAACCTGTCCGACTTGCCAGGCAAGTGGGAAGACGGGAGGGAAGAACAAGGCTCCCCTCCAACCCTTCCCTGTCGTCGGTACGCCATTCCAGCGAGTGGGTATTGACATCGTCGGGCCTCTGGACCCCAAGACAGCCATGGGCAACAGGTTCATCCTGGTCTTGGTGGACCATGCCACCCGGTACCCTGAAGCCATACCTCTGAGGACAGTGACGGCTCCCGTGGTGGGGCGTGCACTGATGGGAATTTTCTCACGAGTAGGATTCCCTCTAGAGGTAGTGAGCGACAGGGGGACCAATTTCATATCGAAGTATATGAAGTCCCTTTGGCAAGAGTGTGGCGTAACGTACAAGTTCACCACACCTTACCACCCCCAAGGTAACGGGTTGGTTGAAAGATTCAACCGAACCCTCAAAGGCATGATCATGGGCCTGGAAGGTCCGATGAGGCGTAAGTGGGACGTCCTCTTACCATGCCTACTGTTTGCATATCGCGAGGTGCCACAGAAGTCCCTAGGGTTCAGTCCCTTTGAACTGCTGTACGGCCACCCCGTGAGAGGACCGCTGAGTTTGGTAAAGGAAGGCTGGGAGCAATCTCCCAGGAAACCTCCCCAGAATGTATATAGCTACATGCTGGCCTTCAGAAACCAGACCAGGCGCTTCAGACAACTTGCCGAGGCAAATCTGGAAGCGAGCCAGGAAGAAATGAAGCGGTGGTACGATCAGAATGCCACTCTGGTCGAGCTTCAGCCTGGACAAGAGGTGTATGTCCTGGCCCCGGTGGAGCCCTGTGCCCTTCAAGATAAGTGGACAGGCCCATTCGAGGTTGTGGAGCGGAAGAGCCCCGTGACATACTTGGTGGACATGAAGACGGCCAGGAACCCTTTGCGGGTCCTACATGTCAACCGCCTCAAGCCCCACTTGCGAAGGTCCGAAGTGGGCATGTTATTGGCAACCGATGACGGAATGGAGGAGGAGTCAGAGCCTCTACCAGACCTCTTGGTGGCCTGTGAGAAGGATGGGTCAGTGGATGGAGTTAACCTCTCACCCTCCCTGACCGCCGAACAACAGGAGGATTGCCGCCAGTTGCTGGGGCAGTTTCCAGACCTGTTTTCCCTGGTTCCGAGTGTCACAGATTGGTGCGTCCATGATGTGGACACTGGAGACAGCTTGCCGGTGAAGCATAAGGCTTACCGGGTGACTGACAGGGTACGGGCCTGCATCAAGGAGGAGGTCTCCAAGATGCTTGCCCTCGGGGTGGTTGAGTCTTCCAGCAGTCCTTGGTCCAGCCCCGTGGTCTTGGTTCCGAAGGCTGCTGCGCCGGGAGCCACACCCGAACTCCGGTTCTGTGTGGACTACAGAGGACTCAATTCAGTCACGAAGACTGACGCGCACCCCATCCCCAGAGCGGACGAGCTCATCGATCGGCTAGGGGCTGCCCGGTTTCTCAGCACGTTTGATCTGACGTCTGGGTACTGGCAGATCGCCTTGACCGATGGGGCAAAGGAGAGGTCGGCATTCTCTACACCAGATGGGCATTTCCAGTTCCGGGTCATGCCATTTGGAATGAAGAATGCCCCTGCCACCTTTCAGAGATTGGTCAACCAGGTGTTGGCTGGACTGGACGAGTTCAGTGCCGCCTACCTGGATGACATCGCGGTGTTCAGCGGCGCCTGGCCCGAACACCTGCGACACCTCTGGGAAGTGTTGATGGCCCTGCGCAGAGCAGGCCTCACAATCAAGGCAAGCAAGTGCCAGATTGGGCAGGGTTCCGTGGTGTACTTGGGACACCAGGTTGGGAGTGGCAAGGTAGCCCCCTTGCAGCCCAAAATCGAAACCATCCTGGCTTGGGAACCCCCCAAGACCCAGACTGCAGTGAGAGCCTTCCTGGGGCTCACTGGGTATTACAGGAGGTTTGTCAAGGGCTATGGCACGATCGTGACCCCCTTGACAGAGCTGACTTCGAAGAAGCAGCCCAGGAATGTGATTTGGACTGACACCTGTCAGAAAGCTTTCGACACCCTGAAGACTGCCATGTGCACGGCGCCCGTGCTCCTGGCCCCTGATTTCTCCAAAGAGTTCGTTGTGCAAACAGACGCTTCAGAGCATGGTGTAGGGGCTGTTCTTTCACAGATGACTGAGGAGGGCTTTGACCAACCCGTAGCCTTCATAAGTCGGAGGTTACTTCCACGGGAAAGTAGGTGGAGTGCAATAGAGCGTGAAGCATTTGCTGTGGTCTGGGCGCTGAAGAAGCTAAGACCCTACTTGTTTGGGTCTCACTTCCGAGTTCAGACGGACCACAGGCCCCTCAGATGGTTGATGCAAATGAGGGGTGAGAACCCGAAACTGTTGAGGTGGTCCATTTCTCTACAGAGTATGGACTTTACGGTGGAACACCGCCCTGGCACCGATCACGCCAACGCTGACGGTCTGTCCAGATTTTTCCGCCTTAGTGATGTGGAACTCCCTGGGGAAGGGTAGTTCCCCCCACATTTCAGCTGGAGGGGACACATGTTAGACCTGGCACCTTGGCGTGAGTCTCCCTTCCACTTTTTGCTGATGTGCCTCCGATGTTTTGCTGGTTTTCCGATACTCAGGGCACTGCGCCACGGCTGATCCGTGCCGCAGTGCAAGTGCTCCCTACTGTAAACTGTACATACGATTGGTATCCATGATTGGTGCATTGGATTTACTGTTAGTCCCTAGTAACGCGCACGAGAGAGTGCCGGGGCGTGTAGATGCCAATACTGCTGGTGGGCTTGCAGCGCTGGTTGCGCCACCCACCCAAGCAGCCGTAAAGATGTGTCTGGGAACTGCGACCGCAGAACCCGCGTGCGGTCTCGTACTGTCACGCTAGCTGGGCCAGTGTCCCCACTTGCCAGCACCGACCCTTCCCTTGACTACATATTAGTCACCCCTATGGTAGGCCTGCGGGCAGGGTGCATTGTAGGTGCGAGGTAGGACAAGCCCTAATGTGCGTGGCCTGTCCTGGTAGTGACCTACAACGAAGACCGTATCTCACTACTGGAGGCTACCTGCTCCGTTAGGCCAGACTGAGCTGCGAGGATTATTATACCCTATAATCCCCGCAGGCTCAAGGAGCATGGTAGTGAGTCGTGTTTAGTATGCCTGGACTCAGGATGATGAAATATTTCTTGTAGTCAAGTTTATTTCATTATCCTGGGTTTGCAAATGCTACTTTTAGAAAGTCAGCATTTGCTTGCCTAACCATTTCAGTTGCCTCTGCCAGTATGTGTATCCGACTGTCTGGGATGTGTGAGTGACAGGGCTGGAGGGATGACAGGGGGTGAATGCGCAGATTACACCTTAGTGGGAGGTAGGAGTGCCTCTTGACTCGAACTGTCACCGTGCCCGGCCACCACAATGCTGGCTCCACCCTCCTGGGGAGCGGCGGATGACTCTGCCGGCACCTGACCCAGGAAGGGCGAAGCCCCCATCAACAAGGTACTCTGGCCACTCCTGTCCGGACAATGCCGGCTCCGCCTCCTGTGGGGCGTCTGATGCGCCTGCCCCCCACACTGAACGCAGAAGCCGGAGTACACCCGCCGGGGTACTCCTGAACTGAGAGTGGCTATGCAAAGGCCCCCCTGGCCTGCGAGAACAAAAGAATTGGCCTATAAAAGATGGAGCCCGGCTCCTTGAAAGTTAGATCCAGTTTGGGACACAGAACGACTCTGCCCTACGAGAAGGACCGCGAGAAGACAAGGAAGGGTGCTGACTCTTGCCTGTGTCTGGTGCCTTGCTGCTGAAGGAGAGGAAGACAAAAAGACTACGAAAAGACTTTTGTGCTACTTGTGCCAAACTCTGCAAAGAGATCTCCAAGGGCTTGGAACTGAACTTGCCCCCTGACCAGCGTCCCAGGACCAGTGGACGCTAGACCCCCCTTGGAAGAAAGCGACTGCGGGAGCTGACCATCGCCGCAGTACCGACAAAGAGGAAGCTCCTCTAAGGCATCCACTCCCTCCCGACCACCGTGACCGGGGCCCCAAAGCTACAGCGGAAGCACAGTGAGGACCAGCCGCCGCTGGCCCGAACATCGTGACCACACCTGCGCTGGGAGCCCGAGAGCAAAGCGAAGGAGGACCCGTCTGGTCTGAGCTATCGAGGCGACTGCATAGCGAGCCGTCCCTCACCTGCAAGGACAGACTATTGCCCTACGAGAATCCACAAGGTCGGTAACCTGCCCGACAGCCCAGCTGTGAGCCCACAGCTGCACCGACATTTGGCTGGGTACGTCCTGCACTTGGGGACCGTACTGCCACTTGTCACCGCCACCCAGCCGCCAACTCCAAGGTCGGAGCAGATGACGAAGAGAGGACCGTGCCGCCACAGAGCACCGCTGCCCCGGACGACCAGTGACCTGCTCGGCCGAAGAGCCGCAACGATCAGCGACACCGGGAAGGCAACGCGACGTGGGACAGATCCCCTGGAAGCCGCTGGCTCCACAACGAACTTTGTTTAACGCCGGCCTACGGGCCTTACAAGAACTACGATAAGAACTGTGGTAATCTAAAGCTAATATCCTGCAACCGTATCCGTTAAGTTTTGACCGTATTCACAAGCCTGCGTAAAGTTTATATAAAGAGATATATTTTTACACGAATACAGTCTGGTCTCGTTGTGTGGTGGGTTGGTTGTAAAGGTGTACTGTTGCAGGTGTTTAACCCTATGTGCCCCAAAGATTAGCCTAAGACTGCTTAAGCCACACTACCTAGAGGGTAAGCAGAGGTTGTCTGGAAGGTAACCCTCAGCCCTGACGAGGAAGAGAGAGTCCCTGCTTGTCGCTAGTGCTTGCACTGCGCCAACTAGAGTCTCCCCCTTCCTACACACACCATAAGGTTGAGACACAGAGAATGATCTTACAGTTTTTGATAAATTGTTTGATAAGGGAACGAGATCGACCAGGTACAAGCCAAGAAGAGATGGACATCCTGATTAATTGGAGTAACAATATAGCTGATGGTAAACATAATAAACAAAGTTGTGTAGAATCCATGTACAGAAAGATCCATAAAGAAATTGTAGTAATACACGAAAAAGAAAAAGCAGCTAGGGAAGCCGAGAAAGAGGAGGATGAAATCACAGAGGATGAAGATATAGATGATACAGAAGCAGACACAGGTAGAATAGCGTACGTAGGTAGAGCAAGACCTTTTGACAGATCCATACGCCCAGAAAGCAAGAAACGTTTTCTTTCTCCCATACCAGAACAATGTTCTCTTGAACACTTATTTCAAGACACTGATAAAGTACTAAAACAACGAATAGGTTACAGTGAACTTAGTACCATGCGTGAACAAGAACTAGCACGATCAGCAGTACAATGGGCTGGAAATAACAGCGTATATAAAGATGATTCAGTAGCGCAAACATTTTTTACTCTTTCCCCAGACGAACAGCGACTAGCTGGTATGTACATGATCCAGCATCTCATTACACTATATGAGAGTCAGCATTCTGATCCAGGTCCCCTATATAATATATTAGAAGAATTACTCCTAAAAAGATGGAGAGGCCTAGGTACTGATTTAATTAACATCATTCTAGAACAACGCCTTAAATACAGAACTTTTCTGACTCCACATTTCGTTCCTGTTCCACCCCCAGTAAGACAACCATTTTACATAGACAGACAGAATCCCTTACGAGAAGTCCATCCCGTCCAGACCGCAGGGGTGAGCTTCAACGAGTATTCGTATACACACCCTTGACTAAAATGGAACTATTGGAAATGAAGAAATGAGTGCCCTGTCATGATAAAGATCCAGCAGGGTTCCACCGTGAGTTAAAAGACATGCTACTCATGGGGGATTATACGTATTCCGATATTATTAAAATGTTAAAGGTATTGTTGCCTGCCGGCATTTACGAAAAACTCAAAGAAAAAGAATGGGAGGTGGGAGATACAAAGATTAGTTGGACTGAATTAGAAGACGAAGAAAATAGACGAGTCCCAGGTACGAGTCTTGGGGACAAAGCTAAAGCATTACCAGGATTATTAGTTCAGGTTTTGCCGAGGTTATTGGCAATTAAAAAGGAAGACTGGGATGCAATCTCAGCCTGCAAACAGAAACAAGATGAAGACACTAGTGATTTTTATTCCAGATTCGAGAAATGTTTCATAATTAATAGCGGTTTGAAAACAAGTAGTGAATCATATCCACATCTTTTTGTGACCAAATTAGTCGAGAATTCCTTACCACAAGTTAAAAATAGAGTACTGAAAGTCGAGAGTACATGGCAAGCAAATACCCCTTCTCAAATGTTACAAATGCTACAGTACCACCAGAACCGAATTAGAGAGGAACACGATCACGAACAGAGACGTATGAAAGACACTAAAATGAAAGTACTAGTTGCTCAGTCTGTTCCAGCTGATGGTCAGAAAAAGGGTACAGCACCGCCAGGTCATTCTGCGGCTCCCGTTAAAGGGAATTGCAACTATTGTAAACAGCCAGGTCACTATATCAACGAATGTACCGTTCTGAAATATAATATTGCTACTGGCAGGACGAAAGAAAGACCGCGTCCTCCTAGACAAGAACATGTTCCCCAGAATATTCCGCAGAACACGCAACCTCCACAGAATACACAACAGACAGTAGCTGTACCCCAACCCCAACCTATTGCTGCCACACAACATGTTACACAGCAAATGTACCAGTACGCACAGTCAGATTACCCTGATTATCAACAGTACTCATGAAACAGCCTAGAGAGGGAGGTTGGCTTGCCTCTTATTGAGGTTCCTGTAGATCAAGAGGGTCCCTATGTACATAGTCAGGTATTAGGGAAAGACAGAAAATTTTTGATTGACACAGGGGCGAGCAGAACTACCATCAGTCATAACGAGGTTCCAGGGGCACCCCTCTCAGGCTCACAGAATGTTTCCCTGGGTTTTTCAGGAAAGCCTATTGTTAACGAAGTGTCAAAGCCAGTTTCCCTAGAGGTTGGTCCATTGTCCCGTACTACAGACTTGTTACTTACGAAAGCATGTCCTGAAAATCTGCTTGGTATTAAAACGTTGAAAGCTCTAGGAGCCGTAATATGTTGTTCTCCAGAAGGAGTGAGATTGTTTTTACGTGATTTCAAAGGTCATTATGTGTTGAGAGATTTTGATCCAAGATTGCAAAATGTACCACAGCATTTATGGGCACAAGGTCCGACTGATGTAGGTTGTATGCACATTACACCTTATCGTGTTACACTCAAGCAAGGAGTTGTACTACCCAGAATCCGACAATATAAATTTCCCCCCGAGGCTGTAACAGCCTTACTGAAAATTATTGATGAACTGATTGCCCAAGGAGTAGTTATAGAAACTGACTCCAATGTATGTAATTCTCCAATCATTCCAATTCTTAAACGAACTGACCCAAATGCACCACCAGTCTACCGATTGGTGATTGACCTTCGAGAATTAAATAAATGCATCATTCCTCAGTACCCAGTAGTGCCAGACATTTCTTCCTTGTTGACTGCTATTGATTCCGAAGCAGCGTTCTTTACTGTAATTGACCTCAAGAACGCCTTCTTTAGTGTCCCCATTCATCCAGAAAGCCAGTATCTCTTCGGATTCTCTTTAAATGGTCGAAGCTTCAAATTTGCACGTGCACCTCAAGGGTTCACGGAAAGCCCTAGTATTTACAGTCAAGCCCTGAAATGACAACTGGATGGTATTCACATGCCTACTGACACTGCTCTGCTGCAATACGTTGATGACCTGTTAATAACAGCACGGACCGAACGTGACTGCGAGCGCGCGTCACTGACTGTCTTGTATTTCTTGGCCGAAAAGGGGCATAAAGTGTCCCCTTCGAAGCTACAATTCTGTGCCCAGCAAGTGGTATACCTTGGGCACTTGCTGTCCAAGTGGGGGAGACAGTTGACACCAGAACGCATCCAGTTATTTGCACATCTGCCACAACCCAAGACACAAAAGGAGGTACGGGCCTTCATTGGCCTCACTTCTTACTGCAGACAATGGATTTCCCAGTATGCATATCTAGCCAAGCCACTCATACAGTGGACAACACCGGAGGCAGCGACTTCGACTGTCCTCCCTTGGACTCAGGAACACACACAAGCTTTTGAGGAATTGAAGAAAGCCTTATGTCAAGCACCTGTTTTAGCGACACCATGTTACAGCAAACCTTTTACACTTTTTGTCACAGAACGCGATGGCACAGCATTATCTGTGCTTACACAAGATCAAGCAGGACACCACAAGCCTTGTGCTTATTTTTCTAGTACATTAGATCCAGTGGCCCAGGCTCTGCCTGCGTGCCTCAAATCAGTTGCAGCAACAGCTCTAGCAATCAGACAAAGCGACTCAATAGTGTTAGGACATCCCCTGACAGTACATGTTCCACACTCTGTGGAAGTTCTTTTGAACCGAACCCAGACACAACACTTGACCATAGCAAGACTGACAGGATATGAATTGACATTGTTTCAGCCACACATAGAGATCAGACGTTGCAATACCTTAAACCCTGCCACATTGTTACCCTCGAGCACAATTGACCCGACACCACATGACTGCGTGGAAGTCATCAATACAGTAACGAAATCCAGACAAGACTTGACAGACATTGCATTACCCGACCCAGACCTGACACTTTATGTGGATGGTTCATGTATGAGAACAAGCACAGGAGAGTTAGTGGCCGCCTATGCAGTGACCACTGAAACTGAAGTCATAGAAACACATCGTATTGACACATTGTCTGCCCAAGCAGCAGAACTCATTGCTCTGACCCAAGCTTGCATCCGAGCTAAGAACCTGAAAGTAAATATATATACAGATTCACAGTATACATTCGGAGTCGTTCACGACTTCGGCGTCCTCTGGCAAGAGAGAGGTTTTTTAACTTCTCACGGCGCCAAGATACAGCATGGCCCCCTCATTCAAGCTCTATTAGAAGCGATACACTTACCTGCATCCATTGCTATCATGAAGTGCAAAGCACATACAAAAGTCACTGACACCATTTCCCAGGGTAACGACCTGGCAGATCGAACAGCTAAACTCACAGCTCAGACTCAAACAGACATTCCGACGGACACGACAAAGACTGAAATATCATCACAGACACATTGTATGACAGTAAAGGATCCCACTCTAGATGTACTCGACATACAGACACATGCCACTCCAGACGAAATCAAGAAATGGACTGAACAAGGAGGGATCCAGACAGATCAGGGATGGATGACGAAGGGTAGAGCCACATGGTTCCTCCCCGACTCTATGGTTCAAGTTATCATTAATACAGCACATAGTCCAGCACACTTAGGAGAAAAAGCCATGTTAGACAGCATTCAAAACCTCTGGTTCAACAAGCATTTACGTGCAGCAGCAAAACAGAAAGTGCGTACCTGCATGATCTGTTGTCAGTTCAATCCAGGCAAAGGCATTCCCGTGGAACAAGGTGGATTCCATCCTCCTGACCATCCTTTTGAAGTCCTCCAGATGGATTATATCCAGATGGACCGATGTAGAGGATTCAAATATGTCCTCGTAGTTGTATGTGCCCTTTCCAGATGGACAGAAGCATATCCAGTCCCAGATTACACTGCCGCGACCACTGCCAAGCAGTTGGTTCGTGAATTCTTCCCGCGATACGGTTTGCCCCGTGTCGTGTACTCAGATAATGGACAGCCATTCTCGTCCGAGCTTATGAAACAGGTATCACTCCTGTTAGGTTACCAGTGGAAGTTTCACTGTGTCCGACACCCCGAAGCAGCTGGTCTAGTCGAACGTCACAACCAAACTCTGAAAACACGATTAGCAAAGGTCTGTGCAGAAAAGGGTGTAGATTGGATAGTAGCATTGCCAGTTGCCCTCTTCTATATGCGTATGGTAGCTCATTCCAGAACAGGACTATCTCCCTATGAGGTAGTCTTCGGCAGACCTCCCAATATGTGGGGAACGCCCATGCCTCGTAAAATCACGGATGTCGACAGTAATATGCTGACAGATTACCTAGCTTCCTTGATGTCTGCACTACTATCTTGTCGTTCACAGGTTGCGGCTGCCTTCCCGGACAACACCCAAGTAAAACCGCATGAAATCATTCCAGGGAACTATGTCTACGTCCGCAACTTCGATCGCACAAGCCCTCTGGAGCCAAGGTGGAAGCAGCCAAAGCTGGTGTTGATGACCACGAGGACCGCAGTGAAACTGGAAGGTCGCAAGGGGTGGCTCCACTCTAGCCACGTGAAGCGGTTTTATGGATTGTGTCCAGAAACTGTAATCAAAGACTGCCCCGTTTCAGACACTGACTCTAAACTCCCCCTGTTAGAGAAAACTCCGCAGCAGGAGTACCGAGCCAAATTGAGGTCTAGTAAGTCAGACAGCGTTTAATTGTTTAAGTCCCCCTCGGGTGAAGCGGTTAGACAGGTTTCTGACATGAATAAGATAGACCCAAGTAGTCAGAGAGATAGGCGAATCGAAAAGACAGAAAAATATTGCAAACACTTGCATAGCAGATCTATCATAACGTTAATTTTCATGTTTATTCTGAGCATTTTGATTATATGTATAAGCTTCATGTTACATGAATTCTTTCCTTCTTTTGGTTCACATGCACATAATTCCTCTAATGACTCTGTAGAGCACACTTTCAGTGACCTGCCCCCTCATGAATTATCCTATCGATTAGCAATGCGCAACAATACATTCATTCGTATGTTACACCACACTCACCAAACCAGCAATGCCACCAATTGCTGGGTATGTGGCCGACTCCCACCTTATCAGAAATACAAGGGAGCTCTGCCCCTCTTTCCCTATCCGTTTACACATAACGGTTCATGTGGAGCATGGTTTGCTTTAATGTCTTCTTTAGACAGTAAGTCCAAAGTTTCCCAAGGCAATTGGATATGGGGGAACCTGAACACAGTCATGAATAAAGCATGTTTCCCAGACGCAGACGGTCTTCCCCAAAGGAGAGGGACCGACCTAGAAAATGAAGTTTATGAATTAGGTAACTTTTCCCTCAATCTCATGATTCTGAACATCCAGTCCGAGACTAATTCGAACTTGCCGTTTATAACAGTTTTACCAGTGAAAGGCGAATTATGCGTTAGAAAGAATGGTTCAGTACATCTAGGACACAGTGATTGTAATACTGTGGTCGAATTCAGCGATAAAGGAAAGTCTACTTTCAAAGCCTCTCGCCATTCATATTTTATTTGTGGTCACACCGCTTATGTACATCTGCCCCCTGATTGGGATGGGACGTGTTATATTGCGTTCCTATTACCACCTGTTTTCCTAGCCTCACCTGATTATCATCGAAATACACGCCTTGTGCATGTAAGACATAGAAGGGAGATCAGGTCCCCAATAGTCGATCACACTGAGACAACGTGGGAACAATATACAGATTTTAATAAAGGATTCTTTTTCTTTGTAGGTCCTGTTCAAAACAGTAAACTGATACGCAAATTAACTAGAACACTGGAAGCGGTAGTGAATGAAACTACTTCTGCTTTAGGTAAACATTGAAGAGCAGTCTGCTATGAGACTTGTTGTTCTTCAAAATCGTCTTGTCCTTGACGTCATCCTGGCCGATAGGGGCGGGGCTTGTAGAGTGATCGGATCCAGTTGTTGCGTGTTTATTCCTAATAACGCGCCATCCGTGTATAAGGCCATAACACGGCTCCACGAAATTGCTCACCTGATACACCAGAATCCAGGCACCTGGACTTGGTCTGGTTGGCTCTGGAGTGTGATGTCCGCCTGGGGATGGAAATTACTATCATTCCTAGGAATAATACTGCTTATCCTATTCAGCTGTTGTCTCTGTCTGCAATGTGGGCCAGCGATTTGCGGCTTGTGCGCCACAGCTTGTATTCCCAGTCCAAGTTCCCGTTCCCGAATGATAAAAGATGAACAAATGATGTTATATGAACAGATAGATGGTCTCATGAAAATAGATATATCCTAATGGGTGTAGTAGGGGCCAAGGAGGGAATGAGGAAATAGAAATTTTTAGGTAGCTAAGGTGTCCCCCACTCGCACCCCATCCATACACACGTGTCCCCTGTATGTCATATAATTCCTTTTCCGTGCCTGCTAGAAAGACGCATATGCATTTACGTCCAACGTTAACATGTCAGTTATACAGTCCCCCAAGAAAATCATGTTAATTAGGCTTCTAGGCCTATGGTGCCAACGTCTTTACATGGTACACTTTTGATTCTCGCACACGTTTTCTCCATGTTTTCTGGCCCAGTCGAGCCAGACCCTTAGTCGAGGCTACGAGTTCTTTTCTGCCTCTGAAAGCTACAGTTTAGGTATGCATCCCTGACCTCTGCCTTACTTCCTGCTCGGCGAAGCGGTGCCCGGCTCGGCCTGGTCTGCTTGCCAAGATGAGGTTTTACCTACAAGTTATATACTCAGCATCCTCGAAAACACATTCCAGTCTAGTGAAATAGGTAAACATATTCCCGGCTGCAGAGCAAAGAGCCCTGCCTTCCTGTCTCCATGCAAGTAATTTACTGCTCCCGTTACCATGGTAGGCCCATGGCCCCCGCACTTCACATGAAGATCCATATGCACGCACTAGTATTCAGTGATGAACAACCCGAGATACCTTTTACTTCAGACACTACATCCTCCAAACATAAGATATCAGATATGTTTTAAGTGCAGGTCGTTCTGATATCCCAGACATTAGTCTCCTCTACTAGTGCTTAAGTCAAAGCCCCCAGCTCTCCCCGGTTACACGTCATGTTCAGTTGCGCGCGCATGTATGCCACAAGTTTCTGCTGATTCTGCAAACTTTCTCTAAGCATCCACCCACATGTGTCGTTTCTTGTGACGATTCTCTGACATGTCAAGTGCACGCCCATGTGTACGCCTTCTTACACGCCTCCTGTTACGCACATGTGTTCTTATCTCTCTCTTTTCACCTGTGACGCCTACTGTATTCATTTCAATTATACTGTTTTACTATATATAATGTGTGATGTTAATAAAAAGTTGAATGTCCCTTCCTGAACCTTAGTGGTGATGGAACCCGATGTCCCATGCCTCGAGGCATTTCATTAAAGCCCGTATGACTCAGATACCACGGACTCTGCCTCTCATTTGATTGAGCTATCCTTATTGTCATTTAATGTAATCAAAAATTGTCCGGTAAAATTATTTACCACAGCTCAACAGCCATGGCCGATTTGGATATACTGAGTCACCTGTGAATCACAAACACCCATTGCAATGCTGCACAGACAGAGTGCAGCAGGTAACACACAGCACCCATATCAGTAGGCATACTCACCCACAATCCAAGCAAGCTCGGGATGCAGATTCTCCATCATCCGGGGCACCATGCTGTTCCTCATGATGTACAAATCATGTGCAGAGCCAGGAAATCTTGCACACACATGGGAAATGGTCATGTCTGCAAGGCACACCACCTGCACATTGATAGAATGATAATGTTTACGATTTGTAAAAATGTGCTCAATTGCCTGTGGTGGCACCGACCTACATGGATGCAATCGATGGCACCAACAACATGGGGGATGCGCCCAAGGGAATAGAAGTTACCCTTCACACCGGCCAATTCTGCTCCCCTAGGGAAATGAATGTAGCGATTCTTATATCGCGTGGCTGCAAGAAGATCCTTCAGCACCTGGCTGAACATGGGCTGCGACATCTCCTGGAAGGAACAAGTTGCAAAAAAATGGAGGACTGCCATCACCTTGTATGTGGGTGGGAATGTTGTTGGATAGTGGCGGCGAGGCTGCAGGTGGGGCTCCAAAATATCACACAGGGTCTTCAGTGTTGGTCTGTCGAGGCGGAATTTCCGAATGATTGCAACATTCTCCATGTCCTCCAGCACTGTCAGGTGACGTAGGAGATTTGGCCTCCTCCTAGTTGAGATGTAAATGTGCAAATGTCAGTGACAACCATCATGAGATGGCCACAGCACTCACCATCAACGATGTCATGGCAAAACAAAGACTGCCCTGAGAGATGCATGGCACACCAGGTTACATGGGTGGCCAGTTGAGACACACAGAGGGCACACCTGTCCACTAAAAATACACAAGTGCCGCTTACAACACATAGGTCAATGTGAATGCACACATACTGAACCACACATTTCACATGTGCACGCCTGGTGCTGTACCATCCGCCAATGTGTCTAAAATGACCATGACTGTATCATACACATCTGCTGTACCTGTTACACCTCAATGCATCATGTAAACTCTGCACACATCCACAACACAATGATCACAGTAAACTGAAAAATTTTAGTTGTGTGCATGAGCTTATGTGAAAGCACCAGTCTGGTACGATACCATACAGTGAGACAAGCCTTGACAAGCTCAGCACTGACCCACAACACATTTATTTCTTCAACATCATTGACACCAGCTTAAGAGTGTCAAGCATCATCAACCATCAAATGCATAAGTGACATGGCAGGGGTCACAGACCAAAGTGCGTCACACAGAACGTGCGTCCACATGTGGGTGATATGGAAGAATGGCATTGTGTGCACAACGATGTGCCCTTCATCATGTTGCTGCTGTGTACTGATGATGTGTTCATGATGTACATAGCCAGTAAATGTTACTAAAATGGAGGTATCTACCGCCTGGCCCCGGCGGTATGACACTAGCACCACCCCCTTCACAAGTGCGGTAGCCATTGGCATGGAGGCATGTGTAGATGGCTGTGGGCATGATCCCCCACCCAAATGGCGGTAGCTACCGCCTGGCCCCGGCGGTGTGACACCAGCACCACCCCCTTCACAAGTGCGGTAGCCATTGGCATGGAGACATGTGTAGATGGCTGTGGGCATGATCTGCCACCCAAATGGCGGTAGCTACCGCCTGGCCCCGGCGGTGTGACACCAGCACCACCCCCTTCACAAGTGCGGTAGCCATTGGCATGGAGACATTTGTAGATGGCTGTGGGCATGATCCGCCACCCAATTGGTGGTAGCTACCGCCTGGCCCCGGCGGTGTGACACCAGCACCACCCCCTTCACAAGTGTGGTAGCCATTGGCATGGAGGAATGTGCAGATGGCTGTGGGCATGATCTGCCTCCCAAACGGCGGTAGCTACCGCCTGGCCCAGGCGGTGCAACATCGCAATGGAGCATTGCCTACAGCCAATGGCAGCGATGATCGCGGTGGCATGATGCAGATTTGAAAATCTCGGAAGGTGTGCACCACCACCGCGGAGGCGGTCATTGGATCCTTTTGAAAGATGCACCATCGTGGTAGCACAGCCCGGGTACCGGAGGTGTATCACCGCCATGGAGCATTGCCTAACAGCCAATTGCAGCGATGATCGTGGTGGCATGATGCAGATTTGAAAATCGTGGAAGGTGTGCACCGCCACCGCGGAGGCGGTCATTAGATGCTTTTGAAAGAGGCAGACCTGGACAACCAATTGTAGCAGCTTTTCAGCTTACAAACGAGCTCAGGGGGCTATAAATCTGTGGAAGTGTGCCTCACATTTCCACTGCTCACAGAGCCTGCTGCCTGGGACCCTCTCCTGCTGCTGCCTCAAGAGCCTGCTGCCTGGGACCCTCTCCTGCTGCTGCCTCAAGAGCCTGCTGCCTGGGATCCTCTCCTGCTGCTGCCTCAGGAGCCTGCTGCCTGGGACCCCTCACCACTCACTTCCACCACAGGTGTTCCATGTCCACAGGGATGGCAAGGACAGAGAAGATCCGTGCCAGTCCATTCACAAGTGAGTAGCTGGAGGTCCTTGTGGACGAGGTGCTGGCACAGTACCCAAGGCTGTTTGGTGGTATCAATGTAGTGGTAAGTCACTATGAAGGTAGCTGTAGGGCAGGGGGGTGTCAGACGTGTAGTTGTGCAGCTGCAGTATATGCATGGGGGTGTGGGATTGTGTCAAACACTGACAGACAAGCTGTCTCCAGGGCGAAGGGAGTGTGTGTGTCCCAAAGTCACTCTTTTCCATGCCTGTACTTGTATGTGTGAGTGGGGTATGTTACATTGTCAGCCATACAGAGCCACCGGACGTTAGCCATGTAGGTGCCAGGTAAGTAATTGATTGTGTGAAAATTTCAGTGTGCCCCTGTTGTCTTACTCAGTATGACCCAGGGAGTAGGTCCAGTGCCTGCCTACCAAACGAGAAACATCACCAGACTAACATGCTCCTTGCTCCAGTTCCTTCACAATGAATAGTAGATATGGCCCATCTGTGTCCTATATAATTGCACACTTACACACTTCTGTTGATGCATATTGTGCTGATGCATCCTGCATTTGTGAGATTGTCATGGACCCTCAACGCCCCAATGTGTGCATGCAATCACATCTGTTTGGGCCATGCAGAGTGCCCTTGTGAGGGGTGCCCCAGTTTTGGGCTGAGGGAGGTTACAATTGGTCCTGAGTCTGTGTCTTGCTACTGTACTGATAGATGTTGGTACCTGACACTGTGTAACTGGTCATTTACCCTTCTTTTCTCTCATACCTGCAGCTCAAGGTACACCAGCGTAAGGCCGTGTGGAGGGCCATTCCAGCAAAGGTGCGAGCCCTGGGGGTATCGAACAGATGACGCACCCACTGTCACAAGAGGTGGGACGACATCAGCCGGCTGGCAAAGCAAGTGGTAGAGATGACCTTGGGGATGCTGCCACGCACAGGGCGTTTGGCACGGCGCAGCATGACTCCACTGATGGGCCGCATCCTAATAGTGACTCATCCAGAACTTGATGCACATCTGAAGGAGAATCACCAGCAAGGCAGGGGTGGTGAGTATCTGGGGAGGGTGCTGCTGGGAGTGGATGCATGTGTGCTGTGCCTGTGACAGCGGGGACCCATGTGATGTGCGTGTGTTGCTGTGCTGTGTCATGTGAGTGGGTGCTGGGATGTGTGCTTGTATGAGGCATGGGGCCACCCTGGCCCTAATGAGCTGATCCTCCCTGCTGTACTTTCGCATTGCTAGATGTGTTAAGCTCCACATGGTCATTCATCATTGGGATAGTGTGGGGAATCTATTATGGGGTGAACAGCAGCAGTGTCCACTTTCTGAGTGTGACTTCATTAATGCCTACTTTGCATGCACCATCATCGTTGAGGCCCACACATCTGAAAACAATGTGCCCCAGATTACCACATGGTGCTTGCTATGGCCTACTTGGCATTGTGGACTGTAATGTCATTATAGGTTTGTGTGTTGTCCCCTCCGGTTCCCTGAAGGTCTGTCAGTGGTAATAAGTGTTGTATCCACATTAAGTCCATAGGTGAGGGCAGGGCAAGTTGCGTGTGTGGTGCACTCCATCTACGGGCATGGTGTAGTGCTGTGTGGCATCAACATGGCTCACTCATGGCATATATTCTGCATTACAGGCACTGTTATGGTCTATGTTGTGTGTTGCTGCACAGTGATTGCAGGGTGTGGTGGTTACCATGTAGATTTGGGCCTCTCCTGTAGTGCATTGATTTGAATTTGTGTGACCAGATGATGACACTTACACAAACCTTTATCCCTCTCTCATGCAGATTCACAAGAGACCACGGAGAAACATGAGCCAGAAACCAGTGGTGGCGAGAGTAGCACAACAGCTGTAGTGGCGGCCAGTGACACAGAGCCCACCAGCGCATCTGAGGGGGACCGAAGTATGCAGGAGGAATCCGTGGCTGAGACACAGAGTAGCACATCATCTGATGCCAGCGGGGATGCATCCATGTTGGCAGGCACAGGATATGGGGAGTCTGCATCGTCATCTACCACCCAGCGGCCAGTGCCCAGCCTCCCATCCACTTCCTCTGGTGCTGCCCGTATCCGTGTCACTAAGAGGGGACGAGCCACATTCACACCTGGCACCACTGCCCCTGCACCTGTCCCCCCTGCTGCCCTCAGTGAAGAGTGTGTAGAGCTCCTGCGCCAGCTTTGTGTGGGCCAGACCGCCCTGTGATGTGAAGAGAAACTTATATAGCGCGCTACCACTCCAGGGAGTATCTTGGCGCTTGGATTCCAGAAAGACAGCAGGCAGTAGGTGAAAAGAGACTACCTGTTTAAAAGGCACATCATAGAAATCCCATGCATTCGGAATTTGGCAGGGAATAGATCCATGTTTTTAAAAGCTTTCTGAATTTTAGTTTGGTAGTAGATTGACGCAGGAATGAGGGAAGTTTATTCCATGCTTTCGCGCCTATGACTGCGATGGATTTTCCTCCTCTGGTTGACATTTTGAACCTGGGGACATGGAGTAGGTTAGCTGTGGAGGACCTAAGTGATCTTGACGGATGGTATTGTTTGAAGTATTTGCGCAAGTACAGTGGGCCGTGATGGTGGAAGGCTCTGTAGGGGATGGTGAGAAACTTAAAGAGTATGCACTTGTGTATTGGGAGCCAATGTAATGCATCCAAAGCTGTAGAGGCCGAAGATTTCCTAGGCAGTCTGAGGACCAGTCTGGCCGCTGCATGCTGGACCATTTGGAGTTTATGCAGGGCTGATTTATTAAGTCCTGCATAGAGGCTGTTACAATAGTCCAGCCTAGATGTTATAAGGGCAACAGCTACCGTGCGTCTGGCACTCAGAGGAAGGAGGTCTAAAAAATTTCTAACGCTCCTGATGATGCCGAAGCATACCCATGCTACTTCCTTGGCTTGTTGGTTGAATGTCAGTGTATTGTCAAACTTTATGCCTAGGTTTCGAGCAACATTGATAGTATTTGAGGGGGCTTCTGTGTTTTCAGGCATCACTTTTGTGGAGAGAAGGAATTATTGGGTCCAAAAGGAATGATTTCAGTTTTTGACGAATTACATTTCAGATGGTTGTGTGACATCCATTTGAAGGTTGCTGACAGACATTCTTTCAGTATAAGTGCTGCGTTGGATTGGTTTTTATCAAGGGTCAGAACAAGCTGAGTGTCGTCAACGTAGGCGACAGTGCTGATGTCATAGGAAGAGATTAAGTTTAGTAGGGGGACCTTATAAAGGTTGAATAGGGTAGGACTTAAACTGGAGCCCTGCGGGACCCCTGTTTTAATAGTTTTTTCTTCTGAAGAAAAGTCGCCCAGCCTTACAATCTGGTGCCTATGTGCTAGGTAGTTTTTAAACCATTCGTACACGGTTCCTGCTATGCCTGCATTGGTAAGGCGATGTAAAAGGATAGCGTGGGATACCGTGTCGAATGCTGCAGAGTGATCTAATAGGATCAGACTAGCAAGTTTGCCCTGATCCAATGCAGCACGGATGGTTTCAGTGGAAGATAGGAGCGCAGATTCAGTGGAGTGGTGGGTCCTGACACCTGCTTGACAGGGGTGTAAAATGTCATTTTCTTCTAGAAATGCCATTAGTTGTTTATTGGCAAAAGATTCTGCAATCTTGCAAATGGCAGGAAGAAGAGAGATGGGACGAAGGTTGGAGAGGATAGTGGGGTCATGTAATACCTTTTTCTGTAGTGGTTTCACTATCGCCACCTTCCACTGAGGAGGAATCTCCCCCGATTGGAGGGACGAGTTAATGATGGCATTGATGTGAGGGTTTACCTCCTGTATTATGGATTTAATGAATGTAGGGGGGCAAGGGTCGGAAGGGGATCCTGACTTCAGGGTAGAAATTCCCTGTAAAGAGTCATCAAGGCTAATATGACAACATTTTTCCCATCTGGGTTGATGGGGCTTGAGAACAGTTTCACTCGCAGGTTCTGCTGTTACAAATTGAGGGAAGTCTTTAGGAAGTGTTTCTATTTTTTGGGTGAAGTAAGTGGCTATGTCATTACATAACATCTGAGACAGAGGAATCTCTTGAGTTGCAATTTTAGGCTTAGTGAAGCTGTTGACGATTTTAAAAATTTCTTTTTTTGTTATTTGCTGCTTCAATAAGGGAAGTTAAATAATTAATCTTTGCAACTTTGATGGAAGAGTGATATGTTCTCCAAGCTTTCTTATATATCTCTTTAGTGTCATTGTCATAGTTCCGTCGCCATTTGCGCTCTAAAAGTTTAATTTCCACCAGTTGTTCTTTTAGTGTGTCTAGAAACCAGGGAGCAGAAATTTTCCTTTTTCCTATGGAATCTTTAGTTCTTTCTGGATTTTTAAATTTATTTCCAATATCGGTCATCCATCTCTCAAATTTTTGATAATCTGTGGTAGTGTTCCCCGAGAGCGTAGGTTTGCTTTCCTCAGCCCAGCTAGAAAGATCAGGATGTTTCATGATTTTTCCCCAGTTGGGTAAAGTGTTTCCCTTATTAGCTACCTCTTTAGACTTCAATCGGGCCCCTGTGTATTCAATATTGAATTCAATCAAGAAATGATCTGTCCAGGTCTGAGGTATGGGATCATTTACCGTCATTTTATCCAAATTAGAACTGATACAGTCAAGGGAGTGTCCAGCCTTGTGAGTGGCTTTGAGAGTCCTGAGTGTTAATCCCAGGATCTGTAAGGTTTCTTTAAAGTTGCAGGCGTGATTGTCATTGGGGTCCTCTAGGTGGAGGTTCAGATCGCCGACAATAGTAAATTTGGAGTATCTGAGGGTCAAGTCGCTCAACACTTCACCCACACTTGCAAGAAACTGCGTGGGGTTGCGGGGAGGGCGATAGAGCAATGCTCCTGAAAAGGTGAAAGTGTCATGCACTTGAATGCAAAAATATAGGCTCTCAGCTTCCTCAATATCAGGAAGCTCTCTGATTGAACATTTATAGATATCTCTATAAATGATAGCTAAACCACCACCACGCTGTTCTACGCGATCTTGTCTGCAGATAGAGTAGCCAGGGAGGATGGCATGGACTATGTCAGGGTTGGACCAATCACAAAGCCAAGTTTATGTGATAAATAAACAATCTAGATCATTTTCGTTGACTAAATCAAATATGTGAAGAGAGTTTTTACATATTGAGCGAGCATTTATCAGACCACCCTTCAAATAGTTGGGAATCGGTTGATTGATAATGGGGTGGTATGGTTTTAAAATAAGTCTACAAACAGAACAGCAAATGGGGCCTGCCCACTTGTCTACATTGAGGGCATGTCGGCAATGGGAACAGGAATTGTTTAAGGCTAAAATGGCATTTCTAGATAAAGGAGTCACCTGAGTATAATGGGTGGCCCTAGGCTCTTCCTCGGCGCGGACGAGCGCAGACGGGCTAGACTCTGTCTCGACTCCGGCGCGGCTATGGCGCGCTCGCTGCTCGCGTTCACTGCGCGAAGTGGTAGCCATCTTCCTTTGTAGACTCTTCGATAGCGCAAGGGCGCTGGGGCTTGTAGTTTTATTCCTGAAAAGCTGAGGGGGGCTGATCACGTGTCTCCGGCCACAGAACCTAATCGCCTGTGAGCAGGAGGGAAACATGCCGTATGTGAATTTAACTAATGAGGACTATTAAAAACACAAATTACGCCGCAAACAAAACTATCAGTAATACAGTGATCTTAAAATGCACAAACAGGCTATCACCCGGCTTCCGCCTCAGGTGAAAAAAGGAATATTAGTGCGCAGTAGTCAGAGGCAATGGTGTAGCGTTATTGCCAGGCTTCTGCCGCCGATGTAAAGAGGAATCTCGCAACTAAGGTGCGACTCCTCCCTTTGTAGTCCCTTCGATAGCGCAAGGGCGCTGGGACTTGTAGTTTTAGTCCTGAAAAGCTGAGGGGGGCTGATCACGCGTCTCCAGCCACAGAACCTAATCGTCTGTGAGCAGGAGGGAAACACGCGCTGTCAATGCGGTATGTGAATTTAACTAATGAGGACAATTAAAAACACAAATTACGCCGCAAACAAAACTATCAGTAATACAGTGATTTTAAAATGCACAAACAGGCTATCACCCGGCTTCCGCCTCAGGTGCAAAAGGAATATTAGTGCGCAGTAGTCAGAGGCAATGGTGTAGCGTTATTGCCAGGCTTCTGCCGCCGATGTAAAGAGGAATCTTGCAACTAAGGTGCGACTCCTCCCTTTGTAGTCCCTTCGATAGCGCAAGGGCGCTGGGACTTGTAGTTTTAGTCCTGAAAAGCTGAGGGGGGCTGATCATGCGTCTCCGGCCACAGAACCTAATCGTCTGTGAGCAGGAGGGAAACACGCGCTGTCTATGCGGTATGTGAATTTAACTAATGAGGACAATTAAAAACACAAATTACGCCGTAAACAAAACTATCAGTAATACAGTGATTTTAAAATGCACAAACAGGCTATCACCCGGCTTCCGCCTCAGGTGCAAAAGGAATATTAGTGCGCAGTAGTCAGAGGCAATGGTGTAGCGTTATTGCCAGGCTTCTGCCGCCGATGTAAAGAGGAATCTCACAACTAAGGTGCGACTCCTCCCTTTGTAGTCCCTTCGATAGAGCAAGGGCACTGGGACTTGTAGTTTTAGTCCTAAAAAGCTGAGGGGGGCTGATCACGCGTCTCCGGCCACAGAACCTAATCGTCTGTGAGCAGGAGGGAAACACGCGCTGTCAATGCGGTATGTGAATTTAACTAATGAGGACAATTAAAAACGCAAATTACGCCGCAAACAAAACTATCAGTAATACAGTGATTTTAAAATGCACAAACAGGCTATCACCTGGCTTCCGCCTCAGGTGCAAAAGGAATATTAGTGCGCAGTAGTCAGAGGCAATGGTGTAGCGTTATTGCCAGGCTTCTGCCGCCGATGTAAAGAGGAATCTCACAACTAAGGTGCAACTCCTCGCTTTGTAGTCCCTTCAATAGCGCAAGGGCGCTGGGACTTGTAGTTTTAGTCCTGAAAAGCTAAGGGGGGCTGATCACGTGTCTCCGGACACAGAACCTAATCGTCTGTGAGCAGGAGGGAAACACGCGCTGTCAATGCGGTATGTGAATTTAACTAATGAGGACAATTGAAAACACAAATTACGCCGCAAACAAAACTATCAGTAATACAGTGATTTTAAAATGCACAAACAGGCTATCACCCGGCTTCCGCCTCAGGTGCAAAAGGAATATTAGTGCGCAGTAGTCAGAGGCAATGGTGTAGCGTTATTGCCAGGCTTCTGCCGCCGATGTAAAGAGGAATCTCACAACTAAGGTGCGACTCCTCGCTTTGTAGTCCCTTCAATAGCGCAAGGGCGCTGGGACTTGTAGTTTTAGTCCTGAAAAGCTGAGGGGGGCTGATCACGTGTCTCTGGCCACAGAACCTAATCGTCTGTGAGCAGGAGGGAAACACGCGCTGTCAATACGGTATGTGAATTTAACTAATGAGGACAATTAAAAACACAAATTACGCCGCAAACAAAACTATCAGTAATACAGTGAATTTAAAATGCACAAACAGGCTATCACCCGGCTTCCGCCTCAGGTGCAAAAGGAATATTAGTCGGCAGTAGTCAGAGGCAATGGTGTAGCGTTATTGCCAGGCTTCTGCCGCCGATGTAAAGAGGAATCTCGCAACTAAGGTGCGACTCCTCCCTTTGTAGTCCCTTCGATAGCGCAAGGGCACCGGGACTTGTAGTTTTAGTCCTAAAAAGCTGAGGGGGGCTGATCACGCGTCTCCGGCCACAGAACCTAATCGTCTGTGAGCAGGAGGGAAACACGCGCTGTCAATACGGTATGTGAATTTAACTAATGAGGACAATTAAAAACACAAATTACGCCACAAGCAAAATTGTCAGTAATACAGTGATTTTAAAATGCACAAACAGGCTATCACCCGGCTTCCGCCTCAGGTGCAAAAGGAATATTAGTGCGCAGTAGTCAGAGGCAATAGTGTAGCGTTATTACCAGGCTTCTGCCCCCGATGTAAAGAGGAATCTCGCAACTAAGGTGCGACTCCTCCCTTTGTAGTCCCTTCGATAGCGCAAGGGCGCTGGGACTTGTAGTTTTAGTCCTGTAAAGCTGAGGGGGGCTGATCACGCGTCTCCGGCCACAGAACCTAATTGTCTGTGAGCAGGAGGGAAACACGCGCTGTCAATGCGGTATGTGAATTTAACTAATGAGGACAATAAAAAACACAAATTACGCCGCAAACAAAACTATCAGTAATACAGTGATTTTAAAATGCACAAACAGGCTATCACCCGGCTTCCGCCTCAGGTGCAAAAGGAATATTAATGCGCAGTAGTCAGAGGCAATGGTGTAGCGTTATTGCCAGGCTTCTGCCGCCGATGTAAAGAGCCCTGCCCTGCTCAATGCTTTAGTGACCATGACAAGAAATTAGGCCAGGTGGTTGCATACATGGAGGCCATACACTTTGACGTGGGTGGGCTACACCGTACAGTCCAGGCGTTGTCATCCACAGTGATGTCTGCCCTTCAACAGGCACATGCTCCCATTGCAACTCAGGTGCCTTTGTCCACCCCCCAGTCAGTGGCCACATCAGATGACAGTGACCACGGTTAGCCAGCGTCACCAAAACGATACAGCACAAGGAGCACACAACAGACACAACCCAAGCACACCCGCCCACAGACACCATCCCCACTGAAGAGCAGGGCCACCCCAGAATGCACAGACAAGAGCCAGTCAGGGAAGAGCAAGGCCAAAAGAGCAATGAGGCAGACATCAGGCTCAGATGCCGCAGAGGCATCACCAGCAAAAGACTCTCCTGTCACTGAAAAAACACACAGAGCTACCCATACAGGGTCTGTGCCCACTGAGGAGGTGTGGCATATCAGGGGTAGATCTAGGAAGAGCACAGGTACACATCCACCCACCACTTCAATCCCAATTCCAAGACCATTGAAGCAGGTGGAGGAGGGCACTATAGAGACACCCCCTGGCAAAAAGGGAAAGGAGGACACTGTAGAGACCACCCCAGGTAAAAAGGGAAAGGAGGGCACTGTAGAGACCACCCGGGCAAAAAGGGAAAGGAGAGTACTGTAAAGACCACCCCTGGCAAAAAGGGAAAGGAGGGTACTGTAGAGACCACCCCTGGCAAAAAGGGAAAGGAGGGCACTGTAGGGGATACACCTGGCAAAGAGGGTAAGGTGGTCCAGAAGCGTAGCCAGACCAAGCTTCAGCAGGAACCAGCACATCACCAGAGGTAGTGCTAGTGTCTGCACCTGATGTGGGACAGTTGGTGTGTGTGCCTGTTGTGTCATCACCACTTCCCATCAACCCCAAGACAGGGAAGCCATTTCATATTTCCAAGAAGTGGAAGGGCACCCCTCAAACCTCTCCCACCCACACTGTGTCAGAGGTCTGCATGACTCCACCTGTCACTATGCCACCTGGTACACACAGCCCTCCAGCTTGCAATGCCACTGTTAGCCCCACATCACCTGGGGCTCTGTCACCTCAGTCAAGTGGGCCTGCTGTCCCCGACACACAGCCAGGTCCAAGTCCACATGACAGCCAGGCGTGAGTTGACATCCCCCTCATACGCCTGCGCCTCATACTGGTGTGCTACTCCTGACCCTTGTTCACAACCTGGGTGTGTTGCTGGCCCTGTTGCTCTGCTGTGCTGTACTCTCCCCCGGGCAGCCTCTCATGTACTTGCTGTCTCACCTGTGCCATGGACACTGGCCCTGTTGCTCTGCAGTTTTGGGCTCTCCACTTGTGCAATGGACACTGGCCCTGTTGCTTTGCTGTGTTGGGCTCTCCACTTGTGCAATGGACACTGGCCCCGTTGCTCTGCAGTGTTGGGCTCTCCACTTGTGCAATGGACACTGGCCCTGTTGCTCTTCTGTGTTGGGCTCTCCACTTGTGCTATGGACACTGGCCCTGTTGCTCTGCTGTGCTGTACTCTCCACCATGCAGCCTCTCATGTACTTGCTGTCTCATCTGTGCTATGGACACTGGCCCTGTTGCTCTGCTGTGCTGTGCTGTACTCTCCACCGTGCAGCCTCTCATGGACTTGCTGTCTCATCTGTGCTATGGACACTGGCCCTGTTGCTTTGCTGTGTTGGGCTCTCCCCTTGTGCTATGGACACTGGCCCTGTTGCTCTGCTGTGTTGGGCTCTCCACTTGTGCTATGGACACTGGCCCTGTTGCTCTGCTGTGCTGTACTCTCCACCGTGCAGCCTCTCATGTACTTGCTGTCTCACCTGTGCTATGGACACTGGCCCTGTTGCTCTTCTGTGTTGGGCTCTCCACTTGTGCTATGGACACTGGCCCTGTTGCTCTGCTGTGCTGTACTCTCCACCGTGCAGCCTCTCATGTACTTGCTGTCTCATCTGTGCTATGGACACTGGCCCTGTTGCTCTGCTGTGCTGTACTCTCCACCGTGCAGCCTCTCATGGACTTGCTGTCTCATCTGTGCTATGGACACTGGCCCTGTTGCTCTGCTGTGTTGGGCTCTCTCCTTGTGCTATGGACACTGGCCAGCTGCTCTGCTGTGCTGTACTCTCCACCGTGCAGCCTCTCATGTACTTGCTGTCTCACCTGTGCCATGGACACTGGCCCTGTTGCTCTGCTGTGTTGGGCTTTCCATTTGTGCCATGGACACTGGCCCTGTTGCTCTGCTGTGTTGGGCTCTCCCCTTGTGCTATGGACACTGGCCCTGTTGCTCTGCTGTGTTGGGCTCTCCACTTGTGTTATGGACACTGACCTTCCTATTTGTATTTAACCTGTGCATGGTATCTTGCATATGATCATCATGTTGTGCCTTGCTGTTGTCTACTATTGTTCTACTGCTACAGCTGTGCAATATGTGAATAAATACAGTTACTCATGTTGTGTGTTTTGTCAGTGTCCTTGCTGATTAAAGTTCTTTTTGTGTTTGCATTTGATTCGCTGTGCCCCATGCTCTATGTATCACTTCAACATTGCAAAGCTCTTTGCACACATCACATTTTTAGACAGGGGTGACAGGTCTTCTGTCCATTCTGAACCTGATAATAGTGTAATCTGTGATGGCTATTTTACCTGCCATGCAGTTTTCTTCTTGGTGATTTGCTATTGTTGGCTACACTGTTCACATGGAAGGTTGGAGGACACTGCCAGCACAGGGTGTGATGCTGTGCAAAGGGTTGGAAGCAGGCTGGGATATGTAATGAGGTATGTGTGTAGATTCCTTTATGTGTGCCCATCTGTGTATGTGTATGGTCATCTTGTGTTGGCCTTTAGTCCTGGTACCATGGCCTATATGAGATACGTGGTCTTGGGTGTAGCAGAGGTGTGCAGTGTGAAGGGTGTACGTTTGTAGTGGATGTGTGTGTGCCCCTGGATTGTGAGAGACACACATGTGTCACCCAGGATTTGTGTGCCTGTTGTTTGTTTTGTCTTGTCCTGTGCATAAGATAGTATGCACTTGTGTGAGCTGTTTGTTGTGCACTGTGCTGTGTGTTGGTGTTTCCATGCTGTTGTGTGTGACTCCTCCTTGTTGTGTTGGTAAGTTAGAAGTGTGCAAAGTGTGTGAGTTGCACATCAGTGTTGTGTTTGTTTGATCCTCTATGTGTCTTGGGTGTGTTTGTGTAGACTGTGTTGCCCAGCAGCTCCACACTGGCATTGTGTTTGTGTTTGTCATGCTGTGCAGGCACGTGGTGGCTTTTCTACTCCTGTATGGCATGGTATGTGTGTTGTTCATCCATCCCCTATGTGTGCCACTTGTGCCTGGCCATTGTGGGTCTTCTCTCCCTCTATTTGTGTGTGGTACACCCCTTCCACGTCTGCTACTGAAATGCAGGGTATTTCACTTTGATGTCAGCTGTCCCCTTGGTTTCCATGTGTGTGTGCCTCCTGTTCACTTCTTTAGTGAGCTTGTGCGTTGTGGTGCAGTTCTTGGGCCATGAGTGTTGTTTCCCTCTGGACATTGCCACAATGGTGTATGTGTGCTGTCCTTGTGCTATTGGTCATTCTGTGGTGGTCATGTGAACTTTAGCTGTGTGTGCTGCCCAGTGCTCTGGTGGAGATGGCTTGGCTCTTGTATCCCAGAGTGGTGCATGTGTAGTTGTTGTGTTGGATGTGTGTGTTGGCTGTGGTATTGCTTCACTCACTGGGTGTGCTGTTGTATTTGTGCTGTGCTGGTTTGTGGTGTGTGTGATGAGGTTGTGTCAATCATGTCTGTGTGTGGCTGTTGTGCTTCTTATGCACACACTGCTTGTTGTGCATGCAGTGCTGTGTGTAAGTGGTCTTGGCATTGCCTGATGTGCAACCCCTGATGTCCTGTGGTGTTTGTTGATTAGTGTTTCATGTGCATCTGTGGTTGGTTTGATGTGGCAGGGTGGGTTTGTCCTGATGCACTTCTTGTGTGATATGTGTTATGGTGTGTGTGTTTTGTTCCTGAGTCATGATGTTGTGAACTTCTGTTGTGTCCGTGCTCCCATTGCCTTTCCCCAGTTTTGCTGACAGGGCATGTCTGTTTCAGTTGGGGTTCAATATGTGTTCCTGTAGTGTTTGTGTGTTGTTCTTATCCAGGCATCTGTTGAGGCATCCCTGTGTGTGTGTTGTGTTTGTGGCTACACCGAGGGTGTGTTTTTGTTTGTGTGTGTATGTGCTGGCAAGGATTGTGGGCCTTCAGTGTGTGTGGCACTGGTGTTGTTTTTTCCTTGTCAGCCACTCCTGCAGTGGCTGTCTCCCTAGTTGTGTGTTGTGTGGTGCAGGGTGTGTATTGCGCTTGCTTGCTGCAGTGCTTGTTGGTGTACATGGGGGTGCACAGGATGGGCACCTGGCCTGTGACTTGATGGGGAGTGTTGATGTGTGGTTGGGGTGGTGTGGTCTTTGTGCCCTGCCCATGCCTTGGGGTGGCCCTTCCTACTGCATAGTGCGCATGTGTTGACCGCGGCGGTGACGTGACCGGGAGCGGGACTTTGCTGCAGGTTGGCGGTCGATGTGTGTTCTGGATACTGGGGGGTGCCTTGTTGTCAGGTGGGTCATGTGTGGGTGCCCTTGTGGATGTGTTGTGACCCCCAGCAGGGTGTCTGTGTGGTGATTGGACCCTGTGTCGGCCTGTGTGCTGTGTGCTGTATTTGTGTAGTTGCTCCCTGCGGCGGCATCCGCAGCAGACAATCTGAAGGTAGTGTTGTAGGAGGTACATCACCGGGTGCATATGGAGGGCTGGGTCCATGGCGTTCATGCCCAGGTCTCGGCTATCTTGCTCCGCTGTCGAGTTTTCATCTGCTCAGGTTGGGCGGTGTCTCCGCTGCGTCTGCTTGTTTGGGCCATCCTAATTTGTTGAGCGGGCGGACGTTATTCCGCACGGCGGAGAGTCTCGATTGGCTCACACCGCCGCTGTTGCAGGAACACTTTGATGGTGGTGCGCGGCGCTCCACGGCGGACGGGAAATGACCTATGTTTTGATATTAGCGGGCGGCCATCTTGGTAGGGTGACACTCCAGCCTTCCCAGGAACTTAATCTATTTAGGCCACTTGTCATCACCGCACAGCGGTTAAGCGCAGCGGAAGCGCCGTAGAAGCGCCGAAGAGGCGCCTAAGAGAAGCCAGTCTGCGCCAGTCCGCGCCCAGCCGTGCCCAGACCCCAGCATCCCTGGCAACTTGGTTGGTAACTTAATCACCTATGATTCTCCATCTTTGCATGAGCTAAGGATAGCCGTTAACTCTAAATGTCTGCACTCTATGCGCCCCTTGGGCCCCATGACAAATTGCGAGCATTGCAATTGGAAACTACCATCCAACGCCATAGGGAAACATCCCACCTGTAGCACTTGGAGGATGCTCCTCCTCAATTGTAGATCATTGCCCAAACACCATACAGAGCTGGCCCTTCTAATAGAAGAGTACAAGCCCGATGTACTCTTTCTAACGGAGACGTGGCTCCAATTGGAAGCCGATCCAGCCACAGTATGGGCAACCCCACATGGCTACACTATTAAGAGATCTGATCGTAACATGGGCAGACAAGGTGGTCTAGCCATCATTTATAGGGAACAATATAAATGTTGCATTACCCCCACCACAACGTCAGTCTGAGAAAGCCTGTTGTTTTCAATAGAACTATCCTCCATAAACACCTTTACAGGCCTTCTGGTCTATCGACCACCTGGAACGCTAGGTCAGTTTATTCCTAACATGGCCGACCTAGCCGCTAATCTAGCACTCAGCTCTGCGAACTTTACAGTGCTGGGCGATCCAAATTTGCATTTAGATGACCCACTTTATTCAGCAGCCAATAGTCTTCGGCTGAGTTTTCAAGCGATTGATCTGGCTCAAAAGGGATTCCTTCCAACACATAATAAAGGTAATCTCTTAGACCATGTGTACAGCAATCTTGACACCTTAAACACCGAACCGCCCTTGCCTCTACCTTGGACTGACCACAATTTAATTCCCCTTACCTGGGTAACAGAGAATTCCCCTCCTGCCCAAGAACCTAAAAAACATTGGGGTAGAAAGTGGTCCAAACTTTCTTCAATCAAATGGGAATCTGTGAAGAACCGGGTTTTAGAACCCAGCGGCGCCAGGGGCACGCCCAATGTCTTCGGGTTCACCTGTCTTAGAATACAGAGACGCGGGAAACTTCTTGGTGACGTCAAAGATCAAATTTATTGGCTGCAGCCAGGAACATAAGTCTACGAAGCACGACACGGGTGGTTCGCCAGAGACTGTACAATTTTAGTATTGCGAGACATCGTCTTTTATGCCAAAAATCACATTCCTGACTAGCATCAAATATTTACGAACTGTCCAATCACAAAGTGACATTGCAAAAGGTATCGCATAACGACAAGCCCACTTTTCAGTTGTCCAGCCCACCATCAAGTACAAGGAAGAACACAACATTCTTGCTCGGACAGGCCGGACGAACCCATAATAAAAGGACCACAACCCAAACCATAAATAGGCCATAAAAGAAGAAACAGAAACAGATGAGAAGCAAGATAGAAGGGTGTGTGCGTGTACCATAAACTCAGCAATGTCCTGCTCTTTGATCTCTATCTTGACCAGCTGCCGAACAAGGAACTGGCTCAACAAGGTTAGCTTCGGGCAATGGAGTCAGTTCGTTCAGGTCACACAGAAGTCAGCTAAAGGTGTACGTGTCCCAAGGACTCGCTCGGCCGTAGTCATCGGCCTATGTGAGGGCAACCACAAAATGGCTGCCGTACACAAAATGGAACCCGAAGGTTCGGAACGAAATCCCTGAATACACAGTGAATCCATCAATTGAACATGACAAAAACACTCGTACATACCGCACTCGTCATTTGCGGTCCGCTGTTACCAAAATCGTCACGATACGACGACCTTTATAGAACGGGTTCAGAATCACGGAACCTCATCTGTGCTTGCTGAACTCAAACCTCAGAAGGGATGAAAGAGGTAGCCGAATGGATGAAGAACAGCCGCCTGAAACTGAACTCGGACAAGACGGAAGTCCTCATCCTGGGATCTTCACCCTCCGCCTGGGACGACTCCTGGTGGCCCCCCGCCCTAACAGCGCACCCAAACCAACAGACCACGCACGCAACCTGGGCTTCATCCTGGACTCCTCCCTCTCCATGACCAGACAAGTCAACGCCGTCTTCTCGTCGTGCTTCAACATCCTGCGCATGCTACGTAAGATCTTCCGGTGGATCCCCACCGAGACAAGGAAGACGGTCACCCAGGCCCTCGTCACCAGCCGTCTGGACTACGGCAACTGCCTCTACGCCGGAACCACCGCCAAACTCCAGAAGAGACTCCAGCGGATCCAGAACGCCTCAGCACGACTCATCCTGGACATCCCCCGTCGCAACCACATCTCCAGACACCTGAGAGACCTGCACTGGCTCCCGGTCAACAAGAGAATCATCTTCCGTCTCCTCCCCCACGCACACAAAGCCCTACACAACCAAGGCCCAGGATACCTCAACAACCGCCTCAACTTCTACGCTCCCAAACGCCAGCTTCGATCGACCGGCCACGCCCTCGCCGCCGTCCCCCGCATCTGAAGAGGCACCACAGGGGGAAGGTCCTTCTCCTACCTGGCCGCCAAGACTTGGAACTCCCTCCCGACCCACCTCCGCCTGAGCCCCACACTTTTTAATGTTTACATGAGGCCCCTAGCGGAGATAGACCACCCATTTGGCGTCCGTATTGTCACCTATGCAGACGACACCCAGCTGGTGGTTTCACTGAACCACGCTGATGGGTCGTCTAGCACTTTAAGCCCCTGTTTAGAGGCAGTGGCCAGATGGATAGAACTCTCCTGCCTCAGACTAAATGGGGAAAAAACGGAACTTATGTTATTGGGCAATTCCTCACCTACCATCTTGACCCCCATGTGGCCCACATGCCTAGGCCCCCCTCCTCCTCCCAAACCACAGATAAAAAGCCTAGGAGTTTGGCTAGATGAATCACTCGATTTCACCTTCCAGGCTACAAAAACCTCATCCACCTGTTTTGGGCTGATGAGAATGCTCCGGAAAGTTCTCCCTCTGCTCCCGTTTCAGGCGAGGAGAGTTATGGTTCAGGCTCTGATACTCTCCTGCCTGGATTACGGCAATGCTCTTTATCTGGGAACTCCGGTGGCTGCAATCAACAAGCTCCAGGTCACCCAAAACTGTGCTGCCCGAACGCTGTTTCAAATACCTCGCTGGCAATCGGCCAAACCTGCCCTAAGGAAACTACATTGGCTTCCTGTGGCAGCTAGGGTACAGTTTAAAGCCATGTGCCTAGTCCAGAAAGCTATTCGCAGAACAGGTCCAGCCATAATGCACCCTCTAACCACTCCCTACCTTCCCCTCAGAGCTCTCCGCTCCAGTTCATTACATCTGGCCACCACCACCAAGATAAACAAGGCCCGCTGGGGCGGCCGCTCATTCTCACACAATGCTGCAAGAATATGGAACTCCCTTCCTCTTACCCTCAGAGAAAATAACAATTTGTTGGCATTTAGAAAGCTTTTAAAAACCCATTTGTTCGCAAGAGCCTATTAGCCCCTATCCTGTGGCCTTCGGATTCTAGCCAAAGCGCTGCGAGGCCTCAGGGTAGATTATGCGCTATATAAATATAATTTTCATTTCATTTCATTTCATATCCTAAGGTCGCGGACGTGAGTACCGCTGCTTGCGGGCGGAAAAAGCTGTTTTTCCGCCCGCCACCACCGCCCGACATCCTAATGGGCCCCTAAGTTTTTGTTGCTGGGAATATCTACTGAGGTGGATTTGAGTTGCCCACACCTGATCTTTGCCCTACTGGCCTTAGTGGTGGCGAAGAGAGATTTGACACGAGCATGGGGAGCACCGTTATCCCCTAGGGTGGGAGAATGGAGAAGGGGAATGGATTTATACATGGCGGCTGAGAGAGTGACTTACAAAGCAGGGGCTGTCCTCGAAAAGTTTCGCAAGATATGGGGGAAATGGAGAAAATACCATGGTTTGGACGTGGGCCTGGGGAATGACTGACATGTATATATCAACAACAAGAGAGTGAGGATAAACAAGAGGTCACTCCTATGACTGACTGACATGCTCATAACCACGCTGATTGGGATGTTGCCCCTTGTTCATGGCCTGTTAGTTAAGAGGCTGGGACTTTTGAAGCCTCCCTGGAAGACGAAAACATGTGACGATCTGGTGCTCAGTGAAACAGGGATAGACAATGTAGAATTGCTGAGGATACTGTTGGGGTGGATGGAGGGGGGAGGCTTGGTGGTGTGGAAAATCTACTCTGATTTGCCAATGATGACTATGTTGATTCAAAATGCCAATAAAATGTTAAAAAAAAAAAGAGAGAGTTGGTGAAGTTAAAAAAGTTTATTCTCTCATTTAGTAGATTAATCAATATTTGTGTTCTTTTATTCATATTGGTGGAAAATCGATTACAGAAATATTAAGAGATAAGTTTGATTAGAACAACCATAGAAAAAATAAAACAGCGTGTTCCATTCAGAGTAATGTCTCTATTTTAAACTAAAGGACCTATTCTACCCTAACAAGAACCCATAAAGAGTTCCTTCTGCAAAAGAGCAAGTCGATTTCGGAGTGGGTTCAAATAGCTAAATGGAAGAACACAATTCCCATGAAGAGTTGTTCTGGAGACACAGAAGATTTCTCCTAACAATTCAAGTAGCAACCGTCAATAAAAAAAGAGAAGGAAGGAATCACAGCAGTAGCTATGATCAACATAAACAGGTAACTTCTCCTCACAAATCGTAAGGAAAACAAAAAGAATGACCGTAAGCAGTAGTTTATGGCAAGTCGGGCTAGCACACCAAAGTGGCAAGGGACAAGGCAGATTAAAGATGCATGGGAAGAGTCTCTTTGAGCTCTCTATCTAGGTACACATTCTATACAGAAAGCAGCTAAACATGTTACAAAAACAGGTGTATTTGATCATCATTGTCCAATGGCAAGAAGGTCTTCCGATAGTCATTCATCTTCTCACACGTTTTCCATGGTAAACGTTTCATTCAGCATTAAGTTAGTTAGAAATGAGAAACAACCATTACAATGTGGCTGTTACCAGGCATAGCCTTTACAATATAGTTATTACAATGCGTCTACTGTTACCTCGCACAGCTGTTACCACTTGTAATTTTACAATGCATATGTCTTTACCACGCATGACCTTACAACGAATTACGTTGTAAAGGTATGATTGGTTAGGGCTTACGCATGGTAATGGTGGTAACGGCATATGTATGGCAATCAGCTTCGTTAGAGGAGATGAAAAGACTCTTCAGCTTCCTCTGTAGGGAAAAAATGACCTGCGCATCAGCCTTGAAGAGCTGCCTCGCTGGGAGGTTAGGGAAATTGCACAGGATGGCGAGGTGGGGGGGGGGGGTCGTTTCAGGGCCGGGCCCAGCTTAAGGGCTTTGAGTGGGTTATTTTTAAGGCTTGTGATCGGGGAAAGGGCGGGGGGTTGCACCAGGGACCTGTTTTAGGGCTTTGGACTGGGGCCAGTTTCTTTCTATGAGGGCTGGGAGCTGGGGGGTTGTGCTAGGGGTCCAGTTTAAGGGCTCCGGCTTGGGTGCAAGAAGGGGTTGCGCCTGTGGTCCAGTTTTAGAGCTTAGTGCTGGGGCCATTTTTTTTAAAGGGCTGGGGGGGTTGCACCAGGACCCAATTTTAAGGGCTCAGGGCTAAGACTGTTTTTTTTTGGGCTGGTGGGAGTGGGAGGTTGAGCCGGGCCGATTTTAAGGCTCAGAGCTGGGATCAGAGAAAACCTTTACCATGCATATCCCTTTAACATTCATGCTTTTATACCTAAATTTGTTGTACAGGCATGTATGGCAAAGGCATAATCATTGTAAAAATATGCATGGTAAAGGTTAAGCATGGTAATGGCATTCTTATTGTAACAACATGTATTACAATGGAATGCGTTGTTCTGTCATACATCCGTTAGAAATGACTACAACATATTGCAAGAAGATTCTCATGAGCACCTTTTAACCCCTTCCGTGCTCCCGTCGGGCAACGGGAGCACTCCCTCCCTGGTGCTGCAAACAACCGTTTGCCGTCGCAGCCCCGCCCACCCTTTAGAACGCCCGCACCACAGTGGAATTGCCACCGCGGTTAAGGCGTTAAAAGTCTACCCTGTTAGCTGTCTGGTTTCCCACCTTTTAACAGTGAGCTTTTCTATGAAATGAAACGTTCAAATTCTGGTATGTCCTGGTTAAATCACGAAATGTAAGCTGCAACAAGCATTTTCTTTCATTAATACTTGTTCATTATCCATATGAAGCCATATGGTGTGAGAAAGGAAAGAATACATTTTCTCGGAACACAGCACATTTCACAAAAAGTCAAGCCCTAGAGTTGGATTTTAACGTTAAATCACTTTTTTTATTGAAAGCATTATCTTTCTTAAAGGGACAATGTTTAATAAGTGAGCAGTGCGGCCTAGCAAGTGAAGACCAATAGAAATGAAAGCTTCCTGCAGACAATAGACAGCATGTTTTTTCCACATTTATATCCTAAATAAAGGCACATTTTCTAACCTTGAACTTATTATGCATTTTCAGGTTTAATATTTTGCATATTGCTATATTATTGTGTATTAGAATTTGCACAAACGTTTTCAAACATATCATTATTATATTTTTCATTGTTACATATTCCTATTTATTAACTACTGTCATAAAACACATTATGCCAGGTAAATGAATCTGTTAAGGTTTAATATAAAATATTATTTATAATTTTAAATTATATCCCTGGGTTTCTCAGTACATTCATCAGCAGAGGCAATTGTGAGGAAGTGTGTAACTGAGCGCCACACTCTGTAGAGGTTTCATAGGCTGTACACATGAATAACTCCAGCAAGTCTGGCTTTCCATGAACTTTTCTCAGCAGCTACCACCACATCGCTCTGAAAATTAAAATCAGAATATGATAAACTTATTTATTCATCATGGTGAAATAAATACTGTAAATATTTACTCATGGACGTAACAGAAATAGTTTTTTTTTGCTTTTTTTATACATGTTTTTTTATTCAAGAAACATAGCAATATTACTTTATAGAAATATGGTTAACCAAAATATTTGTTTCATAGTGATAACATTTTTTTTAAGTGACCTCCTTCTCGCAATCTGCTTGAAGGTGCAAAGCGACAAAGGTGGTGGGAATCAGGATCAATAGCATCAAAATAACACACATTACAGATTTTATTCGTTGTTAAATCATGCACATTGTTTTTAACATTCAGTATAACTCACTTTATTTGCTTCTATCTAAGGGTTTTAGATGTGAAGGGTTTGTCGACAGAGGAGAGATCCTTGCTGAATAATTTAAGATGATCTTTTTGTGGCATGGAAAATAAGTGTTTTTCATTTCACGTCTCTACCAAGTACCCCAAAGAGCAGGCTGCTGAAACATTTACAGTTTGGTTTAAGAAATGTATGACTTCTGGGCGTCGCATATGTGCTCTTGTACCAGATGTATGTTACCGGAGCATAAGACACTGGGCATATTAGCAAGGAAGTGGCGGCGGAAGGAATTAGCTTTCTTTGCTTAACGCCTCTCTCCGCCACTTCGGAAATGCAAGACTGCACCATATTATCAAGGATATGGTGTAGCCTCATGTGTCCCCCTGCAATGGTGCTGTTTTGCAACTTAGTGCCAACGCAGGCACCCTTGCACCAAAGTGCAAAGGTGTCTGCGAGGAGGGAGGTTTGTTTATGTACAAGAAGGTATCCCTTCCTGCACATAAACAGACCTAAAATGCCAGTTTGTAACTTACGTATGTGCTGCTTCGCGCAGCACACTTGTAAGTTACAAAATTACATTTCTAAACAAGCATTGGCATAGCCAATAGGTCTCGCCTTTGGGACCTTATGTGTTTAGCCAGAACTTTTGGCCATGTTGTAGAGCATTGTGGCTGCTGTGCATTATGTTGAAAAGTTATAATAAAAAGTGTTAAGCATTTTTGTTACCTTTTTACAAATGAAGGCGACAATATATACAACTGAAAAACCCGATTAAAAAATAATTGTAACATAAAAAATGGCATCTACTTTTTTTTATTTTTACTCTGCTGGCAACTTCTTCCTGCCTGTTCTCATGCTTGTTTGTTATAATTTTTTTTGTTATGGAGGAGCGCAACATAAATAACGGGGGAGTGAAGGTTGGAAAACAGCAATTTAATTAGAACACGAGCAGCGGACGGACACTAGGGGAGAATCAACAGATGCCAGATTCCAAGGGCACACAGATGTGATGCCTAGGTGGTGCGTTGATGCAAAATGGTGGTGGAGAATTATGTTTGGTGCTAAGGTGGTGACACTATATGGTGTGGATTGGAGGTATCCTGTGGATTGTGGAGTTGTGGAGGTGAAATATGTTTTTTTGGTGTGTAAATATGCGGTGTGTATTGGAAATGTGTGGAGTTGAATTGTGTGGCCTGGAACTGTGGCGTTGAGTGAAATTATGCTTAGTGAAATTGTGTCATAATGTGGAAGCCATTTATGTTGATTGGTGGTATATGGTCTAGAGTGCAATTATGTGGAGTGTTATTATGTGGGACTGAGTGGTATTATGTGGAGTGTATTTATGTTGCATTGAGTAGAGTGTAATTATGTGACGTGTAATTATGTGGCACTGAGTGGTATTATGTTGAGTGTATGTTGTATTCAGTAGAGTAATTATGTGGTGAGTGATTATGTGGCACTGAGTGGTATTATATGGAGTGTATGTTGCATTGAGTGCAGTGTAATGATGTAGCATATAATTATGTGGCACTGAGTGGTATTGTGTGGAGTGCATGTTGTATTCAGTAGAGTGTAATTATGTGGTGTGTAATTATGTGGCACTGAGTGGTATTATTTGAAGTGTATGTTGCATTGAGTGCAGTTTAATTATGTAGCATATAATTATGTGACACTGAGTGGTATTATGTGGACCGTATTTATGTTGCATTAAGTACAGTGTAATTATGTGGAGCTGAGTGGTATTATTTGGAGTGTATGTTGCATTGACTGTAGTGTGATTATGTAGCATATAATTATGTGGCACTGAGTGGTATTATGTGGAGTGTATTTATGTTGCATTGAGTATAGTGTAATTATGTGGTGTGTAATTATGTGGCACTGAGTGGTACTATGAGGAGTATATGTTGTATTCAGAGGATTGATTATGTGGCACTGAGTGGTATTATATGGAATGTATGCCGCATTGAGTGCAGTGTAATGATGTAGCATATAATTATGTGGCAGTGAGTGGTACTGTGTGGAGTGTATGTTGCATTCAGTAGAGTCTAATCATGTGGCACTGAGTGGTATTATTTGGAGTGTATGTTGCATTGAGTGCAGTGTAATTATGCAGCATATAATTATGTGGCAGTGAGTGGTATTATGTGGAGTGTATATATGTTGCATTGAGTAGAGTGTAATTATGTGGTGTGTAATTATGTGACACTAAGTGGTATTATTTAGAGTGTGTATTGCATTGAGTGCAGTGTAATTATGTAGCATATAATTATGTGGCACTGAGTGGTATTGTGTGGAGTGTATGTTGCATTCAGTCAAGTGTACTTATGTGGCGTATAATTATGTGGCACAGAGTGGTATTATTTGGAGTGTATGTTGCATTTGGTGGCGTGTAATTATGTGGCACTGAGTGGTAATATTTGGAGTGTATGCTGCATTGAGTGCAGTGTGGAGTGTATTTATGTTGCATTGAGTAGAGTGTAATTATGTGACGTGTAATTATGTGGCACTGAGTGGTATTATGGGGAGTGTATGTTGTATTCAGTAGAGAAATTATGTGATGAGTAATTATGTGGCACTGAGTGGTATTATTTGGAGTGTATATTGCATTGAGTGTAGTGTAATTATGTAGCATATCATTATGTGGCACTGAATGGTATTATGTGGTGTGGACTTGTACCAGCCTTCCTATATGTAGGTCGAAATGCACGTTTCACCTAACAAAGACAGTTAACCTAAATATAAACCGGAAGCCTTTGTAAAGTGCAGCGTTCGGTGCTGCGCTGCTCCCAGAAACACATAGCACAGCAACCAGCACTGGAGTTTGTCTTAAAAGGCACTTTTTACCTCTATTTTCAAGTCCTCATAATTAATCAACAAACACAATATATCCATCAAATGGGAGATGAGCATGCACACTTGAGCCGCTTCCATCTGAAAAGATAAAAACTTCGACAGTTTTAAATCAGCCTCATTTAAATAAAAAATAAACACATCCCAGAGTTCGCTCGTCTTCTGCACAGCTAACAGATAATTAGCAAAGCTTTTTTCATTCCACAAGCAGTTAGTCGAAAACAGAAAATGAGGGGCTCCTTAAAAGTTTAAATAAAAAATAAACACATCCCAGAGTTCGCCCGTTGGTCTTCTGCCAGCTAACAGTTAATTAGCAAAACCTTCTTCCTTACAAAACCAGTCCTCATTCAATGTTTAAATAAATATAAACACATTACAAAGTTGCACATTGGTCTTCTGTTCAGCTAAAAGTAAGCCTTTCTTTGCTACAAAAAGCAGTCGAAAACAGAAAAAAAGCAAGCTCCATCTGTTTACAATCTGTTTACAATTACCTCCAATGCGATAATTGGAGACAGATAAAAGAAATCGTAAATCATATGTTCTTATATAGCGCCTTTCACCGTAAGGTCTCAAAGCGCTTGCTTTGGGAACCAGTCCTGGCCTTTCTCTGCAAGATTACCCCTACTGGGCATCCCCAAGGTGAAGACCAGGCATCCCATCGCGGTGGGGCCATAGTGGAGATTAAGCAAGCTATTTCCCAGAGTTGCAGAGTGTGAACCCACAATACGAGCAGGCGCCGAGGCGAGAATTATCAAGTCCGTGGACATTTTGAGCTCAAGGCCCTGCCACGTCGGGGATTGAACCCTGGTCCCGGGTCTGACCTCTGCATCATGGACTGCCTCCTCTAACCGGTGAGCCACACTTCTCCATACGGTTACGGTTGAAGCACGCGCCCGAGGACCCCAGGCCATCCAACAAACAAGGCGGGACAATTACCCACTTTGCACCAATTGTGTGCTGTGTTTAAAAAAAAGACACATGCACAATTCAATTGAAAGTTAGGAAAAAAAGCACATGCATGAGCGTGTGTTTAGAATTTAAAAGCCCTAACTTAAAGTCTCGCACTTAAAGGCGCACTTTAAGCCCTTACCTAAAGTCTCGCAGAGCAACATATGGCTCAGGCGAGACCTAAAAAGGTTTGTTAAAGTACAGGAAGGGACACCTTCCTGTACATAAACAAACCGTGGCATTTTTCTTTTTCCATGTGTGCTGCAAAAGGTAGCACACATGGAAAAAGCAAAAAAGAAGAGAAATAAAGCATTTCTCAGTTTTTCGCCATCTTAAGACCAGGATTTTCCTGGTCTTAAGTTTAGAGCTGCCATCTATTATCGCCGCCCTTGATAATAGGTGGCATCGTCAAATTCAATGGGTGTTGCGGTGGAACGCCCACCGCAACACCCACTGCACGCCCTTTCACGCTAAGTTTAGTGTGAAAGGGGCACTATTATCAAGGCAGCGTTTAGCCACTTAAGATTTGCTTTAAGCTATGTTAAGTGGCTTACCGCTGCCTTAATAATCGGGAGCTGCCCCTATCGCCACCACAACGTCACAAAAAGTGATGTTGTGGTGGCGATAGGGGAGTGATAATATGCCCCACGGCGTTTTAAATGTTGCTCCCCATTTCGCTGCGTAATGTGGTCTCTCCATTAGAGTCCCAAAAGAATTAGGCTTCCCTGTTCCAGTTTCCGCTTTGTATTGAAAAGTGTACTTAACTTCTTCTAATTTCACCATTTCATGAAGTTGGATAGTGGTTTGTTAAAAATGACCCTGCCCCATTGCAACTGGATGAGGCTGATAGAAACAGAGCAAAATCGTTTTAATTAGAATATAAATTAACCAAAAGCTGGGTTTTTTTCAGCTTAAATTAATTTAATACAAGAAAGGTCTTAACTAACTTTTCCATGTAAGACAATTGTCTTGATTTAGTTTTCTTTGGCACAGCTCAACAAACCTGCCTCTTCAGCTCCTAAAGAACGGCTGATTGGATTCAGAGTGAAATATTGACTTCCAATTTCTATCCACTATGTAAATTGCATTCTTTGTGTCTTGTGTCTCCTCCTGCATTAGCTGACTTTACAACAGAGGTGGGAGAGCAAACAAATTAATAGGGAGAGCAGTGCGGTGTACAATCAGGCAAGGGTCGGCTCAGGCTGTAGGAGCGCATGCACGAGCCAAGCCTTGAAAATATTTGGCATTTAAATGGATGTACATTGTTACAACGCATGCTTTTGCCATGCATGCCTTTACAACGCAGGTTTTTCAACGCAAGTCGTTACAACGACTTGCGTTGGGGTGGTGCTGGATAGTGAATAGGTTAATTTACTATTCCAACTCCAGTCCCCGTGGATAGTAGGGAAGGTGTTGGATAGTAAATTAAACTATTATCTATCCTAGAGCGCCCCCCAGCGCAAGACGTTGTAATGACTTGTGTTGAAAAACCTGCGTTGTAAAGGTACTGCATGGTAAAAGTTGCGTCGTAAAGGATGTTTCCCATTTAAATCATGCAAAAAACCTCATGGTGGAATATGATAAAATGTCTTTAAAATGCAGATACTTTCATTTCTTTAACCTGTGGAAGTTTTTCTCCTTAGTGCATCAGATTATACATCTGCATTGAGAAGTATTTATTAAAAGTGAGAGTTTTTAAACAGTTCCTGAAAAATACTCCGGCCCCTGGTCTGACAATAACGCTATTATTGACCAAAAAGGCAGGACACCTGTCATGTGTAACCTATATCTGGCCTGGATTCATGTTATAGAAGGAGCAACATTATAGTCTTTTAAATTCAGCGCAAGAGAGGTTTTTCTACAGCGCACAACCTGAACTCATGTATTGGAAGGTGCTCTCATAGGTGAGGAGCAAAAAAGAGGCTTGTTGAAATAAAGTAGTAGTCTAAGACCATACAATTTGGTGAAGCAGGAAAGCTGGGGTTGATAGCATATTCTCCAGTTTCACACTGTGCAATTCAGCCACTCTGTAGGTGTTTCTTTAAGACATGGAAGCTTACTACTTGTTATGTTATGTTATGTTAGTGCTATTTGTATTGCGCACGGCTGCTCCAGCGAAGGAGCGTCCCGGCGCACCGACAAGGTGGCGAACACAACACAACAGGGGAACAGAAAATATTACTAAAATGGGGGAGTGAAGGATTTAACAGATTTAACTTGAAGAATGAGATTAGAAAGTGGGTGACAGAGAGAACCCACTTTTTATTTTTGGCAGTTTTACAAAGCACAAACCTGACCCAAGGACATAAGAGCTCTTCACAGCAGACACAGACTATGTTACATGTTTTTTCTCAGCAGAGTGAGATTTGCTGTTGTTCACATGACGATGAGCCGAGGCGGGTATTCAAATTTGGTAATCCATGTTTCGTGGTCAGCAGCTGCTGCCACTAGGACACATGACCTCCGGTGGTTCAAAGAGGTCCTCGAGCCGAGCCAGATCGAGGCTTCTAGCTCAAGCCTAGCTCGAGCTTTCAGTGACTCACCCGCCTCTACTTTCCAAATACTTTTTAGTGTTAGCATTCATTCCAATCAGTCTTTGCATACCTTCATGAACACTCAAGTACTGAGCAAGCAGGACTGATGCAAATTCTACCAATGGGTATGCCATCAATTTTCTCCCCACTCCTGACGAAATTATTAATTTTGCTCCAAAAACTATGTTGAAACTCCCCAGACAACCACCAACCACACTCGAAAGGCTCCGTGTAGGTCAACTCTCAGTGAAACATATAATTCAGGACAGGCTGCTTACCCTAGTGATAAAACAGTATATAGCAAATCACCCTCAAAGCTCGTTCAGCTACTTCTACAGCAAGGCCCAACACCTTCTAAGCTCTAAGGGGCATATTTACATGTTCCGGCGCATCTCTGCAAATCAGCAGGAATGCGCCAGAACAGATGCGTCATGCAATGCCCTCCTTCCGCCACCACAGATGCGCTACATTTACAATGGGGCGCACCATGGGGCAAGGAAGGGAAGATGCGTGACAGATCTTGTGGCGTATGGGCGGCGCATTGCTGGAGTCGCGTCGCAAGCGCAACGCAACTCCTGCAATGCACAGGGGCCACCCATACTCAACATGGTGCATTACTCCTTAGCCTGCTTCAAGCAGGCGTAAGGATTTGACGCAGCAGCGTCGTAAAACTGACTCAGTGAAATCTTGTAGATTTCACTGCGTCAGTTTTACGGGGCTTTCCTGCGAGGCAATGCCCACCCTGCGACAGAACGCTCACATGAAACCTGACGCAGGTTTCATGAGGCGCAGGGCTTTACAACGCGACGCATCTTCCGAGATGCATCACGTTGTAAATAAGTCGCAATGTGGCGCATTGTTTATGCCGCCGCTGCGTCACAAAAGTGACGCAATGGCGGCATAAAAGTGTCGCAAGGGGCTTGTAAATCTGCCCCTAAATGTTTTACTTAGTCACTGTACACCAGTAACACTGTACTTTTTCAATGTTTTGGGTATAAATAGACACAATGAAAGGCTGAGCCTGTTATCTGTGAAGGAACCCAATATTCTTACTTAGGTCTTTAAGGTTTTGGTCACTTGAATGTCTCTCTCCATCCTATGTAATGCCTTTCTTAGTTCGCTCTGTACCACCCACTCACCTTCCAGAACTGAAGCACGTTATCAAGACCCACTTGGTAAGTCTTGCAAGCACAGTTCATTGCCCACCACCCCACTTCCCTTGCGATGACTGAAACGTAAATAACTATACTTCAAAAATATGATCTACATTTATCGTTTGATCCTGAGTCTCACTACTTACAAACAGGTATTATAATCCCGTCTCGTAACCAGCCCTGACTACAACCTGGTGTAACCCAATGGAGCTCTATCAATAACCTTGTGAAAAGAGACCTTTCACCTTCATAAATAATAGCACAAATACACACATAAAACGATTTCCTTTAAAAATGTTTTAATACAGGGAGAAGCTTCGCGGGCGACCAAGATGGCCGCGTAAGCTCGGAGCTCCGTGGACCGTCCGACCCACCGCAAATATCCTGCCTGAAATCCTGATCCACGTTGGTGGAATCGTATTGCTGGTGGTCTGCTGAGGCGAGGACTGCAATCGGCTTCCAAATCGGTGGTTCCTGTGCAAAGTTACGTCGAGCTGAACTCCGCTCCGTGACGGTGCCATTGTCCCTCCGGACTTCGCCACTTCGCACGATGGGACTGCGTAGTGCCCACCTGCCGCCCTCGTTGGTGGAGTGATTGTGTTCCTGCTTGTGCCTTCTACACCCTGGTCTTGCCTCCTTGGCCCCACCTGCCCTCCGGCTGTGGACCCGGACTTGTGGACACCTTGCCTTTGTTCTCTCGTACCCATCATGGCGGGCAGAGGTGACCCGGACAGGACATCGAACAAGGGTGGCCGGGGCAAGTCGCAAACGCAGCAGAATCGCATTGAGCGATATGTGAATCTCAAGTCGCCACCTACATCGGGGGCCGTTTCTAAAGGGACCCCATCGACGAGCCCGCCGGATGGATCGGACCCCACCCTCGTGGACATCATGGGTGCCATCACGAGCCTCCGGGCCGACATGCAGCAACAGCACGAAACCCTGAACCACAAAGTAGACTCTATGGCCGTTGATATTACCCTTATAAGGGCCGACTTGGGCAAGACCAACGAGCGTGTGAAGGCGCTCGACATCAAGACCTCCAGCCTAACCTCCGACGTCTCCGAGTTACAGACTGAGGTCCGCAACCTGCGGATGACCACTGATCTATTCTCAAGGCGGCTGGAGGACTTTGAGGGGCGAGCCAGGCGGCAGAACGTCCGCATAGTTGGCGTACCGGAGGGGTCCGAGAATGCCGCGACGGACCTGTTTGTGGAGGATTTGGTTAAAACCCATTTGGCGCCCTCTGGACTGAGCAACTTTTTCTCGGTGGAACGGGCCCACCGGGTACCGGGTGGCCCGCCGAAAACGGGAGCGACGCCGCGACCGATTGTGGCGCGCCTCCTCAACTTCAGGGACCGTGATGCGATCCTGCAAGCTTCCAGATCGCATGGACCACTCCAGTACCAGAATGCGGAGGTGCACTTTTATCCGGACTTCACCAGGCTGGTACAGCGCCAACGCCTGAGCTACGCGGGAGTGAAGAGGCGCCTCAGGGACTTGGGTCTCAAATATTCAATGATGTTCCCCGCGAAACTCCGTGTTGAACATAAGGGACGTGCCCTTTTCTTTGACTATCCTGAAAATGTCAGTGAATGGTTGGACACGATATCGCCACATCGGGATGAACAGGAGGATGAAGTTGGGGGCGCCTCTGGCGGAGCGGAACGGCGAGACTGAGCAAGGAGCTGATGCTACCCTTGCCTCGAATGACTGCCGGAATTGTGACTCGTTACTTAACGGTCTCTCCTTCATTTACATGGTGGGTGGCGGGACGTTTTCACGGAGATTCCTTACTCCTCTGGGTCTTTCGTAGAGTAGTTAATGGGGCGACAGGCACACTGCTGGTTGGGGGGGCTTTTTAGTCTGATGCAGGGGTGCAGGGTGGGGGGTATGTTGGGGAGAGTTATCTCGTTTGTTGGTTTTTCCTTTCTTTCTTTTCTGTGGCAATGGGTCATTTGTGCTCCTGAACTGTATTTGATGCGGGTGTCTTGTGGGACTGGGTGGGGGGTAGAAAGTTACGAATTCTCAGTTGGAATGTTAACGGGTTGGGTGACCGAATTAAGAGAGGGGTGGTGATACAACTGATCAAACGTCACATGCCTGATGTTGTCCTCCTTCAAGAGACACCTGGTGGGCAACGCTTGTAAAGCTTTGAATCGCAAGGGCTACAAAATGGTGGCACATTCGGGGTTCTCTTCCGGTTCCCGGGGGGCGGGTATCCTCGTGAGCGCGTCCCTTCCCCTAGAGATAGATGTCACCTTGATTGACGACAGGGGGCGTTACGCTGCCGTGGCTGGTAGATGGGAAGGGCGTTCCCTCACGTTGTTATCTGTCTACGTCCCCCCGGGGCTTTAATCCAGTACCTTTCAGGACCTTGGTGGTGCCATCTTGTCTCTGACGGCTGGCCGGTTAATAGTGGGGGGTGACTTTAATTCGGTTTGCTCTGGTCTGCTTGATCGCCAACCGCCCTGGGACCTACGCAACCCACAGATGTGGCTGTCCTCCTTTCTCGAGTCTATGGGCCTGGTAGACGGCTGGCGTCTTCTACATCCTACGCTCCGTCAATTTTCCTTTCTTTCGGGTGCACATGGGAGTCTTTCCCGCATCGACTATGTCCTCACATTGGCGTCGGACGCATTGGCCGTTTCCGAAGCCCGCTTCTTGGCGCGGGGCATTTCTGATCACTCCCCGTTATGGGTCTCTTTCGACTTTGGGGTGGTCTTGTCGGAGCGACCGGCCGCGGTCAACCCGTGGTATTTTCGTAACATCAAGACCCGCTCTCTCCTGGCCAAAGCTATCGATCTTTATTTTTCCGAAAACGTGGGCTCGGTTAGGTCGGCCGTTACGCTGTGGGAGGCCTTTAAGACGGTGCTCCGAGGTGAGGCCCAGGCGCTCATCGCTGAGGCCCGCCGAACTAGAGATTCTGACCTGCTGTTTGTTGAGCAAGAGGTCCTGCGTCTCGAGTCCCAGTTGGGGCCCGAGCCGGACCCCTCTGTCTTGCATACCCTCTCGCTGAAACAAGCGGAGTACCATGATTTGGCCGCGAATGCCGCACTCACTCTGGCCAAGGAACAGCAGGGCCGTGTGTATGATGTGGGTGATAAGGCTGGGAAGTTGCTGGCTTGGTTAGACAGGAGGGAGATGGCCAGTCGCGTGGTGCCTGAACTCCTGGGAGACGACGGTGTGGTCCTTACGGACCCGAGTGCCATTGTCGACTCATTCGCTGGTTATTTTCGGGGAGTCTATGAGTCTGCTTCAGACTTTTCGGAGGCGGATTCGTCGGCTTTCCTTTCGGAGATTGACCTTCCCTGCCTTTCTGAGGACGAGAGAGCGGACTTGGATAGGGACATCACCGCTGACGAGATTGCTTTGGCGATCCGCTCCCTACGGACCGGTAAGGCCTCTGGGCCTAACGGCATACCGGTTGAACTGTATAAAATCCGCCCGGATGCGGTGTCTCCGCACTTGCAGAAAATGTTCCTGGAATCCTTTGAGAGGGGCTGTCTCCCCCTGGATCAGCGACTGGCTACCGTTGTGGTCATCCACAAGGAGGGTAAACCACGTGACGTCTGTCGATCGTACCGTCCCATCTCTCTCCTTAACGTGGAACCCAAGGTCCTCGCCAAGTTGCTCGCCAACCGGCTGATTGGTGTTATTGGCGACCTCGTACACCCTGACCAGTCGGGATTCATCCTCCACCGAAACACCGCTCTCAATCTACGTCGCCTCCACGGTGTCATGGCTAGAGCCCACACCCTCGAAGAGCCGACTGTCCTCGCGTCCCTCGACGCCACGATGGCATTCGATTCTCTCGAGTGGCCATATCTCTGGGCAGTGCTGTCCAAACTTGGATTTGGGCCGGTCTTTGTGAGCTGGGTGAAGCTACTGTATACGGATCCGATGGCTAATGTCACGGTCAACGGCCGCCTGTCGACGCCATTCCCCCTACATCGTGGTACTAGACAGGGCTGCCCCCTGTCGCCCCTTTTGTTCGCCTTGGCCCTTGAACCGCTCGCAGCCCTACTGCGTGTGCATCCCGACCTACGCGGCATTACGTGGGCCCCTGGCTTCGAAGACAGGGTATCCTTGTACGCCGATGATATCCTGCTTTATTTGACTTCCCCCTGCAGGTCCCTCATTGTGGCCTGTGATGTGCTTAGACTCTTCGGACGGTACACTGGTCTGATTATAAACTGGGCCAAGTCGTCCCTATATGTCCTTAAAGGAGATACTCCATGACTTCCCAGGGGCTGCAACATCCAGATTGCCACACGCGGCTTCAAGTACTTGGGCATCTACATCTCTGGTAACCCCAAGTTGCGATACGACCACAACTTACTCCCTCCTCTCCAGCATCTGCAGCGTGATGTAGACAGCTGGCGTGAGCTACCACTCTCCCTCCTTGGCCGTGCCGCTCTGTTTAAGATGATGTCCCTGCCCAGGTTCTTGTACGCCCTGCAAAACGCCCAGGACCCCGTCCCGGCGCGCTACTTTCGAGACCTTGAAGGCCTCCTTCGGACCCTTCTCTGGGATGGTCGACCCCGCGTTGCCATCCACAAACTCACGCTCCCATGGTAGGATGGTGGCATTGCTCTCCCAGACGTGCGCCGCTACTATTGGTCCTCTCAATTTGCTGCCCTCAACCACGGGTTCTATGGCCCTGTGGGTAGTCCTGGTTATGCCATGGATAGATGGCTGATGGGCGATGGTAACTATTATCGGGCCCTGTACTCGAAGTCTTTCGACCGGCGACTGACGGGCCCTACTCGGACGGCGGTCCACACTTGGCGGGCGGTCACTAAGGCACAAGGTTGGCAAGGCAGACTCACAAGGTTCACTCCCCTTTTTGATTCGGACATCCTGGGTAGACTATGGCACACCAAGGGGTTTGATAAGTGGGACCTCATCGGTATCAGCAGGGTTGAGGACAAGCTCTCCAGAGGCTCAATTAAGACCTTCCCCCAGTTACAAACCGAATACCAGCTGGGCGCGACGGAGTTTTTCCGTTACGCTCAACTGAGACATGCGCTGCTCTCGGCCTCACCGCCGGACGGCGTCATTCCAGAGAGTTCCCCTCTGGAGGACAGGATACTGGATGGGCACATGCCGGACAGCGCGATCTCCCTTTCATATAAAAAATTGATTAACGTGCGCACAGATCTCCTCCTTAGCTTGTGGGACCAGTGGGTGGCGGATGGCCTTGAACTTGACGATGAAGATTGGCAGAGTGCGGTTTCCTCCCCTAAGGAGGTTGCAATTTCCTCCCGTCTTCGCCTCGTGCAATTTAAGATCCTGCACCGGGTGTATATAACAGGGCCTCGATTACTGCGCATGGGATTCTCGCCTGACGGTCTCTGCCGTAGAGGCTGCGGAGCTCTCGCCACTTTCTTGCACATCCTTTGGGAATGCCCAGTGATAGCCTCCTACTGGAGGAGAGTGCACCGAGTCATGGAGGAAGTTACTGGCGTGTCTGCCCACGCGGAAGCTCGTAGATGCCTCCTGAACGTATGGGAGCCTTCCGACCACAGCGCTGCGCAGACTAGGTGGGTGACCCTTGGGAACATGGTCGCCAAGAGGGACATAGCTCAGAAGTGGGGTGCGTCCGCGGCCCCCCTGCTGGTACAGTGGAAAGCCAACATGGACTGGTGCATGTTCCGGGAGAAGACAGTCTATGTGGCAAGAGGGAGACCTCAAACTTGGAATAAAATCTGGGGGGCATGGAACGAGTACAGGGGAGACGTGTGCTTGCCGCCTGAATCAGTCAGCCTGCATGATAATGTGTCACCCTGACCTGTGACGCCAACTGAGCTCTGATGTACTGTATTCTCCTGGTTCTTCCCCCCCCTCCTCCTTCCCATTCTGGAATCTTATCCTTGATGTTCACTTCCCTGCCTTTCCTCCCCTACCCGTCCCTGACGCCCAGCTTCACATTGCCTCTATTGCCAATTTCGCGCCCTCAGGCGCCCTTTTGTTGAACTTCATCTTAATATAAAAATGACCTTCGATGATTATGTCTAAATCGTTTGGCACTATTTCTCTCCTGTTACCCCTGCTGCCTTGCCTCCGGGATGTCAGGCTGAATAGCTGTGTGCTCTGTTTTGAATAAAGGTTTTCAAAACATTTAAAAAAAAAATGTTTTAATAGGAAATGGAGACATATTTAGGTTTGCCCCTCTCCCAACTGCAGTCCAGCCCAGGAGTGGGAGTAGGTTGATATAATCCTGTAGAAAAAAGCCCCTGTTTCACAGTTGTTCATTCAAAATGATTAGACCATTTCTGGTAATCACCAGATTATGTGTTGGGAAAATGTGTTTATCTATACCAGCTGAAGAGTTCCTTAATATGTTAAAATTGCATTTCCCCTTACCTATTAAAATACACTCAGTTGGATCTATCCCACGTTGCCAATATTAGACAAACGTCCAACTTACCCTGTCCATCAAAACTACTGGAGCAAGCGGTCAGAAACAGGTGCAGTCATTTATCAAGGAGAATAACAAACTTGGCAAACTGCAGGCCTGCTCATAAACCTAATCAGCTGGCTCATGAGGGTGGTGTTGAATCATTTATCCATGGGATCTCCCAGCCGCCTTCCATGCAGTCGATCACTGGTATTACCCCCAGGAACATGTGAGTCTAATGCCAGCATTCTTGGGGGCTGCAATGTTCCATCCTTCAAGAGCCCAATAGCAGCGCTGTCGCAATTTTTGTCAATTCAGAACCATTTGGTTTGCCACCTTCCCCTAGTCCTGGCATTATCACCTCTGTTATTTAACCTGTCTCTGCATCCCCTGAATGTGATTTTCCCACCTTTGAACATTAACTTATACAGCTACGGAGATGACTCACAGGTGATCTGTAGGAACTGCTTTATCTAAGGAAAAGACCATTTTTACAGCTCATTAGCTGATTTTGGCAATTTACTGGATACCAGTCACCTGAGCCTCAGTCACAGTGGGACTAATGGTTGAGTCACTTCGCATCACATGGCCCGTGGAAATCCTGCAAGGATCCCATAGAAATGTCCCAATCTCAGCTATGAATGTGAAAAGCAAATGTGGTGAATACTGGAATCTGTCTGTGGGGGAAAATCTTTAGACACCTTACCTTTCCAGAACATTTACCGATAGGGATGACTAGGGAACCTCATGAATGGACAATGAGAATAGTTCCTTTTAATGTATTACCAATGGCCTGCTACATAGACTGCACCACAGTGGAACCAGTTGATTTTAAATCCCTATGCATGGCCCATTATAACCCATTAGGTCACCTTTAATGTGGTTAACAGGTTCCTAAAACATCATTATTCTTATTGCATACCTACAAATCATTACAGTTTACAGGTAGATGCCTTACTAACCTGTTAAAGACGATGAACTGGATTGGAAGACCTTACGATATGAACTGGGTTGGATGCTGCTATGCAATTTGTTTTTCAACACTGTGGAACACTTGACCACTGGATCACAAATAATTGTCATGCCTTCAGGCGAGTGCTGAAAATGCACCTCTTTCAAGAGGACTATTCATCCATCTAATCCTACACTAATATCCCTCTAGAAACAGCTCACAGCCTGTTGCCTCTTTCTCTCTACCTGAGTGCCAAGAGAGTTGTTGTCTCTTTCTCTCTATCTGAGTGCCAAGAGAGTTCATTCATTTATAAATACTATATATCATAGCATATCATATTATATCATAGCATACCAAATATCATATCATACATAATATCATATATCATATTATATATCACATCACATCATACCATATTACATCATATCATATAACATATCACATATCACATCATATCACATCACATCATACCATATCACATCATATAATATCATATCATAGCGTATCACATCAACTCACATTACATATTATCATATCATCACACATCATAGAACATCATATCATCCTAAACCATGTCAGGTCACATCAAATCATAATTTACAATTCTCATGCCATCTAAAATCAAATAGATAGCCTATTCGCAATACTGGTGCAGAAATTAAAATGTTCTTGTCTTGAAGGTCTATGATACAGTACAAATCCCTTTCGTAAACAATTGCTTTACAAATGAATTATACCAAAAAGGCAAAATTTCACTGAGTGGTTTAGTTTTTTTTAAAGTTTAGGGAACTATTTTTTATTCCAAGTCATAAGTTGGCAATCGCTATTGTTAGACCTGGCATCCTCTGCGTGGGTCTCTCCTGTATTTTTGCCTTTGTCTCCTGTATTTTTACTGTGTGTTGGACTTCGTTTTTGCTGGTCTAGATGCTTTGGCCACTTTGCCACTTCTGTTCAGTGCAAAAGGGCAAGTGCTCCTTTTGTAAATTGTTGTCATGGATTAGTGTTTTCATAATTGGCCTATTTGATTTACTACTAAGACCCTAGTACAAGTGCACTGTGTGTGCCCAGGGCCTGTAAATCAAATGCTGCTAGTGGGCTTGCAACACTGATTGAGCCACCCACACAAGCAGCCTTTCAAAAAGTTCTCAGATCTGCCATTGCTGTGTCTTTCTGCAGTTCAGAACTGCCATGTCGACCTGGAACGTGCACACACTTGCCAGGTCCTAACCTTCCCTTTTCTTACATGTGAGTCACCCTAAGAAAGTCCACGGTATCCCTGTGGGCGGGGTGCAGTGTATCTGAAAGGTAGGACATGTTGTGGTGGGTGTAACATATACTGATAGTGAGTTTAGTTTTTCACTATAAAAAAGGCTATCTGTCCCATAGGATAGAATGGGAGTTCATTTATAACATCTTTTAAATATAACTTCCCATGGGGACAAGATGGGAAGGTAAAGTTGAGTACGCCTGAACTCATAATATAAAGATGCTTCTTTGTTTGAAAATACGACTTTTATAAAGTGGCTATTTTCTTGCTTAGCCATACTGGGTACCTATGCTAGGTTTGTGTATTGACTGTCTGGCTTTGGAGTTATAGTGCCTGGGGATGTGCATTCTACTCAGACAGCCACTAGGGTGGTGAGGTGTGTCCTGCCTTTCCAGGGTGAGTCAGGGCTGGACTGAATAGACCAGGGATGCATTCAGAGTAGGGGGAGGCGATTTCCTTCACACCTGAATGGGCCTGGTCTGCCTTGGCCAATGCTGTCTCCACCTCCTGCCAGGAAGCTGACCAGAGAGGACAGAACTGGTTTTTGGCTGGGCAAAAAGCTTCTCTCCAACCAGAGAACAATGGAATTTGTGCTATAAAAAGTGGGGCCCAGACCCCTGAATTTTAGATCACTTTTGGACTTCAAGAGGAACCTCTGCCAAGGAGGAAGCTGGAGTAAGAGTACTGCCCCTTTGCTGTGTGCAGTCTGGGGTGGTCCTGCAGTGGCTGTTTCTGCCAAGGAGAGAAACTGTGTGTGTATCCTGCTTCACAAAGTATCTCTAAGGGCTTGAGGTAGAGCTTGCCCCCTGCTCAAGAGGTCTCAGGAACAGCAAATACCGCACCATCCTTCTGGGCACCGTCTCTGGAACATCTGGTTTCAGTAGCCACAGAAGAAAAGAGCAGCTGACTCTGTCACTGAGTCCGTTGCTGGTCCTGTGGGCACCATAGAAGGGACCGCCGCACTTAGCACTGCTCCTTTGGTCTCACCGATGCTGCGGGCCTACTGTCATCAAGCCGTTGCTTGCACCACATCCTATGGGCCCCGCACTCCGCACCGCCTTGCTTCACTCTGCCCAGATGTCACTGACACTGTCGCTGCCTGACCCAAACATCGACTGGCTCCGTCACCTGTTCCGTGACCTTCCAGTACTGCATCAAACACCACCTCACTCCTCATCGCAAGCCTTGGCCTCACCAACGCCGTTGGATGACCATCACCGAGCCGCTGCCTGCACCGTGCCGTGACCACGACGGTTGCCCCATCTGGCTCGCACCAATGTGTTTGCCACAACAAGAAAGATGCTGTCTACGAGTCTGTCGATGCTTTAGCTAACCCTTACCAATGCGGTCGGCTGGAATTGTTAGACTCTGTTGTTTTCTGCATCGCTGTAGCCCCAGACTGAGCTACCGACTCGAAAGAACTGTTTTTTTAGCGATTCTTGTAAATCGAAGGTTATTTTGCAAAGTAACTATTTTGAGTCTTGTTCATTGGATTTTTGTTGTTTTTGGTCTTGTTTGGTTTAGATAAAGTTTTGCTTATTTTGCTAAACTGGCGTGGTGTCAATTTGTAATATTTTCACTGTGTTACTGTATGCAAGCACAAATGCTTTACACACTGCCTCTGAGACAGGCCTGTCTGATCCTGCCAAGCTAACGAGAGGGTGAGCAGGGGTTATTTTAGAAGTGTATCCCCCTTACCCTGACTAGGAAGAAGGGTCCCTACTTGGATAAAGGTGCAAACCATTGCCAACTAGAGACCTCCATTTTCAACAGCTATGATATAAGACGCATATTGTCATATGCACAGTTTTATGAAATTCAGCGGATCAAACTGATTGAATGATGAATTATAAATAAATCTGAAGATACCAAATAGTTCAAAACTTGGATTAATCAGAACAAATGAAAAGTTTGAAATGTGGATTTGTTACACCAATGTAAGTTATAGGAACCCTTGAGTCAAAATGAAACTTCTAGCATGGCAGTTGTACCACTGAAACGCAAGGAGGAGTGGAAAAAAACTAACCTTTGGCACCTTGACCAGGCCAATAGTATGACCTCTTATTTTTAACCCTAGCCCCTCAACTGTCTTCTATTTGCTGCTGAATAATAAGGAGAACAAACTAGGAAACCAAAGAAAGAAAACATGACTCCCTTTTTATGGCTTCCTGCTATGGTTGCTTCATTTATACAGCTTACACAATTATACAATTTGTAGCAAAGTCTGAGCCAGAATACCAAATGGCAAGCCAATGATAGGGACTGATACCCGTGGCTATCACCAATTTCTGTCCCAGATCTACTAGAATGAAAGAAGTAGAATGGCGAGTTGTAACAAACAGCTAATATGAAGTTAAGATGTTGAAATTGGTATTTGAATAGCAGCATTTCCTCTAAAAATAATGGTTCAAATGTACTAATGCTATTGACTTGTGAATTAAAATTAAATGAACCAACCCCATAGACAGTTGTAAAATATGTTATGAAAAGCTTGAAGTTGTGCAAAGAGCAGTGTGAGCAATAGGGGCTGCAGGAGTGTATTTAATTCTCATAAATGTATAGTAGAGATGCTCAACTTCCCGTGACCACGCAGCTAAGAAGTCACAAAAATAAGAGAAAAGACTTTCTCTCAAAGTAATTAGGTTCTGAAAAGGAGCATACAGTTGAACGTAATACTTTCATTAATTATGCACAAGCATGTAATTAAACATCTTATCATCAGCAATGGCTGGGCTGATGCATTTGACTACAAATAAAGAATAATTGAAAATATGAAATCTCAAGACTCCTTGCACTCCATTATTGCATGTATTTTGTGTATCCCATAACATTTGTATAATTTGAGAAAAAATCTGTTTATTTACATGCTTGTGCATAATTAATGAAGGTATAACGTTCAATTGTATGGTCCTTTTCAGAACCTAATGTTATAAAATCAGTCTGACTACTTACACTGGCACCATGCCCATGTAAAGAATGCCACTTTTCCAAAAACTCTAAGATGCTTGCAAATACTCCAATCTGCATAAAAGACATACCCATTCATAGACCTCCCTGAAAAAAACATACCATGGCTTTGACATTATCAAAAAAAGGGTGAGCAAACCCCCCACTGCCCATTTTTATTAAATCTCAGATAAGAAGGTTTTGCCAACACTGAGGGGCACTTTTACAAAGGGATAGCGCCACCAGACCGTCACCTTTACGGATGCTTTGGTGGCGCAGTGCCCTGCACCATATTTGCAAAGTGATGTTACTCCACCTTTTGTGGCTTAACGCCGCTTTGTAAAAATGATACCCTTTCAAGCAGGTATCTGTGTGAAAGGGGCTTGCAATGGATGCTGCTGTGGGCGTTCCACTGCAACACCCATTGCTTTTTGATACTGCCTCAGATTTACAAGAAGGTCTAAGTCTGAGGCAGTGCGAAAAACTTACGCTGCAATGGCAGCCGTTAGAATTGAGCAACAGGAGAAATACTTGTTTTTCTCCTCGTTCATGCTTTTTCTATGTGTGCTGCATTTTGTAACATACATAGAAAAAGCAAAACACTGTTAATGATTGTTTATTTTCAGTAAGGTGTCCTTTCCTGCACATAAACGTTCATTAAGTATTGACAATTTGCAACTTCTATGTCTGCTGCAGAATGGAGCTGGAGAACAGGGTTTGAGCCTCAGCATGGGCTGCATTGTTTAATTATTAAAAAATAAACAGCGATTGGTGGGAAGGGGGGGAGAGACAAATTTAATAAATAATACACGTGGAGGGGGAAACAGATACAATTAAACAAAACACGGTTGAAACTGACAAATGTAGCATCTGAAACCAAGTGAAACAAATGGTGCGAAGAGGTGGCTCAACGTATAAGGCTGCTGACTTTGGAACAGGAAAACAGGGTTCGATCCTTGGCGTGGGCTGCATCATTTAAATTTGATTTAATTTAGAATAAATTAAATGTAAATAAATAAATAGCCTTGGGTAAGGGCAGGAAGCTGCCAGATGTGGAAATGCGAGCAGCAAGGAAATAAATTAGGCCCTAAACAAAAAGATAACAGCCAGCAGTGTAAATTAACTGTAGTTGGTCTATACTGCTTCCTCCAGAAACAGAAGAAAAAGGAAGTGATGTATCGGACCAACAGCCAATAATGAGCAAGATTAGAACAGCAATGCCAGATTCCACCAATGGCAAGCGACAAAACAAAGCTAAATGCAATGGCATCACCAACACCAATAACAGCAATTAGGGAAATTGAGAATGAGGCGAAAAAATATGGCCTGCTGTCAGGGTACAAATTCTATGTCAGTCCACGGAGGCTCAGATTATGCTTCTCTTCACTTTACTGACATAAACAGCAGCCAATAAAAACTTTAAACTGGCATGACCCCGGAAGGACAACCCCCTCCAACAGTATGCACCAATCACTATCAAGTCCACTGTATAACTGTCCATGTTTATCAATACGACCTCCTCTTTCTTTGCTGCTGCAGCAGCGAGTTAAGTGCCCTTCTATATTACTTCTTTTCTTGGGGGTAATGTGTGTCGGTGTCGGTGATTGTTGACGGCGCGCGCGCGCGCCTGTGATTTGTTGATACGGAGCGGGTCCTCGCTCGTGATTTGTTTTGTTGGTGAATTTTGTGATTGTGCCTTATTTTACAGGTCTTGACCCGTTGCATTGTTTGTGCCCGTGCGGGTGTTCTCGGTCTTCCGCACGCGTACCGAGGCATGCTGTGCGCTCGGTAGGGGGCGGTGGAGCAGGAGGAGGCAGACGCGAGACGCTCGCGCTCAGGAGGCAGTCGAGCCCGGCCCCACACGCAACGCGCATGCGCGAGGAGCCGACTTTCGTTTTCCTCGCATTACCGGCTCCTCACGCAGCGCGCGTTTGTAGACTGCATAAATCCTGGCCTCATCAGAACGCTAAACGGAGCGTATCCGTATTAGAGCTCTGCTCTAGGGGAGCTTGGTGTGCACAAAGGGGTCTCCTTCCACCTCGATCTTAGCCTCACAGAGTGGTGATTCTTTCGGACTACAGTGTGTGTGTGTGTATTTGAGGCACCCCTGGGCTGCTCCCCCCTGTTGAAGTTCCTCCACACCTCCCTGCTTTAGCGCTATGGCGTACTACGCCGAGGAGGATACCCAATGGGCAGAATATAATGAATACGATGAGTATGAGCCACAGGAAGAGCAATTGGAGGAAAATTTGGTTGAGGCTCTGGATACCCATGTCCAAGGGTCGGTGAATAAGGCATTGATCAAGGCTCTCAAGCCTTTTACTCACACCCTTCAGAAATATGGCAAGAGGAAGTTTAAGTCAGCCCGGCAGAGTGATACCTCTCCTCAAGCCTCGGCCCAGGTGTTAGCACAGATGGCCAGGAATGTGATGAAGGATCATGGCTCAATGGTTATGGATACGTCTGGGGATTCGTCCCCGTCCCCACCTGTCACTTCTGATTCTGAGGTGGACTCGGTGATGTCCAGGAAGAGATCGAAGAAGGTGAAACACACCGCCTATAAGGCTGATGATAGTCAGGCGCCGAAGAATCTTCTGTTTGATCCAAACAACATCGTACACCCTAGGTCCACGGAATGGGTGCCGTGCCCGGAGGTGGCACACTATGTGGGTAATAACCTGCGACAGGGTTTCGACAATAGTGTCAGGGCCACGCTCAGATCTGAATGTCCCAGGCCATCCTCGACAGGGAAGGTGGCAGATACGCCGGACTTGGACCCCACAATGGCGGCCTTTATGAGAAAGTTTGCGAAAGATCCGAAAAACCTTCTTCTCCGCGCTGGACCGGGCGCAATCTAATATCAAGAAGGTTTTCCACACTGGTGTTTTTGATAGGGCCGGACGCCCACGAGGTCGAGGGTCCGGCCGAGGTTATGCACAGACCTCACGTGGAGCAGATCAGAGAGGCAGAGGCAACAGACGCTCCAACTTCTACCCCTCCCGCGATAGAGGAGGCAGGGGCAAAGGACAGAGAGGATCCTATCGTGGCCAGCAGAATGGTTCTGGAGACAACTCCTACTCAGGTACGACTTTTGTGTCCGTCAGAACATATGGTGGGAGGCAGACTGTCTCTTTTTCTCCACAGGTGGCGCACGCTCACAAGCGACCCTTGGGTGTTGCAGACAGTACAGGGATTTCACATAGAGTTCTATGCCTCCCCGAGCCAACGGCGGAGACCGAATGCCCTGCATTTTTCCCAGACAGAGCAGAGTTTCATCGACGCAGAGATATGCTCCTTACTCCAGAAGGGCGCGATTGTGGAAGCCGTTCCACACGACCTGGGCTTCGTGAGCACTGTCTTCGTGGTCCCCAAAAAGGACCAGGGGTATCGGCTAGTGTTGAACCTCAGGGAATTCAACGGCTGGGTGGTGTATCGACACTTCAAAATGGAAGGTATACACCTGCTACGCGACATCCTCCTAGAGCAAGATTGGATGGTACGCCTGGACTTAAAAGACGCCTACCTGGCGGTGTCCATTTACCCCCCTCACCGGCGTTTTCTACAGTTTCAGTGGCGCGACCAGTGGTTCGAGTTTTCGGCCATGCCCTTTGGGCTGTCGTCCGCCCCATGGTGTTTCACCAAGTTGATGAGACCCGTGGTACAGAACTTGAGGGAACGGGGCGTTCGCCTCATCATTTACCTCGACGACATACTGATTTTAGGTCGGTCGCCGGAGATGGTATCACTCCATCTGTCCTGGACGATTCAACTTCTTCAGGACTTGGGTTTCCTTCTGAATTTGCAGAAGTCCATCTTGCAACCTTCTCAGGTGATGGAATTCCTGGGTTTCCAGGTCGACTCTGTGAAAGCTCAACTACTCTTGCCCCTCAAGAAGAGAGTGGCTATCAGGAAGGAGTTGAGGAGAGCGCTTGCCTCTCCGACAATCTCCTTGAGGATTTTGGCGCGTCTGGTCGGACTTCTAGCGTCATCTATCCAGGCGATATTTCCGGGCCCTTTACATTACAGGGCCTTGCAGCGTTTGAAGGCATTGCACTTGCGCAAAGGTCTGACTTACGCTCAACACGTTTCCCTTTCGCCAGAGGCTCGTACGGAGATGAACTGGTGGTTAGAGCATATGGATGCGTGGAATGGCAGAGCCATTTTCGCGGCCACCCTGGAAGTGGTGATAGAGTCGGATGCCAGCCGCTGGGGCTGGGGAGCCCGTTGCGGCTCGGTGGAGACGGGGGGTCGATGGTCCAGCGACGAGCTGAGTCTCCACATCAATTGCCTGGAACTTCTGGCGGGTTCCTTTGCGATTCGCACCCTGTCCCCTCAGAAAGTGTCATGCTGCATTCTCCTACGCATGGACAATGTGTCCGCGGTGCGATACATAAATCGCCTGGGAGGGACCAGGTCTCGCCTCCTGGCGGAGATAGCGAAGGATTTCTGGCACTATTGCCTGGCCCATCAAATTTCGGTGACGGCGGAATATATTCCGGGGTCTGCCAACGTGACGGCGGATTGGAACTCTCGATACTTGAGAGATGCGAGCGATTGGAGACTGCACCCTCGAATCTTCGGGGCATTGAACCACAAATGGGGTCCGTGTGTGGTAGACCTTTTTGCCTCTCGGCTCAACAGGCAACTTCCCCAGTTTTACAGCTGGCGCCCGGATCCCTTGGCGATCAGCTCGGACGCCTTCCTTCAATCGTGGACGACGGGCATTCTGTATGCGTTTCCTCCTTTTATCATGATCCCGAGAGTTCTGGCTCAGGTTCGGAGGCAGAAAGCGGAATTGGTCTTGGTCTCACCGTGCTGGAAAGCACAAGCGTGGTTCCCGGTGGCAATGAGTCTCACCTGTGCAGCGCCGGTGCAAATTTCGACGTTCCCGGATCTTCTCACGGACCCGGTGGGTCTTCCCCACCCGCTGGTCCTTCAGAATCAGTTGTCCCTCATGGCGTGGAGACTTTCCGGCGACGTTGGCAAATGCCGGGAGTTTCAGAGGACACTCTCTTTTTCCTATCTCAGGCATGGGCACCTTCCACCCACAAGCGATATGAGTCAGCTTGGAGACGATGGGTTGGTTGGTGTAACGAACGGCAGGGGGATCCGATGGGATCCGATATTACTGTCATAGCGAATTTCTTATCGGAACTGGCGCGGTCTGGTCTGGCTTATCGAACAGTGAATAACTTCCGATCGGCGAACTCCGCAGGGCACCCGCATGTCGACGGTAAGCCCGTTGGGGAACACCCTTTGGTGTGCAGAGTAGTCAGGGGAGTCCGCTTAGTGAAGCCCCCTCAACCCAGGTATACTGAACTCTGGGACGTGTCAGTGGTCCTACGTTTTTTGGCGGCCTGGCCGGCCAATGAGGGTCTGTCTCGCAAACAGCTCTCAGCTAAACTTACACTTCTCCTCTGCCTGGTCTCATGCAGGCGAGTGTCGGATATTCGGGCCTTGGATCTATCAGGTAGAGTATTCACTCCCACGGGAGTTTCTTTTACGATCTCTAGGCGTACAAAAATGCATACAAAATGTATTGCATATCCTGCATTTCCTCATCACAGTAAATTATGTGTGGTCAAATGTTTGAAGGTATATGAGGATTGTACTAGGGAATTTAGAACTGGTTTTGGTCAACTGTTGATTTCATTACAGAAACCTTTCCGCCCAGTCACCAGTGCAACTCTGGCCAGGTGGGTTACCTGGTTGTTGGGCCTGGCGGGTATTGATACCTCTAAATTTGGGGCTCATTCTGTGAGAGGGGCTATGGCCTCAAAATCCTTTGGTGCCGGCTCTCGGCTTCAAGATATCATGACTGCGGCAGATTGGTCTTCTGATTCCACCTTTAAAGTGTTTTATCATAAGCCTATTGTGGATGTGGCCTCGGTGGTGGTGGATAAACTTTAAACTAGCATAATCTGAGCCTCCGTGGACTGACATAGAATGAAAAATTGTCTAGCAGACGCGACAAAGAATTTTCAATTCTATTAAGGACACGGAGGCGAGGATTATCCCACCCGGGCTTGCAGGATTGTATTTCATGCAATGTTGTATGGTTGATGAATTCTTGTACCCACCCGAATGATTGTTATTGGCTTGTTGTATTTCCAAGTTTGGGAATGGCCATTACGACTTATGTTCTTGTTTCAGGAGATCAGCACAAGCAGACATGAGGTGAACAGTCTATGCTCTGGAAATCTGTGACGTGGTGCAGGAGGTGCCTTCCTCGACGATGGATGCGATGGTTGCCACGTTGGCCTCCGGTCTTGTTGGACTGATGATGTGTCGCAAAGAAAGAGGAGGTCGTATTGATAAACATGGACAGTTATACAGTGGACTTGATAGTGATTGGTGCATACTGTTGGAGGGGGTTGTCCTTCCGGGGTCATGCCAGTTTAAAGTTTTTATTGGCTGCTGTTTATGTCAGTAAAGTGAAGAGAAGCATAATCCTCGCCTCCGTGTCCTTAATAGAATTGAAAATTCTTTGTCGCGTCTGCTAGACAATTTTTCATTGAACCGAGGAAAAACACAAATAGTCATAAATCAATTTGTTACTATTCATGATGAGAGAGTTATAGAATCTGTGGTTTATTTGGGCGTTAGTATAACATCCAATTTATCTAAGGTTCTGGAGGAAAATTTGACTCCAATAATCAAAAAGGCAAAACTAGACTTAGATAAGATGGACAATTTACACTTAACAGTTATAGGCCGCTGTAATGTTATAAAGATGCAGTTTCTGCATAAGATTTTATATTTATTCCGTACGATACCTTTATTATTCACTAATAAGTGGTTTAAGGAAATAGAGGGGATTTGTAATCGCTTCATATGGGCCAAGGGCAGAACCCGAAGATCCATAAAGATGCTGGCACTATCTAAAGAACGGGGGGCCTTGCAGTACCTGACTTTATGACATATTATTTTGCCTCAGTTCTTCAGTATTGCAAAGGACTCCTCGTGGGAATATGAAAGACATATGGAGGGTTAATGCTGGCATTCCGGATATATATGATCTGCTGGTTTTGGACTCTAATACGGGACTTCTTACATTCAAGGAGCTAAACTACTATAAAAGAACGAAGTTCAAGGTAATGGGTGCGGTTATTTCAGTTTGGTCAATTATCCGAAAGAAAATTAAATTAGGGAGAATGAACTTCTATACCCCTTTATATAGGAATAAACTTCTCCCAGATGTATTTCATGATCATGTGATGAGGCGGTGGGATAATATCGGGGTCAGAACAATTGGAGACATTATAGATCAATCAGGGTTAATAACATTTGAAAGGGCGCAACAGCTATACAATTTGGATCGAAGAGATTTCTTTAAATACTTACAGATAAGATCAGTCCTGCAGAGAAAGCAAGCAGGTAACTGTAAGTTTACTAGGGTAGACTTGATGGAACTTGTTCAAGATGAGGAGGGATGTTCAAGCCCTCAACTTTATGGTGCATTATGCCTGTATAACGAGGATGATAGAGGAAAGGTATTTGATAAATGGAGAACTAAATTAAATCTAGTCGGGAATGAGGGTGAAAAATCGCTTAGGTTAGGAAACACTATTTAAAGGTTGCAAATCTGCAGGCACAATACTACAAGACTTTATATGAACTATATTATACACCGCATAGAATAGACCGCTGGGGGGGAACGAGTGGGATCCTCTGCCCAAGATGTCAGAGTATGGAGGCAACACTGACAAATGTTTGATAATAACCCCACATCAGAATTCATGAAGAACCTACTCAATATTGTTGTAAAGGCCAATGAACAGGGCATCATTACAGATAGAACAAAGAACTTTCTAATTAAGCCCTACCCGAGGAGCCCTACTTTGCGAATGGTACCCAAAATACATAAAAATATCATGGACCCCCCTATGAGACCAATTGTCTCGACTTGTGGTAGCCTCCACGAGCCGATTGGACAACTTCTGGATAAGTACCTACAACCGACAGTGCAAGCTATGAGAACATATATTAAGGACACCACACAATTCCTTCTCAAACTACAGGTGGTAACGTTTGAACCACAAGAACAACTTATACTATGTACAGCGGACGTCCGCTCATTATACACCAGCATACCCCACGCATTGGGTATAGAAGCTATTGAGGAGGCATTGCTCAACACAGAACTGGATTCACGTTTTCAAACATTGTTGATGGAGCTTATGCTCTTCACGCTTTATCAAAGCTACTTCAAATATCAAGACAAATGGTACCAACAGCTAACTGGAATGGCCATGGGCAACTCGGCGGCGCCGGTATACGCCAATATCTTTATGCAATGGTATGAGAACATGCACATCTTTGCCAAGAGAGAATGGACAGACAACCTGAAACTCATCATCAGATACATTGATGACATATTCATCATCTGGAAAAATTCTATGGAGGAGCTACAAATGGCTTTCACAAAATTCAACCAAGTAGATGAACGTATACAATTAACTTGGGAGATATCTGAAACTTCAGTCAACTTTCTAGACGTCAAAGTCTCCTTAACCCCGGAAGGATTCACTACAGACCTGTTCGTAAAAACCACTGATAGAAACAACATGCTACACTTCTCTAGCTTCCATGAACCTAACCTTAAAAGGAACCTACCGTTTCCACAGATGGCACGTGTGAAAAGAATTATCTCAGACCCAAACATAATGGACCAGAGGATCAACGAAACAGCAAAAAAATTCCTCAACAGAGGGTACCCTCAATCTACAATTGAAGAATCTAAAGAAAGGATCGCAAACATAACAAGGATAAAACTATTATCACCAACAGTTAAGAAAGATGAGACCCGTGCTGTAGTAGTCTCAAAATTCTCCACCTCAAGTGGGAAATTCAAAAAAACGATTCTGAAACATTGGGGACTCTTGAACCTGGAACCGGATTTTAAGCAGATTTTCAACCTTCCACCCATATTTGCATTCACCAGAGCGCGCAACCTGGGTGAAATCCTACAAAATAAACCCATGGCAAAAACCAAATATTCAGGAACCAAACCATGTTTAAATTGTGGAAACTGCAATAGTGTAATCAAGGGGAATAAGATCAACCACCCCATGAAGGGACAGGAAATCAAACTTAAAGTGAACGCCACATGCAATTCGAGTAATCTAATATATGCAATAAAATGTCCATGTGGAAAACTATACGTGGGTAAAACGGAACGACGCATGAAGGTGAGATTAACAGAACACAAATCGAACATCCGCCTAAAGAACATGAAATCATCTCTGTCAGCCCACTTTGTGGAAGAACTTCATAATATCTCTCAACTTAAATTCATCATCCTGGAAACTGTGTGTAAAACAGAAGGAAGGGACAATACGAAACATTTACTCAGAAGAGAAAACTTCTGGATACAGAGACTCTCCACCCAGAAGCCTTTTGGCTTAAATGATAGAATTGAAATGTCATGTTACCTATAAGGAATGCTCAATGGACTATAATGTAGTAACTGTGACCTGTTCATACAGATTAACTTTATTCTCTACTACTGTTCCTTTAGATTTTAGCACGTATTCTTTTGGATCTCGTCACCACAACGTGACCATAAACACAATGTGTCCCCACTGTTACCTAGTAGCCCTTTAGCTCAGACGTATCCTGCCGACCAAACGTACACTCAACACATGAGTTTGAATCTTTATATTGCAGGCCATTTTTATTTTCACGTTAATTTTCATGTTAAATTTTCCTTTTGCACTTACAACAATCTCCAACATATACTGAGAGACGCTACACATAACCTATGCGTTTTTACGCACCAGGTTCTCACTATCACCTGGAAATCACATCTCAAAGTCTGTCTTTCAGACTGTTGATCACGTGACCGCAACTTCACTCAAAATTTTAAACGCGGCTACGGGCGTTCTTGCTGTATGCCGGCGTTCGTAAGAAGCCAACGGATGTAAACTTCACCTTCAGCTTTAAGGTCAGTTAACTCAACCAACCTCCCAGCGTTCAGATTCAGGAGTAGTAGATTGTTAATATTAACCCAGCGGCTCTCTTCATTTGTTTTAGCTTTCACCCAGCGCTTAATACCATCAGGCAGAAAGTGACGATAGGCTTGTAAGTGACATGGCGTTTTTTGATATCACTCATGTTTTCCCTTTGAAATTCACTGGCCCATGGGCTATATAAGGTGTCACATTAACGTTTACACTCCCCAACTTCACAGTCTATAAACCACTCGTAAATTATGATATATAAGACACATAACTAGTTTATTAATACGGTGTTTATGTAAATTCTTTTAGTGTCTGTTCCCTGATGAAGGGCATCCTATAATGCCCGAAATGCATTGGATCTGCTAATAAGACATTGCCTGAGGTTGAATATGTTTACAAGAAGGAATTACCAATGAATGAAAACTATGATGAATGAACATATGAATAAATAATATGTGAAAGATCAAACCCACAAAACCAGTGTGGAACTCTCTTTCTAGCAAGGAGACATGAATGTGTGCCCAAAGGGAAGGAGCTAGTGATCTACTAGCCTCACGTTAAGCCAGAGTATGGAGGCAGACACGATACACATGTTTGCGGCTTGTCCTAAACTAGATCCCTTTAAACACGCTATGGAAGAATTCTTTAAAGAGGAATTGGAGATTTTTATTAAATTGACTAATTATGGTCCTGGGGGTTGGCAAAGGAGGGGCAGGATGTACCCCATCAAGAATTTTTGTTTATTGCAATGACGCTGAGCCGGCTTTGTATTGCAACGTTATGGAAAGACTCTAATCCTCCTTCGTTTCAACAATGGCTATCAAAATTATTAGCTATCTATACTCTAGAGAAAGCTTTATATGAAAAAAAGGCTTGAATACAAAACAGCTTGGGAAACGGATATGGGCCCCGGTTGAAAAATGGAAACTTAAATTAGACGGGTATTAAAAAGAGGATAGACTCATGCTCATGTTGATAGGATTAAAATTTGCAGTGTTAAAATTGCTCAGATCTTTCAACTCTTCTTTCTTGGAAACTGTATTCAAATGATGTTTTGCATCTCGGTTGTTACTTCAAGTGACTAAGCTTTAATGGAATTATTTCTGTTGTATTAGATATATATGTCAAAGTAATTAATTGTTTATACTTTGTTTTTTCTGATGATGAATAATAAAAATATTTTTTTAAAAATGCAATGGGTGGAGTTTCCGTAGTAATACTGATTACTTGATGCCTTGTAGAGGCAGCTCATGCGCTGCTCTATTCGAGACCTAACCAGTGACAATACTTAGCTTTCACTTTTCTGGATTAGACCTCACCCCCCACCCCTCCCTTATATTCATGAAGCACTACTGAAAAGGGTTGACTGCCAGATCTGAAAATCAGGTTTGCCACATGATAATGTTCAGTAGTATAATAACTGAGTGCTGCTCCTTCAAGATGTGAAAATGCCTAGTTATTACCTTCACAAAGAAGCAAAAGCAGGTATTCATGAAAACTCAGGAAAATGAGGGGATGAACCGGGAAATTAGAGATTATTTCCAGAATCTGGAAATACTGATCTGAGTTATATGATTGCCATTGGTATTAATTCAACAAGCCAGCCAGTGATATGTTAGTAAAGTCAGCCAATGACAGAGCAATGTGAGATGATAAACAACAAGCATTCTGAGCAATGCAAACACGAGAATCAAATTCGAGCAGTCTGTGCTTCAATATATGGTTCAACTGATCACATTGGTAAATAATAGTATACTTTAAGTTTATTATAATGCATACCTCCATGTAGTAGTTGTTTAAGTAGCCTATACATTAGAAAATATTACTGTTTTATGCTATATGTGGCGAAGACACCATCCCTTGGTACTTGATTAGTGTGTGCTACTGTGGCTATGTTCATAAATCTCCTGTACTGCTGTCATGAGGACGGAAGACAGATGTACTATGTTAAAAATATTACATTCATGATATAGAATACTGCCTGCCTGAATTCTGCTCACCGGTATAGGAAACTCCTCTGATCCTGTGATCCATGGGACACTGCACTGCATGTTTATCTAGTCATTCCACTTCCTTTATATATTTGTTGCTGTTTCCTTGTAAATTTGAAAATTATTTATATATTCAGTTTGATGTTTTACAGGAAGTTTTGAAGGAAAACTAATAGCAAAGTATGGTAAGAGCAATGACCAATCTAGAATAGCTTTTGTATAAAGGAACATATTCACAAAAGTAAATTTGACTGTAAACTTAAGTCTAAAGCTAACTTCACCTCAGATACACCTGCCCAGAACAGGGATTCTAGGAAGGAGATTTCTGCACCTTCAAGTTCCACTCAAATGCTGGACTTCATAGGCGTGATTAGCCTTGGAAGTTTGTGAAAGTCCACAAACAAGTATGTATATTAGTAAGCGAAAATGTTACTCTGGGCACAAACTCCACTCCGCTGGCAGAGTTTGCGGAATTTTGCATACTCTGCGTTCTGCGGAGAACGCGAAGTTCCTGCAAAACTTCCGACTCCGCAGCGGAGTGGAGTTCAGCCCTGAACACTCCTGCCTCCCACCCCCGCAATAAATACTTTTAAATAAAATTTACAATTAAAGTAAAATAAAAGCGAGCTTATCTTATCGTGGCAAACCGGGCTGCCCTCCGTCTCTTTGCCATAATCCCCTAAGTCAGACGTGCATCATGGTAGGGCTGCCCATGTGCGCGCATGCGCAGTCCTACAATGACGTTCGGGATTAAGGCGAGGAGGAGGGCAGGCCGGGACGCTGTAGCAAGGTAAGTGCGCTTTTATTTTACTTTAAATGTTATTTTAAAAATGTTTATTGCGGGGGGTGGGAGAGGTGGAGCGGAGCGCCACAGAGTTTTGGATAGAGCTTCGCATAGAGCAGCTCCGCCTGCTTTGCTCGGGGTTAGTAAAATGCAGAACCAGGAGGGTATTTGTACATGGTTACCTCGTGTAAGATGTTTGAAAAAAATGCACCTATCAATTTGGATTCCTTGAAGAATTTGTGAATTCCAAAAAGTTGGAAATCTACAGTCCGATGTAAAATCAAATATCTGAGTGTACATTTTCTACTTTTAGTCAATAGGTTCTTAACTACCTGAGTTAGATTCACGAGTGTAAGTTTGTAAAGTATCATGTCCCAGCCAGTACCCATAACACCCATGTAGCTAAAACACCATCCACAGAAAAGCACCATAATGCCCACCCTATGAACCACAATCCTCAGGGCATTGCCTGTGTTTACCCAGTTTGCAAATCACCATTCCCCAGGACAGTATCCTCAATGCTTTGGTAAAGAAAGCATTCTTCCTAGTCCAATACTCTTTATTCCACATTATGCAAAACATTGTTCCCATGGGCAGTAGCCACAAAGCTCCAGTAAGTAACACATCATCCTCAGTTCGGAACCCATAATTCATCAGTTTAACATACACCATCCCTTGACCAGTTTCGGTAATGCTTCATTAGCTTAGTACCATCCCCAGTCCACTAGCTTTAATTCCCATGGATGTAAAATACCATTTACCAGTCCTTTCAACAATGTAGGAAAGAAGCAGTCGTGACACAGAGTATTTGGCACAGCTGGCAATATGTGATACAGCTGGGTACATACGGTCAGCCACCTCAATTTGAGACTATGTATAATGTTATCAGATTAGCAGATTCTGTGGCCTTCTTAGAAAGGTTGCCCAAACTACAGAAGCCATAGCAAAGTCTTTGAAAAGAACATTGCCTCTAAATAGGAAAGACCAAGCCTTGTCAAACTAACGGGCACAGTGGTCTTTCTTTGTGTTGGTGGTCTGGCTGACTACTCAAGAGGGTGGCCGTCTAGATTAGCCACTGCCAGGAACTACAACATTTTAAAGCAACACTGAATGCCAATTTCCTTCCGAGGTAGAATGTGGACTTTGTTAAATACCTTTTAATTGTGCTGAACCAAGAAAAGGCGAGTCAATTGATTCTTTTGCCATTGGATTGTAGTGGCTGATGCAGTACTTTCAACTGGACCCATGTCAATAAGAATCACTACATTGCAAGTTATTGAGAGTAATCAAAACTCTAGGGATATTGCTAAAGATATCTAGGATCAATGACCACCCCCTTTTGTACCGCTTTTGGCCGCCATAAGTGTGGCAGGGTATGCTCAGACGTGAGTCCCTTGCTCACTTTGCCACTGGATTCAAGCAAGCCGGGCTGAAGACAGTTGGAATGCCAGAAACCGGTCCTCGGAAGCTTGTTTCCGGTCCAGGGAAGACATGGCTTGGCAGTTCGGGATGGACTGTTCCCATGAGGCACAGGGTCAGACTGATTTGCATATAGCCATGTCTGAACTGGGGTGGCAGAGTGGGCTAAAGAACGGTGATGGATTAAACCTTGATCTTTTGACTGGGTGTGAGTGTTTGATTGATTCAGATGCTCCATCCATCACCACCCCCTTTTGTACCGCAGTTATGGAAATTAAGCAAAAAAGATTGAAATAAGAAAACAGAGAAGTGAGATGAAACTTAAACTCTTTAGATTGAAAAAACTATACACCAAGTAGATGGGCAAGAAATATAGAAGTAGTTTTGAAAGAATGGAGGGTGCCCCGGTCTCAGCCAGTCTGAGGCACAAAAGGTTAGTGTGAAGTTTTTTGTGTGAAGGTAAGGCATACCCTATTGACTTGCAAGCAAGGCTGTCACCAGCTCTGTACCCTCATCCTGCCTTGGATGGCCTATTCAGGCACACCCAATTCCTCTATTGTGTAGCTGTCAGTGAGGAATATACAAAAGCCAACTACACCCTGTCATGTGACCGAGGAACAGTCTGCTGGCACCAAATAGTTAGGATAGGAAAATGCAAACATCTTAAAGTTGCATTTTCTAAAATGTGAATTGATATCTGACTTCAACATGAAAGAGGATTTTAAATTACAATTTCGCAGACACAAAACATGACTTTCCTACCTGTTTTCAAACAGAAATTAGCACTTATTAAATTTAATAAGGTAACCCAAGGGTTTTCTATGGGAGAAGTAGGCCTCACAGTAGTGACAACTGAATTAAGAAGTGTTTCACTATCAGGACATGTTAAACTGAAAAGGCAATGCCCAACTCCTTAATTACAATGTACCCTGCCCTATGGGTTGTTTCGCACCTACTGTAGGAGTGACATATGCATTTAAAAGGGAGTTTTAGTCTTGGCAAAGGGGTTATTTTCCAAGTTGAATTGTCAGTTTAAAACTGCTAACAGGCTGCAATGGCAGGCTTGGGGCATATTTTAAGGCACAGCTTAAGTGGGTGGCACAATAAGGGCTTCAGGCTCAATAGTACCATTTAACTTACCAGCACTGGGTATATGGAATGGCACTTTACTTGGGACTTATAAGTAAACTAAATATGCCAATCAGGTGTAAGACAATTTCACCATGTTTAGGGAGTGAGGACAAGCCCTTTAGCACTGGTCAGCAGTGGTAAAGTGAATAGAGTCCCGAGACCAACAAAAAGAGAATTCATCGAAAATAAGAGGGGTGAAGGCAGAAAGTTTGGGAAAGACCACCCAAAGGCTAATAGGTCTAACAGGCTGCAACAGCATTTGGTCACATTTGACATTTTTGTAGGTTGATATTTAACTAAAAGTAAGAGCTGATTGTATACAATATATAGGCAGGCAATCAACCAATGATAAGAAGGCTAGTCAATAAGGAATAATAGTACCTTTTCTAGGACAGGGTGATTTCCACTGTTAAATTTTACATCTCAATACAGAAAGTCCATTTAAGATTTGGAGGTAAATGGTGTGTCAACAATAACAATAGACACCAAACGCACTGCTGCATTTTTAGGCCTGGCTTGCGATTGTACCTATGTACAAGATCTACTGTTACTAATTCTTTAAAATATACATGGACTGGGCTTTGGCTCCACCCGGAGAAGTATTACTGTCTCCCCATATTCTAGTGCATAGTTTGGTATATCATTCCCCACCAATCGGATACTTGCATTTAAATGCACAAAGAACTATTTAACATCAAAAAGTTTACTGAATCCTCAAGCATTAAATTCTGCATTATATGCAGAGAGCATGCTTTTTCCACACCTGGGAATGTTTTAGAATATTTACTCTGTATCCGCAATAAAAGCCAGACATATTGGCTTTGCCAATACTTGTTACATCCCAGAATATGGTGAGTGCATATGGAATTTCTTAGTACCCCATCCCAGACTTTTTCAAATGGGTTATAAGTCACATAAATGTATTAGAGGAAAATATTCTCCCGGATCATATCCTTACTGCTGAGGACCATTCACAGAAGGGGAGAGATGTGATCTAGCAGCTGCTGACCTTGTCAATGGGGATCCAGATTTAAATCCTGGCACTGGTTCAGCATCCTGTGATTCTGGGCAAATCACATAATGTCCCCATGCCAGGTAGTGCACTTCTCTTGTAATTAGTTCAATCAAGTATCTTCAAGTCACGTTTGCTCCATATGAAACTGCAAGAAAAACTTGTAATCCAATGTTTTATAATGGGTGTTAGAAATCGGGTTTCTGATAGGCCAAGGTATACACCCACTACTCTTGCCCACCACTCTTGTCAGCGTAAGCTAGATACGCAACTGAGATAGCCTGTTCTCACCCTCTGGTAGCTTGGTGTAGAGCAGGCAGGCTTATCAAACAAGGCTGCATGTGAAGTATTTGTGCAACACAAACACACAGTAACACAAAGTATACACCACACAGGTTTATAAAAATAGCTTAGTATTTTATAAAGACATTAAGGCCAAAATAACAAAAATATAATATGTACTTTTCAAGATATGCTCCTTTAGAGATAGCACATTTTATCCTGGGACAACCAAGATATTAACAATAAAAAATCACATCTATACTTTTAAGCTATGCAGGTTTGAAAGAATAGTAAATAATCACAGTATTAGACAAGCCCCTGTGCTTCTATTACTAGATATACGATCACACTAGGACTTGGCAATACTCTGCACAGTGGATTGGCAATTAAATAGTGCTTTCACAGTCCATGATGTACAAGATTTCGACCTGAGCCTGGAGACCGGTATTTCCTGGGTAAGTCCAAAACCCAGTGAGGCTGCATAGAGTGCCTCCCGTGGACTTGAGGTTCTAAGCGATGCACAGTACCTTCCATGTACAAAGAAAAGGGGCAGGTGCGGCAGTCTCTCTTCACCGGGACCCGACTTCCGGCATGTTCTACTCCTTTTGGCTTAATTGGTGAGAAATATTGAACTGAACTGACATCCTGCAGGTGATTTGACTGAAAGGGAGTTAACCTGGTACAGCGATCTCATGCCAAGGGGGCAGGTATGGCAAAACCAATCAGTGCACTGTGAAGGCGGGTGTGTGGGTTGAAAGAGAACTGCTGTGCACCCGATGATCTCATGGAAACGTCAGACATGTCTGCCCAAGTGGTGCACCGTGGAGGTGGGTGCATCTGGTGAACCAAAACAGCAGTGCACATGATAATCTCACAGAAAGGGCAGACACGGCAGCCCCATCGGTGCAAGAGAAATCTTTTATGGCACTGAAACTTCTTAGAATAGGGGGCAAGGCAACACGCAGCAGGTCAACAACACAAGGCAGGCAGCAAAGGAGCAGTCCCTCCTGCAGCACAGCAATCAGCAGTCCAACAGTCTTTCCTGCAGCACAGCAATCAGCAGGCTAACACTGCAGAGCAGTTAACAGAGTAGCAGTCCCTCCTGGCAGTACAGCAGTTCCTTCTGGCAATGTGCAAATGTAGAGCCAGCCATGTCTGGGTTCAGGTCCAAAAAGTGTCAAACTTGAAGTGGTCAGAGCCCCAATACTTCTAACCAAAGTGCCTTTGAGGTAGGTGGTGACTTCAAAGATGCCCCCTGAAGTGCACAAGGATCCCTTTCAACCCAGTCCTGTCTGCCAGCCTATTGGTTGGGGTAATCAGCCCTTTGTGTGGGGACAGGATATTTCCTATTGAAGTATAAGAGCCTGCCCCTCTCAGTCCACCGTGCCCAGGAAGATCCATCAGAATCCAGATGCAGTTGAGTGTCCTGTATTGTGGATGTCTAGAGGGAATGCACAAATGTGGCTGTCACCCATCCCAGTCCAGATGTGTATTGAAGACAGGCTGTCAGGCACATACAGCAATGCGTGCAGAGAAATGTCCACTTTCTAAAAGTGGCATTTCTAAAACAGTAAGGTTAAATCCAACTTCACCAGTAAGGAGGATTTATCATTACCAATCCAAAGATATAAAACATGAAAAGCTACTCCTCTGGGATCAGGAATTATCACCTAAACAGGTATGAGGTATTTTCAATGCTAACCTATGAAAGGGTAGGCCTCACAGTAGTGAAAAACACAGGGGCATATTAGCAACAACTTGCGATAATTATCGCACACCGCGCTTAGCGCGATTTTTTTTATCGCTTCCTATCGCTGGATTTCAACGCTGAGAGAACACAGTATTACCAATGTTTATCTCCACTGTGATAAAAAATCCAGCGATAGGAGCGATAGCAGCGATAGCGGCGAATCCCATCCTCAAGGTGAGATTTCCAGCAATAAAAATCCTATCGCTAAGGAAAATCTCGCTAATAGGCAGGTGGGAACTTAGCCGTAGAATCCAACTCCCATTGACTATTATAGCTAAGTCAGGTTTTCACCAGGCGTAAAATCCTGTCGCTAATCGGGGTTAGCACACTTTTTTTATCGCATTGTGGGTATTGCTAATAGGCGATAGCTGTGTTAGCGACTGCTTTCAGTCGCTACCAGTTTGGGTACACCCACTTTGCATGTCATTAGTGATAAACATCGCTGACATGCAAAGCGGGCCCCAAACCGGTCGCTATGGCCTGGAAGCTGTTGCTAAATGCTGTTAGCGACAGCTTGGTAATTAGGCGATAAACAAATTGCCGCTTGAGCGGCAGAAAGTGCCACTAAAGCGGCCATACTGCCCTTGCTAATATGCCCCAAATTTAGCTTTTTGTCGCTACTAGGACATGCAAAACATAAAAGTGCATGCCCTAATTTTTATTTACATAGCAACCTGCCCATTGGGTTACCTGGGGCCTACCTTAGTGGTGACTTAGATCTAATAAAAAGGGTATTCGAGGTTTGGCAGGTAGTTTTAATTGCCAACTTCACATACAAGCACTGCAGTGGCAGGCCTGAGACAAGGTTGAAAGGCTACATTTGTGGGTGGCACAATAACAGCAGCAACCCACTAGTACAAGCCCTGGGTATAAGGTATGTCACTTTACAAGGGACTCACAAGTGAATCAAATTTGTCAAAGAGATGTAAACCAGTTATACCATGTATAGAGGAGAGAGCACATGCACTTTAGCACTGGTCAGCAGTGGTAAAGAGTCCAGAGCCCTAAACCCAACAAAACGTAGGTCAGAAATGGAGGAGGAGGAGGGCAAAAAGTTTGGGGTGGCCCTTCAGAGAGGGCATTTTCTATAACTGGGTACATAATATATCTTTGCAAAGCTGTTAATAAAAGTACTACAAAAAACAAAATTTTTGCACCAAAGTTACATTTGTATCACAAATCTATTTTCCCACCTTTTGACTTGATTTTACAGCAACAAGAGAAGTTCCAAATCTTGATTTGTTCTGAAATAAAAAATAAATCAGACTGTAAAATACCTGCAGAGAATGGAGAACGTATATTATATCAGAGGGGTATCCACTGAATATGATAACATACCTCAGGAGAAATTAGCACGTACTGAGCCTGGAAATAAATATGAAATACAGTCAAGCACATGACGCGTTTGTCAATATCACAATTAAGCAGACAATTAAAATGTCACCTGGCAGATTAGGATCAATCAATCAAAATAACGTTATTCAGATTTATTTTGTCGATCCATAAAAGTACATGGAATAAAAGACATCATACAACAAAATATGAGACATAATTCCATACATCATAGTTTAATAACTCTTTCAATAAATTGTTAAAACTCCATTAATAAAAATCATCTACTATCTCAGAATTTAAAAATATTATCGTCCAAAAATCCCCTTGCAGTCTTCTTCATAAACCAGGTTATCCAAGTATACAAGGGATTTCCTTCTTTTTAAAGCCCAGATTATATACCCTGCAACAGCCCGGCACACAAATTCATTATCGAGGGTACATATACAATTCATGGCATCCTTATAGAAGAAATGTTTCTTTGCAATAAAAATTGCCCGTAAAAATGTTCGCCTAATATCTTCATAAAACTTGCAGAACAGCATAAAGTGCATCGTAGACTAAGTGGTTTTCCCATCACATGGACATCTGCAAATAATTTTCTGCAATTTTTCGTGTTTCGGGAATGCCACCAATTCATGTATTGTGCCCAGTTGCAGCTTAGTCAAGTAAAATCTATCTTGCAAATTTGTAACTTTGCCTAGGTATTCAGGTAGCCCAGACAACATTATATTAGTCAGATTAGGATGAATCGATTCATATTTGAGGGATGAAGTGTTTTTCTACAATTCATTTGTGCCTTTCGGCAGCATACAAAATGTAATGTTCTCAAGCAGATATTTAATTCTGTGACAAGGACAGAGCAAGTTCATACATTTAAAAAATTCAGGCTTGAACTTGGAAAATTCTAAAAAATATGACTAATTTGAAGTTTAAAGTTTGACGTTTTTACAAAGCACACTGGTTATAATGTCACGCTGAGAGGCCAACTGTCAAATTCATGAACTTTAAAATCGAAAATGTAAGCAACACAATTATTCTGTTAAGCGTAAGCCTTAAGAATGCAATTGAATTTCGTGGAATGTTTTTTGGCAAACTGACATACTGATACATTATTTGGAGTGGATATAATATTCAATAACATAAAAGCAAAATGACAAATCTGCGAATTATGTGGCATTGACATAAATATCGATTACCAATTTTTGTGCCTACAAACCTCCTTTTTTATACGTACGCATTGCACCAACTGCTATTGATGCAGAAAGGAGTGCCAGTGCTGGGCTCAATTTCAAATTACCCAGGCGAGCTATAACAAAGTATCATAGTTTCCAACAGCAGAAAGTAGCCTTTCTAGCAAATATTCATATAGATAAGTTTTTTAAAGACACACATGTAAATGCCTTTTTTGCAATGTTTCACTGACATTAACTTTTCTTTATTTTACATTATTATCTGAGATTCCAAGAACTCAATTTGCAGATCTCCCTTGTGCTGCAAAATCCCTTGCAAAACCAACCATGTTCCTAGGTATGCAATATATAACTGCCGATGGATCCCAAGTTATTTAAAATAAAATTTGTCATTCTCAGGGCGAATAGATGAAGACACGGACTGATATGCGTGCATTTCACAGCAATGAAGTACGCATGTAATATTATGTTATCTACATTTATAAAGTGCAACTAATGTAGGGCTTCTTGGCGCTGAGAGGAGGTACCATAATGGTAAGACAAGCAAACAATAAAGTGAGATATTAGAATAGCCAGCTTTTTATAGCTTTTCTAAATTTGGTAATAGAGTGGTAATTTAGTATGAATACAGATGGGAATATAATTCACAGTTTTTCTACTAAAACCGAGAAGGCCTTATCCCCAAAGTTAACATTTTGAGCACAGGCCACTGTTAGTAAACATTGATTGGCCAAGTGCATAGATCGATTCAACTGTTAGAGCTAGAATGTTGATATAAACATTTGAGAAGTGACTTAATGTACAAAACTGGAATTGCATTGTGAGCAAAAAAACGATGGGTTTAAGCCAAGATCTCTGTACTCGGTGTAAATGTTTGACATTGTTCAGCATTGCGTCCATCAATAGTTCCTTTTACATTTGTCACAATAAGTGGGGCGGGTATGCCCAGACATGGGTCAGGTGCTCTCCATGCCACTGGAGTCAAGCTAGCCTGGCTGATGAGGAGTGATACCCTGAAACAGGTCCCAGGATGCTTTTTTCCAGTCCAGGGAGGACATTGCCTGGTAGTTCGGGCTGGACTGTTCCCATGAGTGGTCAAGACTGATTTGCATATGGCTGGGTCCAAACTTGAAAGGCATTGTGAGCTAACAAACAACAGATTTAGGCACAGATCTCTTTGCTGTGGGTGAATGTTTGACATTGTTCAGCATTCCATCCATCAATTGTTCTTTTTGCATTTGTTGCCCTAAGCGGGACGGGTATAACCAGATGTGGGTCCTGCGCTCTCCATGCCATTTGAGTCAAGCTAGCCTGACTGATGAGGGGTGATACCCCGAAGATGGTCCCATGATGCTTGTTTCTGGTCCAGGGAGGATCTGATCTGGCAGTTCGGGCTGGACTGTCCCCATGGGGAGCAGGGTCAAGACTGATTTGCATATGGCTGGGTCCTGACTGAAATGGCAAGTAAGCAAATAAACGATGGATTTAGGCCCAGAACTCTGTACTGGGGGTGAATGTTTCGCATTGTTCAGCATTCCGTCCATCATTTGTTCTTTTTTGCATTTGTCGCGCTAAGTGGGATGGGTATGCCCAGACATGTGTCCCATGCTTCCAATGCCACTGGAGTCGAGATAGCCAGACTGATGAGGGGTGATACCAGAAACGGGTCCCATGATACTTGTTTCCCATCTACGGAGGACCTGGTGTGGCAGTTCATGCTGGACTGTTCTTATGGGGAGCAGAGTCAAGGCTGATTTGCATAAGGCTGGGTCCCGACTGGAATGGCATGGTGAGCACAAAAACAATGGATTTAGGCCCACATCTCTGTACTGGGGTGAATGTTTCACACTGTTCAGCATTCCATCCATCATTTGTTCTTTTTGCAATTTTTGGGATGTGTATGCCCAGATGTGTGTCCCCAGCTTCCCATGCCACTGATGTCAAGATAGCCAGGCTGATGAGGGGTGATAACGGAAACTCGTACGATGTTTCTTGTTCCCCGTCTAGGGAGGACCTTGTGTGGCAGTTCGTGCTGGACTGTTATCATGGGGAGCAGGGTCAAGGCTTATTTGCAGATGGCTGGGTCCCGATTGGAATGGCAAGTTGAGCAAAACCCAATGGATTTAGACACAGATCGCTGTACGGGGGGTGAATGTTTTACATTGTTCAGCATTCCGTCCATCAGTTGGTCTTTTTGCATTTGTTGTCCTAAGTGGGGCGTGTATACCTGGATGTGGGTCCCATGCCCTTCATGCCACTGGATGAGGGGTGAACCTAACGGATGAGGGGTAAAACCCATAAACCAGTCCCAGGATGCTTGTTTTCAGACCAGGGAGGACCTTGCCTGGCAATTTGGGCTGTCTGTTCCGATGGGGAGCAGGGTAAAAACAGATTTGCAAATGGTTGGGTCCAAACTAGGATGGCATAGTGTGCAAAAAAGAATGGATTCAGGTCCAGATCTCTGTACTCGGGGTAAATGTTTGAAATTATTCAGCATTCCGTCCATCAATTGTTCTTTTTGCACTTCATTTTTCAAAAGGCATTGAAAAAATTGTCACAAGAACATCTAGCAAGAGACATCATTTAAAAGTCTCAAGGCTCAACTCCTCTGGTAGTGTCACCCACATGCAATACAAAAGGGAAGGTGGCCTCTGTGTCAACATGAGTACTGAACACTTCTATCCAACGTAAATGGCACCCTATGCGTCAACTGTGAGACATGATCACACTACTCAATGCTGCACAAATCTACTCCAAAACCAGATCTCAATAAAGGGCATCATCAGTTGGAACTTCACGAAGATTCATGGTATATCACAAACTTAATTGCACATCTGGGTTCATTTCGGTACAAGCGACTTACTTTTGGGATGTCCCGAGCTGCCGAATTATATGAAGAAGCAATTGGAAGAGTCAGAAGCTCAGTGGTCAATGTCCCCAACTATAGTGATGTCATACCAGTGTTTGGAGCCACATCAGAGAATACAACCAGACCGCAGAACAAGTGTGCCAAAAACTACAGAGAGCAAACATGACTCTGAATGCAACCAAAAGTGAAATTCACAAAACTCAACTGAAGTTCTACAGACACATCTTCTCCAACAAGAGCATGCAGCCTGTTTCAAATAAGTTCAACACCCACAATGACACACTGGCTACCAGAGACAACAGTGATGTCCATAATTCCTAGGAATGGCAATTTATTGTGCCAGGTACATAAAGGACTATACCACTGTCAGCAATTATCTTTTAGAGTTAATCATGCAATGGACTCAGGCCTTTGAGCATGCATTTCAAGAGAGCAAAAGAAGAATCAGCAGCACCAACAACATGGTGTACTTTCATCCAACTCTATGCACAGAACTCACCGTTAATGCCAGCCCAGTGGCACTGGGAGCCATCCTGGCTCAACACCGAAAGACGGGAACTAACGTCAAATTGTCTCCTATGCCAGTCATAGCCTATCAGATGTTGAGAAGTCCTACTCCCAAGCAGAAAAGGAAAGTGTGGTAGTTGTATGGGCATATGATCACTTCCACATCTTCATATATGGGAAGCAGCTCAACTTCGTGACTGATAATCAGGCACTGATGACAATATTTGTAAACCTCACAGCCAAGATGCCATGGGGGATAGAAAGATGAAGCACTCACCTTCAAGAGGGCTCATACAGCATCATTAACAAACCGATAAGGATTACAACCCTTCATACTACACGTATCATCATCCATAGTTAACATGTGGAAAACTTTTTTTCAGCCGAGAAATATCTCAACTTAGTAACAAACCAAGCAGCACCACTGTCCACACCACTGCATGCCATGGAGCAGTCCGCCAAGAGTGATCTTATGCTAGCTAAGGTCAAGAGAAGAACACAGCATGGACAATGGCAACACTTGGAAACATGTGTTTTCTGAGGGAGTTGATTGAAAAGACCCTCTTTGCCTTTCAGAAATACATGAAGAACTGACTACAACCACACAAGACATATTGCTAAGAGACCCCAGAATTGTGCTTCCTGAGCTACTCAGAAAGCAAATCATCAATGTAAATGACATTGTGGCATTATGGCAGCCAAGAGGGCACTTTGTGAACACGTGTGGTTCCCAGGTCTGGACCAGATGTCCCATAATGCTCTTCAAGGTGGTCATCTATGCCAGCTCACCAGTGAGAGACCAAAACTGGCACGCTTTCAAATGTCTCCACTGCAGGAAAGTGTCTGGTGCAACAGTGCAGGAAGACAGAGGCAGAAATAGGACCCAAGATCATGTGAGAAGGGAGAAAATGAACAAATATTCTGATGTTGAGGTACATTGTGAAGACTCTGAGCCAAAAGAAGATAACTTGGTGCTAGTAAAGAAAAAGCAAGGTTTCAAATCAGACACCTGACATGATGACACACAGACAAAAGTTATGAAAAGAAATGGAACCATGGTGATGGCAGTATCAGGAGGCGGCTAAGTGAAACATCTCACACATTTCTAACCATACCATGCTGCAGCTGAGCATCTTCACCCAAACTCAAGGTGCACGTTGGAGCCCAGAGGTATGAGGTAATCTGATGGTGAGATCCTGGCTCACATGAGTCAACTAAGATGCAGATTCAGAGGATGCACAAGAACTCGCTCCGACTAAATGAAGAACTGTGACTGGTTGACATTTAAGTGGGGGATATCTTATTGCTGAAGCCACACAATGGGGCAGCGCTGCAGTCTGCTACTGACTCTCACCAGATGAAATGGCGAAATCAGAAACATGGACAAAGGGGAATGAGGACATGTGTTGGAGATTAGTTCCTGCAACAGTAGACCACATGTAATTATCCAAGGTTAATAGAATTAAGGAAACTCATTTGGAACAATCTGTGTTTCAAGTCTTTTCCTTACATGCAATTGTGCACTGATTATATCACAGTAGTCTTTATGCCAGTGTCTCTCTTCATACTGTACTTTTAGGTTAAGTCCTTTCAAATCTTCGGGGAACCAGGGCTTAGATTTTTTTATAGCTGATATTTAGTATTAGTGCAGGTTTGGGTACATTTTAGTCCAGTGCAGATCCTATAAAATTATAAAGATTGCCAAGAAGGTGACCTGGATTAAAATGATTTTTTTTTTTATAATTAATCTTTCAGGACCTCAGCAATGATGCTCAGGCAAAATTGTTGACAGTTAGTATTCTCATTTAAAACCAGGATCCTGAACGTGATGCAAGACTGATCTGTCCATGAGAAGGGAATATGATCACCACATTGAATTTCTTTGTAAGACATGAATAGAGGGTCGAGTAGGTGGTCAAGTGGTGTGAATATGTTTAAAGTTTAGCAGGACCAGATCTAGAACAGATAACTAATTTAGAATGTTAAATGCTTAACCATTTAGACAGCTTATAATGTACAACATTCTTGAACTTCACTAGGGTCTCTTTTTGGGATGTTAACAGGAAAGTTTCTCTCAGAGAGGGAGAGTGCCCCCTGCACACACCCCCAGGGCAAGATTCTGTTAGGGCCCCTTTACCTGCATATCTGCCGGTCTTTGAACCCGCCTTGAAAGGTACTGTTGATATGCAGGTCGTAATATGCTCAGCGGTGCTGGCATCAGCACCCCCAGCATATTCAGGCCATTTGCAAACTGCCACCGCAGCGGGATCCTTGATCCCAGCAGAGGTGGGGGTCTTGTGGCAGTCTCACCACCACACTCATTATATGGCGGACTGGCCTGCCAGGGTGGTGGTGGGCGGACCGCCACCGCAAGTACGGTAGTCCCAGGACCGCAGTATTCATAATCAGCAGTGGTGCATCCATTAGGGGCGTTGTGGTGTTGCCCCACTGAATGTCACGCTAAAATAAAATTGCCACCAACGCCCTTAAGTTAAAAGTAAAAAACAAAGACTCATGAATAGATAGCCTACCCGCCCCTACCGAGACACACCTGACTTGAGGCAAGAGGACGGGACGGCGCTGAAGGGGGTGGGGCTGAGGCAGCTTGAGTGACAGACTCAGCGCAGCACCACTATTAGCGCAGCTGCAGCAATAGTGCACATGTCCGTTTTTTGGGTTGGTCATTTTTATGACCAGCCCGCACATGCGCATACTACTACCTTTCTGCAGAGCGACTGGCGAGGGAGGGAACCAACGGTGCTTCATACAGCAGCCCCCGGGTCTTATAATGGGCAGTGAGTAACCCTGCTCTTAGCCAATCCTGGCACTGCAAGCAGCACCAGGATTGGCTGAGGCACCGCGCAGCCTGAGCCTGAGGGCAGGCATAACAGTATTGGGAGCTGCGTGTGGGTGGTGGCACTGCTGCAGCCGCACTTGTATGACTGTATCACTGTGGCTATTATGTGAAGCCATGCAGTAGTGATTGGCCATTTCGTTCCTACGTCGCAGCGCAGCAGTCACTTCACCACACAGACCTTGTGCTGGTGTCTTGACTACTGCTCGTGGTGGGTGGCTCGTATGACATGACATACGGTACTCCGACTCCGAGTCGAGATCATTATTACTTGCGATGGGCCCTCCTTGAGGTCTATAATAAGTGTGTGCAGGCTGGAGGTTCTGCTATGGAGCCTGGGCTGGGAATCTCCTCACATAGTGTGGTCGCAGTGGGGGGCTGTGGTTTGCAGAAACCTGGATTCTGTATGGACCGAGTGCTCTGCAAGAAGATTGACGTCTGCGGAAAACATTATGTAGGTGGGGGGGCTAGAAGTGCTCGTGACCTGGGGTGTACAGGGAACGGGGTCTGCAGATGGAATTGCGGTCTGTAGAAGGGGCCTGGCATGTTCCGTGCTCTGCTTTTGTGAGGTGGTCTTCGTGCTTGTCGAGTTTTTTTGTAATAGATTCAACATGTGAATTTAGGGTATCCATCTATGTACACCAGGCTTTCCTACATTGCCCGTAGCAGGACCTTCATCTCTTCCCCATCCCCATTAGCCTTCAGGAACAGACTTAAAACACTGCTCTTTCCCTAACAACCTACCTGGCGAACTGAACAGGACCACCATTGTCATACCCTCCTAGCGCTGAGAAGCCTACGGGCAGCCATGCGGTTTATAAATCCATAAACATAAACATAAACATCCCTGGAGGCCGCCACCAAAAAGACGCCCGGTGTCTAGTCCTACGACTGCTGCCAAGGGCCCCTGCGAGGCTCAAAGGAGATTTGGGACTGTTTATTATTAGTTTTCCCCATGGCCACACACCTTCCCAATATAGGCATACACTACTGCTTCTAAGACTGTAAGACAGCCTCATTTGGTCTTTGCTGTGGACTCAGGGTCTTAGTTTCCCCAACCGAAATGCTGCAAATAGGCCTCGAAATGCTGCAAATAGGCCTCAATAATGTGTACAAGACCTGACAGGGCCGTGGGAAAAAAGCTGAGTTTGTAGAGCCTGACTTTCTCCCCTAGGAAATCGGCATGAGCTGGCCACTCCCCTCCTGTCTCCCTTTGTAAAGTTGCAGCCAGGAGGGACCCTACTATCAAGGAACTGTGTTCAGGGGGCATATCGGTTTGAAATGTGATCCTTCCCTTCAGGACTCAATTTACCTGTGCACAGGGCGTCGATGCTCTGAAGTAAGAGCCGCGGCCCGCTCGCTGTGCTTGTCTGTACTCACAGGCCTCAATCGTCCCGCCACAGGTCACTCCAGCCAAGTTCCCCCAGTACTGCCTATCTGCCAGGAGTATGGATCTGCAGCAGTCCAGGCATCCTGGGACCACCGTACCTCAAGGCGCCACCCATGGCCAGCGTCTAACAGGCCTCCACAGACTGGTCCGCAGCAGGCCGGATCGCGCAGCCCAGGCCCACTCCATCTCAGCAAGCCGCACCTGGGTATTCCCGCTCTGAATCGTTTCTCCTGCAGGCACGGCGAGTATGCTCTCATATCGCCCCTCTCATCAGCAAAATCTTTATTGACGTTTAATCGATTATAGAATATCTTACGGATATTTAACTCTGCTAGCAGAACAGAGCCTCACCGGAGGGAGGCCATCTTGCGCCTAGCACCCAGGTACCCCTCTACATGGGAGATTCCTAACACCCAATGGGCCTTATTTATGAAGGTCTGGCGCCACCGGTGCGTCACTTTTAAAATGGGAAAAAGTGACGCACCAATGGCGCAAGGCCTTCGTAAATGAGGCCCAATGTTCAGATGTGATATTTCAGACACCCACCCTCCACATACGAAATGTATAACCAGTTCTCCACATGTGATTCCTCACATCACCATCCAGAGATGCCTCTTTATACCCACTTACCAACGCACCTTCCAAGTGTGATTGCTGAAACCAACTCTCAACATGTAACATTACAGACACCAACCCTCCATATACGAAACCTGACACCAACAGTCCACATGTGATTCTTGTGAATCTTAACTCTACATATGCGAGATCCTTGACACCATCCTTCACATATGAAATAAACCTTCTGATTTCCACAGGTGCTTCTAGACACCCACTCTCCACATATTACATATGCCCATATACGCATTGGCCGCGTGACAATGTTGATGCCCACCCTCCACATGTAAGATTTCTGACACCCACTTTTCAGACATGAAATCGGATACCAGTATCAACCATGTCATTCTTGACAGGCACTCTCCAAGTAATTCTTGAATCCTTCCCACCACATGCTAGGTTCATGACACCTACCCTCCACATACAAAATCTAACACACATCATTAATTTGTGAACTGACACCTACCATCCACATGTGAAATTCCCAAGCACGGTGTGTGGGACTGGGGCGCCCAGGGCCAGTGGAGGATGGGCCAGCTCTGTTGCCCTGATAGTAGTGAGGACTCTATTCTGGCGCTCGGAGCCACAGCCCTGACCTCTGGAGGTGTCTTGACAGTTGACACAGGTAAGGGGGAGCGGGGGTCCATCGCCGAACGGGTGCTCTCAGGGACGCTGGCGGCAGGAAGACCCCTGACCCTGCCGCAGCACCAGCGCAAGTCACTGCAGCCTGCGGTGCAGGCACTGGGCGACAGGGTCACTGTGTGATTTAGAGGGGTGCGCACGCGTGCCATGCCACAGGTTCAGAAACAGAAAGCATGCGGTGCTTTACTGGCGCTTTTATCGTTTGCAATAGATTAAGGGGTCCGAAAAAGCTTCATGGTAGACCTTTGAACTGCCAAAGAGGGGTGCCATCCTGCAGCAGGAAGTTATTCATTCAGGGACATACAGTGACTTTTTGTAGCCTTGTTTCTTTACGAATTTCCAGTGCAGCTGCGTTAACTTTTGTGCTTCACAAGAGGCAAAAGTCCTTCGGAAAACCCGTGAGGAGGGGCATTGCTGGGAGATGTGCTATTGTACGGTTAGTAGGTTACCAAGTCACAGAAAGGCCATGTCTTCCTAGGAAAGTAGTAACTATACTCTTGGTTCATGTAATTGAATATGTGAATAATAAATTCAAGACTGAGACATTTTGAGGGGTGAGTGCTCAAATGCGTCATATGAAGGATATAAAATAAGCGACCTGCCCAGGAGTCAAGGATTTGGTGATGAATGATAGCTTGCCCGAATGTGGTGAATCACTCTAGTGGTAGAGGATTGGCCTGTCCATGGGTGCTGTTGCTGGGCTGATGATGAACACCTGATTGCGGGGGCAATAGAAAGATGTGACAGTGGGTAAGACCGAGCCGGGGCGAGTGAGGCATCAGTTCCTGAAAGATGTCTTGAGGATATTGTTTTAAGAAAGAAAGCACTTCACAGATGGTGACTGGCTAGCATGCTAGAAATATCAATAAAATATTTAATTTTTAGCGTCTTGTTCTTGTTTTGGAGTAACTAGTTGCTTTCTTGTTACTATACTGCAACTGAGCTGGCTTTGATGCTGTACTTGTAGAGTGTAGTCCGTGTTCTTCAATCGAAAGAAAAATAAATATATTAGTGTATTTTCAATACTTCCGTGGCCAATACATTTTAGTAATCTTAGTGATATGCTTTTAAAATAAATCTGCATACAGTATGGAGAACACAAACATCATGCTTTGATTACTTTCCTGTAATCCCAATACTCCAATTCTATTTTCTTGTCACAGTTCTTATTGGTATCGGTGTGCCTCCCAGAGAGGCACATCCAGGGCATTAAGTGGGCCGGATCTCACTGTGATGAGCACCAGCAGTTTTTTAAAGGGGGCTCAAAATTGGTCTCTATCGGGCTCTGTTTTGTGCCCCGGCACAGGTGGTGGTTTTTTTCCGGACTGCAGTGACAGCAAGCACATCCATGTGTGCGTGCTCAGACTGCTCACTTCTCATTAGTGGAGAAGTTACGGTATGACGTCATGCCAGGTGAGCGGTTGCAGGGGGAAGGGAAATCCTTTAAAAAGAGTCATTTTCTCTCTGGATTTCCCTTCTGTTTTTGAAACTCAGGCGCAGCAGGAGAGTGTTAGGTCTGCGAGACTGCCGTAGGGGTGTGCTAGAAAGATACGTGCGTGTGTGTGTGTGTGTGGGAAGATCGGACCCTGCCTTATGTCCTATGCTCTCACGTAAACATTTCTCACAGCCCGTGGGTCTGAAATGCCATCAGAACATTAGGATAAACATCTGGACCTCCAGTCCGAGCTGTGTGCCATTGAATAAGTCACTGTGCTGTAATTGTATTGGCAGGCCTTTTCAGATTCTTCTCGGCAGCTAAGGAACTGCTTACTCTCAATTTAGCTCAGACTTATTTTACTTCTAAGGATTTGTGTAACATGTGCTTTAAATGGTCTGTTTCCTGTCTCTGGGTGATATGCTTTAAGCACAAATGTTTCACCTTAATAATGGTTATCAGAAGACATTGCTGTTCCTGTAAGGTGCTAATTGAATTTAATGGCTGCAGTAATGAGCAGCATAAAAAGCTAAAAGCCAGATGAGCTAGGTCAATTAATGGAAGAGCTCAGAATAACTATAACATTTAAAGTACATGCAGCTTTGTTCCGTGCCCTGTCAACTACTCACAAAACATGTTGTGCAAGTTACAACCTGCTGTGCGAGCGCAGGGAAGTACTCAGTTCTGAAGCACTGCCTCAACTTAAGTTATTGGCCAGAAACAACCTGGGGTAACTCGAGGCATTAAGTAATGTCCACTCAGCTTGTCATCCTTGCACACTCAAGCGTTCCTTTAAGTTATGATGGCCCCTATTCTGCACTTTTTCTCAAAACACTTTAGCAAGCGGCCTAACGAGATACAATAAAAATGTCACAACAACGCTGATGGTTAATGTTTTTCCTAGAGAGAGATCAGGGTTTTGTTTAGTGGAAGTTTTGACTCACGGAAAGGTAGCGCAGAAGGTTAATGTGCCTGCTGCAAAGAACATGTACCTGATGCAGATCACAAAATGCACATGATGTATATAGGTCAGTGAGTCACTGCTTTTGTCAGAGAGATCCTTTTGTTACTTGCAGTTTGTAAGTTAAAATCCTATAATACAACAGTGAGCTATTAACTGTCATCTAAGAGCTGCATGCAAACTGCAAGGTAAAAATTGGAGGGTTATGTTTTTTCCCCCCAGTCTTTGTTTGATTACCATAATGTTTCAAAAATAAATTGTTATATTTTTATTTTCAGCACCTGGTAAAGTGTGACAACCTGAACCATTACCTAATTTTTGGGCAATTTTTGGATGAAGAACAAGAGGCCCCAACCTCCTTTGCTGCTCTTTCACCCTGTCTACGACCCAGCAAACACCAGTGTTAAAGGTCAGGAAACTGATGCTATTTTTTTAGATTGGAGTTAGGGCTATGTATGTGGTCACTCTACATGGGGGTTGGGGTGGGTGCATATTCTGAACATTGTACCCTCAGTGGATGGAATTTACTAATAGCCTTCGCCCTGTGCTTTGGGAAATAACAGTTGTTAAAGGCGCTATCTATTCCTTGCCTTGTTCAAGTCCCCTCTACAGTGTCTGTTTCAGTGCTTTCAGCAACCACTATAGCACACAGAGGCAGCAGGCAGTAAGGCTGTATTTTTAGCAGTCATGTTGTTCAAAGGGGAGCTTTTGGAGATATATTGCGATAATGCACAAGATATATGTTTTTATACTGAAATTTGATATTATTGCACCAAACCTTATACGTTGTACTTTGATTATTGACAGGTTTCTTTAATATTGGTAAGGACAGCATCGGCATGATGAATACAGCAGAACAGCTAATTACAATTTCATTCCATGCACGGCCACTAGAAGAGAAACTACATATAAAGCGATTAGGACCTGATCGGCCTGAGCTACAACTAGAACAAGTTACCCAGGACAGAGGAAAATCTTACAAACGTACATTCCTAAACACCTGGTACACAAAAGCTGATTGGCTTACAAGGTGCCAGTCAAGACAAAAACCATTCTGCTTCCCCTGCTTGCTGTTTAATGGTAAATTTTCTTGGATAAGAGAAGGAGTAGAAGACTTGAAGCATTTGCCTGAAAAAATGAAGAAGCATGCACACACAAGAAAGCATATGGAAAACCTGACGAGACTGGAAATGTTGGGAGACACACCGATTGAGCAGCACATAAACGATGCATATCGCAAAACAATACAGAAACACAATGAAGCAGTTGATAGGAATAGCAAATGCTATCAAAAATAATTGATTGCATTCGTTTCTGTGGTGCTTTCGAACTGGCATTGCAAGGCTATGATGAATCAGAAGGTTCCCCAAATCCTGGAATATTCAGAGGCCTTGTGGATTTAATAGCAAGCATAGACAAGGAAATGGAAAATGGTAAATAAATGGTAAATAATTGATTACCCAGTCATAATTTCTATACATTAATAAGGATTGCTCATAAAATGAGAGGCAGAGTCCGTGGTGTCCGATTCAAAAGGGCTTTAATGCAATAGCTCGAGCTACTGGAGAATCGGGTTCCATCACCACTAGGGTTCAGGAAGGGTCGTCATCTAAATCTTTATTCACATAACACATTATATATAGTTAAACATACATTGCATTGGATAGAGAAGGCGGAGCGCTCTAGGCGGAGCAAGTGAAAGAGAGAGATAAGAACACATGGGCGTGAAAGAAGGCGTATAAGGAGGCGTACACGTGGGAGTTCACTTGATGAGTCATAGGTGTGTCATAGGTGGGTGGATAGAGGTGTCATAGAGGAGGTCTGCATGGTCAGCAGGAACCTTTACCCTACTTGTGCGCGCGAAACTAGTCATGACGTGAAATTGACGTGTAACCGGGGAGAGCTGGGGGAGCTGACTTTAGCACTAGTAGGGGAGTCTGGGATGTCAGAACGACCTGCACCTTTGCAATATCTGGTATCTTGTGTTTGGAGGATGTATTGTCTGAAGTAAAGGTCGCTCGAGCAAAGGCTGCTCATCACTAAATGCTAGTGTGTGCATATATTTCTTCGTCCATTGGGTGGGGCCATGGGCCTTCTATGGAAACGGGCTCAGTAAATCACTTGCATGGAGACAGAAAGGCTAGGCCCTATCTTCTGCAGGCGGAATATGTTTACCCCTTTCACTCGACTGGAATGTGTTTTCTGTGGAGCTGAGCAGATAACTGTAGGCAAAATACTGTCTTTGGCAGGCCAGGCTGGGCACCTCTCGGCTGAGCAGGAAGTAAGGGAGAGGTCAGGGATACATAACTAAACTGCAGCTTTCAGAGTCAGAGGAGGCTCGGAGCCTGAATTCGGGTCCTGGCTCGGCTGTGCCACAAAAACGTGTGCATCTCGACTTTTAAACGTGTACCATGTAAATGCATTGGCAACATAGGTCTCAGTGCAGAATCAACATTTCATTCATGGAGGGCCCAATAACTGACATGCTAACATTGGACGGAAATGCAGAGGCATTATTATTACAGCCATGAGAAGGGAATTACATGATAACATGGACATACATGGGGCATAGGTACATGTATAGGGTGCGAGTGGGGGACACACTGGCCACGTAAAATCTCTATTTCCTCATTCCCTCCTTGTCCCCTACTGTGCCCTTTAGGACACGTCTATATTCATGAGACCATCTATTTGTTCATATAGCATCATTTGCTCGTCTTTTTTCATTTGTGCACGGGAACGTGTACGGGGAATACAGGCAGTGGTGCACAAGCCACAAATCGCTGGGCCACATTGCAGACAGAGACAGCAACTGAATACTACGAGCAGTATTATTCCCAGGAAGGACAACACTGTCCAACCCCATCCCGTTATTACACTCCAGAGCCAACCGGACCAAGACCATGGGTCTTGATGCATTTCACGGGCTATCTTGTGGAGTCTCGTTATTGCTGCATACACTGATGGCGCGTTATGTGGAATAAACACACAACAACTGGAGCCGATCACTCTACAAGCCCCGCCCCTATCAGCCAGGATGACGTCAAGAACAAGGCGGTTCTGAAGAACAACAAGTCTCATAGCAGACTGTTCCTCTGTCAAGTTACCTAAGGCAGAAGTAGTCTCATTCACTACTGCTTCCAGAGTTCTTGTCAATCTGCGTATCAATTTACTATTTTGGACGGGACCTATGAACCAGAAATATCCTTTAATAAAATCTTTATATTGTTCCCACGCTGTCTCAGTCTGATCGACAACTGGGGAATCGATCTCCCTCTTGTGTCTAACATGTACTAGTCGTGAGTCTCGATGATAATGGGATGGGGCCAGAAAAACAGGTGGCAGTAGGAACGCTATATAACACGTCCCACCCCAGTCTAAGGGCAGACGTACATAGGCTGTCTGACCGCAAATGAAATAGGAGTGGCGGGAAGCTTTCAAAGTAGACTCTCCTTTATCATTAAACTCGATCACAGTATTACAATCACTGTGTCCTAAGTGCACTGAACCATTCTTTCTAACCCATAATTCACCTTTCACCGGTAAAACTGTTATGAACGGTGAACCTATATTTGTCTCGGACTGGACGTTTAGAATCATGAGGTTAAGGGAAACATTTCCTAATTCGTACACTTCATTTTCTAGATCTGTTCCTTTCCTTTGGGGAAAACCATCTTTGTCGGGGAAACATGCCTTGTTCATTACTATATTCAGGTCCCCCCAAATCCATTCACTCCGGGAATCTGTAAACTTTCTGTCTTGTGTTGATGACATTAAAGCAAACCATGCTCCGCACGAACCATTGTGCGAAAACGGATAAGGAAAAAGAGGCAGAACTCCCTTCGTTTTCTGATAAGGTGGGAGTCGGCCACATACCCAGCAATTCGTTACATTGCTGGCCTGGTGAGAATGGTGTAACATACGAATAAAAGTATTGTTGCGCAGTGCTAGTCGATATGACAATTCATGGGGTGGCAGATCACTGAATGTGTGCTCTACAGTGTCATTGAAGAAAGAATGTATATGTGAACCAAGAGGAGTAAAGAAAACATGTAGCGTCAAGCTTATACATATAATCAATATACTTAAAAAAAACATAATGATCAGAGTTACTATGCATCTGCTGCGTAAATTTTTGCAGTATTTTTCTTTCATCTCTTTCTGCCTATCTCTCTGTCTATTTGGGTCTACGATCTTATACATGTCAGGAACCTGTCTAACCGCTTCACCCGAGGGGGACTTAAACAATTAAACGCTGTCTGACTTACTAGACCGTAGCTTTAATTTGTACTCTTGTTGCGGAGTCTTTTCTAGCAAAGGTAGTTTTGAGTCACTGATATCAGAGCAGTCCTTAGTGTCTTTTACCGATCCAAGTCCATGGAAGCGTTTCACGTGGTGAGCATGTATCCAGCCCTTCCTCCCCTCGACCTTGACGGTGGTCCTCGTCGTTAGTAGTACCAGCTTCGGCGCGCGCCAGCGGGGCTCGAGAGGACTTGAACGATCCAAATTCCGGATAAAGACGGTGTCCCCAGGGACAATCGAATGCTCCTTCACCTGGGTGTTGTCGGGGAAGGCAGCTGCAACCTGTGAACGACAAGAAAGGAGTGCAGACATCAAGGAAGCCAGGTAATCTGTCAGCATATTACTGTCGACATCAGTGATCTTTTTCGGCATAGGCGTACCCCACATATTCGGTGGTCTACCAAAAACCACCTCGTACGGGGACAGTCCTGTTCTGGAATGAGCTACCATACGCATGTAAAAGAGGGCAACCGGCAAAGCTACCATCCAATCCACGCCTTTTTCTGCACAGACCTTCGCTAACTTAGTTTTGAGTGTCTGATTGTGTCTCTCAACGAGACCTGCTGCCTCTGGGTGTCGGACGCAATGGAATCTCCATTGGTACCCTAACAGAAGGGATACTTGTTTCATAAGTTCAGAGGAGAATGGCTGACCATTATCTGAGTACACGACACGGGGCAAGCTGTATCGGGGAAAGAATTCTCGGACCAACTGCTTGGCAGTGGTCACAGCAGTGTAATCTGGGACTGGGTACGCTTCTGTCCATCTAGATAGTGCACATACAACTACGAGGACGTACTTGTATCCTCAACATCTGTCCATCTGAATATAATCCAT